>NC_056629.2:28514629-29714629 GCF_002870075.4 Lactuca sativa | reverse complement strand
ACGTGACGTTAAAATTACAAACAAACCAACTTTGACAAGTCTTATCAGCCGGCGGCTGCACTTCTTCCCCAATTGCTACCACACAAGACACACGTGTCGATCATGTAAAATCATACTTATTAAAACAAATTTTAATTTGAAGGGCCCTAATTTAAAACTGTATATCGAATCAAATTAATTTGGATTGTGACAATGGTCTTTGAGATAATAACGCCATGTAGAGGATATTCGATAATCAATTTTAGAGTAAATTATAGTTTTGGTCCCTATAATTTACATCATATTGAAGTTAGAGTCTAAGTATTTAAAAATCGAGTTCACTTGGTGATAAGAATTGCAAGCCTAGTTTTTAAAATTAACTCGGTCAATTCTTATCCACTAAATGCATATAAAATGACCGTTATATTCTTATTTTTATTTTTTCATGTTATTTTGACGATTTTAATAACTTTAGGGACTATTTCTATTTATAAAAAATTCAATAAAAAAATAGTTTTAATTTCTTTTTATCATATTTCATTTTAATACAACTTCACATTAATATTATATCATGTGTCAAAGAGATATATTAAACAAATCACTATCATAATTAATGAGGTTAAGGTTTTAAATAATAAATCTTAATTTTTTTATAGAAAAATTACTTTTTTAATTATATGTTAAATTTGAAATTATAACTAACTTTAAAATTTGGTATATCTTTTAATTAATAATTTATTTAAAATAATTGATTAATAATTATAAATTTTTTGCTATGAAAATTAAATTCATTTTATAACCATGGTTTCCACGGAATATAACCTGATATAAAATAAAGCACTAAAATGCCATAGCCCCCTCAAGTCCCTACTGATGTGCTTCTTCAACTCTTGGTACTCCACAATCGACATTTCAACAACGGTGACTCTCGTACCTTGGATTTGCTAATTACCGGTTAATTTCCCAAGATGTGCCTACAAAATCATCTAAACATCATTGTTTTGAAACTATAATAAAAAAAATCAGGTTTGCCATATGTAAAAACGAAAACTAAAGTTTTTTTCGTGGCAGAAATTCTTTAAACACCTTTCTACAGGGAAAAAACAATTATCGTAATTTTGACCTATGAATATAATAAAATAAAAATAATTGAAAGAATTTTATAGGTTTAAGGCTTAGGGGTATAATTACATGATGTTTACTAGAAAAATGATGTCATCTATGCATCACATTACCTCCATTATATGTTCACTAGCACATGGAAATTATTATCACTCCATATTTTTTTTTTTAACATTTTATTAAATAAAAAACACAATTATTAAACATACATAAATATTTTTTAAATAAAAAACATTAACTTAAATAAAAATAATATTTTTTACAAATTAGAAAAAACATTGAAATAAAAAAATATTACTCGTCGTTATCGTTGTCCTTACCACCGGCCTCGTTCTCATCATCCGCATCTTCATCCTCCTCGTCGCCGTTGTGTGTCACACCCCCAAATCGGAACGGCGGAAACGTTCGTGGACGGGGGACGTCATGCTCAGTATCACAACACATACATCATAGTAATCAAAGTAACAAACAACCATTGCATTAATAGTAAATTGTTTACATGTATTTGATTCACAAACGATTGACTTCAAAAGTAAATAACAAAACAAAGATATGAAGCCACTATGCTCCATCTTCTGAATCTTTGAGCGTGTACCTGTCTACTAATTTCCTGAGAATACAAATTATTTTGAAAGAGTAGATCAGCATTTAAGCTGGTGACTTCATAAGTATTTATGTTATAAAAAATATACTATAAGTTCTTTAGAAAAGTTTGTTTGTTCCTCCAGAAAATCCTATATTTCCTGATGTGATGAAAGATAAGTAAAAAATGACTCTACAATTCCTTCTTGAGTACTTAATGGATACAAGTTATATATAATCCAGAGTAAACATACAATCGGTTGTGCGAATATGCCTTAAGTCCACAACCAAACAAGGAACATGAAGTAAGGTGGAAGTCACACATCTCATTGTTTGTTAGATCTTCATTGTATATAACCCTGGCGTATTCATTGAGTGCTTACGGAGTTAACTGTAATAGTTCTTTTATATTTGAAGAAAACATTCCTTAAGAAAATCATATATTTCCTTTAGTAAAAATGGTAACCACAATAGTTCCTTCTATAATCATTGAGATTATACAAGCTATATATAATCTAATATCGAACGGACAATTAAATGTGTGAATCTGCCCTAAGCCCACAACCAAACAAGGAACAGGAAGTAATGCGGAAAACACACATTTCACTGTCTATCGGATATTAATTATATATAACCCTGATGTATACACTAAGGAATTATAGAATTAACCATTTAAGGTCCTTTATGTTATACTAGTTTAATAGTTCAAATTAAACATTTTATAGATAAGTTTCTAGTTTCACCTACTTAATGATCCATCCGAAAAGTATTTTTTGTACTAGAAAGTGGTATGTTGTAATTGTGTGTTATGACCTGACCCATACCTGTTACCCCTTATGATTACTTAGTGTATACGGGTTATATATATATATATATATATATATATATATATATATATATATATATATATATATATATATATATATATATATATATATATAACTAAGATTGAATAGATAGTAGATTGTGTGAATTAGCTCTAAGCCCACAACCAAACAAGGAACATGAAATGAAGCGGAAAACACCCATCCTACGGCCTGTCAGATCCGATTAATATATAACCCTAATGTATCTACCGAGGAATCATAAAGTTAGCATTATAGGCCCCATTCAAACTGTATGTTCATGTTATTAGGAAAGTTATGTAGTGTAGTTCTATTGTTAGGAAAACCACTTGAAGTTAAGAAATCCCGTACTCTAAACGCCTTAATCGATACTGTTGTGAGTTTTATATATTGTTATGTTTTATTTATTGTTAACCGGTACTTTGTAGATGTACCCCATATATAACCCGATACTTTGTAGATGTACCTCATATATATAACCTGATACTTTGTAGATGTACCCCATATATACATACACACACACACACACACACACACACATATATATATATATATATATATATATAACACCATATACCTAAAAGTATTATCATATTTTGTTTTAAACATATGAATTGATGGTTCGTTTCTTTCCTAGTTTACTTGGATGTGTAAAGTATATGTACTTGAAACATGTATTGTTCCTCTGTTCTAGAATATAGTATGTACTAATCCCCTAAACTATACTTATTATAGTTTACTAATATATTTGTTTGAATTGCTACTGATTTGTAGAAAAGACTCAATTCGCAACTGAGCTAAGCATGTACTTTAGAAATAGGGTTGTATAAACAACAATCTAACATCTTTTAAAAGAGGTTTTGAAATGATTTAATAACTTATAAAAATATAAGAATTCCCTTTGTGTGATGGTTATCACAGGTAAATATTAATACAATTGAATTGTTTTCAACTTGCATCCCCCCCCCCCCCCCTAAAAGCATTTAAAAACATTTAAAAATAGATTATAGGGATATGAACTCACCTTATGGGGGTGATTCAATTGAAGACTGGAATAAGGATGATAGGTTCCACGTACGAAGTCCCGAGACACAAGTGAGTCCTAAATAGCATGTAACGATACATATAGGCATGAAATTAGTGAATCTAACTACAAAGGCGATTAGGAAACAACCCAGGATGCAAGAATAACTCACCGCAAGAGTGTTAGAAGCAATTTTGAAGGATGAAATGGAGTTCACGACCCTAAGGAGGGTTCACGGCCCAAGAACACATGAATGTTCACGACCCATGTTGAAGGGTTCACGACCCTATAAGTGGTTCACGACCCAAAAATGTGAAGAACACTTGAAGATCTTATGGATTGGTGAGTGTTTGAAGGCCATTTTGTGGTATACCAAGGAGATATAAAGGAAAAGGGGTTTCTTGAATATGATACTTGAGAGAGAATGGGATGTTTCATGGCCAAGAGAGAAAGAAAATCAGCCACTTCATATATACATACATATATATATATATATATATATATATATATATATATATATATATATATATATATATATATATATGGAAGAGTTCATGGCCGTGAACTGAGGATTCACGGTCCGAAGGCGGTGAAGAGTTTACGACTCGCAAGAGGTTCACGGTTCCGAAGTTGTTTGCGGCTCCGAAGGGTTTGCGGCCATGCGAAGGTTCTTGATTCCTAAGGGACTTTCCAATGTAGACACCCTACACTTTTGACTACAAGGTTCAAACACTTATAGATCATTACTCCAACTATATTTAGATAATTAAAGGAGTGAGTTTGACCTTTAATTGAATAAGTTTCATTTTTGTTGACCAAAGTTGACTTTTATAAGGATAAAATTTTCGGGTTGTGACATCATCCCCCCGTTAGATGGAATTTCGTCCCGAATTAGCTTTCTGAGCGCGACTTACGGGGTTGAGCCTCTTTGAATGGCAGAATATCCACTCGTAGACCTGGGCAACTTTGCCCTGAAGTTAATGATAGGATTCATACCTGGTCCATCTATCATCACCTTGTGTATACAAGTCGTAATATAATTAAGATTAGTAAGACGGTCGGATGTGCGACTCTACCCCAGGTCCACAACCAGACAAGGAATAAAAAATGAGGCGGAATCACTGACTCTAAGCCTGCAAAATCATAATTATACATAACCATGATGTACATACAAAGCCATAATAGCCCACCTGAACGGATCTTTTTAGTTCCCTCATGAGTGTTGTGACTTGTTAGAGTAAATAATTTATAACTACTTTTTAATTTCCCCAATTTTTAATATTAATATTAATATAAACTTAAATCTGTAATGTAATTTTTATTTAGAAGACGTACCAAAAATCTCAAAAGAATGGTTCCTCGTTGCTCCGTCAGGTCTTGTCGTTAAACTCCTCCTTCTCCTCCGTCATTTCTTTCTGTTGGACAGTCTGTCTTGAAATGTCCCATTTCACCACATGCATGGCATACTTGAATTATACTAGCATCGGTGGTTGAAGCGATGTGTTGAGTCGGAGTTCTACAGTAGCGAGCTCCTTCGTCATTTCTCTTTGTTGGACAATCCCTCTTGAAATGTCCAGATTCTCCGCACCTATAACAAACATTGTTTAATTCAACACCGAGTACTTGGGAGATTGGTCGTGCCGACGCCCTGCAGACACAGGCAGTGTGCCCCTTCCTGCGGCAATTTGTGCACTGCATTTCCCGACAAGCTCCGATGTGGTGGTAGTTGCATTTGTCGCACTTTGGAAGATTTCCAGCATATCGGTTGACGGGGGTTGTAGTGGCAGATGTAGTGCCAAACGTCGTGACTACTATTGTGACTGCAGGGGTAGTCACGAGCTGTCGTCTCTTGGTAGGACTTTGAGCCGAATTTCCCCCCTTTTTGTCCCAGAACTTTCGTTTCTTGTTCTCAGGTTTATGGTCTGGGGTTCCCTTGCCAGCAGACACTAGTTGGTTCCCTTGATTGTTACGGCGAGTAGCATAACCGACACTGCCTCCGCTTCCGTTGGCGTTATTAGCATTGAGTTGTGCCATTGTGGTCTTCAAATTTTCGTTTCCATATGTTTTCAATCAAATCTTGACGTAGATTGTGATGTGTTTCACTCTTTTGTATTTCCAAAAGTCTTGTAAAGTATGCAGGGCCGTCGACTTGTATTACTGCAGGTGGATTGAGCATATCGTTCGCAATATATGTACAAATAGCTCTACCCTCTTTTTCTATTAACATGTTATGTAAAATAACACACACTTTCATCACCTTCATATATGTTTCCCTATCCCATGCTCCTGCTGGATGTTTGATTATATGTCACTTCTATTTGAGGACTCCAAATGCCCGCTCCACATCCTTCCTTGCAGATTCCTATGCTAACTTGAACAATTTTTGTTTTTCATCGGTCGAATATGTGTATGATTTGAAAAATGTAGCGTACTCTGGATATATCTCATCACCAAGGTAATATCCATAATTATATTCATGTCTATTTACAACGTATGGCATGTTTGGTGTTTTACCTTGCAAAATATCGTTAAATAACGGAGATGCTCCAAGCACATTCAAGTCATTGTTCGACCCTACTGTACCAAAAAATGCATGCCAAAACCAGATGTCATGTGAAACAACAACTTTTAGTATAACAGTAGGCACACCATGATCACCTCGAGTGAATTGCTCTTGCCATGCATTGAGACAATTTTCCCATACCTAATGTGTACAATCAATGCTACCTAGCATTTTTGAAAATCTGTGTTAAGCCTGATGTGCGGCATACAACTATTCGACATCACTTCTAGTCGGATTTCGCAAGTATATGTCATCGTAAAGCTCTATAACATACTCGCAAAAAAATATGTGCATTCTTGACCGGTTCTCGCTTATATTTTCAAATATTCATCTGAAGCGTCTGCGACTATGCCATACCCCAATTGGCTAAGAGCTGTTGTACATTTTTGAAACGTAGTAAAACCACGTTTACCTTTAGAATCCCATCTTAATTAGAAAAACTCATAATTGTTTTCCAAATCTGTAGCTATACGTACGAATAAATTTCTACTGATACGAAAATGATCCTCAAATTTAGATAGGTCGTATAAACTCTCAGGACTAAGTAATCATCTACCAAAAGTTTGTTCGTCGCGATATGATCCCAGCTGATCGACTTTCTTTGTTTCTTCTTGGCATTTGAACTTTCGCCTCCCTGACGTACAAAGTTGTGTGCCGTAGACAACAACGTATACATAATCAACTAATCATCATCAGAATCATCATCACATGAAGAAGAAATGGTACCCAAAAAATTATTCATATTGTTATTATTGAGTGTATTTGTTATAAGATATTTGATGTGTGTTTATGTGTTTGTATATATAGGTGAAGTTTTAAATTGAAAAGAAAAAAGTTTTTTTTAGTTAAAGCCAAACGGTCAACACAACGGTAAAAAAAAACTTTAGCCAATAAAGTTGCTCGTAATCGTCCGTGAATGGCTACAATCCGCGTCACACTCACTATAGGGGGGGGGGGGGTGTTCACGCGTGAACAAGCTCTTCACGTCAGCTGTCACGCGTGAACAATCCATCCATACCCTTTGGCCTAACAAGTGAAATTATCCATGAAATGTGAAAGTCATAAGTTTTTGTTGAAAATCGTTTTTAAAGTTTTTTGTGATAGAATTCTTCAAATACAATATTTCATAGCACAATAGAGATTTATGTGGTGTAAAATACATCTTTTTAAAGTTCTTTTTATGTTTTTAAACAATTTTCTCCTAGAAAAATAATGTAAGAATAAAGGATAATGAAAAAATATGCCTATATACGGGAGACTACTATTTTTTAGGAAGCGCGGTTAGGTTATTTTGTTTCTTACATCTATTGTGTGTCCGTAAGCACAATTCTGGACTAATGGATGAATAAAATCAGTGGTCACGATATGAGGGTTTACAATATTACAATAGGGAAACATGTACCATATAATCACACAAATTTCTACAGAATGGTGTTTTGGTCAATTAACCTATAGTAAAAAAGGAAAATTTCGGATTTTAAGGGATAATTAAGTTCCTTTTTTTAAATCTGAATTTTTTTAAATTAATTCAAATTTAATTCTATTATAATTTCTAATACTAACCGATTTTATTATGTCAGAATGACAGAGAGTCAAACATAAACTACTAAATATATTTTCGATTTTATTCTTGCAGAATATGGTTCATTCAATATATTTTTTATAATTAACATGCTTAAATATTTATATAGCATATTATCAATAATAACATTTTCTAAAGAATACAAATTTTATTCTTTAAGAATCACTAATTACATTAATTCGTAAAGAATAAGAATAAACAATTATTACATTCATTCTAAAAAAATATGACTAATAATGGTTTAAGCATTACATTTATTTTTAGAGACTGAAACTACGAATAGTTAAAAAAGAAAAAAAACATCAAAATCTAACAAAAATACTAATCCATTCTGAAAGAATATTATTGTTAATAGACATTTTATACATTTTGGCAGAATACATTCTGCTAGAATACTCTCTTTCTCCATGTTTTCCTTCTTTTCCACATCAATCACAGCCATTCCTAAATCCATAAAGAAAACATAATCAACTTTCAAAGATTAAAAAATCCAGTGTATTCTAAGAAAATAATTGTTGGAATAGTGTCTAAGGCTGCAACTATATTAAACAAGTATTTAACCCGGTTGTGCATGGTCCTTTTGGGTTGCCTTCACCATAGCAACTTGATAGGATGATTTATTAAGAGAGAGTAAATATTATTAGTATATTGTGAGAATAATATAAAGAATAATATATTGTTATTTGATTAATATAAGTCATAAATTAATTGGAATTAATTTGGTGACTTAAAGAGATTAATTAAATAAGAGGGGATAAACTGTCAATTTTTTGATAGTTAAACTTTAGACTGTAACTCCATGTTGATATGCATTGGACGGATTCTAGAAGCTAAGGATAGCTTCAAATCGTCCAAGGGGTTATCTAAGGAATGGATTTTGATAGCCTTAAGAGAAGATTATCCAATTAGGGTTTAGGTTGTAACCCTTAAGGAGTCTACAAGTATAAATAGACCCTATGGCATAAGGAAATCGGCACTTCATCTAAAGTAAGAAAACCCTGGCTGATTTCCTCCCCTCTTCTCTCTCCCAAATCATCCTCCTTGTTATTTGGTGTTTGTAAGCCATTAGAGGAGTGACAATTGTGACTCTAGAAGCTCCAAGACAAGAAGATCAACAAGGAATTCAAAGGTATGATTCTAGATCTGTTTCAATATTGTTATTACACCTAAATAGTCATTAGAAGTCTTGGATTCAAAGCATGTTTCATTAGAAAGCCTAGATCCAAACATTAGGGTTTTGCATGCGCACATAGGAAAGTTCTTATGGCTAAAACCCATCAATAATAACTATAAATTCTTATAGAATGTAGTAGACATTATTAATTCATTTTGTTAAATTGATGTTGAGGAAATCATATTCTGTTAGAATAAGTGACGTTCAAAATTCTTGACATTAATTTATGGTTAGTATTTTGTAACTTTACATGTATTCTTAAAATTATCAAAATTGAGAACCAAAATAAAATTGTTGAAGGTGTTTACATTAACAATCGTGTTGAACCCCATGTGTATAGTTTCATAAAAATTATAACGAAATAAAAATTCTATGATCTATTTGTGAACCACTTTGATTTTTTATAACGAAATCCATAAAATAAACTCCAATACCACAAATTTACAATTTCTATTTAAAACCTTTAATTCAAAATTTCAATGATAAAGGTCGGTGGTAATAAAGACGATTCGGTGAACTTAAAATATTGAGAAGTATAAGTTCATACCTGATTGGATGTTTAATTTCGGGTCGATGAAGGTGAGATTTCCACACTTTTATATCACCATTCCATTGTAGAGGCTGCAAACATCCAAGGCCGATCCCACCTATGTTATCAATTACTCATCAATGAGGAGTTTCCACCCACATCTTTTCTACTAGGCATTTTGTCAAACACCTTTAGGGCACACTCAAATCATCATGCTTTATAAAATATCACTAATGAAATGAACTAAATCCACCCACATCAAAAGGATTTAAAAATAAGGATACCTTAAACACCATTACCAAATTACATATCAAAAATGATATCTCATAATACACAAAAAAAAATTAATTAAAAGAACTCATACAAATTGTAACATACATGTTTTGAAATCGTGTTTTGTAATGAATAAAATTGTGAAATATTATGTTGAGTTCTAACATATAGTTTTTACTAGAAATGAAGTAAAACTATGTTGAGAATAACTCATAAAATGTTGGAAGTCTTATGAGATTCCAATTAAAAGTCAAATAGTGAAACTTAGCGAAAATATAAAATTTGAAATAAGTAAAATTTTATTATTGAAAGTTGTAAATAATTTCGTTAGAAACTTGTAGGCGAAAACCTCGTTGAAATCCGAGTTATAACGAAGAAGTTATGACCAATCGAAGATTTGCGACGAAACCGACACGACGCCGAATGACGTAAAAAGTGAGTTTTTGATAAACTACTTTCTAGCCTTAGTGATCTAAATGAAAATCGTAGTATTCGTTAAACCGAGAAGTTTGATAAAAAGAATGCCAAAATCTGACATCGTATGAGGAAGTTATGATTTTTCAAAGTTTCAGCTTAGCAGTAGACAACTAAAAACTCGAATTTTAGATCGAGTGATTTTTAGCCGACACAACCTAAACGAGAATTGAAGGTCTCGTCATTAGTAGTGCAACGGTAAAAAGTCTGACGAAAACGGATGTCGGATGAAGAAGTTATGAATTTTTAACGGATTTTTCTGTCCCGGTCTGTTAAAAATAATAATATTAAAATTAAAGTCAAAATTAGTCGACGAAGTCTAAACTAAAGTTGTAGAGCATAATTTTAGCTACGCGTGCATATAAAGAACGTCAAAAACGGAGCTTATATGCGAAAGTTATGGATTTTACAAGATTTGGCACAAAAATCGAGAAATTTCGTATGAATAGTGCTGCCACGTCACCTCGCATGAACAGTAACCGCTCTACCCGGATCCGACGCGTGTTGCCTTCCGATTCTCCCAGATCTTTGGCCCAATGCGCGTCCAACGCGCCTCGCATCGCTGGAGCCAGTCCGAGCCTCGCCGAAGCCGTCACCTGTTCCGAGCCTCGCTGCTGACTCGCCTTCCCCCTTCGCGTGTCTCTCTCCCTCGTTGCCACCGAGCTGCTTCGCTGAGTCACCCTTCTCGGCCGAACCTCACATGCGAGCCACATGCTCTCTTCTCATTGCCTCGGATCTGAGCCTCCGGATCTCCTCCCCTATAAAAGGGAGGCCTGCGAGCCTTCCCGGGTTATCTTTAAAAATTGCCATATATTACCCCTTTTCCATATTTTCTTCATATTAAAATTCCTCGAAGCCCCGGTATCGATTATAATCCCCGAAATACGCCATGAAGTGCCCGAGAAGCCCGGAAAATTTATCTTTTCGGTTTTGAAGCCCTACCTTCGCAGATCCCAGTTTTCAATTAAACTCCCGGTTTTCAACATAGAAAGTCATATTTGAAGCCGAAACACTGCCCAAATTACTATTTTGACCCCCGGTTAATTCAAGGTGAGTTCAATATATAGGAACAATTGTATGTTATGTTTTATATATGCTATGTGCTTTTCAGTGTTATTATTCCGAGTTATTTTCCCGTGTTATTTTATTCGCTATTTTTATAGCAAAAGTAATACCTTTGACCATGTGATTAGTGAAAGGACTTAGATTCACATTGGTACTGGTACGTAGCCTCTAGCCATGTAGAGCATGTCTCCGTAAGAGAATGAGTTCTATTCTATGGCATTGGCAAATGGTTAGACAGGGCTATAAGCTTGAAATCTACCAAGATGTTAATCAGAAATCTTATGTCTTCTGTGCCATTTGGGCCGAAGCTTTATTGATGTATATCAAGTATGGAAATTGTTATGTCTCATTGATTGTATACCTTTGAATCAATTCATTGTTTGATATGGAAAGCTTAACACATGATTCACATATGCCTTTGTTGCTCCTTGATTGTCTTTGCTTTTGCCATATCGAAGTATATATATGACATAACATTATATTGTATCTATTATTGAAGTCACTAAGCGTCACCTCTTACCCTATCAATGTTTAACAATTGCAGGTGATAAGTAACCAGTATAATCATATATTGTTGAAAAAATTAGAATAGTTTGTAATAATACTTTTGTACTTCAATTTATGTTTGTATAAATTACAATATCCTTGGTAGTTATGTAATATATAACACTTTGTAATAGTCGGTTTGTATCCAGTAGTTTGTAACCTCTTCATCAATGTAAAATATTGCTTTTATGAATATGCATGTAGCATGTTTTGGAGTAATAGTATCGTGAAGTATGAAAGTTTGGGTCTTTTAGAAATACGAAAGTTGGGGTCTTTCACAAATCGACTACTTCAAAAAACATATATGCATCAATTTTTTTGATTTCAAATAATGCTATGGTCCACCACAAATAAAAAAATCTAATTAAAAAAACAAGAAATTTCCCATATATTGCAACAAGACGTCTGATTGTATAACATAACCAAAAGGATTCATGGTAAATTATAAGTCCAAACTATAGTGAAGTCTTGCGATTTGGATTTTGGGCTACAACTCTTTATTTTGGAATAAAAAACGTGTATTGGAAATTGAACAAACCTTCACGCTAGGTATTGCAGTAAATTGTTTTTTCTAATGGTAGTGCGACTATAAAAAAGGAAAAGATCAATTAAATATTAGACGAAACTTGAGTTGCTAAAAGTTGAACAACCTCCTTTTCGACAGCCGAAGGTGCCCTTTATCGATGATGGTAGCGGTGACTAAATTGCTGGAAAAAGATGGCATTCGGTGATGGAATATGAAGCCGGTGATGGAGAGGGAGGAAGAAGAAGATACGGCAGTGACAAGATGAGGGATATGAATGGTCGATGGTTATAAAGAAAAGATATTAGGTCAATATATATTTATTTTGTTTCCTTAATTGTAAGTGCAAAAAACCTGAAATGCCGTTTTTTATTTAATTAATTATTTAATTATTTGCTAATTTGTGATTGGTGCATTTAGGCACACGATAGTTGTTAAAAACATTTGAACCTAGCTCTCTCTGTGTGTGTGTGTGTGTGTGTGTGTGTATATATATATATATATATATATATATATATATATATATATATATATATATATATATATATATAAGACTACATACTTAGCAAGAAACTAAGTTTAAGAGGAGAGCACCAATCCACCCAATTATTACAAATAGTTTCCCTTTATGCTTAACCCAAATGAAAGAGAAACCATGGTGTTGGAGGAGAAAAGTTTGTTGATCACTTTGTTATTTCTCTCTTCCATAAACACCACAATATACAATAAAATATGTGAATTAGCGTTTTTTCCTTTTCATTAGACATTTTCCTCCTAAATTTGCGAAATCAATAAATTTAACCACATTTGTTATAAGGGCAACTAGAATATTACACCATTGGAAGATCTAATCGCTTGATTTAATAGCCAACTCACAATTCACTAACACATAGTCTACTGTTTCATAAAAAGGCCACAGGAGGAAATAATAATGAAGTTGATGTGGACCCATCACCTTCAAAGAAACTCCCACATGGAGCCTAATTAGACATGCCCTTCATATGAAGCACAAAACCTTGAGCAAGACAGTTTTAGTCCAAACTGTAAGGCACATGTTGGGGGTAATAATCTTGGGCATCAAGTACGCAACACATTGCTTCATTGGTAAAGACTTGATCCGGTGTGTTTTCATTTATATAAGGCCCTTCGTAGATGTTTACTACAATATCTTCTTTGTTATCACAATTACCATTCATGTTGATTGTATTTTCATCTACATAAGGCATATTTTCTTGCACTCACAACTCATGTTATTCTTATCTAGGTTTTCCACAACTTAATTAACTTCATACACATTCATTGTTACCATTCTTCTTATTTTTCCTTATCAAATTAAACATTATCAAAAAAATTATAGTATTATCTTTGAATACATTTGAACGTGAACTAATTCATCATTACAATCATATATTTAAACTTATTTAATTATAAATTGATTGACAACTCATCTATGACTAGGAATAAGTTGTTATTTTTGTTTTGTTTTACGTTTAGAACAACCTGATTCAAAACTTCTAGTCTGCGACATATTTTTATAAAATAATCAATGTTGTTAATTTAACAAGTTATAAAATAAATTTAACGTAAATAATGCATGTAGACAAACATTTCTTTTAACTACAACATAAAGTCATAAATCTACACATCACACTAATCAAATTTAAATATCATACTTACTTATTTGTATTATATGTTAAATTACACACATTCACCATCCAAATTACTTCGATTGTAAATGTCAATTGACTTTAAACATTTGAACGTGTATTACGAGGATGGTAGACTGTGCGATTGTGATTTTCTCTTGACTCTTGATTCTTGTTACAGCCGTAAAATTGATTCTTGTTACAGCCGTAAAATTGAAATCATGATTACACAAAAATCTGAATTTCTAGTGCTAATATTATTTTTTCTTGTTGTTATTAATTTTTTCCCGAAAGTCCAAATACAAGTTTGAATTTTGAGTTGGGTTCAAATTTTGTTGTCGTGGATATGTAAATGTATTTATATTGGTATATAAATTCTAATTAACAGTATTAATATATTTAACAAGGATAATTATTATTGTTAGTAAAACATGAATGAGATTAGTAGCATGCAATTGTACTGTCGGTACGTTGCTCTTCGGATACAAATATCCATGCTCGTGATAATGATGCTTCCTCGCTCCAACTCTAAGCACCTTTCTTTGTCTTCAATTTTTTTTTTCTTCTTGAATGTTTTGGTTTCAAATGTAGTATCAATTCGTCGTCGTTGTAGGAATGTTGTGATTAAGATGGTTGGGTTTGCCAATGTTGAATTTGAGAAAATTGATATTGAGAAGAGTTAAATCGTTGGGGATATGCGTTTCTTGAAATTGCAATTAATTTTGTTGAAATGGATGATGGAAAAAGGGTTGGTTTTGAATTTATGAGCTTTGTAACAAGTTCATGAACCCACATTTGGGCGAATCGAAGTGTATGTATTGTCGATGTGTTGTGTTTAGTACTTACAAATCAGTGGGATAATCGAATTTTGGTGAGTTGTTGGGGTGTTTGGAGCTTTAGGGTGTTTGGATTTCATTGTTTGATTTAAATTGATTAAAATATAATTGATTGATAGTATATAAAAGAAAGAGATTTGTGATTGTAGTGTGGAAATGTGTATACAATTAGTTAGTGTCTAGTAAAAATTGAACACTTAATTAATTTAAGAAACTCTTTATTGATCCAGATATCGTTCGATGTTTTCTCTCTCTTATGTACTAGCCTATAGCCTGACTCTACGCCATGCCACCACAAGGCACGAGAGCGGTGTTCAAATGTAGAAAGGTTTGCCACATTAGCATTACGCCTTGCACGTATGACCATGATGGTCTAATATTATAAAACCAAGTTCTAAAAACCCAATCAGAACTTGATGAAGTGTGTTATTATAGAGAACGTTACATAAAAATGGTTTTTTCTTGGAGATGTCATATTATATGTTCGATTTAGTTTAATTTTGTTTGAAACTTTTGTTTTGGGTTGGAGGTATTTGTTGAATTTTGTTTTATATTTCAGGATTTTCTCTAATAAGAAATGTTAATAATGAAAGTAAATTTATTATTTATATCGTTCAAAATAAAAATTAGAAAAAATTACATAAATGGTTTTTGTGGTTTCCATAACTCGAATAAATGATCCTTTTTGCTCATAACGATACTTTTCATTTATTCGTATGAGGTTAATTTGGTATTTTCAGTTATTAGAGATTGAGTTTGTGACCATGAGTACACTATAGAGACGATTTATGTAATTTTTTTTCTATATTTTATGTTTATGAGTTTGTGGTTTTTCCATCCATTTACTTTTTAAAATGTTACTTTGACTCCTTTTACTTTGAACTTTGTAAAATGTTATTTTTACCTCTCCATTTTCTAAACTTTCGTGTTTACCCTCGTATTATATATATTTTAATTTTCCTTAATAATTTTCGTTCGTTAACCTACAAAAAACTAATTTTTAATTTGTTTATGTTTATATATTTATCGGTATAAATTCAAAGTGGTCAACGTTTTGACGTAACTTTAGAACTTTTGTTCGTTATTTTAAAAAAAATTAATTGCGTTTTTATACACGTGTCGGTTTAAATTCGAGTTTGTCTTCTTTTCGATGCATTTTTTTTTATGTTTTCGTGTTTTATTTTTATAAGTTTCTTATGTATGATTCGGTTCACATATAATAACTTTTGTTCATTAATTTAAAAAAAATGTATTATATTCGATTTTGTCTACATTTCCACATATGTGTTTTTACATTTTATTGCTTAATTTTATATACGGTTTCTACGTATAAGTACGACCATGTATAGTAACTTTCGTTCGTAAACTTAAAAAACGTATTATATTTAAGTTTGTCTACGTTTCAACATATTTTTTCTTGTTAACGAACGAAAGTTATTATATATAACTCGACTCATATGTAGGAGGAAACAGACATAAACTTAATCATGAAAACATAAAAAAAAATTACGTCGAAATGTAGACAAACTCGAATAATATATATATATATATATATATATATATATATATATATATATATATATATATATTAATGTAATGAATGAAAGCTGTTATATGTGATTCGACTCATATGTAGGAAACATATATAAAATAAAGCACGAAAACATGGAAAAAGATTACGTCGAAACGTTGACAAATTCGAATTTAAATCGACATGTGCATACAAGTTTTTTTTCGAAAGAGCACAAGTAAGTTTTAAAAAAAAATTAACTTATGAAAGTTCTAAATTCACATCGAAAAGTTGACTATCTTGAATTGATACCGACACATATAAAAAATTAACCAAGTAAAAATTGTTTTTTTTAGGTTAACAAACGAAAATTATTAAGGAAAATTCGCAAACTCATAAACATAAAATATATAAAACGGATGGATGAAAGTAATATTTTATAAAGTTCAAGGTGACATTTTAAAAAGAAAAAGGGTGAAAAAACCACAAACTCTTAAACAGAGATTATAGACAAAATTACATAAATGGTCCCTATTTTTACTAATGATCATAAACCCAATCCTTGCTAACTGAAAAAACCAAATTATCCTTATACTAATGGATAAAATATAACGGTGTGGCTAAAAGGACCATTCATATAAATTTTGGAAACCATAGGGACCATGTTTATCAAAAAAATTAACAAGGACTAGGTTTTTGTCATTTGATAAATCATAGGGACCCTTTATATAATTTTATCTAAAAGTTATTTATTAAACTTAATAGTTTTACCCTTAAATTATAGTATCAGACAATACGCGATTTTGGTAAATGTATCTGTACAACATAAAGAAAAACATTTAAGCCCATAAATGACAAAACAATGTTTGTTTTAAGGATACTTAGGATTAGTACTTTGGTTTCACTCGTATCATATAAATAACCAAAGGCACTTACCCACGTAAGCATGATCAACGTACCATAAACATCATTGTCTGAAAAGCAACGGCCAAGATCTAAGCTGGCCCCACTCCAACCCTTGAATGTCTGCCGTCCAGCCGACGATTACGGGTGACCATCGTGGGTCCCTTCCCTGCCGCTTTTCACACACAAAACACTAAATTATCATACATTTTCAATAATATCTATCAACTTATTTTTAAATCGATATAATATTTTAGTTATTACTTTGCAAATAAAAAGTCTGTCCATTATCTAAAATAATTTTTATTTTTCAGTTCTTAAGTTTTCAAGTCTTTTTATTTAATTATAATCAAACAATATTGTTTTCTATCTAAAATATCAAAATAATGTTATGGAAATAAAAAGTTGATTTTGGATTTTCCCATAAAAGTATATTTTATGCATCATATTCTAACGATTAATAAAAAATCCTAAATAAAAACATATCAATGAATTAAACTAGTTAGACGATTAAAAATTTGTTCAAAATGCTCAATTTATTATATTTTGTGCCGGAATTTACAGTAATCAATTTATTATTTTTATACTGTACTTTCATTTATAATTATCTTATTATTTTTGGGTTAAACGATAATTTTTGAATAAATTGTCTTATATATCTGTACGTTATTAATAATATATATGTTTCCTTTATATTAATTACTACAAAACTTAACAAAATTATAAACAAATTTATTGAGAGATGAACCAGTTATATAAGTAGATATGTTTTTCCACCTATATATTTTATACCCGCCTCTTACCCCACCCCTTTTCACCTTTCCTTTCTAACACTTTCTCTCTCTAAAAAGTTCTCATTTTTTTTTCCTTTCATGGCGTCTCCGGGGCATTATAGGGGCGTAAGGAAGAGGCCGTGGGGGCGTTACGCGGCGGAGATACGTGACCCATGGAAGAAAACCCGTGTTTGGTTAGGGACGTTTGACACACCTGAAGAAGCTGCTTTGGCCTACGACGGCGCCGCCCGTTCTCTCCGTGGTCCGAAAGCCAAGACCAACTTCCCATCCCCGCCGTCGTCTCCGCCATCTTTGTCACTTGACCTGAATAGCTTCCCGTCAAATCACCATAACCTCCACCAGCATATCAGGTGGGTGGCTGCACCACCGACACGACAAGTGATGGTTGGAAGGGAGTTGGAGTTGCTTCATAGTGGAGTGGTCAGAGATCGCCACCACGGTGGTGCCTGTTGCTCGGCCATTTTGGTGGGCAATGGTGGAGGAGCCGGTGGACGTGCGGTGGAGGAGGGTGGTTCAGATGAGAAAACGGCGGGGTTTTTTGGGATTGTGAGACGTGGATTGGGTATAGATTTGAACGAGCCTCCACCCATTTGGCTGGGAGATGCATCGTAGGCTCGTAGCGTATTTTTTTTTGTTATGTTCGTACGACAGCGTTTTATGCCTTTTCTATTGATGTTTCTTGTTTTTCTATTTTCATCTTTATTTTCTACTTTTGTTAGTGTATGAGAAAGACCATCAAGCTCTTCTGTAAATATGAAATTTGATTGGCGAGTAAGTGCATTATTAGAACTTTAGTTATTAATTTCGGGCTACTCACAAAAACGGTTAAACTGTTTTTTTTAACGGCTGGATATTAATATTAGAAAAAAAACGGCTGTTAAGGATAAACTTAAGTTTATATCCAAACTTATATTTTAATTAGGTTTAAATCAATTTAATACTATTAGAAAACATATTTAAAAAAAACTACATATGATTGTACTAAAATACCCTTCTCGATTAAAGATTATAGTTAAACCAATTTAATTAGGGTTAAATCCAACTAAAGAAGTAGAAAATGGAAACTGGTAATGGAAGGCAATCGTCGTCTTCCTTGGAAACTAATCAAGACTTATCAAGTGCACTTGCTTTTATATATACTACTATAAATTATGTCAGCTACATTTAAAAATCTTGAAGGAAGACGAATAAGAGTTCATAATCCAAAGTTTCTGTGTTGCACCAAAATTTCGCTTCCTTCAAGTTCATCTTCAACCGTTAAATTTTAAACTAATGATTTTTGAATCAAAACAATCTTCTGGTTTAATTGGTGACACATTAATAATTTTTTTTTCCCACAAAATGAATATTTAATAGCAAACATATTATACAATTGCCTCTTTTAATACTTCCAACTTTATTTACGTGAATGAGGTTTTGTATGTTTAATTGGGTTTAATTCCTAATTAAATTTGTATAATTCAAATAGAAAGGGAATTTTAGTATAATTATATGAAATTTTTATTTTTTAATATTAAATTGATTTAAACCAAATTAAATTATTAGTTTGGATATAAATGTGAGTTTTATAGTTTGGTTTCTAGTGTTCAGATTTTTAGGTGTGATTCTTTAGAGACTCTACTTTGGGTGCTAGATATTCGAATAGCAATAAGCACTTCAAGATCTTCAAGTGGTCAAGAAGCTAATCCGATTTTGCTTAAAGGCGAGTAATTTTATCCCTCTTGTAGCATTAATCTTGTAGTTTTGAAAGTATCTTGATATAGTAAAACCCGGATCTAGAGGGCATGTACACTTAGGGTTATTATTAATTGCTTCCGTTGCCTAAAATTCATGTATCTATATGCATAGAAAACCCAACAATGGTATTATAACCGGTAGGTTTTAATTATGAGCACCACTTGAAAAACTAAGAAAATTGAAAGAAATCTTTACATTGTAGGACATAGTGCGCCCATTGCTGGACGTGGTGTGCCCTCCGCTGATTTAGGTGATTTCAGGTTATAATTTTGAATTTACGATTTAACTTTAGATTTAAATATTGTTTTAATTTGTTAAACCTGAATAATTTAACTAGGGGGATAAATATGCATACTAATTTTGAAATTATAGATAACTAATTTAAAATTAATTAATTAAAAGTTAATTAAAGATAATATGTTTGAATCATATAATATTAAATTGTTTAAAATATACATTACATATAATTATAATAGCTTATATATAATATATGTAAAACTAAAAGATTATATATATATATATATATATATATATATATATATATATATATATATATATATGTAATATGATTACTATATGTATAAGAATCATACAACATGTGTCCTCACATGTTTGATAATATGATTTTAGTCGAATCAAGAGTATGTCTCATTCATGAGACTATGGTATAAGTGAGACATAAAGAAACGGCCTATAAAATGAATGTTGAATGAGTATCCTTTTCACTCACCGCTTCTTTGCGTGGTTGCTTGTCGTTAGCCGAAAAGGTTTGATAAGATGATGACTCGTTAAAATTATAATGTAGTTGCTAACTATGAAAACACACATTATTCTTTATTATCTATTTATGGAGCGTGTGTGGCTAACGTCACATAAATTTGTGACGTAAGAAGAAGATGACGTGACACTTGTGGTTATGGTTTGTTGGCGAAGCGTGCGTAGTTAACCAACACGTCAATTAGAGAGTCATGGCATAATCAAGGAGTCACACGTTTTTACATGGTTGGTTCACCATATTATTTTTGAGACCTCGTTATCCCATGTACAAACAGAGGATGTGTAAATCCGAGATTAACCTGCCATTAAATAGTTTTAATGAATCTCAAAAGATCTAAGAGTTTCATGGAGATTAAAGCTAGCAAAGTACATTTCTTACCTAAATAACATTGTGGTGTGTTGATGAAAACCATCTACACATCGCAAAGCAAAATATGGATCCTGGCGTAGTAAATAATAAATTAGGGTTGAAAAAATTATTTAAAGGATAACTAAAACAAACAATAATGGAATTAATATATTGAATGATGTCTATATGACAATCCACTAAAATCTACTGGTATAAGACCTCTCAAAAGGATTAGCTAGAAGGATGATCAATCTAATCCAAATTCGTAGTATGAGAATGGTTCTTATTTACGAACAGAAAGACCATGCCTTAGATAAAGCTCTTCCTGAGGTTCCTCTAACCACTACATTCCAAAACTGTTAAGAACAGTTATCAAATAAATATATTGAATTGAAATGGAATTGACTATGGATATCAACTAGCTGACATATACATATAATCAGCTCAATCTAATTTTGATATGAACAACTTGTAAATGTCCATTAAGGAGTTGCATGGCATGTTGAGACCCTTTGGGACTAAATGGCCAATCTTAGAAACTCTAACTTAAAATGCTCCCACATTCACTATAATTAGGGGTGACAATTTATGACACGACACGACAAAAATACATGACACGAAACGAAATTGGGACGAAACTAAAATTTGAATTTGTGTTCGTGTTAACTATAAAAAACATGATGTCGTGTCGTGTCGTGTTCGTGTTCAAAATTTGACACGAAATTGACACGATTTAGCAGTTCTTTATCGTGTTTTTCGTGTTTGTCGTGTTATATTTGATAAAGTATTCATTAAATAAACTAGTTTTTAGTATATGATATATTTTTCGTGTCGTTTCGTGTTTGTCGTTTTTTAATTTGTTCGTTTTCGTGTTAGTTATAAAAAAACATGACATCGTGTCGTGTTCGTGTTACATAAAACCTTGTCGTGTCGTGTCGTGTCAGACAGAAATACGAAACGATAGCACGATTTTCCACCCCTGACTATAATGAATAGAAGAGTCAGAATGAAAAATCCAATTGCTCATACGATTAGTGGTGATATACCTAATCTAGCCCTAAACGCCAAGGACAATATGAATGCTCATTCTGAGACTTGTTCTGATAAAACGTCGGTCCTAAAACAAGAAAATGACTTATAAAGCATTAAAGCCTAGTATGTATGATGGTTAAGACTGAAACATGGAGAATATAATTTTGTCATGGATTACAATGTAACGCCCGGGTTTCAGGGCTAAGCATTTTTGTCAATGTAATAGTCTAGGTCAACTCTTGTAACTCTTTTTGAAGTAATAAAGATGAAATATTTGAGTATTATGTGAATTATATGTGTTTATTATTTAATTATAAATGTATAATTAATAAAGAATAAAAATGAGCGTCAAAATTAAAGTGTGAGATAATCCCGATATCTCTACATAAAGTTGTAGAATATGTCTCAAGGTTTCCGTGCATATAAGGAACGTCGAAATCCGAGTTATAACGAAGAAGTTATGACCCGTCGAAGTTTCACGACAGAACCGACACGATACCGGGAAGCGTGAATAGTGAATTTACGATAGAGCGAGATTTAGCCTTAGTGATCTAAACGAAAGTCGTAGAATATGTTAAAATAAGAACATCGATAAAAAGAACGCCCAAATCTGACTTCGTATGAAGAAGTTATGAGATTTTAAACAGACCAATCCTGTCCCGGCTTGTTAAAAATATAACTTTAAAAATAAAGTCAAAATTAGCCGACGGAGTCTAAACGAAAGTTGTAGAGTACGTCTTCACCTACGCGTGGATATAAAGAACGTCAAAAACGGAGTTCGTATGAACGAGTTACAAATTATAATAGCATATTTACGTATTAAAATAAAGTATAAATCATGTATACGTACACATATATATACATATGTATATATCATTAGAAAGGTATCGACGATGCGGTCATTATAAGACTAATGTTGAGTTCTTTCGACATTATTTTAGTACAAATATCATTAAATCCATTTATAATAGTATTATAGAGGGGTGTTTAGTTGTTTATATAACTAAAAGGTCATTAAGTAATTATGGAGGGTAGTTTTTGAAAATTCAATTAGTATAAATAAGAGCCTTGGGCTCTCATATTTCTTGCACCATTCTCTTGATTCAAGAGTCTTTCTCTCCTTATCCCCCGAGCATTTCGGTCCCTCGTGATTCGACTTCTCTTTCTGTAGTTTAGTATAGTAAGGTGAGCGCTGAAGCGCTGCACGAATCTTTCTTAGAAAGATTCAGCGACGAAGTTCTGCCCCTGCAGAGCCCGACTCCTAGCTAAAACCCCCTTGTAAGTAAGTTATGCTTACCTTATTTTAATATAGCTTATATTTAAAATTAGTATTGTTATTATGAACTTATAATAAATATTTGAGCTATTATTATAACTTATATAAGTGTCGTTATAATATTTTTTTTTTTAACTACTCGCGGTACGGGGAATCTGGTTTAAAGGGCCGCATAGGGTTGTTGGATTTCAGAAGTGCTATATGCCAAAATGGTCCTGCCCTCCGGTGTTTTATGTCTGGCCCCTGTCTGTACATAGTGGTTGGAAAATATTGTTTAACGCTTATATAATAATAATAATACTAAGACTAATAGTTGGTCACGGTAAATATTAGACTAAAATTTAGCGATAATAATGCTAGGTTTCGTCGAAGGAAAATAGAATCGTTAGAAGCAAGCGCTGCCCGATTTTGGAATCATCACCTTAACAAGTGAGTGCATAGTTACTTTCAACTTACACATAGATATGAAGTATTTTATATAAATTACGTGCTATATGTGCATATTATTTGAATATTTGCTATCTATGCTAGATGAACGTTGTTATACATGTTTTCAATGATTTAAACTGTATATGTATTTTATATCTACGAAAATGTTGGGGTAAAACATGGGTAGATGCAATAGGTGATGTGTGATAAAATGATGAGAGGCCTCGATGTTGATGTTGTTGATTCTGTCATCTAGCGGAGTATGGATGACGACCACGGACTCTTCTAGACAGTCCAGTGGAACACTAGCAGGCTCGCAACCTGTAGGTGTTTGTGAACGATATGTTCACCGGTGTACTCCATCCCCCACATGGTTGCCTTTAGGACATTTATTGCTGAGGAATCCCCTTAGCAGTAGTGTCCGTCCCGATGATGATCCTTAGGCTAGGTCCCTTATGATAGGTGTTTAGGGACGTAAAGTGAGGATAACGGGAACGGGTAATCGGGTTATTGTTGATCGATGAAATTAATAAACTTATTTATTGTGGGTTGAAAACCCTATGTGCTCACCAGGCTCCCAAGCCTGACCCACTCAGTTTTATGTATTACAGGTAGTGGCGCATGAGCATAGGTGTGATGTTTTGGACGAGGGATTACGGATATAGGCCTGTAGATATGAAATAATGTAGTAAGGCTTATATTGTACTGTTTATGCTTTTGATCTGTACGAACATGACATCCCGAGTCTTTTAATGAAATACATTTCTATGGAAATGCTTTTGATAAATCTTTATCATATTTTTGTTTTGGGACAAATTCCGCAATGCTTTCATTTAAAATGTAACTCTGATTTTTAAACAAAGCATAAACAAACCGGTCTTTTCTGGCCGTGATTTTGGGGATGTCACAGTTGGTATCAGAGCATTAGTTTAAGCGAACTAGGAATTTGTAGGATTTCTAGACTTAAACTTAGAATGCTAAGCGATGATTGTGAGGTGTGAGCACTAGCCTATTTTAGGAATTGTGCCTAAAATGCTTTTATGTGCTAAATGCTTTGTGCATAATATGCTGTTAATTGTTCGGATCTATGGTCTGTTGCCGACCGGATCTGGAAACCTTATGTGTTTAGGATTCTAAACGTACGACTACGATATTAGAACTAGCATGTAAATGTTTCGGAGTGATAAGGACGATTTAAAACGTCTATCCTAAATAAAGATCTAAATTCACCTTATTCGGTGTATAGATCAAGATGGCAAGGACCCGTAGCGGAAACGTGAACGCAAATGGAGGTAGGAACCAACCCCCAGTGGTTCAGCAAATACCTGTTGTTGAAGAAGTTGCACCTGAGCCAGTCACCATGGCTAGAGTTCAAGCCATGATTCAGGCTATGCTAGCTGAACAAAGGGAAGAAATGAGACGGATGCTCCACGAAAATAGGGACGAACCTACCATACATGTTGAACCGACGGAGCCAGTTCCCGAGCCATCTGAGGAAGGGAACTATACCCGCCAAGTGAGTCAAGTAGGGACTCAAGGTGAGCAAAAGGATGGCCCAGAAGGGAGAAACAACAAGGATGGGCGGATGTACAAAAATTTCTTGGGTGCGAAACCACCAAGTCTCTCAGGAAGCCCAAAGCCTGTTGAGATTATGGACTGGATCTCCGAGATGGAGATGGTGTTTGAGAGCTGCGACTGCAGCGAGAAGCAGAAGACTGTCTTCGCTGTGAGACAATTGAAAACTGGAGTCTTGAGCTGGTGGAAGCTATTGGCAGATACAATGCCACGGGGAGAAGCTCTGAAAATGTCATGGGATGAGTTCTTGGAACAACTGAAGGCGCAGTACTGTTCAGAGATAGACCTGATTGATCTGAACAATGAGTTCCAAAATTTGAAGAAGGGGAGAATGAGCATCGATGACTATGCTGCTGCATTTACGGAAAAGATGAAGTTGTTTCCATACCTAGTGCCAACCGAACTTTCCAAAATTGAGAAATTCGCAAACGGACTGCCGGCTGACTTTGGCCCAACAGTGAATATGGCAACCACTCTGAAATCAGCTGTTCGAGCAGCTAAGAACGTGGAGACCCAACAAAAGGAAAGAGGTCTGGAGAGGGCTGAGGTTGGTGCGAAACGGAAGTTCAGTGGATCCTCGAAGTCCAACAAAAAGAGTAGATTCTCGAAGTCTGGTTCGATGGGAGGAGGATCAGAAGCGAAGTGGTGTGACAAGTGCAAGAAGAAGCACTCTGGGAAGTGTGACGGAGGGGTCACTTGTTACAAGTGCGGAAAGCCTGGGCACTACGCCAATGAATGCACCCTCAACCAGAAAGCCTGTTATGGGTGCAATGAAGAAGGGCACATTTTGAAGGACTGCCCGAAGAAGAAAGAGACAGGAAGACCCAACATACCACCGAAGCCGAAGGCGAGAGCCTTCCAGATGACGCTCGAGGCTGCAAAGGAGGCAGCAGACGTCGCTTCAGGTACCTTTCTTGTAAATGGTTTGCCTGCAAATATACTATTTGATTCCGGAGCCAACTACTCCTTTGTGTCGCATAAATTTGGTGGGAAATTAGCATTGCCTGTAGAAAAACTAGATAATGCCCTGATTGTAGAAGTTGCCAGTGGCAAATTCGTACTTGTTAGTAATCGTATTAGGAACATCGTCATTGACCTAAACGGAAACGAATTCCACGAAGAGCTATTACCCATAGAGTTAAACGGTTTCGACATCGTTTTGGGTATGGATTGGCTTAGCGCCAACGATGCTGAGATTCAATGCCGAAAGAAGATAGTAAAGGTAAACCCACCCGGAAAAGAATCATTTATGGTGTATGGGGACAAACGCAGAGTGAATTCTGGAATCATCTCCCTGATGAAAGCCAGGAAATGTTTGTCCAAAGGATGTGCATCATACTTGGCATTCGTAATCGATGCCAAGAAGGAGAAGAAAGAGGTGCAGAATATACCGGTTGTGTGTGATTATCCGGAAGTCTTTCCCGAAGATCTTCCCGGATTACCACCTGATAGGCAAGTGGAGTTTCGTATAGACTTGTTACCAGGAACAACACCGATAGCAAAGGCACCTTACCGATTAGCACCGACGGAGATGAAGGAGCTCATGACGCAACTTCAGGAGCTGTTGGACAACGGTTTTATTCGACCTAGTTCATCACCCTGGGGAGCTCCGGTGTTATTCGTGAAGAAGAAGGACGGAAGTATGAGAATGTGTATAGACTACCGAGAGCTGAATAAGGCAACGGTGAAGAACAAGTATCCATTGCCGAGGATTGATGACCTATTCGATCAGCTGCAAGGTTCGAGCTACTTCTCAAAGATCGATCTTAGGTCAGGATATCATCAGCTAAAGGTGAGAAAGCAGGATATTGAGAAGACTGCATTCAGAACGAGATATGGACACTACGAGTTCTTGGTTATGTCATTCGGGCTAACCAATGCTCCCGCAGCATTCATGGATTTGATGAATAGGGTTTGTAAACCATTCCTCGATAAATCCGTGATAGTGTTCATCGACGACATTCTCATCTACTCGAAAAGCCAAGAGGAGCATGGCAAGCATCTACGGGAAGTATTAGAAGTGTTGAAGAAGGAGAAGCTTTTTGCAAAGTTCTCCAAATGCGACTTTTGGATACGGGAAGTCCAATTCTTGGGTCATGTTGTTAACCAGGAGGGAATAATGGTTGACCCCGCAAAGATCGAGGCTGTAATGAAGTGGGAACGTCCAAAGAGTCCCATGGAGATTCGAAGCTTTCTAGGATTAGCCGGATATTATCGACGATTTATCCAAGGCTTTTCTTCGATAGCTGCTCCATTAACAGCTTTGACTCATAAAGGAGCTACGTATACGTGGAGTGAGAAACACGATGAGGCATTCGAGAAGCTAAAGAAGAAGTTATGTGAAGCACCGATACTTTCTCTACCCGATGGAGTCGAAGATTTCGCGGTTTATAGTGACGCTTCTGGAGTCGGGTTGGGTTGTGTTCTGACCCAAAGAGAAAAGGTGATAGCATACGCATCTCGACAATTGAAAGAGCACGAAAAGAACTACCCCACTCATGATCTAGAGTTGGCAGCGGTAGTTTTTGCCTTAAAGATATAGAGGCATTACCTCTACGGCACGAAGTGCAAGCTCTTCACTGATCATAAGAGTCTCCAGTATCTCTTTAATCAGAAGGAGTTGAACATGAGGCAACGACGCTGGCTAGAACTTCTCAAGGACTACGACTGTGAGATACTTTACCACCCAGGTAAAGCAAATATTGTTGCTGATGCTCTCAGTCGGAAAGTCAATCTGGAAAGGAAAAGGCCAAGAGCGTTAAGAATTGAAGTCGTCTCGATGATTGTTGAAAGTATCAGGAAAGCTCAAGAAGAAGCTTTAGAGAAAAATGACCGAAAGGAAGAACGTTTGGGAAGAACGTTAGTGTTTGGTACAAACAGTCAAG
The DNA here is from genome assembly GCF_002870075.4 of Lactuca sativa. Lineage (NCBI taxonomy): Eukaryota > Viridiplantae > Streptophyta > Magnoliopsida > Asterales > Asteraceae > Lactuca > Lactuca sativa. The sequence continues at coordinate 29,686,599 of NC_056629.2, read as the reverse complement.
GACTGAAGGTATTCCAAGATCGAATTTGGGTACCTAAGACGGGAGGAATAAGAGATCTTCTGATGGAAGAAGCACACAAGACCATGTACTCGATTCATCCCGGTAGCACTAAAATGTATAGGGACCTAAAACCCTACTACTGGTGGCCGACGATGAAGCTCGATGTTGCGAAGTATGTGGCCAAGTGCGTAACATGTGCGAGGGTTAAGGCACAACATCAGAAACCGTATGGGAGTTTGGAACCTTTACCTGTACCCATGGGTAAATGGGAAGACATCACCATGGATTTTGTGACTAAACTGCCCAGGACGAAGAACGGTCACGACATGATTTGGGTAGTCGTGGATCGTTTCACCAAGAGTGCACACTTCATAGCAGCCAACGAGAAGTGGTCTATGGATAAGCTCGCAAATGCTTACGTGAAGGAAATTGTAAGACTTCACGGTGTCCCTCTTACGATTGTATCAGATCGTGATAGTCGTTTTACGTCAAGGTTTTGGAGGAGTCTACAAGAGGAGTTAGGTACAAAGTTGTGTTTGAGTACTGCTTATCATCCGCAAACTGATGGTCAGAGCGAAAGAACGATTCAGACGCTGGAAGATATGCTGAGAGCATGTACCCTCGAATTCCAAGGGAATTGGGACGAGCACTTACCTCTAGTTGAATTTTCCTACAACAATAGTTTTCACTCGAGCATCAAGATGGCTCCTTATCAAGCCTTGTATGGGCAGAAGTGTCGTACGCCGTCTTGTTGGCTTGAAGCCGGAGAGAAGCAGTTTATGGGCCCCGAGATAGTCCATGAGACTGCTGAGAAGTTGAAGGTGATTAGGGAAAGGATGTTAGCAGCCCAGGATCGTCAGAAGAGCTATGCTGACAAGAAAAGACGACCGATAACTTTCGAAGTTGGGGATTCCGTTTTGCTTAAAGTCTCACCGTGGAAGGGACTTATACGATTTGGGAAACGAGGAAAGTTGAGTCCAAGGTTTATTGGACCGTTCAAAGTTCTTCAGAAGATAGGGAACCAAGCTTACAAGCTGGAATTGCCCGAAGAACTCAATGGTATTCATAACACCTTCCATGTGTGTTATTTGAGGAAATTCACGGGAGATGTTCCCGACATAATTCCAATCTCAAAGTTAAGGATGGATGAAAATAAAAGGTTGATCGAAGAGCCTGAGGCAATTGTTGACCGTAAGACTAAGAAGTTACGACGCAAGATGGTCGACTTGGTGCTAGTCCGATGGAAACATTCGAATGGGCCGAATCTCACTTGGGAAACAGAGGATGACATGATGAGTCGCTATCCACATCTGTTTGCTGATGCATGATTCCGGGACGGAATCATCCTAAGGGGGAGAGAATTGTAACGCCCGGGTTTCAGGGCTAAGCATTTTTGTCAATGTAATAGTCTAGGTCAACTCTTGTAACTCTTTTTGAAGTAATAAAGATGAAATATTTGAGTATTATGTGAATTATATGTGTTTATTATTTAATTATAAATGTATAATTAATAAAGAATAAAAATGAGCGTCAAAATTAAAGTGTGAGATAATCCCGATATCTCTACATAAAGTTGTAGAATATGTCTCAAGGTTTCCGTGCATATAAGGAACGTCGAAATCCGAGTTATAACGAAGAAGTTATGACCCGTCGAAGTTTCACGACAGAACCGACACGATACCGGGAAGCGTGAATAGTGAATTTACGATAGAGCGAGATTTAGCCTTAGTGATCTAAACGAAAGTCGTAGAATATGTTAAAATAAGAACATCGATAAAAAGAACGCCCAAATCTGACTTCGTATGAAGAAGTTATGAGATTTTAAACAGACCAATCCTGTCCCGGCTTGTTAAAAATATAACTTTAAAAATAAAGTCAAAATTAGCCGACGGAGTCTAAACGAAAGTTGTAGAGTACGTCTTCACCTACGCGTGGATATAAAGAACGTCAAAAACGGAGTTCGTATGAACGAGTTACAAATTATAATAGCATATTTACGTATTAAAATAAAGTATAAATCATGTATACGTACACATATATATACATATGTATATATCATTAGAAAGGTATCGACGATGCGGTCATTATAAGACTAATGTTGAGTTCTTTCGACATTATTTTAGTACAAATATCATTAAATCCATTTATAATAGTATTATAGAGGGGTGTTTAGTTGTTTATATAACTAAAAGGTCATTAAGTAATTATGGAGGGTAGTTTTTGAAAATTCAATTAGTATAAATAAGAGCCTTGGGCTCTCATATTTCTTGCACCATTCTCTTGATTCAAGAGTCTTTCTCTCCTTATCCCCCGAGCATTTCGGTCCCTCGTGATTCGACTTCTCTTTCTGTAGTTTAGTATAGTAAGGTGAGCGCTGAAGCGCTGCACGAATCTTTCTTAGAAAGATTCAGCGACGAAGTTCTGCCCCTGCAGAGCCCGACTCCTAGCTAAAACCCCCTTGTAAGTAAGTTATGCTTACCTTATTTTAATATAGCTTATATTTAAAATTAGTATTGTTATTATGAACTTATAATAAATATTTGAGCTATTATTATAACTTATATAAGTGTCGTTATAATATTTTTTTTTTAACTACTCGCGGTACGGGGAATCTGGTTTAAAGGGCCGCATAGGGTTGTTGGATTTCAGAAGTGCTATATGCCAAAATGGTCCTGCCCTCCGGTGTTTTATGTCTGGCCCCTGTCTGTACATAGTGGTTGGAAAATATTGTTTAACGCTTATATAATAATAATAATACTAAGACTAATAGTTGGTCACGGTAAATATTAGACTAAAATTTAGCGATAATAATGCTAGGTTTCGTCGAAGGAAAATAGAATCGTTAGAAGCAAGCGCTGCCCGATTTTGGAATCATCACCTTAACAAGTGAGTGCATAGTTACTTTCAACTTACACATAGATATGAAGTATTTTATATAAATTACGTGCTATGTGTGCATATTATTTGAATATTTGCTATCTATGCTAGATGAACGTTGTTATACATGTTTTCAATGATTTAAACTGTATATGTATTTTATATCTACGAAAATGTTGGGGTAAAACATGGGTAGATGCAATAGGTGATGTGTGATAAAATGATGAGAGGCCTCGATGTTGATGTTGTTGATTCTGTCATCTAGCGGAGTATGGATGACGACCACGGACTCTTCTAGACAGTCCAGTGGAACACTAGCAGGCTCGCAACCTGTAGGTGTTTGTGAACGATATGTTCACCGGTGTACTCCATCCCCCACATGGTTGCCTTTAGGACATTTATTGCTGAGGAATCCCCTTAGCAGTAGTGTCCGTCCCGATGATGATCCTTAGGCTAGGTCCCTTATGATAGGTGTTTAGGGACGTAAAGTGAGGATAACGGGAACGGGTAATCGGGTTATTGTTGATCGATGAAATTAATAAACTTATTTATTGTGGGTTGAAAACCCTATGTGCTCACCAGGCTCCCAAGCCTGACCCACTCAGTTTTATGTATTACAGGTAGTGGCGCATGAGCATAGGTGTGATGTTTTGGACGAGGGATTACGGATATAGGCCTGTAGATATGAAATAATGTAGTAAGGCTTATATTGTACTGTTTATGCTTTTGATCTGTACGAACATGACATCCCGAGTCTTTTAATGAAATACATTTCTATGGAAATGCTTTTGATAAATCTTTATCATATTTTTGTTTTGGGACAAATTCCGCAATGCTTTCATTTAAAATGTAACTCTGATTTTTAAACAAAGCATAAACAAACCGGTCTTTTCTGGCCGTGATTTTGGGGATGTCACATACAAGCCCATGTTACTATCTATAGGATCAAACAACTACTCGTTTTCATGAATATTTAGTCTACAATCAGATATGAAAAATTCATAACACCATTTGAACATTACCTCCAATAGTTGAGTATTTTACTAAGTATATAGTACTAACATTTGCAAAAATACGCAGTGACTTGAAAGGAGTAAAAGGACTGAAACAAGGATAAGCAAAATTGTTCATAAATACCTGGCTGTTGCTACTATTCAATGGATCAAAAGACGCCTCGTTCTCCCAAATGTTTAATATATGGTATTATGATTCAAGAACTATTGATACAATTTTCATGAGGTTGTTCCGACTCACTTAAATGTAGAACGTTTCATATGTTTTGTATTTGAAAGAAAAGTTGTGAAATCTATAAAACTGGTACCTTAACAACAATTAAAAATGTTGATTCAAATATTTGAATGAGATGTAATATATGGAATAATATTCTTGAAATTAAGAATTACATTGCATAGTAAGAGCAACTTCAAACATGAGTCTGTAACCTATATGGTGTTTAGAATTGTCATAAAACAAAGTTTAGAATTATTTGGGTAAAAGGATAAGATCTTCATATTCCATAAGGATAATTTAGCATATTAGTCAATACCATTTCTATCATCTAAGGAATTATGAAAAGGTTTTCATAAGTTGTATCTACCCCAAACACTACTGAAAGGAGTGTAGTTGGAAAGAGAAAACAAATCGATGATTGATTTGATACTAGATGAGTCGTATTATGCTTTACAAAACAATTCATGAATTGTATCATGAATAAGTGTTACAAGGTTCCTTGGTTTCCGCCAACTAACATTATTTTTAAGACACTCTCTGAAATATGGAGTAAGGGTTCATCCCTCACTAACACATATGGAAGTCTACTATTATGAGGCTTACGTTTTTCATGAGGCGCTCAACAATCTAGGGCTTAGAATAGAGACGTGTTGTCTCGTTGGACATCCCAACAAGAATTTTGGGTAGTTGTTTTATAGATCTTTTTGTTGGGTTTTCTATGCATCAAGACTCTCTATCTACGTAGCAGGAACGTTCATAGATTTTCCTAAGTGTACATGCACCCTAGGATCTAAGTTTCATACTATTACTGCTACCCTATGAAAATATAAAACATAATGAAGAATAACATACCTTTTATGTGTTAATTTGTTGGATTAATGTCTAAGTCCATAACTATATTTGGTACGTACTTAACCCGACCCGACATGGTCCATTTGGCTTGCACTTCACCGGCACAATTTATATGGATAATCTTTTGAGAATAGTATATTTATGATTATATTAATATATTATAAGTTCTAATATATTAATATGGAATCATATTATTTAATTAGTATTGATCAAGAATTAATTTAGAATTAATTAAGTGATCAAAATGAACTAATTAAATATGGACTCTTAGATATATGTGTGTGATGGGCCAAGTTCATTTAGGATGGGCTAAGCTTTCATGGATAGTCCATTGAGTGTTTAACCCATGGATCATATGAAATTAAAGGTCATGGGTTTAACCCTAGTCTCCACATTATATAAAGATGTCTTTGGTTGGTGAAATGACACTAGTGTGGGTACACTAAGAGGGCTAGCCGATTTCACAAGAGTGAACCAAAGTATCCTTATTCTCAAGGTTATTCCAAGGTGTGTTGGTGATTTGTGATTCCACTTGAGGATTCCACACTATTGGGGCTAAGCTCTTAAAGCTTGAAGACATCAAGCTACATCAAAAGGTATGTCATTTAACTAGTCTTTGTAGTATAGTTGCCTCATATTATGCTAGTTAGGATTAAAGCCTTGGAAAGTTCTTATTTGCATGTATAAAAAGAAAACATAGATCCAAGGTTTATAGGGTTGCATGTACACCATAGGAGTGTTAGAATGCTCAAAACCCAACAGTGGTATTAGAGCCTAGGCTTGCTTTCTCTTATACTTGATGCAAATAGATTTTTCGAAGCCAAGAATCTGTCAGGGTCTAAAACTCGACGAGTTCTAGTAGAAAACTCGACGAGTTCATGTATTAGAGCATGAACTCGACGAGTTCCATGAAGAACTCGACGAGTTTGGCCTCCAGACAACATATCTTCGTGGTTTTTGGCTAGAATTGGACTAGGAACATTACCATAAGTTGTTTTTGAACTTATAAACTTGTTTTTGATGTGGTAATGTTCATGCTAATCCAATTTCAAAGATAATTGTCAATAGATTCATGTTTTGTATTACTTTAAAAGTTATGCTAATTACATGAAAAAGTTTGATGTGAATTATCTTTGTTCATATGAGTTGCTTAGATTAATAGATAAGTTAATTGATTATGTGTTTTCAATCCATTTTAATCTAAGAGTTGATTCTAAAATGTGTTTTGTAACTTGTCCTCAAGTTATATGAAAAGTCACATTTAAGTTTCATAAAACTCATAAAAGTTGGCAATGGTTACAAAAATGAAGAGTCTTGTTCTCAAGTTATGGAGGTTCAAGAGTGACTTCATTAAGTAATAAAATGTAACCTTAATTAATTTCATAAGTTACAATATAAAGAGAAGTTACATTCTTTTATTAGTTTAAAGTCTTCCATAACTTGTCCTCAAGTTATGGAACTTGAAGAGTTTTTTAATTAAAATACTTTAAACACATAAGTTATGGAATTAATTAGTTTTGAATAGTTTCAAAACTTTCCCTCAAGTTTTGGAATTTGAAAAGTTTTCACTTATGAATATTTTAATTCCAAGTTAGCCCTTAGAATTTTAAAAGTTAAAATTCAACCCTTATACTTTATAATATTATAAGTTAATAATATTTATATATATGTATAAGAGTAAAGTCAGTCTTACCGTTAGTAGGCCTCATTCACGAAGCCGATCTATAAGGGGGTATAAGGTTACTGCCTATAAAATGACAGTTTAATGGGTGTCCACTCTCACCCACCGCTTCCTTGATTGGTGGAGGGTCGTTAGCCGAACGGGTAGGACAAAGACTATAAATTCTCCCTTCATTAAAAGTATTAATGATAAATACTAAGTAACTAAACTTTTATAAATACCTAATCTTAGTTACTTAGGAAAATATGAATAAGGTGCTAATCCATGAAATTATACTTTGCACTTTGTTTAAGTCGGTTACTGGAGTGTGTATGGTTAACCGGCACACTAACTTGTATTTAACAAGGTAGGCAAAGGATAACTTAATGTTTATCATAGTATCTATGGAGCGTGTGTGGTTAACCGACACATCGATTGAGGGGTAAACACTTAAGGGTACCAAGTAATTTGCATGATTACTTCACACCTTGTTTTGTGATCCTCGGCATCCCAGTCACAAAACCTGAAGGGCACACTCGAGATTGAAACATGCCATTGAACAGTTCAATGAATCTTAAAAGATCTAGGAGTTTCAAATCCAATTAAAAACCTAATAATTTATTTCGTTTTATGGTGGAAATTGGTGAATCGTCATTCACCTACCTTCAAATATTCTATAGCTTGGATTACGACATCCCTCTTCCAAGTTATAAAATATTGTATTGGGTCCTAGCCTTAATATTTTATATTAGGTGTTATATTAAGGACTTTAAATCAACTATCTTGAATATCTCCCAAAAGATGTTTAATTCAGACATCTATGATCTTCCCAAATCTCTTGGAACTTCACTTCCTCCACCTCCTCCAATTATTCTCCCTAACCCACAAGTTCAAGGTCACTCAAGCCATATTGGCAAGGCAAGGTCTAGGTGTGATCACATCTTGGAGATGAAGTCACATACTGACAAGCCGGGAGAGTTGGGTGTCAAAGTCTTGAGAAAGTTAGTGATTCAATCACTTTCTAAGTCACATAGTGAGTTCCTTTGGGACTCCTATGAAACAGAATATGACAAGACCCTTAATGATCTTATCTATTTGCTTGGTGCTACTGAATCAACAATGATTTGAAAGGCTAGTAAAGCAAATTTGATTACAAGATCGACTTCCCAAAACTTAATGGACATTGAAAATGGTGAAACTGTAAATCCAGAAAAAGCATTCTCTTCCCAATGGAAAGGGATCGGCCATAGTCAACTCGGTTGACCAAATGGTAAAGAGAAAGGCTAAGTCTGAGATTATCCCATTTACCATTCCCAAAGGATCCATATGGTTCTATTGCCAAAACGGAAAAGACATTGGTTGCGAAGCTGCCAAATTTACCTGAAAGATCATAAAGTTGGTAAAGTCAATAAGTTTGACTCTACATCGGGTAAAGTTGAAAGTTCCTAAGATCAAACAAATTATCAAGCAATGACTATAAACAAGAACAACGAGGATTCACGAAGATAAACTTTCACTAAGAATGATAATCTCACAAAGAGATTATCGAATGCACAAAGCGGCTATTAGGGTTTGTGAAAGATGCCCCTTTCACAAACTTGTACAAAAGACTATATAGAACTAATCTAAGCAATCCCTAAAAATCAGGGATATACCAACTAACTAATAGACGAAAACTATGGAAACTAGATAAGTACAAAATCTGTTACAAAATGTTGAATATGAAACTATACACTGAACAATTAATACGCTGACGCTGACGCTGAGTGATCAGTCTCAAACATCATCATATTATAAGGTTCGACCTTACAATCTCCCCCAATATGATGATGTTCAAAACCAGCTAGACTTGAACACCCCTGGACAAAAATTCTTCATACTCAGCTTCAGCTTCTACTTTCACTGGCCAGTAAGGACTATCTAGCAGCTCCTGTCTTCTATTCAGTAACTCCATAGCAATCAGTATATGAAACTCTCCAGAGAGATCTCGATGACTCATGCACATTTTTCTTAAACCAACAAGATGTTCTGTTGGAGCCCTTGGAATCTTTGTAGTACGCTGAAAACACATTTTCCTGTTCTTATCAAGATAAAACATTCCATGTTCAGGAACAGAGATGAACTGATGTTGAACCGGCTCAACACCAATAGGAAGAGAGTTGTTTATTTCTTCAGCACCAAAATTTAGAACCAATACATCTTAACCATCAACTTGAAATCTAGTTCTTCTGATTCTTGGAACTGAGGAACTTGGGCCTTGCTGCTGAGGACGCTCTTTAGGAACAAGATCAAGACGCTCAACTTTCTTGATCAGTAAGTGAAGAGCACAGGTCAGTTCTGAAGAAAGAGCTGAAGTTTGCTTGGATGCCAACTCGAGCAATTCCATCCATTCAGAGTATCCGTATCTAATCATCTCGTCTCTCTTTATAACTTCAGTGTACGGATGTTGAGGACCTTGACGAGTGATCAGCAAAGTAAGAATTTTCTCGTCACGAGGTTTTGAGGTTTTAACTTTGATGATCTCGTCATTGCTTACTCTTCGTTTGAAAACATCTTGAAACCTTTTGCGATCGATCCTGTCAAGAGCACTATCAGTCCTTGACTTACTGCTACTGGAAGGAGGCTGTGAAGATTTAGTTTTGGACTGATATTCTAGAAACCTTTGCATTTGAGCTTCAAAGGATCCTATTGCCTGAAGTTTGTGCTGAATGAGGGATTCATCAGCTTGAGCAATACTCTTTAGAAGCTGAGCTTTATTGGCTTCGTCAAGGATTTGCTTAACTTGATCAGGGGTCATATTCCATTCAGCTGCCAGATTTGATATGCTGACAATGGACTTATGTTTCTTGCTAGGAGGAGAAGTGTCAGCATGTGAATCAGATGATTCAGTATCTGCTGCCTTTCGCTTTCGAGACAAAGGAACAAGATCCTCACTAACTACATCTGAGTCTTCACCTTGAACTGACACAGTGGGATCCATGAAGTTCATGTCCAGCATCTGACACTCATCATCATGTTCATCTTCATCATCATGTTCACTATCTTCAGTAGGCTTTTCAGTTTCTGCAAGTCTCTCAGACTCGTGCGCAGGTTGTGGTGGCTCGGTCTGTTTAACAATGTTCCCCCCAGATCCATGCTCACAGGTTCTATCAACAGAATCATTTTCTCCTCTTTTTTGATCATCATCATCACTTGGGCCAGGGGAAGGAGTTGACAGAAGAACTCCCTTCAGTTGGTTGACATCAGCCTCAATACATAGAAGACCCTAACTCATATCTCGAGTCAGTGTAAGAAGCTCATTAAACACTGAGGCCGGAATTTGAATGAGCTGAGTACCTGGAATTTCTTGTGATTGATGCTGCTCCCCCTGAAAAGGTTGTTCCCCTTGAGATGGTTGCTCTCCCTGAGATGGTTGCTCCCCCTGAGCAGATGACTCCCCATGAGCTGAATGAACCCTTTCAGTGGCAGAAATGGTATGGTGAGAAAGTTGAGGGGAGATATGACCACCTTCTTGGCTAGGATCAACTTGTATTTCAGCATTAGTTTCGTCGTTATCAGCAGCTCCTTCGTCAGTGTCAGCATTTAGTGAAGGAACGGTATATGGATTCGCGATCCATTCTCGCATCCGATCAGAGATGCCGATGTCATTGGCCAGTGGATCATCCTGATACATTCATACTGACATGCGTGGGCATTGGATGGGGTTTCCAGCGTGTGAGTAATAGGCTTCAGCATAAAATTTATCCAGGACAAGAGCAATCCAGCATGGAAACGGAACATGATCAACTCATACATTGGCTCGAAGAAGTTGGACAAGCTGATCGAAGAAGAAAGCCCCATAATCAACACGTTTGTTGAGGAGAAGTGAACATACCACTTGTTGCTCAAAAGCACTCAGTTGATCACCACGGCGAGATTTGTGGCCTATACACTTACAAAGTGCCCCGGTGAAGAACTTCCATCCAAGAGTCATACATTGACGTAGAATGAGAGCTGGTCGAGCACAAGCCTTGGAGTGATCATAGCCCAGTTGGTCAAAGAGGTGTCGACAGCGTTCAATAGTTGGAAGCTTAGAGAATGGTTCAAAAATTGGTAACCTGAGTGCAGTATGGAGGAGATCAGCGTTGATGAAAACTGAGCGACGGCCACGCCCAATAGTGTCGGAGATGATGTTGTTTTCGTTATTGACTGTTGCGGTGTAGTAGAACTCACATACTTGTTCGGGAAAGAACTCTGATGGAGCCTTACTGATAGCATATCAAAGTCTGCAAGATACTAGAAAATTGACAAAATCATCAAGTCCAAGACCGCGATGAACATCTGGTATATCAGGGTTGAAGACGACATTTGTGGCTTTGATGTGTATGGGAAGAGGAGGAGAGTTTGGAGCTGGGATGACTCTTCTTGAGGTGGAGGAGAAAGTAAACAGTGATGCCGCCATTGAAGAGAGTTTGGATTCTAGGGTTTTGAAGAAAAGAGAAGGAAATTTGAATTGTGGGAGGAAAGTTTGGGAGAGAGGTGGGGAATAAGGTTTAAATATGGGATTAAACGGTTTTAAAAAGGTAATGATTATCTTTTTTGAAAATAACTACGTATCTTAACAAACTGTCAAATCCGAAAAAATAGCCGTTGGGTAAAACAAGCCGTTGTATTGAAGAGGAAACGACAATCAGTGTCTGCGGAAGCGCTGAGATCAGTGTCACTAAAAGTTACATGCTGAAAGATAATATGTCGTCAATTCAAGGTACAACTTGCTTGTTTAAGGTTAGCAAGGTGGTTGGTGCATGTGATAGATACTGGTTTAATTATCTAACCATCGACACAGAGTGTTGAGTCTTTATCAGTGAGTGGTGCTTCTTACTGAATCATTAGACACTGAGTGAGAAGAAGGTGAAGAGAGGATTGTTGCGTGTGATAGACCTTGGTGTTTTGGTCTAACCATTGGCAAAGACTGTTAGACTCTCATCAGCATGTGTTTTGTCACACAGAATCACAGAATCAGTGTAAGATTGGTAAGAAGGGATAGTTGCGTGTGATAGATCTTGGTGTTTTGTCTAACCATCGGCAAAGAGTTTCAAGTTGTTATCTGTGTATGGTTTAATAAAGTGAATCATTCAACTTTAGTTTAGAAGATTTGTAGAAGAGATAGAGATAAGAGATCATACAAGGTACTCAGCATGGTAAACATCATCAGCACATCATCATCAGCAAAAAAAATACATCAGTTTATAAGACAATAGCAAACATTAGTAAAACATTTTTTTAATCCAGAGTGATCATTCCAAGTTCTCCAATAATGTGAGCAGTAGTTTGAGTATCCAGGGCCTTGGTGAAAATATCAGCTAGTTGATCTGAAGTCTTGACATGTTCTAGAACAACCTTGCCCTTCTCAACATTGTCTCTGATGAAGTGATGTCTGATCTCGATATGCTTTGTCTTTGAGTGCTGAACAGGATTCTGTGTGATCTGAATGGCACTGGTGTTATCACAGTATATAGGAGTCTTTGTGACTTTAATCCCATAGTCTAAAAGCTAATTCTGAATCCATAAGAGTTGAGCACAACATCTCCCAGTTGCAACATACTCAGCTTCTGCAGTGGAGATAGCTATTGAGGTTTGCTTCTTGCTAGACCAGCTGATTAGTCGATTTCCAAGGAAATGACATCCACCTGAAGTGCTGAGTCACGAGGGTACCACAATGCCAAGTTCTGAGCGCCCTTTAAGTATCGAAAAATGCGTTTAACTGTAATGAGATGAGACTCCTTGGGATTAGCTTGGAATCTAGCACAGAGAATGGTTCCAAACATGATATCAGGGCGACTTGCAGTGAGGTAAAGAAGAGATCCAATCATTCCTCGATAAAGAGAATGATTAACATCAGTGCCAGTGGGATCAACGTGTAGCTTATCAGTCTTGGACACCGGAGTAGAGGCCGGTTTGCGGTCGCTGAGAAAGTACTTAACAAGCATGTCAGCAATATATTTACTTTGACAAATTGAGATGCCTGATTTTTGTTGCTGAACCTCAAGACCTAAGAAAAAAGGTCATCTTCCCCATCATGCTCATCTCGAACCTTTGAGACATGATCTCAGCGAATTCCTTGCTCAGCTTCTCATTTGGAGAGCCAAAGATGATATCATCGACATAGATTTGAACAAGAATCATGTCCGAGCCTTTGTTTACGATGAAGAGTGTATTATCAATTGCTCCTCTTCTGTAGCCATTTTCAAGGAGATATGATGTCAGCGTCTCATACCAGGCCCTGGGAGCTTGCTTCAGTCCATATACAACTTTATCTAGTCTGTACACATAGTCAGGGTGCTCTTTGTCTTCAAAACCTGGGGGCTGTTTGAGAAAGACTTCTTCTTCTAACACACCATGAAGAAATGCTGTTTTGACATCCATCTGGTAGACAATGAAGTTCATGTATGAAGCATATGCAAGGAACAGTCTGATTGCTTCAATGTGGGCAACTGGAGCAAAAGTCTCCCCGTAATCAATAGATTCAATTTGAGTGAACCCTGAGCAACAAGTCTTGCTTTGTTGTGAGTAATAACACCATCTTTATCAACCTTGTTTCGATAGACCCAGCGTGTTCCTGTGGTGGTCTTTCCTGATGGTCTGGGAACAAGAGTCCAAACCTTGTGCCTTTTGAACTCATTCAGCTCGTCTTGCATGGCTTTAATCCAGTCAGCGTGTTGAAGTGCTGAGTGTATCTTGTCAGGTAAGATCATTGAAACAAAGTTAACATACATGCAAAAATTATTAGATACACGAGATCTGGTTTGGACACCATCATGAAGATTCCCAATAATTTGATCAAAAGGGTGATCTCGATGTTTTGGAGCTGATTCCAATGAGTTTGACGCTGAAGAGTTATCAATGAAAGGAACATCAATTACATGAGATTCTTCAGATTCAAGGGTTTCATCAGCATCTGACAAAAGAGTTGCCGTGCTGACCGCAGTGCCTTGATTGACAGGACTTGGGCCTGGAACGATAGGATCAGGAATGACAACTTCTTCTTCAGTATGTGAGACTTCATCAGATGGACAGGAGAGAAGCTCTTGAAAAATAGAAGGGGAATGAGCTACTTTTTCATCAGTGTAGGGTTCTTCATCAAACTTTACATGAATGGATTCCTCAATGCATTGCATGTTCACATGAAAAATACGAAAAGCCTTTGAAATAGATGAATATCCAACAAAAATACCTTTGTCAGTCTTAGGCTCAAATTTTGATCTGGGGTCGCACTGATTAAGAATATAACAAATGCATCCAAACACATGAAAGAAGGATACGTCCGGCTTTTGACCTTTCAGCATCTCATATGGTGTCTTCTTGTGAACCCTGTGAATTAGAGAGCGATTCTGAGTATAACATGCTGTATTAACAGCTTCAGCCCAAAACGACATAGGAAGACCAGCATGAATCATTAAGGTCCTTCCTGCCTCAATCAGTGTTCGATTTCTTCGTTCAGCAACTCCATTTTGTTGAGGCATGCGAGGAGCTGAAAAGTTCTACCCAATACCTTTAAAATCACAAAAGTATTCAAGAGTCGAATTCCGGAACTCAGTGCCATGATCACTCCTTAGCTGCTTAACTTTGAGACCAGTCAGCGTCTCGTTTTGTCGAATCAGTGAGATAATTTCCTGTACAGCTTGACCTTTCTTCTTCAAGAAAACCACCCATGTAAATCGGGTAAACTCATCCACAACCACCAGCTTATACTTGTTTCCTCCTTGGGAACGAACAGGAATAGGTCCAAACAAGTCCATGTGTAGTAAATAAAGAGGAACATATATGCTAGAACATGAATTGGGTTTGAATGATGACTTGGTTTGCTTTCCTTGTTCACACGCTGAGCACATCTTGTCTTTGACAAAGCTGAATTTTGGGAGACCTCTAACTAGATCTTGATTGGATATTTTAGATAGATTCTTAAAGTTCAAATGAGAGAACCTTTTTTTGCCAAATCCAGCTGAGATTGGTTTGAGACTTGGTAAAGAAACATTGCATCAGTGCCTTGTCACTTGAGAACATGTCAAGAACATATATATCATCTTTTCTACTTGCTGAGAGTGCAATGTTCTTGTCAGTGTTGATGACTCTTCCTTCCTTCTTTGTAAAATGAACTTCATAATCAGCATCATACAATTGGCTGATTGAGATAAGATTGTGTTTGAGACCCTTTACATATGAAACATTCTGAAACACCACATTATTGCACTTGATGTTCCCATATCCTTTAGTAAACCCCTTTCCATTGTCTCTATATGTTACTACAGGACCAGTTTTCTTGACATAGTCTTCCAGGAGAGACTTGGATCCTGTCATATGTCTTGAGCAACCACTGTCTAAGTACCAAATACGCTCTTGACCCTGCAGTGCTGAGAAACTAGTTAGAACACACTGACCCATTGTAAAATGGGTCATTCACAAAGTTATTTGACAATATATTATAGCACTCTTTAGGAAGACAGTTCAAAGAATTTGATTTAAGAGTCCATCTTTCATTTCTAACTTTAATGTTGTTAGCTCTTAAAGATGTTTTATCAAACTTGCATTCACTTATCTTGTGAGAGGTGTCACCACATCTGTAACAAACTCTAGTACCAAAGTTTTTCTTGGTGAGCAGATTTCTAGATTTAACACATTTGGATTTGTAAGATCCACCAAGTGAACTTTGAGTCCTTTTGTTTGACATTGAATTACAACTGAATTCAGTGTCAGAAGAACTATGATCAGTGATGGATGAGGAGCTGACATCAGTATCAGATTTAGACTTATGCACTGAAACACTGCAATCAGGATAATGCTTAAGTTGTTCAAGAACAGCATGAAACAATCCATTTGAGATAGGAAATGCGATAATATTTTCAGTGAGAGGAGTTGGTCTCTCAAGATGTGCAGGGTAAGAAGTAGGATCAATTCCGATAATTTCAATATCACACTTAGTAACACCATTAGAATCAGTAACACAGTATTCATCAATGAGACTCTGATTAACAAAAGTGTTGCTGATAAACTTGTTTTTGAAACTATATTGTAATTCATTCATGGAATAAAATTTAGATTTTTTTTCATGAGATTTAAAAACTTTTTCAGCTTCAGCAAAATTTCCCCCAAGAATTTTCTGACATGAATGAGGTATTTGAGCAGAAATGACATAATTAGCATTTTTGTGAGATTTAGCCCAAAGTTGTAGCACAGTTTGTTCTTTGTTCAAGAGGTCTTTAACTTTATCAATTTCAGTAGACATCGAGGAATTTGATAAACTAGTAACACTTAGATTTTCCTGAGTAGTGTCAATAATGTTATTTTTCAAGGATAGTTCAGTTTTAAGAAGATCAATTTGATTCTGCATATCCCTTATGATTTGATTCTTCTTAGAATTAAGAACACCCAAATACTCAAACATTTTGATTTTTTCATTCATTGAATAGGAAACAAAAATTTGAACCTGATACATTGAAGGGGAATCTATGTTGTGCTTCCTAGAGTTTTCAACTGCATCAGACATATCAGCATCAAACGAACTGTTGCTGACTTCACGTTCATCAGCATCTTCTATCTTAGCCATCAGACATTTAACTTCATCATCTGATGACTCCTCATCAGTCTTCCATTTTTCTTCTTCAGCGACAAGAACTTTATGTTCCAAGTTCTCTGCTTTCAGCTTCTCAACCAACTTGTTGTACTTCTGCTTCCAGTATTCCTCCGAGCTTTGGGTTCTTCTTTGCTTGCATTCTTTTGCAAAATGATCAATGCTACCACAGTTAAAGCACTGAGCTTTGCCTTTCTTTTCGGTTACATGTTTCTTGTCGGCATCTAACCTTTTAGAAGATTTCCCATCCATCCTCTTCTGAAACTTTGAGAAATTACGGCCTGATTTCTCAAAAGTCTTCACAATGAAAGCAGCACTAGCAACTACCTTTTCCATATCATCAGTCTCACTTTTAGAAGAATCAGTGTCTGAATGGTTTTCAGTGTCTGACTCTAACACTTGCTTTTTGTTTGAAAATAATGCCACAGATGACTCACGCTGAGCATCCTTCATCAGCTCCTTTCTCTGGAGCTTGGATTCCTCATAGTATCGAAGGTTTCCATAAAGACTATGTAAATCCATTGTGCTGATCTTCTCACTATTTTTCAGCACATCAACATGATTCTCCCAACCTGCACCCAGAGAATCCAAAAACTTCTACACTAGAACAGTTCGATGCTTCAACTGATCTAGTCTCCGCAGATCATTAACAAGAGTATTAAACCTGTTGAAGGTTTGAGTCAGGGTTTCACCTTTCTTTGCAAAGAAATGTTCATACCTTCTGTTTAGATCATTTATCTGAGTGGCCCTGACTTCCTCAGTGCCTTCAAAAGACACAGTCAGCGTGTCCATCATTTCTTTTGCTGAGATGCAGTTCTGAACCAACCAGTGGCGAGTCTAGAAAGTAAAATCACGTGGTTCACTAAGTGGGTTCAATAGACAATGAATATATATATATATATATATATATATATATATATATATATATATATATATATATAGTCATATGTCTATCCCGTATAAAGCGGGAGAAGAAACGACGTGGTAAAAACACCTCTTTGTTTTGCCTTTTTTCTTTTATCTATGTTTAACTTATTTTGAACTATTTTTATTGGATTATATCTTAAATGAATTGAATATTTGGTCATAAAATATAAAATGTGGTCTTTAAGAATCTTGATTTATACCTTTTTTTTTTTTCAAAAACATAAAATTGATTTAAGGTAGTTCACTTTAAATATTTAAGATAGGTCACAATTTATATTTATCAATGAACTCTTATAAGGAAAAGAAAATTAGGTGGGTCAAGTGACCCACCTTCAATACACATAGACTCGCCCCTGGAACCAACCCAAAGATATTATATGGCAAAGCATAGCTGATTGCAGCCCGAGCACGTACATCTAGACCATTATTTCTTTTGTCATCTATTGTCTAGTTCTCCCTAGGTGTTTTCTTCATGTCACCATTAGGAACATTGTTTTTCAAGGGCCGATACATCGGAACATATGGACCATCATTGACGATGTCCAACATGTCTTCATCTACAGATTCCAATTCATAGAGAGCTTTGATTTTCCACATAGCGAAATTGGTTTCATCAAATGGAGGAATTTTAGCAGAAGAATGATTTGATGAGTTTAAAGAAGAAGACGATGAAGCCATTTGTTTGATAAGAGAACACTGCTCTGATACCAATTGAAAGTTCCTAAGATCAAACAAATTATCAAACAATGACTATAAACAAGAACAACGAGGATTCACGAAGATAAACTTTCACTAAGAATGATAATCTCACAAAGAGATTATCGAATGCACAAAGCGGCTATTAGGGTTTGTGAAAGATGCCCCTTTCACAAACTTGTACAAAAGACTATATAGAACTAATCTAGGCAATCCCTACAAATCAGGGATATACCAACTAACTAATAGACGAAAACTATGGAAACTAGATAAGTACAAAATCTGTTACAAAATGCTGAATATGAAACTATACACTGAACAATTAATACGCTGACGCTGACGCTTAGTGATCAGTCTCAAACATCATCATATTATAATGTTCGACCTTACAAAAGTTCACTATCAAACTCTATTAAGTTTCTATTATGAGATTCTTATTACATGATGTGACTGGGTCACATGTTGATGTTTTAAGAATCAAAGGAAAAATGAAGGAAACTTAAAAAAAGAGTATGCTGAATTTGACCGTGAAGATCAGATTCTTGAGCTACTTCTTAGGAGTTATGATATATTTCTAGGAAACATGTAATAACATAGTTTTCATTTCAAGTTTCATTGTAAAGAAAAAGTTTTTCCGCATTTTAAAATAAATAAAAGTTTGTTTTACTTTATTTTTATCTCCTTACAATGACATTCATGAAAACTTGATGTTTGTATGTTTATAGCAATATTGGAAATATGAATTTGATTCTTTCATTTGTGGTAATGTCTAAATTTACCAAATAAGGAAATATTCTCATCACCCAAGTTTCAATTGGACCGAAACTTGGAATCATACAAGGTGTTGAGTGTGATGTGTAAGAATTTTTCAACTTTGGAAAATTAAGACTAGTTCCGTGTTCACATATATATGTGACTCAAGAGAAGGACTAAGGGATCAAGTACACTTTCTTGTGCACTTGTCAGAGTCCACCACAAAAGATGGATAAGACTATTCATCATGATTTACTAAGGTTTAGTAAATATGATTGTACTTACAAGCTTAAGTATAATTCTGAAACATTGAAATAATTTCAATGTATGACAGAATGAATAAGAAGAATCAAATTAGGCAGAAGGATAAAAGTTTCTCAAATCTGAAAAGATGGGAGAGTACTTTAGTATCAGGTTTTAAGATCATCTTAATGATTTTGAGACCCTATCACAATTCATCCTCTAAGTGCATTATGATATTTAAAAAGAGGAGTTATGAATTGTTGAAGTGGTTAAATCAAGAAGATGATTCATACTTCGTTCCAAAAACAAATTATAGAGTTATACTCTAAGATTGTAACTTGAGTGACATGTCTTAAAGAAGGTTTAAAACACTTGTCAAATGTAAGAGTAAAAGTTTTCTACTCTTGTACATTTGAAATTGGTAAGTTGTGATGTTTTGGATAAAACAAAGACCAACTAGGGCTAATTGTGTTAAGTGTCTGTCTTGATTAGAATCCACACTATCTCTTGAATATTTGGCAAGAAAGTCTTATCGGTCAAGGAGACAGGGGGAGTCGAAAAGTTCCTAAAAGGGTTTCAAGAAGTAATCATGTATTTCATCACTAGCACACAACTTGAGGTTTATAACCTATCGTGTTGACATATTCTGTGCCCATTCTAGTTAAAGTTGGCTTTGCATATGAGTTCTTAGAGTTCTCAATTGGTTGCATAATGACTTGGAAGTAATGACAGGCCCTTGAGCTGCCAGGTGGCAAGAAATTAAGATTGAGTTCAATCCATATGAGTTTGGATTTGTCATTATCCTTGTCTTGTGACTATGGTTTTGACAATTCACATGGATAAGAACACATACACCATAAAATCTAAGTGTCATAAGGTTTCTCTCCGATTCATGAAAATGATGGTGAGGAAATTCTTTCACTAAGTAGATAGCAATTGTGATATTTGCAGTTCTCAAACTCGTTAGTGGAACGTGCGTGGTTAACTGGCACACTAACATTGACTTATGAGAATTGGCAAAAGGTCTAAACAATTGAGACTATGATTACGGCATCCCTTTTCATAGTTCTGAAATTGTTCAGACACACTTGTGAGCTATCTAAGATAAGGTGTATGATTTTGATAAAGTCTTATCAAAGCAATCTAGTATCAGAAATCTGAACTTCGGTAAGAATGTCAATAAAGTATTGATTTCTAGAAGTCCAGCTGATTTCTGAGTACATGTCAAAGCTAGTGGGAGCATAAGTGTTATGCTAATAATCATCATGTTAGTGGGAGCATGATAATTATAATAAGTATTGCAAGTTAGCAATGTTAATTATAGAAAACAAAAGTTCAACTCGTGAGGTTGCAAGGGTTGAAAAAGTTGTTTTGCTATAATTCAGGGAGAGAAAATTATACTTCATTTCAATTCTAAAAGGCTTAGATTGAGATTTTAATCATTTTAGTCAAGAATATATATATATATATATATATATATATATATATATATATATATATATATATATATATATATATATATATATATATGAATTTCATGTTGGATTGGCTCAACTTAACGAAATTCTATATATTGCGTTCTCAAAATTCGATTATGATTACGACATCCCTTTTCATAGTCAAATTTTAAGAATATGGCAAATAAAAATTATTATGGCAAAAGACTGGTCTAGAACCATGTCTTTATGTGAAACATCATGAATCGTGTCCCATTTACTTTGGGTACAAGATCGATTACATGTGCTATAATATTTATCCTTTCTGAATTTTCCAAATGCATTGGGGCATTAAAGAGGAAAATGACTAGAATTTGATATGACTAAACTGATTAAGCAATTGTCGAAGACAATCTTAGTTTACCAAAGATTGGTTGCTCAAGGACAGTTGGAATTATACTGTTAATATTGGAAGGACCATATTGACATAGTCTGAAAAGAGGCAACTCTTATTCAGAAGTGATAGTCAAAATGGGAATATGGGAAGGTGGAAGTTGGTCAATAAATCTGTGTAAGATTAGAAAACCTTAACGAAAAAAGCATGTTCAAAGCAATGTACCTTGAATATGAGACTTAATTTCCGTGAAGTTGATCTTCATTGAAATACCCTGTAATGACTGTTGACAAGTCTTTGTGACTTTGTTCATATTCATTACAAGAGGGTCTATGCATATAAGTTTAAAATCTAAACACATTTCGATAAGTGATAGGGATTTGGAATTCTTACATTTACAATAAGGATCTGTGAGTGTGGAATAAGAATCATTGAAATTATGTTCAATTCATCTATTTCATAGAGTAAGGATCATAGACAAACATAGAGTTCATACTTGGTGTATGGCAAAGCTATTCTTTAGAAAACATAGTGTACATGCTTGGAACATGGGACACCTAGTGTATTAATTCAAGTATAAAGTTGATAAAACCGAAACAATGAATAATGAGTAATCAGTATGGTGATAAATAGAAAGTGTTTTAGTTATATTCATAGGTTTTGATGCCATATTAGATTCATTTATTCTTGTGTTTCCCTTATCATGTTTGGACTTCCATAATAACTAGGTTATTCTTTCGGAATGACTAAGTTATTCAAACCATTCACAGTCGGTCATATGTTGGAAGTAGATATGAATCAAGACTGTCATGGGTTGGCTTGTAGAGGTCCAAGTTGGTGGACAAAATTGTGTTACAACACTCACGAGTGCTCATAAGTTCTGAGTATTGGATTCAACCCGCGCTCACTTGAATCACTTCATGGATTTTATCACGAGTGATCATGAGACGATAATATCTTATATTCTTCAAACCTAGAGATATGAGTTGTTACTATGAGTTGATAGTACATTGATTGCACGAAAACGCATTGGTAACTTGATGTTATAAAAAGTGCCTTTGTGTATGATTCAACAAGTAGTAGAACAAGCCATATGAGTCGAAGTTTATCCATTCCTTTTACCTTCGGGATAAAAGCGATATCTGTGGGCCCCTCGATGATTTAATCATGACACATGTGAGTGCTTGGCCAAGCCAAGACTGATTTGATTTGTTCAATCAGTCAGTCGTCATGAATCGAAAATCAAGAAACAACAAATGGACAGAGAGAATGATTATAATCCATGTCTTAGTCCATATGATATCTAGAATGGAGGAATATATGATCCTTTATCTAATGGACAAGTCATTGACAAAGGTCAGAGTTCGTTGACAAGATCAGAGTTCGACAACGGCTTTAAGAGCTATGATTTCCAGTTAGGTTTTGAAGTCATACTCAATAATAGTTTTAGACTTATCCAAGTGGGAGCCTGTTGGATTAATGTCTAAGTCCAAAACTATATTTGGTATGTACTTAACCCGACCCGACATGGTCCATTTGGGTTGCACTTCACCGACACAATTTATATGGATAATCTTTTGAGAATAATATATTTATGATTATATTAATATATTATAAGCTCTAATATATTAATATGGAATCATATTATTTAATTAGTATTGATCAAGAATTAATTTAGAATTAATTAAGTGATCAAAATGAACTAATTAAATATGGACTCTTAGATATATGTGTGTGATGGGAGAAGTTCATTTAGGATGGGCTAAGCTTTCATGGATAGTCCATGGAGTGTTTAACCCATGGATCATATGAAATGAAAGGTCATGGGTTTAACCCTAGTCTCCACACTATATAAAGATGTCCTTGGTTGGTGAAATGGCACTAGTGTGGGTTCACTAAGAGGGCTTGCCGATTTCATTAGAGAGAACCAAAGTATCCTTATTCTCAAGGTTATTCCAAGGTGTGTTGGTGATTTGTGATTCCACTTGAGGCTTCCACACTATTGGGGCTAAGCTCTTAAAGCTTGAAGACATCAAGCTACATCATAAGGTATGTCATCTAACTAGTCTTTGTAGTATAGTTGCCTCATATTATGCTAGTTAGGATTAAAGCCTTGGAAAGTTCTTATTGGCATGTATAATAGAGAAAACATAGATCCAAGGTTTATAGGGTTTCATGTACACCATATGAGTGTTAGAATGCTCAAAACCCAACATAATTAACCTCCATGCTTGAGATCTTGTCCTACACAAGGTTGCTTGGATGAGAGGACCCAAACCATAATCCCTCTAATGGTATCACACCTAATGAAACCAAATAGTGGAATGAATATAACTAGGAGAAGAGTCAATTTCACAAACCCTAAGAGGGTTAGAAATCGTCCCTAGAGATATATAGAGGGAGAGAGAGAGAGAGAAAGGAAGACGGGTGGTGAAAATTTCAAGCCAAGGTGCAAGTAAGAATGAAATCCCTAAGGCCATATTTATAGCCTTGGATCTCTTTCTTGGTTTTTGTACTTCATCCCATGTGGGATGGTAATTCTCTCTTATCCAAGAGATATTTTGTACACCCCTTACTCCCATAAGGATTCTACAATATTCCTGATTAAACAACTATTAATTAATGAATATTAAAACCTTTAGTTAACTAAACTGTTTAATGAATTCCCAAAATATTTTCCAATATTTTCTAATTGATTTTTAAACCATAATAATTAATAAACTATTTTTTCTTTTACTTATTCTACTCAATTGGGTCTTCAGGGCAACCCAAAAGGACCTTGTTATTATTAGAAATATTACAAACAGTTAATGACCTTAGATACTCTTTCCAACATTTTTGAGAAAAAAATGTTTGTTGCTTAAAGGGAAGTCTTCCAAGAGAGAGAGAGAGAGAGAGCTGATATCCAAAAGGGCTAGTGGGAGCCATATTGATCTTGAAATGATTCTCGAGTCAACTAACAAAAAACCTAAAGTCAGTCATAACTTTCAATTTGAGACTAAAAAGCTATTAAGGAAACTGACATACCTCCGAATCTTCCTAATAGACTTGATAGAGGTCATCATATACCTAGATGTAAATAATTTATATTACTAAGTTAGTATGATTCACTGGAAGGCAATAACCAGAATGTGCTAATTATTGTAAGCAATGGTAGGACCTATAAGGTTGCAATAAGGAAAGAGGACATGTAGAGCGAGATTCTGTCTATGGACGTTTGAAAACTTGGTTGTTCAAACACTTCAACTTAAAGCCGTAAGTGTTAGTGAATCATCAAGGAGATAACAGACATGGATGGGAGCTAACATATATTAAAACCAAGATAGGTTGTGAAGAATGTGTAAGCTTATGAAGTGAATGAGCATCTCGCAAGACGGAATCATTACATTAATGACAAAATTCAAGGAGTTTGAATTCCGATAAATGAATATGGGCCATAAGGTATGTCGAAGACAGTTGGAGTAGTTAGGATCTCTTTTTCAATGAGAAAGTTCAAGGAGATTGAATTTTGAGAAACGAAGATTATATATATATATATATATATATATATATATATATATATATATATATATATATATATATATACCAATGCTAGTAGGAGTACTATAGTCACCCTTGCAATGTATTTGCATAATATACAATTCATAGGAAACAATGTTTTAACATAGCAAGTGTAAAAACTTTGCTTGTTTGAGAAATTCTTTCACCTTGAGAGACATTAGAGAAACAACACACGTACTGAATGTGTTTATAAATGGAGATAAATGTATTTAATTCATTAGGATAAGCCAAAGTACATGAAATCTCGAAGAAACTTGAAATAGTTCATAATGTGTGGCATGACATTGAGCATTGCTAATGTCCTAGCTCTACTATTGAGCTAGAAGAAATGAGTCGTGTCCCACATGCCTCTGCTTAAGGGACCGATCATGTACGCCATATAATATACTAGACCCGATGATTTGTATGCCTCAAGCATGATAGGTCGAATTAGATCAAGTTGGCAAGAATCAATGAATCAAAATCAAGTACGTTCCTTAGTGTCCTATGAGGACAAAGGAGATGATCTTAGTATGGAAGAGATCAATGTAAATGCTACATTGATGCTAAGTTCCACACTAATAAAGTCGATTCCGTTTGCATTCAAAATTCGAGCTTTTTACCGAATGGTGAAGTATTTGATTGGAAGAGTACCTAGTAATACACCATGGCAAATTTTTCAAAAAAAGAAAAAAAAAATCCTCAATTAGTCAAATTTTTGATAATTAGTGACTAAATTATAATGAATGATGAATAAAATTATGAAAAAGAACATCCACTTGTCTAAAAATTATGATATATGATGATTTAAATAGTTAAAAGATTCAATATATCAAATTTATTATGTTTATTTACTTATGTTGTTAGGATATAGGTAATATTTATTTATTTTAAAACGAATTCCATTACAATTAAGGCTATCCTCCTAGGTGCGATTAATGTCGGCCTAAACTGATTAGTCCCTTAACCAGATCACTGCCTATAAACTTTTACAACCTTGGAATTAATATGGAATTAATTAGGAAATTATTTAAAGATACAAGGACTAGATGTTAAGTGTTTAATTGTCGAGCAACTGGAATATTCTGGAATCCCATAGGGGTGGGCGGTTTTTAGAAGGGTTAGAAACCTTCTAGAAATCGTCCATAGCTACTGATAAGGCATGCATTTGAATTAGGGTTAAATTTGATTATTTAATTAATTCAAATATGTTTTCTCTGCAAGTTTGCTCAGCTATAAATTGACACTTTTGGCTTCATAATTTTTGTCCCTTTTCTCCTAGCACTCTTTGAATTTAAGTTTTCATATCTCTTCTCTCCTCTTTCCTTGATTTTTAGTGTTTAATCCAATTTTGCTTAAAGGCTAGTAATTATATCCCTCTTGTAGCATTAATCTTGTAGGTTTGAAAGTAGGTTGCTATAATAGTAAAAACCTAGATCTAGGGTGTATGTATACTCAGGGTTATTATCACTTGCTTCCGTTGCCTAAAATTCATGTATAGTTGCATAGAAAACTCAATAGTTATGTTGTGTAATTTGGTTATATTTTGAGCGCGCACACACACACACACACACACACACACACACACATATATATATATATATATATATATATATATATATATATATTAACATTGTTAAATTAATAATCCTAATATATTTTTTCAACGAGACTATATGATAAAATGACACCTTATACAAAAATGGTGCTTGGAATGAAGATGCATAAGTGCGTAAAATTCATAATCGTAATAAGTGTGTAACTTGACGTTATACCCATTACACACCATCAAATTTGAAGTACAAGATTTTATAAAGAATGGTGTTGTTAATCTAAAAGATATACAAGATCACTTGTACATGTGGAAACTTATAACACTCCATTATACTATGTGGTCACATGATAACAACAATGCGTTCCTTAGGCTTTAGGAAATGTCAAAAGTTCATTTATATTTATTTCACATCTATAGTGTATCGATTTACAATATGAAGTGATGGATGTTAAACATCATCTGATAGACTTATGAGAATTCATTCGTTCAATTTATGTCTTGATAATAGAATTTCAATTTGGATTTCACCATGTCAAAACAATTGTTAATATTTACAATAATATGTTAATGAATTTACTTTTATGTTATAATATTCTGTAACGCCTGTAAATTCAGCCAACATATAATAAGTAATAATTATTAAAATTAAAATCCTTGAATAGGATAACCTATAGTCCTGCGCCCTGTAGACTATATAATACATGTTTCGTATTAAGGAAAAATAGGAAAATCAGTTGAATCGCCCGTAAATCATAAAAATACATGTGTCAAAACACACACACACACACACACACACACACATATATATATATATATATGTGTGTGTGTGTGTGTGTATATATATATATATATATATATATATATATAGAGAGAGAAAGTACACATTGTCTCGATCCCAAAAATATAAATTTCATAGAAATCCGACTCCGTAAATAATGCCAAAAACGGAATCCGTACAAGAGAGTTACGATTTTAGCAAAATAATTTAATCATATAAAAAATAGGGACGAAAAATAAATTCAGAATTAGCCGATGGAGTTTAAAGAAAAGTTGTAGACCTCGTCAAGAAATTTATGAGGATATAAAGAACGTTGAAGACGGAGCTCGTATGACGAAATTACGGAATATACAAAATCTGCATTTTTGCACGGCGCACGGTGAACGCCGAGTGCGCAATGCACGCTTCTAGAAGGAGAAAATGTGGACCACAGAGAGGCTGACACATGGCATACAAATAGTTGGGGAGACGTCACCTTAAAATGCACGACATGCACCCTAAAATCGGCTATAAATAGGAGGCCAAACCTCATTATTTCTCCTACAACTTACCAAACACTCTCTCCCAATTTCTTTCAATTATATCCTATTTTATCTTACTTTTAGTCTTTGGTGAAGCCCTGAAACCCCTAAAGTAGTAGTAGCTAGCGAGTAGAATCTCTGCTAGTGCAATTTCCTAACTTTTATCAGGAGGAACCACTTTAAGTTAACCAACACTCTAGTTTTTTTCAGTGTAACTTGTATTTATAGTTATAAGTCGTTATTATGAACCTATAAATAAGATTTATCAGTGATTACAAGTCATAATATTGACTCGTATACTTACTGGAGAGGTGTCTAGAATGGTCACGTTGGCTTGGTTTTTTGATTTCAGAAAGGCTATACGCCCGAAATAGTCCTGCCTCCCAACTGTCCTGCCTGGCTGATCCTTACTTGATAGATCTTGATGTAGAAATTGGGTTTAGTAAGGAATCTAAACTATAATTTTTATAGTCATCGGGATTACGAAACTAGAATAAAGCATAATACTTTATGCATCTAGGTCTTTTGAAAGTACGAAGTGAGGCGCTGCTGAAATCGTCTGTCACCTACCTAAGTCAAGTGAGTGCATAGTCCTTTTCATGAACATGATTTAATACAAGTATTACATTAAAGTATTAAATACACACTGGGAATCGTATATGAATTATATGTTTGTTGCCTGGATTATATGTTAATATATGTATATAATGTCCTATGTGCGAACTAGATAGGGTTCTAGTTTATGTTAGGTTTAAATAGATAATATCATATAATAATATTAAAAGTAGCATTGCTGAGAAGATAAAAGAATAATAATACCTAATGCTTTGTAGGGAATATAAATACACTAGAGATAGGTTAGTGTCATCCAAGAATAGAGTTGGTATTAAAAGATGGTTACATGCACTGTAATCTAGTATAGGGATAAACTTAGACTTGTGGAAGGTACCTAGTTCAATTAAGTTTGATATAAGGCAGTGTCATTAGGAGAATGTGCGTAACCTAGGAACGGAGAGTAAAGTTTTGTTCTGTGACACTTTCAGTTGTCGATGTATGGTAGCTCCGTACGGGAGTATGATATAGTATTCCCCTTGGGATGGCTAGATATGATGGGTCCCGATCAGACAACTATAGTGGTATGTCTGCATATTCTTGGATAACCAGAAATGGTAGGTCCCGATCAGACACCTGTAATGGTATGTTTACATATTCTTTGTGACTTACATATGCCAATGAATCCCCTAGATATATAGTCAATCTTTTCATGGCTCGTCATTCGAGATAATTTCCCCCTGATAATCTTGGCCTAGTATCTGTGATGATCGCTAGGGATAGATATGTAGGAATGTAAGACTATATGGATATAGTATGGAAACGGCTGGTTTTGCAGGTCTAAAAATTAAGGAATATTATCATATCAATATTTTGTGATTGAAATCCCTATGTATTTCCCTAGGTTTCCCTAACCTGACCCACTCAGTTTATATGAATTACATGTATCAAGACTTAAGCTACTGGAAATTGGTTAGGATGCTGAGTGATTAAGAGACAACCTAAAATAGTATTTAGGACCATCAGGTCTTTACGTTGTAACATATCTATCTGTATTGATTATGACATCCTTAGGGTTTTAAAATATTGGAAACAAACATTTGTAATTATAATGATCATTTGTACTGATATTTTCCGCAAATATAAATAAATGATTTTAAAGCGTAAAGAGAAGTTTTAATTTTTTATGAAAATTAGATGATGTCACAGTTGGTATCAGAGCATTAGTTTAAGTGAACTCCGAACTTGTAGGATTCCTAGATTTAAACTTGGAGGTTAGGTAATGATGGTGAGGTGTGTGTCTAGGATAGTTTAGGTTGTGTACCTAAATAGACACAAGTCTTAGGATATATTAGGGTATAGACCTTAAATTATATGAAGTGCTAAATAAGAAATTAATATCTATAGCATAACGTAGGTTGAATACCTTATCTGCTATATTACGCACTAGGATACTTTAGAAATGCCTTATATGTGCTAAATGATATGTATAGCATGCCATTGGTTTTTTTACCTAGATTGCTAAGTACTGGAAAAGTTACGATCTGTTGTCGACCTAGCATTAGGAATTATTATGTGTTCAGATTTCTAAACTTTAATTACGGTATTGGTATTGACATACAACTTTTTAGAGAAATGGTAGATTTTACGTCTTAACCTTCCTTATCTATATTCTTGTCTTGGTATGCTAAATGCTTGCTTGGGTATACAGAACGTCATGACAATCACATGGAGCGGTAGAGTCATCAATAACGAAGGAGTTCCAACACCTCAGACCGTCGAAGCAGTTGTTGTTCAAATCCCGACCAATGAAGCTCGAGCAATGATGAAAGAAATGCTCAATCAACAACGACGTGAGTTTAGGGAGCTTGTAACATCCTAAAAATCAAGGTAAAACTTTCATTTTCCAAAACCAAACCATAAACCATAAATGTTTACAAAACTTAGTTTCCAAAAGTCAAAATCACAAATCATAGTATCCCAAAATCAAATCTCATAAAAACTGAAGGATGTGCACGATCAAGCATTCACATTCCCCCATTCATTCGAAGTACCTGAAACATAAAACTTAAATTGTAAACCAAAGATTATTGAGTTTCCCCTAAAGTACTACACATAACCGAACAGATATAACATGCAAATATGAGCCTTCAGCCTTATTGGGCCGCCTCGCAGGGCCTACCCCCGGGCCTTCAGCCTGACTGAACCGTTCGCAGGCCTTCAGTCCATCCTGACCGCCCTAGGTATCTTGGCCTTCAACACAAAGTAGGACTGTCTTAACCCAATAAACCATATCATGTCAACATATACAATAACAATTAATAATCATCAACACTTGTAATCATACAGATATACCAATCTAACACATACTTAGTGAACATGTAATCATACATATCTACCAATCTAACACATAACCAGGATAACCTCAATCTAATATACCAGGATACATGATCCAGTGGGCCGACATTGGTGCCTTCGACCCACAAGTATAATAAGGAAAACTCACCCCACAGTCTGAAAAGATAGCTGAATAGGTGACAACTCCAACTGATTACTCTACACGTCACCTATACAACATACAATAACCTAGTCTCAAACTACTACTTAAAATACCCAAAATACTCCTAAGTCAAACTTGGTCAAAGTCAAATCAAAAAGTTAAACTGACTAAGTACACCTTGCATACTCAGTCACTATGTTGTTCTTAGTCGTGACTCACCCAAACCATAGGGTTCTAACCCAGTACACATAATGTACCTCTTGGTACACCCAACATACTCCACATGGGTCCAAATCTTGTTATTAAGTGCTTATTCCTTAAATACCTTTCATCCAAATTCAAATCTAGAACCAAATCATCGTTCTAAGTCATAAAGTTTCCACCTTTATGACTTTCCATGGCTAGAAAAGGTCTAAAAGCTAAAAACCTAACTTTAATAATCCATTAAGACATCATAACTCTTTCATAGAGGGGATAGAAGGACCAAAATCCTATTTTTATGGTTCTTATTAGCTCCATAATGGATAAAGTTTCCAACTTTATCTATTAGGATGGTCCAAACAACCAAGATCTAGTCTGTAAGTCTCAAAGGGGCCAAAAATGCATCTTTCTCAACTTAATCCATTAAGTCTAAGTCACCAACCTTTAGATCTGAATCAATATTATGTTTAGATGGATAAAGTTTCCAACTTTATCAATAACAAGGTCACAAACTTTCAAGATCTAAACTTTATGCACTAAAGTGATCAAAAAGTGACAAATATGAAAATTAACAAGATCTATGAAACTAATGAGCAAGTTTGAAGCTTTTTACTCACAAAGGTCTAGAAATGATGTAATCTTGCTAGATCTATGCTTGAATACTTCTTCCATACACTTTACCACCACTTTGTTCTTCAATATCCCACCTTCTAATGGAGAATTAAGGTTATAAATGTTGTCAACGCTCAAAATAAGTGAGAGGAGGCTAGGGTTTCGATTTAGAGGTTGTAGAGAGTGGAGGCTCGTGATAGGAAGGATACCCAAGGGGTTAAAGACCTTAAATAGGGATCAAAACTATAAAATTAGGGTTTTAACACTGTGACAGTACGCCCAACGTAACACCCTAAAAACGCGTCCCTTCAGCCTAGTACGCACAATGTATAATCCACTGTACATTTAGTGTACTGCAAGACTTTCTTTTCCAACTTAACTTCAAACAACCATAACTTCTTCGTTTCAACTCTTTTTTTTGGCATTTTTATATGCACATAAATGTATTGAAGATCCCCACAATTTTTGTGTAATTACTTTTGACGCAAAACATATCAAACTAAAATTCTTAATTCACGAAAAAATTTTGAAACATCGTTTTTCCCATTTTACCATTTGACTCCAAAACACAAATTAAGAGCTTAGATTACATAACCGATATTATCCACATCCAATGGGCTCTAAAACCTATTCCTTGAAGCCCAAGGCCTTCACTTGATTCATTTAATGTCCAAAATCCTGAAATAAGAACTTATCGAAATAGGATGTTACAGAGCTCTTAGTTTAGGAACTAGTTAATGTTAGAGGAGGAGCAACAGTACTAATGGAAAAAGTCAACAATGAATCGATTCCTTCACATGCCACGACGGTCCAGGAAGGAAATAATGATGATTCAGAGAGTTATCACGGACCGGAGAAACTAGATGTCCAGAGAAATGATGAACCCAGAAGCTACTACAAGTATAAGGATTTCATGACTTGCAAGACATCATCATTTAACGGGAAGGAAGATCCCGTAGGAGTCATGAATTGGATATCGTAGATGGAGTTGGATTTCATAACGTGTGAATGCACGGGCAAGCTACAAACCGCCTATGTTGTGAGGCAGTTCAAGGGAACAACACTTAGTTGGTGGAACACGTTAGGGATGATTGTGAGCCCCAAGGGTAGAAGCTACTAAATGATCCTTGATGAAGCGGATGTCGTTGTAGGAAATTAAGAGTATGAAACTGCTTTTCTGAAGATCAATATATTAGTAGTCGTCCTATATAGATAGTAATTTATATAAAGGGAATAATGTATGACTAAATGTTGTAATCATTATTGAAAGTTATAAAATTTCTAGTTAAGTTACATCGGTGTGTGAGATTAAGAAATTATGATTACAACATAATGGTTTGGTTAAGAATAAATTCTGGTATAGTGTGCCTGTAAGCAGGACATTAAATGAGAAAGAATTTATACCAAAGGTTGGAAAATAGAATTGTGGTTGAAGATATGCATGGAAGAAATCGTAGTGGAGTCTAGGAAATTTGTTGTATATGATACTTAGACACATTTATACGTGTTAAATTGCTTTTGTGATCTGTATGAAATAGTAACTTGGGAAAACTGTGAGACAACTTTTAGGACGAGTTTGAGTAGGTGTGGAAGGTGTATCGGCTCGTACTACCGGAAGCACAAGACTTATGCTTAGATCAAGAGGAGTCACAAGGTCGCTAAGGTACTAGTAGTTGAATTGCTCATTCTTGTCCATTGTTTCGGTAACGACTAAGAAGATGAAAGTTATTTCTAACCCTAGTGGTCATATCAAATCAAGTCCGACAAATCTACGAAGTAAGTTTGACGTGGAATCCGACTTTATATCAAAGGAAGAGATAATCGAAGCCATCAATAAAAGTATCACGGTTGTTGTTAGGATTAGCAACATGTAGCTAGAAGTGCTACCTGCTATAATGTGGTCATATCATATTAGAACATGAAGGAAGGTATCCTTCATGTAACGATCCGACTCAAAGAGACCTGAGTCTATCCATTGCATCATACGATGATAGGTTATTAGAACATGACTTATCGGTCGGTTGCGATCGTCAAAGTAAAGACCTTATCTTAGGTTAAGTCAATTCTAGAAGGAGCAGGAGCCTCCAATGGAGACCAAATTTAGAAGGAAGAGCATGTACGAGATAGAGCACCGTCAACAGTAAAGAAATCTGAGAGTTGGAATGTAAATAGAAACGACATAAGAGTTACAGTATTTCTAGGATGGAAAGGTAACGTGCATAGTCATTATACAAGTCCTGTTTTGTTTATGATTCCGGGACGTAATCATCCTAAGGGGGAGATAATTGTAAC
This sequence comes from Lactuca sativa, assembly GCF_002870075.4. Classification (NCBI taxonomy): domain Eukaryota; kingdom Viridiplantae; phylum Streptophyta; class Magnoliopsida; order Asterales; family Asteraceae; genus Lactuca; species Lactuca sativa. The sequence goes on along the minus strand of NC_056629.2, from coordinate 29,653,373 downwards.
TCCCGTAAATTCAGGCTACACATAATAAGTAATAATTATTAAAATTAAAATCCTTGAATAGGATAATCTATAGTCGTGCATGCTGCAGACTATATAATACAAGTTTCGTATTAAGGAAAAATATGTCGAATCGCCAAAAACCGTAAAAATAAGTGTGCCATATATAAAAGTACATGTCGTTCCGATCTCGAAAATATAAATTTCGTAGAAATTCGATTCCGTATGAATTAGCATATGATTTTTATAAGATATCAAAGTCAGTCAGGCACAAGGAATGTGTGACGTAAAAAGCAATGAAAAATAAAGTCAGAATTAGCCGATGGAGTCTAAAGGAAAGTTGTAGACCTCGTCGAGAGCTTTCCGTGGATATAAAGATCATAGAAAATGGAGCTTGTACGAAGAAGTTACGAGAATTACAAAATCTGCATTTTGCACGGCACGCGGTGTACGCCTGGTGCGAGACGCGTGCTTCTAGAAGGTGAAAACGTGGACCATAGAGAGACTGACACGTGGTACAAAATGGTTGGGGAGACGGCACCTTAAAATGTGCGACGTGCACCCCAAAATCGCCTAAAAATAGGTGGCCAATCTTTATTTCCCCCCCACAACTTCCCAAACACTCTTTCCCAGTTTCTTTCAATTCTAGCCAATCTTCTCTTACAATTAGTCTTCGGCGAAACCCTACGATCCCTAAAGTGGTAGAAGCTAGCGAGTAGAAGCTCTACCAGTGTAATTTCCTAAATTTTGTCAGGAAGAACCTCTGTAAGTTAAATTATACTATAGTCTTTTTCAGTGTAACTTTTATTTATAGTCATAAGTCGTTATGATGAACCTACAAATAAGATTTATCAGTGATTCCGAGTCATAATACTAATTCATCTACTTACCGGAGAGGTGTCTAAAATAGTCACGTTGGATTAGTTGTTGGATTTCATAAAGGTTATACGTTGAAATGGTCCTGCCTCCCAACTGTCCTGCCTGGTTGATCCTTACTTGATAGATTTCGATATAGACATTGGGATTAATGAGGAATCTAGACTATAATTTTTATTGTCATTGGGATTATGAAACTAGACTAAGGCTTAGTACTTTATCCATCTAGGTCTTTCTAAAGTACGAAGTGAGGTGTTGTCGAAATCACCAGTCACCCACCTAAGTTAAGTGAGTGCACTATCTCTTTCATAAACATGATTTAGGGGTTGTTTGGCAGGATTTGAATTTTTAAGATCTAAATTTTTAAGAGGTCTGAATTTCTAAGAGGGTAAGATCTGATTTTTAAATATGATGTTTGGTTGGAACCTCTGAATTATTGTGCTGAATTATAAAAATGACTATTTTACCCTTCTGTATTATTTTATTGCTAAATAATTATAAAAAATATAAAAGCCATACAAAATCCAAATTAACATAAATCCAAATTAAAAAATTTAATAAAAATGACCATTGTACCCTTTTGTTTAGAATAATAATATTTACCACAAATCTATCAAAAAAATATAAGAAATTCATACAATACATTATTAAATTGAATAGGAAATAAAAAAACTCATAAGAAATCTATCAAAGGTGTCTCAATTGGTATGTCACTCATTCTCTTCCTCTTTATACGTCATCTGATCTTAAGTATTCAGGATTCCATGTTAGGTTCCTTTCATCTCTTCCTCTTTTAGTGCTCATTTAATATTAAACTCTTTTGATTTATCTTGATTTTCTGTTGTCTCTTATTACATTTAAGAGAATGAGCATCATAGAAAGATTACTATGTGACTTGAAAAGTTTACTATTAATCCATATCTACAACCTACATGTAAAGAAATCTGTTCAATCCTTGTCTGGTGTATTAACAATAAAGTCGAACACTTTATCAAAAGAGGATTTCATTTAGGCATTTCATCAGATGGTTCTTATGCTAGAAAATGTAATATCTAAATATACATTATGTGACATACATGTGTATTAAATCTGTTTCCAATCACATTCAACAATCAATTGTTAGCTTTCTGTAATCATTAACAAATGATGCCATATCCTTATGAGGTACACTAGCATTTCGTTATGATGCTAGGTGCCAGCTTAACATCATCCTGTTCTTCTTCCAGTTCCTGATCAAGATGCTTTTGCTGATGCATTTCCAAACCTGTATGTTACATGAATCTTTTTCTTGAATAAAATAAATATAAAACTGTGATTGTATCGATACAAAATCCTACAGTTTAACAGATGATTTGATAAAATAAGAACTTGCCTTTCTATAGAACCGAAAATGTTTAGATACATAAATCAACTCCTATTGGGACCTAAAGTTCTGGTCATGAGAACACATCCACGGATTTTCGATTTCAGCATAAGAATTTTTTAAAGTAATTTTAATTGCAGAGATGGTTACATGGAAAAATCAATTTCATAGAAAAATCGATTTCAGAGAAGAAATAGTTACACAAGAAAAATGATTTCATAGATAGAGAAAGAGCTTACCAGCGGGAGAAGGTGCGGCGCTGGAGGTATGGTAGGTGGAGACGATCGGAGATGTGAAGGTGGAGAGGATGGAGGTAGATGTTGTTTGATTGCTGCAAGAACGAAGAGAAGAGGGGCGACGAGGGAAGGGCGAGGAAACAAAAAGAACGCGTGCCTCTTTTTTATTTTCAGATGGACGATGAAGTCTGAATAAATAAGAGGGCATTTTCTAATTAAGAGGCAAAAAATAAGAGGTTGCCAAACAATCTGAATCTGATTTTTTAAAATGATGCCTCTTAATTTATTAATACAAGTATTAAATTAAAGTACTAAATATATGTTGGGAATCATATATGAATTATATTCTTATTGCATGTATCATATGTTAATATATGTATATACTATGCTATGTGTGAACTAGATAGGGTTCTATTTTATGTTAGAATTAAATAGATAATATCATATAATAGTATTAAAAGTAGCATTGATAAGAAGATAAAAGAATAATAATACCTAATGATATGTAGGGAATATAAATACACTAGAGATAGGTTGGTGTCGCCCTATAATAGAGTCGATGTTAAAAATTGGTTACATACACTGTAATCTAGTTTAGGGACGAACTTAGACTTATGGAAAGTACCTAGTTTAATTAAGGTTGGTATAAGGTAGTCTCGTTAGGTGAATATGCTTTAACTAGGAACGGAGTGTAAAGTTTTGTTCCGTGACACTTTCAGTTGTCAATGTGTAGTCGCTACGTAGGGGAGTACCATATAGTACTCCCCTTGGGATGGCCATATATGGGTCCCGATCAGACAACTATAATGGTATGTATGCATATTATTGGATAACCAGAAATGGTAGGTCCTGATCAGACTATTCTTTGTGACTTACAAAGGCCAAGGAATTCGCTGGCTGTGTAGTCAATCCTTTAACGGTTCATCTGACGAGATAATTTTCCTCTGGTAATCATGGCCTAGGATCTGTGAGGATCGATAGGGATATATATATATATATATATATATATATATATATATATATATATATATATATATATATATATGGATTTAGTATGGTAATAGTTGGTTTTGCAGGTCTGATAATTAAGAAATATTATAATATCAGTATTGTGGGATTGAAATCCCTACGTATCTCACCAAGTTTCCCCAATCTGACGCACTCATTTTATACGCATTACATGTATCAAGACTTAAGTTGTTGGAACTTGGTTAGGATGTTGAGTGATTAAGAGACAAACTGCAATAGTATTCAGGACCATCAGGTCTTTACGCTGTAACTTATGTATCAGTATTCATTATGACATCCTTAGGGTTTTAAAATTTTTGAAACAAACAATTTTAATCAAAATGATCTTTTGTTCTCAGATTTTCCGCAAATTTAAATAAATGATTTTTAAAGGATAAAAAAAAGTTTTAATTGGTTCTGAAAATTAGAGGATGTCACATATTTAAAAGATTATACCATTTATTTTTACATGACATAAAACAACATAAATAAATATGGAACTACTTTCTCTCTCTCTCTCTCTCTCTCTCTCTCTCTCTTTCTCTCTCCCACACACACACATACACACATAAATATATATATATATATATATATATATATATATATATATATATATATATATATATATATATATATATGACTAATATTATAAAAGCCCTAAATTTTTAACACGTAATTGAAAAAAACCATAATATTTTTTTTGTTATTGCTATGACCACAATTTTCTCGTAAAATTATCACTCTAGTCAACTTAACGAGTTTTATGGTTAACTTGGTTAATTTTTTTTACAAAAATAAGTCCTAAAAAGTTCAAATTTTGTCCCTAGGGTTTGCAAAAAATTACACCACATGGTTTTTTAACTTTATTTTTCGTTTTTTGTATACTTTATTTATTTTCGGTTTTTTTATAAATATATATACATTTTTATTTCCTTTTTTTATATAATTTATTTATTTTCATTTTTTTACTTTTTTTTCAACAATTTGATTTTTTTTATCCTTGTACTTTTTGTTTTCTATTTTTTTTTTCCTATTTTCGTTATTTATGGCTATTCTAATGTTTTTATTTATTTTGATTCAAGTAAACTAATTTGAATTCAATATAAATTACTATAACAATTTTTTTATAGAGACCGACTATTATTATTATTTTTTTTTGTTTTTTTAGTCTATTATCAAATTGAAAAATATTATCTTGAATTTTATCTATTGATATCATATATAGAAATATGATTTATTTGCAAGTTATATAACACATTGAAACACTAATTCTCAGTAAACAGACTTTTTTTTTTCAATTTTCATTTTTTCGTAATAAAAATGTAATAACACTAAAGAAAAAAATAATAAAAAGAAAATAAGTTGGATTGAAATTACAAATATAAACATAATTATTTTATTTACTTGAATAAAAATAAAAAAAAATAACAAAAAATATAAATTATCAAAATTGTAATATACTCTAATATATTAATACATTTTATATCACTTGAAAAAGATAAAAAAAAAAGATAAAAATACAAAAAAAAAATAATAATAATAAACACACAACAACAAAAACAAGTAACTGGAAAACAAATCAGAAAAAAAAAGATGAAAAAAATAAAATTAATACGAAAAGAAATATGAAAAAACCTAAAAAACTCTAATATACTCTATATATACACTAAAAAATAGAAAACAAAAGGTAAAAAGGTTAAAAAAAATTGTTGAAAAATAAAGTTCAAAAATGAAAATAAATAAAGTTTATGTATAAAAAGAAAATAAAAAATGTACATATATTTATAAAAAAAACTGAAAATAAATAAAGTATACAAAAAACGAAAAATAAAATTAAAAAATCATGTGGTGTACTTTTTTGCAAACCTCAAGGACTAAATTTGAACTTTTTAGGACTGATTTTGCAAAAAAGTTAACAAACTTAACCATGTAACTCATTAAGTGGGCTAGAGTGATAATTCTGGAAGAAATTTTTGGCCATAACAATAATAATAAAAATTATTAGGGCTTTTTACAATTACGCGTTAAAAATATAGGGCTTTTATAATATTATATATATATATATATATATATATATATAATATATATATATATATATATATATATATATATATATAGAAAAGTGAATATACCATGCAATGTATATAAGCTTAAGTACCAAAACGCATCATACTACATCGTTTTGTATCATATATACATTGTAATCATCCACCGTTCTTTAAATTCAACTCTTAACTTTATTTATGTCCACTATTTTTATAAATTTCACCATTATCTTCCTCTTATATAATTTTTCATTTTCAACTATAATAAATGTAGTCTGATGGTGTTCGAAAGAAAGATACGATGTAAGAAGAAGATAATAGTGAAATTTCGAAAATTTGGAAAGTAAATCAAGTTAGAGGATGAAGTTTAAGAGCTTTGTACCATTAATATATATATATATATATATATATATATATATATATATATATATATATATATATATATATATATATATATATAATACGAAACAACGTAATATGGTAGATTTGGGGTTTTTTTTGGGAACGGCTAATGCATTAAAAAACTAACAAGAAACTAGCAAAAGATTACAAAGTACAAGCATTAAAAGGAGACATGCACCAATCAAACCAACAAATAGATTTAAACAAAGACCTATGTTTGATCCAATTGAAAACAATTAATTGGATATCATCTACCGTTCTAAAAGGGGAACATCTCCGATTTTTGAACACCAACGAGTTTCCCGCCTTCCAAATGAACCACAACACCGTATATAACAAGGCCAAAAATAGCTTTTTCCGCTTTTTACCAATAAACGGAGCTTTTAAGCACAACAAGAAATCTTCCATGAAACTCGGAATCAACGACATCTCACCACACCAAGAAGAAAACCAATTCCAAATCAAAGAAGAAAAAGAGCATGAGAAAAACACGTGGTCGACGAACTCCTCAACATTTCCGCACATCGCGCAAACACTGGAGTTAAGCACAGTCCTTTTTTCGACCAAATTACAAGCTACCAGAATCCTGTTCGAAAGCATCTTCCAAACAAAACAATTAATTTTGGTGGGAATCCAATTTATCCAAAAGAAGCTATGTAAAGTACCACCATCATATAACTTCTGTGTCATCAGGTTCTTCAATGAATATACATAAAAACTTCCTATCTAATCACCTTTCCACAACCACGAGTCCGAACGATTACAGAAGTGGGAACCCGCAACAACATCTCTCACTCTCACCATCTCCTCAGATTCAATGCCCCTTCTTGGTGGCCTTTTCCAATCACCAATAAACACAACCTTCTCATCAATCATAACCCTCTCTAAGACCATGCAATTCTTATTAGCTTCAATCTTATATAAGCCCAAAAAAGTATCTTTTAAAGCCAAATCACCGTACCATTTATCATTCCAAAAATGAGTTTGATCACCAATCCCCATATTTCTACAAAAAAAGCTCCTTAAGGGAGATATCCCAATCATTAAGCTCCCAAGCGATTTGGAAAATATTTCGCCAAGTATGTGGAATACCATTCTTAGCAAACGGTTTCCCATCAATACAAGTGGTATTATGCAAGACTTTGATGTAAGATGTCAAAGAGAGTTATTTTCAGTTTTTAACCTCCACCACCACTTGGCAAGAAGTGCAATATTCATAGAATGAAGATCACCAACACCAAGACCACCTAACTTTTTAGGTTGAGTGACCTTCTTCCAATCGACCCAATGGCTATATAATACACTTTGAAAAATAAATCCTAAACCTTAAATTGTAATGAAATACACTTGGTGGGCATAGTTGGTGTAGCTGTACTTGATTCCTTGTGTCTTGTGGCCTGTAGCGGATCTTCTTGCTAAGGCGTATTTGGTGTCTTTATAATATATTAGGATTTAAAAAAAAAAAAAAAACACCATTTTACATGTCAATTTTTTTAGATTATTTCTCATTAAATGATGTTTTTTTATATTCATGTTTGGTTATTATTTGCATGTATCAACAAAACAAAACATATAGGATGGTAATTTAGAATACTTCGGCTGAATAAATGTATTTAAGATTCCAAAGAACATATCTAAAATTTGATTATCGACATTGAAATAAATGTCCGAAATGACACATTTCAGGGGCATACAATAAAAATGTACTATTTGTATAAACCCAATGCAATGTAATAAATAGAGTAACAAAATGATGACATTTTAACGTTGAAACTTTGAAAATAATATATAAACACATATGGACGATGAGATGTCGTATTTAGGGATTTTCTTTCAACATTTTACCGAAATTGTCCTTGAGGTTATCAACAATGTCAATAAAACAAAGAAAATTAAAAATATGTATATTAGTGTTTTCACATGCATTTAACAATGGAAATTAATGGGAGTGAACCTCACGGACGACCTATGCAACAATTCCATGCAATAGAGGCCAACAATGTCAAAAATCCAATAGGATGACTAATACTACAAATTTGGACAAACCAAAAGGACCAAATTTGTAATTTACTCTTTTATGTTTCTATTGAAGAGGGAGCAACACATTAGCATCACATTAAAAAGGGACTTAAACCAAGGGCTCAAGACAAATCACAAAAATAAGTTTGAAATAGGAGACATACACAAAACCAACCAATCAAAAGACAGAAGTTTGGATCTATTCTTAACCCAATTAAAAATAGTAATGCTAATGTCATTCGGAAGAAGCATAAAAACTCTCCTTTCATTTCGGTACACTAAAGCATTCTGAGCTTTCCAAATCGTCCGAAGGGAAGAATAAATGAGAGCTAAATGCAGATTTATAACCCTTTTGTCACCTGTGTTCGCCTTCAACAACTCCATCAGAGATTTAAACAGGAGGAAGGAAGACCTTTCAACGAGAAGGACCAACCAACTAACTAACTCCACAATTTTAAGGCATAGAAACAATCAAAGAAAACGTGATCAACAGTCTCATCTGATAACTTGCAGAACGGGCATGATGTAGAAGAAACAACCACTCCTCTCTTAGAAAGATTGGTAAAAGTGGGAATTTTGTTTTGAATCTATCTCCAAACAAAGCAGATGATTTTGATAAGAATCTAACTAACTCATTTAAAATAGTTGCAGCTGCTCTTCGCTTCTATATCCAAGAGCTGTCTCACTTGTTTCACATCAAACTCACCGTTATCTTCATTTTTCCACAACCATTTATCCAAACCATCTGAAAACTGATAATTAAGCAAGCAATCTAATAAGACATAAAGCTGATTAATTTCACGACCCCTATAAAGAGGTCTCGACCATCCCCAGTTCCAATGAGAATCCATATTTCTCCAAAGAATAACCATCCTTATTAGCATTAAGCATCCTTATTAGCATTGATTGCATAAAGGTTAGGACATCTATCTTCAACGAAACATTACCACACCATATATTCTTCCAAAAGTGAGTTTTATTACCTATACTAACCTTTCTAATAAAAAAGTTAGTCCAATTAATACCTCTATCTTCAAACTCCAATTCAATTTGAGAGATACAGAACCAAACACCTTTAAAGGATCTTGTAGCTAATGGTTCCCCATCCACTAATTTATTTCCATGAATAGCCTTGATGCATGAGAAGAAAAAAGAATAGAATCACATTTAAGACGCCACCACCAAAGGCTAAATTAGCCACATCTATGATATTTGTAGATTTCCTTTTTCCTTCCATAGATGAAAAATCTTAAGCCTACAATTGTATTAATAAAATTTTAAGAGTTTTGTCAACCTCTTTTATCAAAATAACAACAACAACAACAATAATAATAATACTAATAATAATAAATAAATAAATAAAATTAAAAAAACATAAAAAATTAATAAAATTAACAACAACAACCATAATAATAATAATAATAATAAAACATTAAAAAAAACATATTTTTTGTTTTTCATATGATCCTCAAACACTCTTCTTAAGTACAACTGTACAAGGATTCCACCCACAGTTTAGTCACAATCTTTCAACTTCATCGATCGAATATGCCTTCCTCCCAGGTACTTCCTGCAACAGCCGCGGCAATCAATGTCCAATCTCCAACCACATCGGATTCTGAAGAATACAAGTACGAGGAAATAGAGATAGAACAAGAGATAAAAGTTGAAGAAAAAGAAGAAAAAGTGAATGGAGAAGAGTTGTCGTCGTCAATCCATGACCCAGATGACGAAAAAGTGAGCAGCATTCTATCAATAGACAAAACTTCTTTACATTTCTTGTTTCTATTAATAAATGATGGGTTCGAGCTCTGGCATAATAATCTACTTCCATTTGTTTGTTAAAATTGTGTGTCATTCTTTATGTCATCATGTATAGCATTAATATTTCTTCAGGTCTTTGGTCTCTAGTCCAAATGCATGTTGATTTATTAATGAATATGTACATGGTACTGTGGTAGTTACAAGTTTCTCATCGATCCATTTGTTGAACAACAAAGCTACACTTCGACTTGTAAAGTCAGATGGTTATCTTTCAATTCTGGATATTTGATGCCCATGCTAGTTCTGTTAGAAGTATAAACTATGTTGATGTTCTCTCAAATTTGATTTTTGCTGATTTTTTTTTTTTATGATAATCTTTATCAGTTCTATACTTTGGATATACTAAGATTTGACATGAAGAGTCTCAGGTGTAGCTCCTTTTTTTTTGACATTTGCAGTGATCATTTGCTATAAAGATATTTATGCATGTTTGGTTGAACATATATTAGTTTAAATGGTTTAACTTGTGTATATAGAGTTGTTTTGTATGTTGGAATATGATCAAAAAAATTAGTTATATATGTATTCTTCCACAAGAGTGTTGGACTTGTCATGGATCATGTTTAGTGGTTCCAACTCTTGCTATGTATGGAACTATGGATTGTAGTGAACACGTTAAATAAATAAGGGTATAAGTGAGTAGATTGTTAGTTTCTTTGGTGTGTACATGCATTGAGGAAATTGCATATAAATCTTGTTTCTTTTCAAGTAATGCATTTAAAAAAAGGATGGAAAGCCATAATCTATCCAAGACTCTTTGTTCTTATCCTATTCCAATTTATGTTGGATAGTGGCAAGGTAATAAGTGTCCAACCACACACAAGGAAAATGAAGTTAATGAATAGGAATAGGAGACCATTGTGTTCTCAATTATTTGGCATCACTAAATTTCGATCCCTTGAATCTACAAGTGGCATTTAATTATTTTTCATTCTTTCCCTTGGTAGCTACAAACAACCAAAGAAAGATAGATTAAGCATAATTTAGTGCCATTGGGCTCATTTAACTCATCGGTTGTTAAACAACCACAATCTGGTCATATCTAAAGTGCTATATTCAAGCCAAAAGCCTTCTTGAGGTTTCCTTTATTTTATGAGAAGACTTGCTATTTTTTTTTTTTTATTATTATAGCCATTTGACCCGTTAAATATAAAATATAACCCAATGGACACATTGGAAAGTAAACGGGTTAATATTCTCATCATAACTTGAAATTAGACCTACAGGGTTTTGTATAACCAACATTATTTAGATATGATAATTTATACTAAAATTTTTATGATATGCTGATTTGTACTATGTTTTAAAAATGGTAAACTATAACATCTAAGCAGCCCAAATGTGAAGTCAATCACCAAACACTATCAATTTGTTGGATGTGTCAGAATTTCAACTCTAGACCTCCTCTCTGAAATTTCACTTCTCAACCATTAGACTTTCATCGTGGATATATTGATTTGTATTATGTTTAACTACAATGGTCAAACATGAAAAATAATATTTTTTAGTTAAAATCAAAATTGGATTAAAGAGTTAAAAGCTGTCCAAAGTGTATTTTAAACCTTTTAAATATACTTTTATAAAATATCTTATTCTTGCTATCAAACAGTTTTCAGTCATAACTTAAAAACCTTGAGAACAAGTGTTTCGTGACAACGTGGTCCAAATCAGAAGGCATTTTTTAAGCAAAACATTGGGCTCTTTTGTCTATGACCCAATCCGTTAGTTTTATGGTTTTACTATATCCAGTATTCTTAATTGTTTATGAGTTAGCAAATATGAATATGAATATCAATAAAATAATATAATGCGAGTAATCTCTCTCTCTCTCTCTATATATATATATATATATATATATATATATATATATATATATATATATATATATATATATATATATATATATATATAGAGAGAGAGAGAGAGAGGTTCAATTAGAAAAAATAAAAAAATGTTGACAATGAGATAATCATTCTTAGTCGCTCTTTCATTTTTGTCGCAAAAGCCTCCATTGTAACAGCAGAAATAGGAAATGAATCCACGTGTGTTTTCTAACAAAAACGTGTTTCCTTAAAGTATGTTAATCATCAAGGACAGATCTTATAAAGGACTACGGGGGGTTGTGCCCCCCCCCCTTTGTTTTTTTTTATAATTAGTCCATTAGTATTAAAAAATTTACATATTTGGCCACCCTTGATCTTTAAGTTTTATACATATTATATTTTCGGCCCCCAACTCAAAAGTTCAAGCTCCATCACTGCTAATCATTACTTTAATATATATAAAAACATAGTTTTTCTTTTTTCTTAATTTTTAAGAAGCTTTTTTTTTTATCGAAAATGATTTTAAATATATCAAAATTCATAATTTTTATTTTCTAAATAAACATCAATATTGATATAGTTTTAAGATTAAAAAAATTATTTTATTAATAGTTTTAGCTCTTGTTATTCATAAGTGAATGAAAATGCATTAGATGTTTAGTACAGTACATTCATTATTCACTTATTAATAAAAAGTATGATTAATTTTATTTTTACAATTTAAATATCATTTATATATAAATATAACATATAATAAACTCTTTACAGTTTACATCAACTCTCGTCACATGCTATATTCACATATAAATAAAACGTATAATAGTTTTCCTCACAAGTTATATATTTATATATGAAGAACACATTTATCATAATTTTGTTACAGTTCATTTGTTATTCATGTATGAATAAATAGTTCACATTTTCAAAACACTTTGTCTTCTATTAACATACTACTTATTCATATATGAATAACAAATGAATTGTTACAAAAATCTGAAAAATATTTTATTAATATATGAATATAGCATATGACAACAATTAATATGTGTTTTATTCATATATAAATATAACATGTGACGAAAGATAAAAAAAACATATTTTTAGTAAGAAAATATTATTACGCGTTATATTCATATATGAATGATACTTAAATTGTAAAAAAAAAATTAAACATACATTTTATTCATAAGTGAATAACGAATGTACTATAATAAATGTCAGATGCATTTTTATTCACTGATAAATAACAAGAGCTGAAACTCTAAAAAAAAAATTGTCTTAAAACTATATTAATATGGATGTCTATTTATATAGAATAAAAAATTATGAATTTTGATATATTTAAAATAATTTTTCGATAAAAATAGCTTTATAGAAACACATATGTATCAGTTATCCATTTCCGCCCGTTCGCATAAGTTTTTTGGGGAAAAATAAATATGACTGAGAATAATTCTTGTGCCCAAGCATAAGTTCAGTTTTTGGTTCTACGAAATATTAAAAGGGAATGAATTTTATATATATATATATATATATATATATATATATATATATATATATATATATATATATATATATATATATATATAAAAGAGGATACGGTATAGGTAACGAAAAATGATATTTTTACTGATGTGACATCTCATAACATAGTCATAACATTATGAACACCATTTCTCTATGAATCCCCTTAGGGAAGAGGGAATCGTAGAGGGTTGGAGTGAGTGGGTTTGACCAAGCAGGAGGAGAGCAAGAGAGAAAGAGAGGGTACTGAGGGTTCCTCAAACCGCTGGAAGAGAAGGAATATGGGGAAGATAGGTTGGGAGGGATGTGGTTTAGGCGGGTTCGGCTCCCTCCACAAAGGGTTTGACGGGTAGCGGGAAGAACGGGGACGATTCCGTCGACCCTTAATGTTATAAATTGTTATAACACCACGTCAAAATTCATACCTAATGTCTAAGATTTTCATTATATAATAATATTAAAAAGTAACGAAGAAAATGATTGATTGAGATTTGGCATAATCATGTTGAATCAAATTTAGGCCTCACTCACCTAACACCATCGCTATCACTTTGAGTGGTCATATTTATCTCAAAGCACATACGTTTTCTTGATGGGTTTTCTATAATAACTTCTCTCATTTTCCAATCCTACCTTCTAATTTGATTTTTGTTTTTTTGGTTTTTGTTTTTTCTTATTTTAATTTTTTGTTGTTTTGAATTATTTTTTAATTTATGTTGTTATTATTATTATTATTATTATTATTATTATTATTATTATTATTATTATTATTAATTTCGCACAAAATTTTAACATTCGGACGACATTATAAATTCGAACGGCAATATAAAATCGGTTTTAAATATTTTTTTTTTATATTTTAATATTAATAATATTATTGTTATTATTATTATAAATTTCGAACAACATTTTATAAATCGGACATTATAAATTCGAACGGTTATATAAAATCGGAACAAAAGCAAAGTCTATCCCTATTAATTACGGATATTAATCGGTACGGTATTATAATTGCGTGGTGCGTTATGCGGATTGAAAACATTTAGTTGAACACTATACAATGTTTCCATGCAACATGTTCTTATCCGTAATTAATAGAGACAAACTTTGCTTTTGTTACGATTTTATGTAACCATTCAAATTTATAATGTCCGATTTATAAAATGTTGTTCGAAATTTGTAACAATAATAACAATAATAATATTAATATTAAAATATAAAAAATATTTAAAAACCGATTTTATATAGTCGTTTGAATTTATAATGTCGTCCGAATGTTAAAATTTTGTGCGAAAATTATAACAATAATAATAATAATAATATTAAAATATAATAATAATAATAATAATAATAATAATAATAATAATAATAATAATATATAATGATTTGTGTTAAAAAAGAAAAAAAATGATATCAAATCAAATGTCAAAAATTTGATTTGATTGACTTTTAGGAGAATAAATATGGATAAGTGGTATTTATAAGACAACATTTTCTTAATTTATATTATATAATAAAAGAATGCAACACTTTTGCATAATTTTACATTCCTTATATATCTTCAATGGTAGTTTATTGTAGTTTTCTTATTTTGATAAATAATCTTTTAAATTACTGTCTATCTTTTTTTTTTTTGAAAAGCCTTTTTAAACCTTTTATAAATTTTTTATATAGATTTTGTCAATTTGGTCTCTACATTTACCAACATTTTATTTTTTATATGTAACTATAATTATATATTACATCTTTATTATTTTTATTAGTCCATTTATATATATAAATAAACAAAATAAAAATGAATAATATATCATTTAAAAGAAATTGCCAAAACTTTCAAAGTAAAATAATATCAAATATAATAGCCACATGATGTTTTGTTGTTTTTTATTTTTATAACTATATATATGAAATAATATTTTCTTGTTGATATATGAAATATGTTTAAAAATGATAAATTACATAATGGTACTTAATAAAATATTTAAAAGATATGAGAGATGAATTCATTAACTAAAAAAAACTTTGAAAAAGGTTAACAATTGGCTGAAGTGTGTGACAAAAAGTTTTTATTACATAAAGGTTAGTGTGGACAGTGTTTTTGCATTAATCTCGGGTAGAGCTTGAGAACTTCATTCTAGCTAGGAACATGGATTCGAGCTCCTCGGGTTTTATGGGAACCATCTTCCTTCGGGTTGTTTTTCTTGAGCATCTTTGGCATCTGCAAACCCTCTAGTCTAATGGATATATCACCCTCCAACGGCTAATTTATTTTTAAAAATAATTGAGGTTGTTTCCTTATACTATTTTCGAAGGCCTGTATATGAAATGTTGAGAGCTTGAGAAGAAGGATTGGGGCGACAGTGGCAATCGGGGATTCCTTGTACCTTTTTTTTGTGTGTGTAAATAGTAAGTATACAAGAAGTTAACTCTAATATGTATACTATTGCTTAAGAATAAATTACAATTGTTGTACTCGTGCTTGGCACTCGCTTTTAGATTTATTCAAAGTTCTGAAGTTTTGATATTAGTGGTCTTTAAGTTTTCAAAATCCATCATGGTTGGTCATTTTGGCTAACACGACTAGAACTTTATGTTAAGTCCAAAATAAAATTACCTTTATACCCTGGAACCAAAATTAATAAAACTTATAACCTCCAAAGACCATTTCTGAAAATTGTAAATATAACCCTAAATCTAACAACCCTATCTTCTACTGAACTCACGCTACTTCCTCCGCATCCATCCAACCATTAGCTCTAACCCCATCCAACGTTGGATGTCATTGTATCCTCCACCTTAACATTAACCCCACGCAACAACATGTCTCGTTGAACATCCGACTTTGCTACCTTCAATCTCATCTCTTCGTACATACATCTGACATTCTTTTCAATTAGTATGACTGTGGTTAGAGATTGAAGGTTGTGATCGAAGCTTCCGACCGACAACAAGTGTGTATGTGTATGTGTGGGTTTTTTGTGGTGGTGGGTTGGGTTAAGTGGGGTGTGAGGTGGTGGTGGCCAATATGGCCTTAATATTTTAAATAATGTAATTAAAAAATCAAAATAAGACAACATATGTAAAATTGTCATTTTACTGGTGGTTAATGGAGGGGTTCTAACAGTGGTAAGACTAAGGGGTATGAATACAGGTGAAAAGCAATTGAAGAGCAAGTCGCGTAATCATCTAACCATTCCACAACCATTCACTAGGTGTTAGAAATGGTGTTCATTAGTGAACAAGAGAGAAAGAGAGAGAAAGAAGAAAGAGATAGAGAGAAACCTTCCATGAACGCTTGTGGAAACCTCTACTCAAAAAGATAATCACTATATTTTAAGACGGTGGTCACCGGTGAAAACCTCTCTCCACATAGGTTCTCACGCGTAAAAAAAAACAATCGTGATGGATTATGAAACAATAAATATTTAGGATAAAGAATGTGTTTGACACGGAGCGATTTGGAGCGTTTGAGAGCTTCTGGCTTCTAGCTTCTAGCGTTTGACAAAACGCTCCGTTTAAAACAAAAGGCTTCGTTTGGCACTACAAACTTCTAGCATTTAGTTTAATCAAAACACTCCAATTCCAAATGCTACTTCATGTAGCGTTTAACAAAACGCTACAAGCTACCCGCTACCTACTACAAGCTATTCGCTACCAGCTAGTTTTGTCGAACACGTCCTATATATAATGTTTCCAAATTTGAACTAACGCTCCAAATAATGATGGCCACATAACCAAAATTCTAATTTACTGTGTTTTAAGTTAACAAGTGGAATCTTGATGCATATTCCTTTTGGGGAATTGAGTAATCTATCTCGTATAAATGAACAATTTGGTATAAATAACCAACATTTTATAAATTTTGTAAAATGACCAATTACTTCGGAATATTCTATTCCGGAGTAGGTGGTGGTTGGAAGGTATCGGGTTCAGAATCTGACACACATAAGTTCCGGACTAAAAAAGTGTATTTCAGACCACGTATTTCGAAATAGTTATAACACTCCATATTACTATAACCATATATTGTAATTATTACAAAATACAAAACAAAATTATATTACTCTTGAGCCAAAATAATCATCATAGATACGTAGGAAATATTAATACGATTTCTGTAGATATATAGAATGTCTAAATCCGACTTCGTATGAAGAATTTATCTTTCTTCGAAGTTTTACGATTAAACTGACACAACTCTACGTATCATAAAAAGTGAGTTTTAGATAGGTGGATCATTATCCAAAGCGATCTAAACGAAAGTCGTAGTACTTGTAAAACCGAGAGTGTACAACGCCCAAATTTGACTTAATGAAAGGAAGTTATGATTTTCCGCAGCAAACTTAACAGTTCAGTCTTATGAAAATACAATTTTTATAGAGCGAGAATTAGTTGTTAAGGCCTTAATGCCTTAATAAAAGTTATAGATCTGGTCGATAGGATTCCAGAGATATAAAAAACATCGAATCAAAGCTCGTATGAGAAAGTTATGGTTGTCCGAAACGACGTCATATAAGGCCACACGAGGCGTAGCCCAGTGTATGCTCAACGTACATAATTTGTTCCCTTATTTTACATGCAAAACATCTTAATCTTTAAGACATCCATTCCAAACAAAGATTTGGCTCCTAAAGAACGGCTCAGTGTTCTAAAAGGCGCGCCATGACGTGAGGCGTGGCTTCGCCGTTACGAAAAGCTTCATAACGTTGCTGTTAAGCGTGGCGCGTGGCAAGGCGTGATATGGCGTGCCATGGCACGTTATGGCGTGTTATGGAGTGTGTTTTTTCGTTTGGGACACATTTTTTCTCTTTTTTATGTCTTTTCAAATCAAAGATATAAGTATTGTGGTTTTTGTTAACTTTTTGTTATTAATATTGATCCAACACTTCTAAAAAGTATTTATATTTAATATAAATTTATATTTATGTGGTAATATAATTTTAAATTAATACAAAATCGTCGCCTTACATCACGCCTTGAAAAACGCTATGGATCGCCATGGCTCGTTAAGCTTGAGGCTTGGCCTTGCCGCCACGCCACGCCTCACGCCATTTAGAACCTTGGAACGGCTTAATCCATAAAGTCTCTGAATTTAATTCTTTGCATGGCTACAAGGAGCTAACAACCAAAACCCATAACTTTTACTTCAAAAAGACCCCCCACAACTCTTGTATGGAAGAAATGAAGTGGCCAAGCTAGCATTTTTTTGACTCAAGACATCTTATAATGTTTGAAAGGACGACTTAATAGCGCTGGAGTACTCCATACTCACAAAGGTCCAAGCTTTGGGACAAAAGAACCAAAATGAAGAGAAAACAATATCTATTTAAATAAGCTCCAAGATATGAACTTTATACCTTGAAAAGGTGCACAAGAGGATGAAGTTTTTAGATCTACAAGTTAGATTAAACCACCACTTCTTGAATGATCTTCTTCCTAGCAAAAAACACTCAAGATTCACTTTCCAAGCTTCAAATCTCGCATACACAAGCTAGGGTTTTGTTCTAGGGTTTAGAGGGTGTGACATCCCCAAAATCACGGCCATAAAAGACCGATTTCATTTATGTTTTTTAAAATAATTTCAGAGTAAATCCTTTTGATTTAAAAGAGTTGCGGAATTTGTTCCCAAAACAAAATTTGATAAAATAATATTTATCAAAGCATTTCATCAAGAGATGCATTTTCATTATATAATCAAAACTCGGGATGTCATGTTCCGATACAGACCATAAAGCATAAACGATAACATTACAAGTCATTCAACAAATATATACATATATAGACTTGTAAACAAAACAACTCGATGATTCATCCATCTTATGCCCTTGCGCCACTTCCTGTAATACAAATAAAACTGAGTGGGTCAGGCTTGGGAGCCTGGTGAGCATATAGGGTTTTCAACACACAATAAATAATTATATTTAATTTCACCAACCAACAATAACCCGATTACCCATTCCCGTTATCCTCACTTTACGTCCCTAAAACAACATCTATCTCAAGGGACCTAATCTAGGATTTTCATTGGGACGGACATTACTGCTAAGGGGTTTCCTCAACAATAGATATCCTAAAGGCAACCATGAGGGGGATAGAGTACACCGGTGAACACATCGTTCACAACACCTACAGGTTATGAACCTGCTAGCGTTCCACTGGACTGTCTAGAAAGAGTCTGTGGTCGTTATCCATACTCCGCTGAATAACTAGATCAACAACAACAACATCGAGGCCTCTCATCTGTTCATCACACATCAACTATCTACCCATGTTCTACCCAACATATTAGTAGATAAAAATATATATTTTTATACATAGTTTAAAAAATGTATAGCATTTTCATTCAATACATATTCCACATAACAGATGAGGCACACCCACATAACACGTATTTCATAGAAAATAAATTAGATCTATGAGATAGAAGAGAGTGAATATACATTCACACACATAACAACAAAATTATACACATAACACGTATTTCGTATAAAATACTTCATAATTATGCGTTAGAAGAAAGTAACTACACACTCACTTGATCAGAAGATGATCGGACAGCACTACGACTTTTAGAAGTAGTATTCTTCGGTAGATCTGGAAGATCTTCACAAAAACCAGGCTCCTCGCGGGCAGAGCTTCGGCTCGGGAATTGCACTTCTCGGGATCTTCGGGGCTTCAGAACTTGCTTCGGGGCTCGAGAATATTACCGGGGCTTCGGGGTATAAATGGCACGCAAAACGATGCAAAACGGGAGAGAGAGAGAGAGAAGAGAAAAAGAGCAAAACTCTCGGTTGCCCTCGCATGCCTTTTATAGAGGCTGAGCCTCGCACGTACGCTGGGCGTAATGCCCTTACGCGGGGCGTACTCCTCGGATCGTCACTGCATGCGTCATCGGAGCACTCGAGTCCGAGGCGGTGCATGCATCGGGGTACGCTGGGCGTACTTCGGATCAGATCGGTGACTCCTTCGGATATACATCCGAATTAAAGATTAAATTTATATATTTTAATTATTTAATAAACTTCAAAAATTCATATCTTCTTCATACGAACTCCGTTTTCGACGTTCTTTATATCCACGCGTAGGTGAGACTACGCTCTACAACTTTCGTTTAGACTTCGTCGACTAATTTTGAATTTATTTTTATTATTTATTTTTAGTAGGCCGGGACAAGAAAACTTCGTTATAAATCCATAACTTCTTTGTACGGCGTCCGTTCTCGCCTAACTTTTCATCGTTTCGCTACTAACAACGAGATCTTCGATTCTCGTTTAGATTGTTTCGACTAAAAACCGCTCGATCTCAAATCGAGTATTCGGGCTGCATACCGCTAAGTCGAAACTTCATAAAATCATAACTCCCTCATACGAAGTCAGATTTGGGCGTTCTATATATATTCGGAAACCTCGTTTCGGCCACTACAACTTTATCCATAGATATCGACTTTATTTTACACTTAAATTTTGACGCTCATTTTATTCTTAATTCATTAAATTATAATAATTAAGAAAATACACACATAATTCACATAATTCACAAATAATACATTTTTATTATTTCAAATTGGGTTACAAAGGTTAACCTAGACTATTACATTGCTAAAAATGGCAAGCCCAGAAACAAGGGCGTTACAGAGGGAGTGAAGGCTGGATGAGAGAATGTCCAAAGGGGGGATAAGGTGATTAAATAGGGGTCACACCCTAAAATTTAGGGTTTAGCATCTGCGTGAGTGCTCGTGGTACTCACAGATACACCCAACATACTCCCTCCCCCGCTTTGACTTCCTCGAAGACTTATGACCGGCGTACAAGGCTAGTACACCCAATACGAGTGGCCAAAATGCAATTTATAACAACTTCAAGGGCTGAAAAATAAAATACCTAACAAAGGGCGTTATAAATCTCCCCACTAGAATCAGACTTCATCCTCGAATTCAACCTCAAGGAACAAATCAGAGTAATGCTCAAGAATCTTTGCTTCGGGCTCCCAATTCCACTCTAATCCTTTCTGATGTTGCTACAAAACCTTGACCAGGTTCATCACCTTTTTCCTCAGGGTCTTCACCTTCCTAACCAGAATCGCCACCAACCTCACAAACTAATTTAGGCGACCATCGACCTGAATTTCCTCTAATGGAACCACAGTTGTCTCGTCAGTTACGCACTTCCTCAACTGGGAAACATGGAAGGTATCATGAATCTGACTCTACTCTTCGGGAAGCTCCAACCGGTAAGCCACCTTGCCCACACAAGATAACATTTTGAAAGGGCCAATAAACCAGGGGCTCGGCTTGCCCCGCTTCCTGAATCGAATAACCCCCTTCCATGGAGATACTTTTAGAAGCACCGAATCACCAACCCAAAACTCCAACTCAAAGCGACGTCAGTCCGTGTAACTCTTCTGACGACTCTGAGCCATCAGAAATCTCTGCCTGATTTGTTGAATAAGCTTGGTCGTCTTAAGCACTATCTCAGTGCTCCCCATGACTCTCTATCCGACCTCTCCCCACAAAATAGGATTCTAACACCTCCTCCCATATAGAAGCTCAAAAGTAGGCATACCAATGCAGGCATGATGAATGTTGTAAGAAAAGTCAACCAAAGGAAGATAAGAGTCCTAACTCCCACAAAAATCAATAATGCAGACATGCAACATATCCTCCAGCGTCTGAATAGTCCGCTCACTCTGCCCATCGGTCTGCGGATTATAGACGGTACTGAAATGCAACCGGATTCCCAATTCTTTGTGAAACCTCTTCCAAAATTTGGAAGTAAAATGAATATACCGATCTGATACAATAGAGTTCGGCACCCCATGCCGACCCACCACCTCCCAAACATAATTCTCTACTAGTTTCTCCGTAGAAGAGCCATTGGCTAAAAAGTGAGCACTCTTCATCAAATGATCCACTATCACCCAAATAACATCAAAAACCCTTTGCAATATTGGGCAATTTTGTAATGAAATCCATCATGATTTGCTCCTACATCCATAGTGAAGCCTCCAAAGGCTGCAACTTGCCGTGAGGGTGCTGGTGCTTGGCCTTGACCTTCTGTCAGTTCAAGCATCAATCTACAAACCAAGCCACATCCCTTTTCTTATATGGCCACCAATAACTATGCTTTTAAGTTAAGATACATCTTGGTAGCCCCCAGACGAATGAAGAATCTCGAATTATGGGCCTCCTCCATCAATACTCGTCGAGCCTCACCTGCATATGGTACCCAAACCCATCCATGAAGAGTCAAAAGCCCCCTGATGTCAATATCAAAGGATGAAACCTGACCGATCACTCACTCACTTTTTCGATTCTCTTCCTTTATGGCCTCCGACTGTGCTTCTTTGATCGTTTCCAAAACCGGTGTCATCATAGTCATCCTCAAACACACGTCCTGAATAAGGTATTGACCGCCCTCCAGCTCAGGGTGTTGGCCACTACATGAGCGTTGCCTAGGTGGTACAGGATCTCATAGTCATAATCCTTCACTACATCCACCCACCTCCACTGTCTTATGTTTATGTTAGGCTGATCCATAAGATATACTAGGCTCTTAGGGTCCATGTAGATGGTACATCGAACTCCATAAAGATAGTGGCACCAAATTTTGAGAGCAAAAACCACTGCCCTAATTCCAAATCATGGGTAGGATACTTCGCCTCATGAGGCTTCAACCGCTTCGAACCGTATGTAATCACATGTCCTCTCTACATCATCACAACACCCAACCCTAAAATGTATGCATCATAGTAGACCACAAAATCCTCAACTACCTCAGGGAGGGAAAGCACAGGTGCCTCACAATGTCTCTGGCAAAAAGTCTTGAATGATGCATGCTGCTCAGGCCCCAAACTGAACACAACATCCTTCCTCGTCAAATTAGTAAGAGGAACTGCAATCTTGGAGAAATCTCGAATGAATCTCTGGTCATATCTTGCCAAACCGAGGAAGATACGAATCTCCGATGGAGACTTTGGCACTTCCCACCTCATCACTACCTCTATCTTGGCTGAGTTAACCAAAATACCATTCTGATTGATGAGGTGTCACAGAAAGTGAACCTCGTACAACCAAAACTTACACTTGGAGAACTTGGCGTATAGTCTCTCCATCCTCAAAAACCCAAGAATCTCGTGCAAATGCTCCTCATGCGGCTCTTTGGTCTTCGAATAGACCAAGATATCATCGATGAAGACAATCACTGACCGATCCAACATAGGCCTACACACCTGGTTCATGAGATCCATGAACACCGCTGGTGCGTTGGTGAGTCCAAAAAGCATCACAACGAACTCATAATGCCCATAACGAGTTCAAAAGCACGTATTCTGAATATCCTCCTCTCGTACCCTTATCCGATGGTAGCCAGACCTCAGGTCAATCTTGGAAAACCAAGATGCCGCCTGCAACTGATTGAAGAGATTATCAATCCTCGACAATGGATAACGGTTCTTCACCGTCAATTTGTTCAACTCCCGGTAATTAATACACATCCGGTATGAACCATCATTCTTCTTGACAAAAAGGATTGATGCTCCTCATGGAGAACTACTCGATCGAATAAACACCTTTTCTAACAGCTCCTAAAGCTAAGAGGATAACTCCTACATCTCAGGAGGTGAAAGATGATATGGTGCCTTGGCAATTGGCGCCGCACCAGGGATCAGATCGATCAGGAACTCCACTTGCCTTTTAGGAGGCACATACGACAACTCCTCTAGAAAGATATTGGGGAAATCATGCCCAACAGGAACATCAAAAATAGAAACCAATCTCTTCTCATCAAGCCGGGTATCTACTACATAAGCCAGATAACCCATACACCCATGCTACAAACTCTACCTCACCCTGGCGGAAGAACATAAAGTTGATCTGACCTAGTACCCTCGTCGTAGATGGTCAGCACCCCTTACTAGGATCTCAAACCGTCACCAACTGCCCCTCACAGTCAATCAGAGCCTCAAACTGGCTCAACCAATCCATACCCATGATAACACAGAAATCTCCCATCGAAACAGGGATAAGATCTATCAGATACCCAACCCCAAAAATCTCTACTACACAATCCTGATAGATGTCAGTAGCGGAGACCAGATGCTCATCATGTATACAGACTCCTCAATGGCTTGCTCAAGGCCTCTTGTGTAATACTAAAACCACGACAAAAAGATAATGACACAAAAGACCGACTCTCACCCGAGTCAAACAACACAAGTGCATATATGGAATTCACAAGGAAAATACGTATCATGAGCAATATCATAAACAAGATAAATAAATCATCATAAATAAATAAAGAATACATACCAACCACAAAGTCTGGAGTGGCTCTGGCTCCTCTGCTGTCAGCTGAAATGCTCTCCATCAAGCTCTCAGAGCCTCGACTTTCCCCTACTATCCATCAATAATATGCAGGGTCGCGGGGGCCGGAGTCTGAACCGCTCTAGATGCAAGTTGAGGACACTCGTCCCTCTAATGACCCGTCTGGTTTCAATTGAAGCAAACTTAAACTCCCTTGGGGCAATCCTTAGCCATATTCCCGTCCTTGCCACACATGTAGCAAATAGCCCCCGACCGACAAGGTCCCTCATGTACCTTGCTGCACTTGCTGCAAGTGCGGTCCTTTTGGCCTCCAACTCTCGAGATCAGTGGGATTTGGTCACTTAGTCACTGGCTGCGATTGCACTGGTCTCCTATCTCTCACCTGAATCTCCCTCTCCACTCTCACTTGAGTCTCCAAGTCGATCTCTCTCCTCCTGACATTAGTCTACAGCTCAGCCAATGTCCGATACAAGGTGTTCACCAAGAACTCATGAATATCCCTCCTCAGAATACTCAAATACCGACTCACACGTGCATGCTGATTCGACACATGCTCAGGGAAAAACATGTCCCTCTTATGAAACATCATGGTGATCTCAGTCACTATCTTTGTCTTCTGCTTGAAGGACAGGAACTCCTAGCCAACCTCTCTCTCAACCATTGGTACGAACTCATCTTTTAACATCTCATTAAATCTCTCCCATGTCACTACATAATGCTCTGTAAGAGTATAATCAATTGTCACAAATTTTCACCAATCCTTCGCACCCAAGCAAACCAGGTTCAACACGAAACGAACCCTCAAATTCTCCAGACAGGAGCAAGTGAAAAAATAACCCTCAACATCAAAAACCCATCTCATCACAGCAATCTGGTCATGGGTCCCATCAAACTTTGGTGGCTTCATGTTGTTGAACTCCCGGTACCACAACGAATCACCCCCCTGCGGTCTCACAGCAGAAACGACTGTGGTGGCTGCGACAACAGTAGCCTCAGTGATGGTGGCATAGCGCTTGTCGAAAGTCTTGATCAGCATGGTCTTAATAGATCCAAACATCTCTGATATAGCTCCTCTGATTTCTGCGGTCACCTCAATTGCAACGATCCAACGAAAATCATCATCATTGGTACCCGGCTTATCAGGGTTGTTGGAGCCTGAACCTTGGGTAACCACCATACTGAAACACACAAGAAAACCATCAAAAACATGCTAAAGCGCATACACAAACACCCACATACTCCTGCAAGTTCCTTAGTTTCTTAAGATTCCTAAATGCTCAGTAGTACGAGCCCAATACTACCTTCCACACCAATCCTTACTCGTCCCAAGTCATCCTCTTAAGACCCTAAGTCACAAAAACTCTACTTCTCAAGATCAACTATACACTTGACCTGTTGGTTCCTCAGAACCACTACTGAGCATCTAAGTACTCATTCTAGACTACTCCCCAGCACCGCTCCGCCTCACAAGATCTCCGTTATCCTCACCATTTGCTTTACGCGTACCAATCGTACACAATACATGACTCAATAAACAGTCGAATAAATGATTCTACCTCAAGTCAACAACCAATAAAGGAATAGGAAGAAAGGCTAAACCAAGCATTCTAAGGCTATAAAACCCTAACTATGTACAATTATACACCATACACTAAGCAAATAGCAATGATAGATTCAATCTTATAAAACAACCTCCTAGGCTAAAGGCATCACAATTCAGGTAACCTTACCACACTTTTCTTATAGGATCCTTAGCTTACCACTAACATGCAGTTTTATCAGTTTATAAGTTATCAGCTCTACACTACACATAAAATAAATAGAGATATGTTAGGAAACTACCGCTTGAGCTCTTGCTAATTGTACACACTGCTTCACCGGGTTTTCTCTTGTAAAAATTTTAGTTTCTTTAAAAAGTTTTTATGAAAATCTTCTAGTCCTTAGTTTGAGTTTGGATTTCCCCTAGAGTTCATCCAAATCCCTCAAATCAAGGCTCTGAATAATAGTGAACTCTTTGTAATCGATTTGGTGGGAAGTTCGTTCTTGTAATAAATGAAAAAAACATGAATAAGATTGTTTGTTTGTTTAGTTAAACGAACGAACATGAATATTGTTTTTATTCGTTCATTTACTTACATTCATTTATATACGTTCATTTATGTTCCTTTATTTATAGTCGTTAGCCATGCACATATTTGTTTTGAAGAAGATATTTGAAAAAAAAGACTATATTTTAAGTACTTTTTGATGTTTTTATCGTAGAATTTGTTATAATGCATGTATTCATGTATGGTTTTTTGTTTGAATGTTAGTGGTCGATTTATTCTCATTTACCTTTGTTTACGATCATTTATGTTTTGTTTTTTTTTTTTTTTTTTTTTTTTTTTTTTTTTTTTGTGTTTGTCCGTTTATGTTCGTTTACATCCATTAATTTACGTTCGTTTATATTCGTTCATTATGTTTTGTTTAGCACCTTAATGAACGAATATAAACGAACATGAACAAAATAATTTCTTAAACCAACAAACATTAACAATAAAATTTGTTTGTTTATGTATTTGTGTTCGTTCATTTGTTCAGTTAAATTTAAACGAACAAATGAAGAAAAACAAACGTTCATGTTTAATTCATTTACATCACTAGTTCCACCGGTTAGTGTCTTAAATATCAAACTCATTATTTTATTAGGGTAAATTTTTAATAAAATATATACTAAAGTGACCAAAGTGTAACTTGACAGGTACATTAGGGACTTCATTTGTAAATAACTACAAACTACAAAGAATCTGCTGCTTAAAGGGCCCACCCCTCTCTTGGTCTTTATCCTTATCCATATTAATTTCACTTCTTCCACACCAAATTTTCTTATCTCCACACCTTTCTCGTAATTTAATTTTGTTTATTAGTAGTGCCAAATTATGAATCGATTGAATAAGAAAATTTTGAAAAAAATAAAAGAAATAACTTGTTTGCAAGTATGAATTATTATTTATTTTTAAAATAAAAAATATTATTTAAAATATATTATAATTATTTTATGAGTTTTTAGGTTTTAATTTTTTATTTTTATTTTTAAAGTACTTACATTTTATTCTACAAATATTTTCATACAATTTAAAGCTATAGTTTTCATTATTTTTGTCATATAAATCCTAAGTTTGAAAAGAATTTAAATATCAACAATTTCAAATGATTATAAGGTAATTTAGATTTAGATATTCAACAATCTTTTTAATATTAAAATTATAAAAATAATTCGATTAACACAACGGAGAAACAATTAGGAAGAGTTCCATAACTACAATCTGGATTTATGTAAGCCCAATATACATCCTTGAACCAATTAAATTATGTCCTATGGTATCACATTTGATTTCATATTTCAAGAACATTGTTTATATGATATTAATTACATTTGGTTTTTTAGAAACAGCAAATAACTTTTCAATAAAAGGCACCACTCTTAGCAAGTAGCTAAAGTGCAGGCAGAAGTACAGAACAAAATACGGAAATACACTTGCACACAAATAATGTTAAGATTAATAGCAACTCCCAATTTCTGTATCCGAATTCCACCACACATACAAGAGGGATATAATATTGTCAGCAACCTTAGTTGGAGGTACTCTCAAAATTTTGAAGCTAAAATCATTTCTAGCCATCCAAACAATTCATAACGTGCAAAAGAAGATCATGCTACTGAGTTATTTTTTTCCTAGGCCCAAAATCTATATATTAGAAAGGGTCCTGTATTTTTATCAAAAGTCAACCAATAGGTAATTATTTTTAATCATCTTTTTCAAAAAACAATGTAATTTTAACCAATAAAAAAACCTTAAAAATTATATAGAGTGTCTAAATGATAAAATGGGGTATCCATTTAGCCAATTCTAAAATCCACACCACCTAAAAATCTAGTCACATACTACCTATGCAAATTCGCATTTAACTAGAAGATGATCTATTTGTTCAGTTTCCCTGTTACACATAGGAAAAAGCGAATGGGGAACTACTATTGCTCTAGTAGCCAATATATCTGCAATCGAGATTCTGCTCATCAATGTTCTCCATACAATGACCAACATATCACAGGACCTTTGGATTGAATCAATTAGTCGCCTCATAGATTTGACAACATCCAGATTAAAGCGAAACCCGAATGGAGAGTAAGATATGTTCTCCACAGCCCCATTATTTGAATAGAGCTGCAATAATTCCCTCAGGGATACCATATTAGTCGGAGTATGTTTCTATTCCAAGAAAAGTCATTGATAGATAAACGATCATTAAGTTCACAACATTTGACTGATTCATTATTATATAGCCTAAGAAGTCTTGTTTGAAACGGTATAATACCACACCAAGGCTCCTTCCAAAATAAAATTTCCACATCAGATCCGAAGTTTGAAGACTTAATTGTAATTTATGTTATATTCAGTAAGGAAGTTTACAACCTTAGAAATATTACACCGAATGTCGTTTGAGGATTTCCTAACGATGTAAGAAGCAGGTTTTATTTTCAGGTTATGTATGCTTATGATGACCTCTTTCCATAGACTACCTTTCTCATTCAACAATTGCCATCACCATTTAATTAAGATAGCCAAGTGTTGAGCTTTTAGTGTGCTGATCCTAAGACCCCATTTTATTAAATGCAATTACTTTGGACCAATCCACCAAATGGATTTTGGATTTTAAGGTGTTGTTTTTTTGTTCGGAGATAAAACGTCTGCACTCTGCGGTCCAAATTTGCAAATCTATACAGTAGAAGAGGTGGACCAAATGTTTACAGTCTGCAAGAAGAAGACTGCTTGTATTTTAACGTTTGCATGTTGTTAACAAACTGAGATTTAGATATACCGGTTTTTTTTAACATAAAAAATATTACAACAAACTAAAATTTTCATCAACTATAACTTAAGCAACTAAATAAAGCATAAAACTAATTCACAAATATAGTTATGGGTGAACAAAAACCGAACCAATAAAAAACCTGATAAAAACGCAACAAACCGAAAATAATAAACTGAAACCGATCCAAAATTCGACGATGTGATGATTCGAAGGGCAAAAGTTATGTTGGGATTCAATAATCAAAAAATTAAATGAACTTACTTTTTAACGTGGTATAAGTTATGATAACTGAAAAATAAACTTCATTAAGATTTTTAATATTATATATATGAACCAATTAATCGATGATATTGTTTCTATCTTAAATAACATAAAAAAAAAAGTTATCGGATTTACCTACTAAATGTAAACATGCACAAAAATAAAGATATCTATAAAACTATGTCAAAATTATTTAGATAAATATATTATCTGAATAGAAAAACAAGAACATAATAATATACATAAACATTTTGGTTAATACATAATTATGATATAAAAACAATAAATAAAGAAAAAAATAATTATATAAAAAGAAAGGAGAAGGACAAAAGTATAAAAAAAATGAAAAACGACACTAATAATTACCAAAAAAAATATATATTTTTTTAAAAAGTTAAATATATATTATGGAAGAGATAAGAAAAATGGTAGAAGATGTTAGAAGACATAGGTCCATATTTGCATCAAGAAAAGGACGCATATACATTATTAGGTATGCAGTCTTCTAAAAAACAAACACTCTACAAGACCAAATGTCTGCGCTCTGTCTATGCGGCGCAAACATAAGAGGTTTAGAAGAGCTTTTGTAGAAAAACAAACACCACCTAAATCTTTATCACCCCAAAGAAACTTTCGCCTAATCTTTTCAAGAGAATCAATAATACTAGGGGTGACAAATTGGGCCATCGTGTCGTATTTTTGTCTGATACGACACAACACGACAAGGTTTTATATAACACGAACACGACACGACACGATCTCGGGTTTTTTTAACTAACACGAAAACAAACCGATAATAAAACGACAAACACGGCACAACACGACAAAGATAACATGAAATAACAATTAATGTATTTAATTGATATTTATTCATACATAACACAACAAACACGAAAAACACGACAAAAAATATTAAATCGTGTAAATTTTGTGTCAACTTTTGACCACGAACACGACATGACACGACGTTGTGTTTTTTACACCTGACACGAACATGACACGAACACGAATTCAAATTTCAATTTCGTCTCAATTTCGTTTCGTGTCGTGTATTTTTGTCGTGTCATGTCATCAATTGTCACCCCTAAATAATATCGTGCGGAGCTTTGAAAAGAGACATGTAATATGTAGGTATGCTACCGAGTACTGACTTGATTAGAGTTAAACAACTTCTAAACGGCAAGGATTTGGCTTTCCAAAATGATAGCTTCAATTGAATTTATCTAGAATCAATTTCCAATGCTTCTTTAACACCATGTTTTCACGTACCGAAAGTCCTAAATAAGTGAACGAGAAAAACCCTCTAGACATCCCAAAACTCGATCAGTGCTATGAAGTTCGTGATCTGAGGTACTAATCCCGAAGAGTCGAGATTTGAAGGAATTAAATTTTAATCCTAGTTAAATATGGAAAACACTTGAGAATGCGAGAAATATTTTTTATTATATCACAATCCCATTCACCGATGAATATGCCATCGTCGACAAAAAAATATGTGCGATATAGTAGGTCCAATAATAGGTAATTTGATGCCCCAAAATAAAGTTTTAGCGCAAGCACTTTTAATAGCCACATTCAATCCTTCCATTGCAAGAAAGAAGATGAAGGGAGACAGGGGTCACCTTGGTGTACTCCTTTTGAAATTGGGATTTAGTTTGTAGGTGATCCATTGACAAGAACCAAGGCTCTTGATGGGAGTAGACATCCTGATATCCATCTTCTCCATTTTCCCCCAAAGCACAATTAATCCATAACCAATCAAGTTACTTCCATTTAATCGAATCAAAGTTTTTTTTTGAAATCAACTTTGAATAATAAGCCCTTGTTCTTTGTCTTCTTTTCCCAAGAGAAAATCTTGTTCATGACTAATGACCTATCTAGAATATTCCTCCCTTCTATGTATGCAAGCTGAACTTTATCAGCCACAATTCCAATCACCTATTTTATTCGCATGGCAAGTAACTTGGCCATAATCTTGTACATACACCCAATGAGGCTAATGGGAAGGTAGTCACCAAGTGTAAGCGAATCAACAACTTTGGGGATCAGGGTCATAAACGAAGAGTTATAATGACGAGAAAGAGTTCTGGTGACTTCAAAATGCTTCATAATCTGAATGATCTTAGTCATCATAATGTCCCACTTGTCTTTTATAAGTTTAAAAGTGAAGTCGTCAGGACCGGTGTCTTTTTGCCTCCACAACAACATATAGCATATTTGATTTCTTCAATCGTGAGTGACGACACCATAAATTGATTTTGAAGTGGGGATAATTGCTTAAAATATGGGTTAAGCAATTTAGGTCGACCCGAGCAAACTTCTTGTGAAATTTTGTAGCATAGAAATTGTGAATTTCTTGTTTGATCGAGTTAGCATCAGAAACCAAACTCCATTGATAGATAGAATGTGTATTCCGTTTTTCCTGATTTTGTTTTTGAGTATACCATGAAAAAATCGAGAGTTTATATTGCTACAAATCTTATAATGAATATACGTACACATTGATTTCTTTGAAAAAATGCTATTAACATTACTTTAAATATATAGTAAATTTGTAAGACCATCAAGAATACCACCACGTCAAAGACATGTTACTATATGACACATATAACATACATACCGCTCCCAACACATGGTTAGGGCTTGACATGGACATAAGTGCAAGTTGCCACAACAACAGTCCAATTTTTGATCGTTGAAATTTATTAAAAAAAATATCTTCAAATATTATAATTTCTTACCTATATATACTAACCAAATTAGTGAATTACCGTAACACTTCGACACTACAACCTTATTTTTATACTCTATATAAATTTTATATTTGCCCATTTACACTTTTAATCAAACCATCGAGCAAAACTCAAACAAACCACCACCTAACACAAATCCACACACCCCAACTTTTGATTCACCCACCGGTTCGTAGGCACTAGGCCAAAGTAGCTTCACGAGTATGTTATAAACTTATAATCCTTGTCAATTAAACATCAAAACCTTTTTCAATAACCCTATCAAACTAAACCCTACCTATAACCAATCACATTCCATTAAACACCTTCAATAATTTCAAGATTTTCATCTCCAACCTTCTTTACCCCAGACGTGACCAAATCAGTACTCCAAACACAACAAAAGACTCCAACAATGCAACGCTTTAGAAAAAAACACAATGAAACAAAGAGGTTAGAGGAGTTGCAACCAAGGTACGGATGACACATTAGTGCGAACTTGGATATCGATCTTGCTTAGGCCTGTCGAAAAAACTCGAAACCCGTTCTATCCACCCGATCCATTTCGAATTCAGGTAGAATGGGTAACGGGTATGAACATTCGTCTAATAGGTTAACCCGATAATAATATAGGTCGGGTTTTAGGTATGAATATTTATTTTCGGGTATACCCGAATTCGTTTTTTAAATAATACCAAATATACAATGCAGTCACGTACGCACACTTCAAATAAAACAAAACCCTTCGTTTCCTTCTTATGAACGACGACTCGACAGTCGACACAAACTTGCAAAGGGAATACGACGTTGAAGCTGAAGTCCTGAACCGTCATCACAATTCTCAGTTTCTCACTATCGCACGGAATGGAATTAAAAAAGTACATAACATATTATAATGATTTGTATTGTTATTATATATGTACTTGTTAATTGTATGGATTATTTTTCTACCCGATTCTTTATTAAACCAACCAACATGTATAAAAAAAATTATCAATAAGTGTCATTTAAGAAATTTTCGGGTATACCTGATAATCACCCGACCCGACCTGAAACCCGAAAACCCGAATTACAATATAGGTCGGGTATCGGGTATTATTTTCTTAAGGAAATACCCGTTCTACCCGAAACCCCAAAATTTTATCCGTTCGACACCCCTAATCTTGCTAGCAATTTGTATTTTTATATAGGAGGAGAAAATAGAAAGAGAAAATATTGAGCACAATGAAGGCACCTCCGATGACTAGAAAGTCGCAAGAGGTGGAAGGCGGTGACAACGGTTGTAGTCAACAATAGGGTTTTAATATAGATCTTGGATACCATGAAATCACGTATCATTCTCATTACCCAAAACATATGTACAATGGAGCATATGTACTACAAACATACATAGCAAATATGGTCGGTTGTACGAGGCCTAGACCTACACAAACAAACATGGAAAGGAGAATATAGTGGGATCAAGATAAGGAAACAAGATGTTTAGTAGAAATAGAATATCGAAACGACCTTAGTGGTAAAGAAACCATCAAAAAGCATGGATAATTTTGAAACAGGATTGAAATGGGCACTTAGCCTAGATGTTCTTTCGCAGTCAATCGAATCCATCAAAATGTCTAAAACATCTTAATCAAACAACTACTCCCAAATGTTGGACATGTATACCGAAAATTAACCTCAACGATGATGTCGAAAAGATACTACCGGAAGAATCCCTTTGGCGACAAGTTTGAAAGGATAAAGGAAAACGAGTGGCCGAGTTTGGGGAAAAACGTAATTGAACAAAACCTCATGCAATATTTTGGGGAAAAGTTTGATGAACATCTTGCATTATAAATCAAAAAGGTGGGGCTTAAAATAGAAACTCAAATCTTATCTGATACATAAAGTTTTGAAAACATTGGTTGATGCTTTGTTTTAGAGGACCTTGAGACTATCAAGGAAACTTCGCGAAAAATATATGTGACTTTTATTTAAGTTTAGTGTTGTTTTTATTAAAGTGTAATGTGACTTTTATTTGTTTTATTAACGTATTCCATTTCATTTTATTTTATATAATTTTATTTTTAAATAACTAAAAAAATAAATAAAGAGTGGTATGTTGACGTGGATGGTGAATATTTCTTAAATAAGGTTGTCGAGTGTACATATCATGCCCTTTGCATGGTGGTTACATCACAAGGGGGCACGACATGCACACCTAGGGGCGTCTTGATTTTGAAGGTCTGATGTAAAATTTGTTCATATGACGATAACTAGATAAATATTATAAAAACAATTAAAAACAAAAGAATGATAATACAATATAAATTACATAGTTACACCAATCCCAAGGCTATCATAACATTATTGGAAACAATAAATTTGGAAGTTTGGAATTGGAATAAAACATAAGCTCTTATTTGCCGTAAATTACATTAGAACAAATGCAATTTTTAATGCTAAACCCCATTTTCAAAACATGAGTTGCAATTTTAATTGTAGTGTGAGTTATTGGAATTGGGAAAAACATGAGTTTTTGTGTTTTTGATTACGGGATTGATGATTACTAGACAGTGAATTGAACCAAATGTAAAAATCGACTCCTTCCACGACATGGGTCATGTGCGGTCACTCATCACGCACACCCTCAAAGGCACTGATGTGCACACTGTATCCTCCAGCGTTGCTTGGTAGTGACATGGTGAGGTTTGGCATGCTCATACATATCCTCAACCATGACATTACATAACTCTCTTTCCCTATCTGTGTGTGTGGTGCGTATACCCTCACTTTGTTTAGAGATGAAGATGGTGATGTGACCATGCTTCTTTATGTGTATATAATTCACAGTCAATAGTTACATGTTTCTTTACGTGTGTATAATTCACATACAAAATGATGTGGAATTGGTACTAATATGGTGTGGAAATGACATCATTTTTTATGTGTATATGATGTAGATATATCTATATAGGTATTCATGATGGTCTAATGTCGGAGGGAGTATGGGAGCCTTTGCCGAGCTCCACCTCATTTTCTCAAGCAAGAGGAGTTGTGTACCACTTTGCCGAGAGAGAGAGAGAGAGAGAGAGAGAGAGAGAGAGAGAGAGAGAGAGAGAGAGAGAGAGAGAGAGAGAGAGAGAGAGAGAGAGAGAGAGAGAGAGAGAGAGAGAGAGAGAGAGAGAGAGAGAGAGAGAGAGAGAGAGAGAGAGAGAGAGAGAGAGAGAGAGAGAGAGAGATCTTTGTCACTCTTGTCATACCATTTTGCATTGCCGTATAAAGGGTTGGTGTTACCGTGTTGGCCACACCACGTATATATCCCTCCATATTTGCCGAATTCTACTTCCTATAGCCTAAAAAACTTATTGATATTATTCCCTAGCGGTTTTTGCTATAACTTATGCTACAAAAGTTTTTTTCCTTAATTAATTTTCTAAAGCAATGTTGGAGAAATTAAATAATGACAGAAATGTCATCAAAAGTGTTGCTTCTAAATTTCCTTATATAAAATTTAAAAGAAAGGAACTAATATTCCTACTTAAAAAAAACAAGCTCAAAACATATAACCAAAAAGTAGTTGAGTTATAAATACATAAATTTACATCCAACCTTATCGTCCTTTTCGAGCCATAAACATATTGTAGTTATTTTTGCTCAAACTAAGCTTTAAACAAATTAAAGATCAAACTTCTGACGTAAAACATAACAATCGATTTTTGTAGACTGGAAATAGTAACTCCAAAAACTAACCATGGTTTAAAAGATAACCGTAGATAAGTCTAGAGCCAATTAGATATTTTAGCACTCACCTTCTATAAAATGTCACTCAATTAGCTTCAGTCTTCACTACAAAAATCAAACAGCCTGAAGCCATGGTTCTAATAGATCAGATGTGGGATGAAGTTGTCGCCGGACCTCAGCCGCAACGCGGCCTTGGCAAGCTCCGGAAAGTCACAACCGTGAACGAAAAAGGTGGTGATACTGAATTACTGATTTCTCCAATCTCCATGCATCTATATTAATTATTCATTACACATGCGTCGTTTCACATATGTTTAAGCACGATCATGTTAATCAAAATCAAAATTAAATCGTTCCAAATTCTCACAGTTAATCAATTTAAACATGTTGCAACTCCTACGCTGATTTAATCGACTGATTTGAAACTTAGATCTGACTGTTATATTAAAATCTGTGACCTCTAGGAGAAGGAAGCAGCAAGTTCCAGAAGTCTCTATCGATGCCGCCGACTCCAACGACGCCAGGAACTCCAACAACTCCGTCGCCAACGGCGGCGCGTAAGGATAATGTGTGGAGGAGCGTGTTTAATCCCGGTAGTAACCTTGCTACCAAGAGCGTCGGATCTAATTACTTCGACAATCCTAGCACCGTCGGATCTCCAACTGTTTACGACTGGTAATCTGTTCTACAGTCAACTTCATGATCATCTCAACTTCTTTATGTTCTTCTGAAACAATCGAATTTTAATTTCTTCGATGTTGTTTTAGATCTGTAAGATTGTATTAACTTTTTGATTTCTAATCTGTGATTTTGTTTTTGATTCCGAAGGCTCTACAGTGGTGAGACAAGGAGCAAACATCGTTAAGCGGTTGCTAAAGTCACCGATTGGTGAGTGTAAATATCGTACTCTCTGTTTCGTTGATCGCCACGTGTTCATGTTTGCCTGTAGTGTAATCGTCTGATACGACGTGTAGAAGCTTATCGTGTGTACCCTTGTTATCGGCCGTTGGATCAACACCGTGATCGGTGGATATGGATATGAGATACGACTATATAAATGTGTAGTGTTTAATGTTTATCAACTTTATATCTATAGGGTCTAATAATTTTTGTTAATAGTATTATATAATTTTGTAATGTTTTTAATATTATCTTGTGTTGATGTCTATCTTTTGTTGATTGTTGATTCCGATTATAATTTAAAATTACGAAATTATCCCTCATTAGTGTGTTAATGACCCGTGATTGCAACTTGTCGATATTGAATGGATATTTCTTGTGGATAAAGACTGATATTTCAATGATTGGATTAATGAAGCAAACAAAGGAATGGCATAAAAAATGTGTAAAGTCACAAGTGGTGGATGAGAAAGGATAAAATTTAAAGGTTGATCTTAATCAAACCAGGTGTTATAAAAGTTTAAAATTATATTGATATATGAAATTGTCTATAGGATATTTATAAAACTTGACTATTTGTATGTATTATTTAAGAAAAAAAAAAAAACTAATGCTTTTTTAAAGCAACCAGTTTTTACAGATTGAGCATTTGGATTCGATTATCATCAAGGTACCCGTATAAAACGGATCAAATCCATTTATAGAAGGCTGTGATTTTTTTTCCCTACGTATTTTTGTTAGAATATTCCGTGTGCCTCATGACAACTTGTACATATCGTAAAGAACGTTACGTACCAAAAAAAAAAATTATATTCGGAATATTACTTTTGTTACAAATTTGAAGAAAAGAACTGTCTAGAATGCACAGTTATAATGCTGTTTTATTGATTATTGTTTCTTTATTAATATAACGTCGTATTAAGTATTAATATTTAATAAGTAAAACAATCTCAAATCCGAAGCAATTGTTTGAATTGGTATAATGGTGCACCCGGACAATTTTCCTTGATGTTGTTTAAAATAATATATTTTACTGATGAAGAGATAATCACGCATCTCCCATGATTTAGGGCTGCAAACGATCCGAGTCAAGCTCGAGCTTGAGTCTGACCAGGCTCGGGTTCGGCTCGTTTAAATATTTATAGGCTTGAGCTTGAGCTCGGTTCGTTTCGAGCCTTGTGGTACAAAGCTCGAGATCGGCTCGTTAAGAATTGTACGGGATCGGGCTCGATTTAAGCCTGACTCGTTTACGGTATACTCTAATTTACTAAAATGGTATTTATTAAATTATTATTTATTTTTAATATATAAAAATAAAAATAATTTTTTTATTATATATGTAGGCTCGTTTAGGCTCGCGAACCTAATCAAACCAAGAAACAAAGGCTCGATCTCGAGCTCGTTTAATAAACAAGCCTAATATTAAGCTTGAGCTCGGCTCAGGCTCGTTTATAATCGATCTCAAATCGAGATTTTAACGATTCAATCTCGAGTAGCTTGGTTTGTTTGCACCTTACCCATGAAATAGAGTTGTTCATGAAAAAGATAAATTTTATCACGTCTATAACAATCGCATTTTATGATACTAATAACATCACCAACAATTTTTTAAAGTTTTTTACTATGAAAAAACTTTTGGAAAACTGAGAACAAAGTTTATTGAGATGTTTCGCCAAACATTTATTTTTCCTAACATTTTAATTTTCCTTTGGCCTTTGTCAAATTTGATCCTTACAAAAAACACCTACCCACCAAAGGCAAACTTGAAAGTAAGAATGATATTCCAACAACAATACTTACCATATGAATATAAGAAGACATGACTAAGGGTAATTTCAATGTAATAAGGACAAATTGGTTAAAAAGTACTACTTCCCAAATGCCCTTGATTAGGACCAAGATGTGACACTCTGTGTCACGCCCAAAACGTACACTAGAGGTAGAGTTTGATGGTTTTCGTCATTGGCAAACACTATGAACATCATGTGCAAGTAGTTTCCTTTTAGAGAGAGACTACTTATAAAGACCAGTGGTATCTTATCACACATGCAACTCAAAAATGTAGGAATCTACAAAATATTACACAAGCAATCATAACAATATTTATGACAAACGAGCGTTATATTACAAAAGTATCTTATTACACATCTCAAAACAAGAAAACAAAACTCAAAATAGTTGTTCACATCTTTCTTGATGTGAATAGAATTTATTGGGTTAGTTATTTGATGATTATGACAATCAATAAGGAGGTTTGCAAAGCTTTCTTTGTGAACTCGATTTGATGAACTCATTTTTATATGAATATGTTATTACGAATTCTTGGTTGTTAAGAAAGAAATGATGGAAACATTGCATAATATACACTATCTAGTCAGAAATGTACGATGTGGAATGTATCTAACGTCGACATGTTACATTAAGAACTTGTTTTATGTCACATCTCGCCTAAGATTATGAATACATAATAAGCATAAGTACTCTCTTATTTATATCATGGTCTTGCCAAAAATATGGAGAAAAAGACAATTATGTGTAATTCCATTAAACACTTACCAGTAAATAATCAAAATTTTGTCAAATCTCCAAAATAGCCATAAATTTTGCAGATGATATCTTCGTGTAACGTTCCAAATTTCAAACCAAAATTTTCATTTAAAACCAGATTAAACATTCAAGCACAATTCTGAAAACATATTATGTTATCCTTTCGTTTCTAAAACATAGTGAAACAAAGTTAATTTATAAAAGCAATGGAAGTCAATAATAATAAATCTTCGATGTGAATGTATAGTTATACCACAACCTTCCCTCGAACAACCTGATTTAACAACTTAAGCATAAAGCTTAGTGAGTTCCCCAGTACACCACATATTCCACTATACATACAATACTTACAAACAACGACTCTCAGATTCAGTCGATCACAACATATATATATATATATATATATATATATATATATATATATATATATATATATATATATATATATATATATATATATATCAAACCTCTATAGCTCACGACCTACTCTAGTCTTGCTATCATCCCAACCGGGCTTGTTTGACTCACAACCTGTTCCCATCTTGTCAACCAAACCTGTTTGCCTTACAGCCTGTTCCAATCTTGTCATAATCTCGACAAAGCATATCCCTATACAAGCAAACCTATACAGATTACTA
Organism: Lactuca sativa; assembly: GCF_002870075.4. Classification (NCBI taxonomy): domain Eukaryota; kingdom Viridiplantae; phylum Streptophyta; class Magnoliopsida; order Asterales; family Asteraceae; genus Lactuca; species Lactuca sativa. The sequence goes on along the minus strand of NC_056629.2, from coordinate 29,613,281 downwards.
ATGCCAATATTTAAGGATCACCTTGTGAATGCATAGTCATACGTAGTCAGTAAATAAGATAGACAGTCAAACAAATGATCATACCCGAGTGCAATCAATCTGAAAAGAACCATTCAATTGTAACACCCGGATCCCGAGGTACTTTATATTTTGTAATTTTTGGATTTTTAAGGTTTGCCACGACGTGATAGGGAGGCACCATGACGCAGCGAGTCAAGATCAGGTCGCGTGTTTCATTTAAGCTGTCACGACATGGCGGTATATGCCATGACATGGCAGCTGGCAAGTGACAAACCTTATTTTCCAGGTTTTGCTCCCAATTTAAAAGAATGAAGAGGTTAGGGTTTTCTCAGCCTCAGTCTCCATAAACAACCGGGTAAGCATAAAGCTTAGCGAGTCTCCCCCAAAATACCCCATAGATAAACATACAAGCATGCATCGAGTCCAATCAACCATCGATTTGGAATACCCAGGGTTTGTTGGCCTATCGCCTCAACCCAACCGCTCTACCAGAGCCTTCGTACCTTCGGCTTACAGCTGGCCCACTTCGGGTATCTTGGCCTACAACACAAAGCAGGATCGCCTTAACCCACTACCACCATATGTTGACATATAAACAAACAAGGATCAAGTAGGCATATAGTACATGGAAACATCAAACATACATCTCATTACCGCCTACAATTCCTCTCACATCATACAGTCCTACTACCAGCTAATCTCCATGAAATGCATAACCACCCGAACAGATGATCCTACTTTGGAGCCACAACCAAACAAGGAACAAGCAAGAACTATTAGACCAAGAGTTTTCAGGCTATCCTACATGACCACAGACAGTCCTAGGGCACTTCACCAGATGATAACCAGTAAGTACAGATAACATATAGATCCAACAGTGCACTATATCATAGCAACATCCTACATACTAAGATACCGATCTAACATATCACTACAACATAACAACATAATCGACATCAATATACATATCTAGCAGATCACCACAGCACAACAACATACTCGATAACAGAATATAGATCTAACAGATCACTACAACATAGAAACATACTAAATAACAATAATCCAATAAATGCATGACCATATATAATCAGAGGTGAGATAGACACCCAGATAGGTGATCGTACTCTAGAACGAAAACCAAACAAGAAACAAGTAAGAAATCCTAGATCAAGAGTCCTCAGTCTATCCTACATGATTATATACAGTCCTTATGGTATCCCTCTACTAACAGATAACCAAAAACTAGTGGGTCGGCATTAGTGTCTTCGACCCACGGTACAATGAGGCAAAACTCACCTGGAATGAAGAAACCCGAGAACACTGTGATACTCTCCTTGCTACTCTGCTTGCTCCCGCGGATCCAATCCTGGAGGTTGCAAACAAGAAAGGAATCTCAGATCCAAAGTGCTTTCAAGCTCCAAGTTCTTCTCACCACCTTCTTCTTCTTCAAACACACCTCCAAAACACTCCTATGAGCTCAAAATGGTCTCTTCTCACTTATGGTTGCTTGAAGACGTTTTACATAGAGGGAAGCTACTGAGAATGTGAAGCATGAGGTTATAATGGTGTTTATATATGGCCAAAACCCTAAAAATTAGGGTTTAGACATCATGTGTGTATGCCTTGCGTACGAGATGTACGCTCAGCGTACTAGGGCCACCCTAGTATGCTCAGCGTATACATCGTATGCCTAGTGTACTAACTTTAAGCCTAAAATTACGACAATGCCACTATGGGCCATTTTGCAAACAAAACTCATTATAAGGGTCAAAAATGTAATATTTGAAAATCAGGGCATTACGATAACGCACCAACTTTTATGTTGGATTTGGTACTAGAAACTGTTCTGGAGTAAATGAGCCACGAACATTTTGGAATAAGTGCTTAATGGGGAAAGTCATGTCTTATTTAGCTCCTTTAATACAGGGTTTGAGTTTTTGGACCCTTTTGGGTGGTCTTATCAAGTAAAGTTTGAAACTTTATCCTTCTAGACTTTGTTTTGGGCCAGATCTGAAATTTTGGGTCCTTAGGATCGAAGAAAAGAGCTTAATCCATTAAGTTGTTGAAAACCCAATGCCACAGTGTGGCTCAGGTCACCACAAAGTGACGATGGGAAAAATCACGTCTGGTTGTTACTAGAGGGCCACGACGTGGCCATAGGTGGCCACGACGGGGCGGTTGACTAAAGTCATTGTTGACCGTTGACTTTGACCATTAACTTTTGACGTGAGTTGACTCTTAGTCAAGCACCTAATTTGGAGGATGAGCTCAAGGTTTATTTGGTTTGATTGAATAGGTGGTGTGTAGCAGCAATACTCTATCAGTGAGAGCAATAGCAGTAGAACATTTTCTGTGAGATGAGTCTTCTCACCACAATAGTGGGTCGAAGGCACCAATGTCGGCCCATTGATTTGTGTGTGTAGGGTATATGTGACTATGTGACTATTACTAGTATGATTGTATGTTATATGCTTGGAACCAATTTGGGTTCAGATTCATTTTGGATTCGGGGTTGATACGGACCCGACACAACCATGTGTTGTTATATTTATGTGTATGTTGTGTGTGGTATTTTAGGGAAGCTCACTAATCTTTGTGATTACAATTATGTTTATGGTTTCAGTTACTTCCGGTTCAAAAAGGAAGGGCATGACGTGATGGCACACCATTTTCCCCCTCTTGTTTCCACAATTATGATTTTCTTTTACTTTGATGTTTTGGATAGTTTGTATCATGGTTGTTTTTTTACACATATGATGTATGTGATTGAGGATTTTAAAAATGAAAACTTTATCACAGTTTTTGGGATGTTACATCAATAAGGCCATAATAAGAGTTCTCACGCTATCTAATTTAAACTACGTGCAACCCCTAGGGTATTCACTCAACAATTGACCAATACTACCAATACCCCATCTAAACACAACACATAACAATATCAGATAATCTATCAACCATATACCTCACAAAAACAATATTTATATCATATCATACAAAGGATATATAAATTCATATGTAGTATAGTGAGAAGACTCACCTGAACAAGAAACTAAAGAATTGTTGTTGCACACACAAATACTCGCACAGATCAAGCTCGCAAACCAACTAAACACCAAAAAAAGGTTAAAAATCAGTATATAGCTCAAAATCCCAAAGTTTGAACCAAATTTAAACTTGTTTTAAAAAGTTAAGAAGTCAACAATCTGGTTAAATGCGTTCAATGGCCTTTTTGGGTGCTCCACAACCACTAAAAGATAAATTACTTGGGATTTTAAAAATATGCGCCACCCCCCATGCTAAACAGCCAACCAAAATGACTTAATACAGTAAGTCAGAAGTCCTATTCCTTAGATTTGAATCCCTTTAGTCCCTGAATGGATAAAGTTTCTAATTTTATCCATTTAGGAAGTCCAAACAAGCAAGATCTAAAACCCAAAGTCTCAAAAGTGATTAAATGTACAATAAATCTTTCTTGAATTAATAAGAAATAATGAAATCCCATTTTTCCATCTCCAAAATGTCCAAGAAGCATTTCAAGGTGCTCAAACGATTCTGGAGTTCTCTCAAGCCTAAGAACACAACGAAAAAGGGACAGAATAGGCCAAAAACCACACATAACAAGATTTAATGAATCTTAAGATTAAGATATGAAATTTATACTCACAAAGGTACATAAATGGAGTGATTTTGATGGATCTACACTTGAAACCACTTTCCCTTCAATAAAGGAAAACTTCTTGTCGTTCAAGTTTCACCAAAATGGTTGAAATAAACTCTAAATCACCAAAAATGCTCATGAACAAGAAAGAGGAGGCTAGGTTTCACAAAGATCTTTTGGAGGGTGATGGAGGTTGAGAATGACCTAACCATAGGGCTTTGTTCCCCATAAATATGCTCAAATCCAGGGAATAAGGCTTCATCACATCATCAAGGCGTGTTATGCCTCCCGCAAAACTCGAAAAAAAAAATAGAAATTAACATTTAATCAGATAAAATATGCATCGGGAACTCGGGTGTTACACTTCGGAATTGGCAGTGATTTGCAAAAATATGGTATGTATTTAAGTAGGAAAAAACAAAGGGACTTTAGTTGTCTGGGAGGATTTTGTAGATGGCATCTTCAAAGTTACGGAGACCATATGTGAAAAGTATTTCTTATACGTCATCTGTAATTTCACAGATGACATCTTATAAAAGCATTTTTTTTAAAGAAGCTTGTTTTTTTCTTGTCATCCATACTGAAAAATCTGAAACTGGTACGGTGGATATTAAAAGGGTGATAAACCGCACCATCTAAGCAGACCACGTCAACCCACCTAAGGGCCTATATGTGAGGTCAATCATGGAACACTATCAATATTTTGGGTGTGTGTTAGGTTGTCAAACCTAAAAAATGATAGGTGTACAATATACTCCAAAAGAGCACCACTATATTGCACTAAAAGGTAGTACATGATAAACATGGTCGATCCACAGAGACATGTGACTAAAGTTTATACCTCTTTATGTAAGGTATTTATGTCACCAAAAGTACAAAGGGGGTTTTGTATGCAATAATTCAATTAAATGATTAAAGAAACAATTACACGATCAACTAATTGAAATAAATTCATATTTTATGAAAGGCTCCAACTCCATGTATGACACTTGGCAATGCGATTCAAAGATAACATGATATTTACTAAATTCAAGCTAAGTTAGTATTTAATAGTGTTAACAATCTCTAACACTTTCCATTTACCACATTAATTAACCAAAATAAGCTATTTGATTAACCCTAACCTCAATAACCTAACTTAAACAAGCTCATAGAATTAGATTGAAGGATTGCATGAAGTTTGGTGTGAATGTTACCAACAACACCCAATACTACTCACAAGCTCGGGAGCGTAAGAGTGTGTGAATAACATTTACACAAAATTCATCCAATGGAAATCAATTTAGTACTTGCTACATAGTCTACTTCACAAAACAATTACGGATTTTGCAATTATATAACTTGAATGAGCTAACCTTAATTCAGATGGCCAATAAGAATTACAATTAGAATCAAACATTCGATTAAAACAAAATCAAATTCACTAGATAGAAATTGAAATAAAACATAAAGTCATATGACTGAAATCACAACTAAAAAGTCAAACATAAAGTTGGAGAAACTAAGGTTCTAGCCGCACATGACTAGAATAATCTATAAGTTTACGAAAAGATGAAATAATTTGCAACGAGACTTACAAATATAAAGACAAAATGTTTAAAATGATTACAATCAAAACCTTTAAGTAGTACTCAAAATCCTCTTCTCCAAGTTCTCTGGAGATGAAGTGTGTGTGAAAAAAATACCCAAAATACTGTAATATGAAAGATAGGAAAAACTGAAAAAAGTTAGTTCTTTTTTTTTTGGGTCGAGCATGGCCCATGTTAATATAGGCCCGTGTTGATATAGGCTAAAACAACACGGTCCCTGTTCAGCAAAGTCAACAGCTCAAATTTGATCAAACACGCCCCATGTTCAATTTTCAGTGCAATTTTCGACATGGTCTGTGTTCGTCTCTGCTTCCGGGTGAAAACTTGTTTTTTCAAAAAAAAAAAATCGCGTCCAATCGTCCTGTTACCTTCACTCATGCTTCTTGGCACCTCCCGAACCGCGTTTCCACCTCTGGATCACCTGAAAGGACTGTAAAAACGTGCAAATAAGGTTGTTCTAGAAACTAACATGACTTTTAATGAATTAAATATAAAATGAAATAAACTACACTAAACGGATGCATAAAAGGGACGAAAAAGTGTGCAAGAAGGTGCACGAAATTCACCTAACAAATCTCCCCAAGCTTAGATATTTATTGTCCTCAAGAAAGAACGAGAATCAGACAAAACGGGATGATTTCTAGATGGAAAAAAGAAACATAGAACAGAAAGGGGACGAAAAGATCATAAAGGAGCTAAGAACGAATGCATGCAATAAAAAACATGAAAATAACATATGTACAAAAGAAACTAGAAAATAAACTTAAGAAGTTTCAAAATAAAAGTAAACAAAATTGTTTTTTATCCAAATTTCATAATTCTACTTGTGCGATCACCAGGGCATGAAAGTCAATTACCAACTATCCAAACACAAAATGTTATCGTTTTATTATTCTAACTTCAAGAAAGTCTCAACAGAGTCAAACCTTGGACTTTATCCTTTAAATGCCAATCATGGGCCCAGAGTTCAAAGTCAGAGGGTCATAAGACATCATATGAAAGTCACACATTCAATGGTTTTTAAAATGTAGACAACCTCGGTGTCAAATTATTTTATTTGGGAAGGTATCATATTTTAAAAAAGGGAACGCTTGTCTAAACTCCCTTAGTGTACTCCGGGTTGACTCAACCTTTCATTCCATCCCAATGCTCACTGTCCATCTCAGGCTTACTCCCAAAGGTACCGATTTTTACATCCACTCGAGATCTTGTGTTGCTTGCGTCTTTAACCTTCAAATTGACTTCTTTGACTTATTCTGATGAACTTTGTCTTTCCCTTCTTCAAGTTGCTTTCTTTTGTTTTTTTTGATATTGCTTTTTTTTTTATTTGACTTGCTTGCTCTAAATCTCTTTGGTGTAAGACTTGGTTCGTGGATTCTTCTTTAGTTGTGGCTTTATTGATTCTTGAATCATTTTCTTATGTAAATTTTGGCCCGATTAAGTGCAATGGCCAACCAAGTATTCAATACTTTAGACGATGTGTACACGTGTGGATGCAACAGAATCCCCTTTCAAGAGGTCTACCCAAAAGTTATTATAAAGATGGATGCTCGGTCTTTTCAAATAGGAGTTGGCGTTAAGTATCGGGTTTTAAAGAGCGAGGTATTTTCAAAAGTTGTTTCACCCTTCTTTACTCCATGACTCAACATAGAAAATCATCTACCCCTTATTTTTGAGTTACCAAACCCACGACACGGAGGACACATTCAAGTCTATCATTCGTTATTATTCGAGACACATTCGAAGTGAGGAGTTATTTTATTTTTATTTTTTTATGTGTTTGGACTTCAAGGCGGTCAACTACCCGCACCCCTTATAATTGATGGATCGGTTTTTTGACTTTTTTTTTTTTTTTAAGTTTATGGATGCAATGCAAAAAATGAAATGCAAAAACTTTAAAATTAAAATAGAAAGAAAATCTTTTTGGTTTTGTAAATTTTAAAATGCAGAATGCAAGAGAAAAATGAAAATAAGAAAGTTAAAATCTTTTTGAATTTATTGATTTATTTTTTTAAATGCAAATGCAATGCATGAAGATAAATCCTAATGTATCAACTCTACCTCTCCCTAAGATTGAATATAAGCATCGTCGTCGATGCTCAGATAGGGATAAACTATATAATCACCAGAAGGTGGTGGGGGATGGTAGTCGGGTTGGGAAGGAGTCCAAAATAGTCACGGCCTGTCAATTGATTTTTTTATGCAAAATATGAACGATTAAAGATATTAAAAGAATTTACCGAATCTTTCTTAGAGCCTTGATGTTGGTGGTGAGAACCTCATCTTCAACCTCCCCAAGCTTTCCTACATGAGTACCAAACACAAAAGCACCCAAAAAAGGTTGTGAAAGTTTTGGACCCAAGGGTTCTTGGAAGAGAGAAATTGTTTTGGGGATGAGTTACAGGTGATAAAAACCATATTTGACACTTAACACAATTTTTTAACGAGTGCATGAATACGGCCCATCCTGATTTGCACTAAAATGATATGGCCCGTGTTCATCAAAAAAGGCTGAAAATGGCGTTGAAGTTTAAACACGACCCGTGTTAATTTGCACTAAACTAACACGGCCTGTGTTCGCGAGGATTTTTCAGGACATGTTCAAAAATAATTTCGACACAACCTGTGTTTCATTTCAAGCTAAAAAGGGACACTGCCCGTGTTCTCTTTGTTTGTCAATGCCAAATTTTGGACCCCCGAAATCCCAAATCGCCCAGAAAAATGATTTTTGTACCCCCGAGATTTATTTTTAAGGTTTAAAAAGATGTTTTAACACATTTGGAACATTAAAAATCAAAACTTCAAAGAAACGAAATTGTTTTTAATAGTATAGCACAGGGAAGCAGGGTCGAATCCTTAGGGACACAGCCTAACAGTCAATACCTTTTTGCATCAGGCACATTCTAGTCAAAATAGAAATATAAGTCAATTACTTATGGGACCGTGATTACGGGTCAGACACACCTGAAAACCCGCTACATGATGGCCTTGAGCAACCATCTCCATTTATTCATTCGTCGGATGTAAAAGAAATTCCGCAGGATCAATACAAAACACCCTCGCAAGCACTTCGGCATTCTATGTGCCAAAAAGTAATGTCCATATAGTATAAGTCCCCATGGATACAAATGAAAAGGAAATATGTTGTATGACAACATCCAGCGCCGTTGGACAATCTCTTAGAACCTGCCATACACACTCTTTATAAACAACGAGATGGTTCAGAGTTGTTCACTCACCATTTTTTGACTGGTATTTCGACGATTGAATTTTGGACGCCTTTATATACGGATAGTCATGTAGGGTGGTTGGAATGTGGTGTAAGTTACATTATTAGCCTGCTCATTTACGTACTACCCTTCTACTAACAACACTTATTTAATTACAAATGTATTTAATTGGCAGCACATTATGTGTCACAAGTACCACAACAGATTGACAGCACATTATGTGTCACAAGTACCACAACAGATTGACTGACTGCAGAGGTGATTGCGAGGTGTTTTTGTGTTGGTTCCTAGAAGCATTGATCACCAGGAAGTCGTATTCTATAAACGGTCCAAACGTTACATGGGTTATGTCATATCGTAAACGACTGACATAAATATTTTGGAATATAAGGAATAAGATAACTTGAACATTGTAATATTTTTAAACAACTGCCTTTGGTTTATAAATCTATTTGGTTTTTGTTAAAGATGTCAACGGGGACAAACGGCATCCCCGCCCCCACCCCCGAAATTCTCGTGTTCCCCCGTCCCCACTCCAGCCCCCGAAATCTCTTACCTCTCCACCCCCGCCCCCATATGGGCCGTCTTTTTGGGCTAAAGAAGCTACTTTTTGTGCTAAAAGAAGTTCTTTTTAAGCTAAAAAAATATTTGTTAGGTAAAAAATAGTTATTTATAACATAATTTTAATGTTAAAAACAAAAATATTATACCATCTCAAAAACATTATACTAACAACTTAAAAACATGGTATTTTGTTGACTTTTAGAAGCTCAAAATCATTGTTATTATTTATTATATTTATATAACTAATATATATATATATATATATATATATATATATATATATATATATATATATATATATATATATATTAATGTAAATAATATATTAACGAGGACCCCATTCGGGGTTCGGGATGGGACTGCCCATCCCCGCCCCCGAAATTAGAACGGGAATAAACATTACTCCCGCCCCCGATTTTTTAAATAAATATCTCCCATAGAGGATCGAGGTCCCACATAACTTTTTGACATCTCTAGTTTTTGTTGATTTTAAGATTATCCATTGCATTTTATTTAATATATAAACAAAACTTCTAAAAAAAAATAATAAAAACATATTTACACAAATCACAAATAACAATAAGAAAACGTTATGGAATCATACTAACACCGAAGGCCTGTCTGAAATGAATATACATTATATAAAGGGTAAGGGAAATTGAGTAATCTAACTCTTGAAAAAACAAAAAATAAAACAAAAAAATAATAAAATAAAATAAAAAATCAAGTGTTCCGGAACCATGGTCCGGAATCGTACTCTGAAACCATGTGTTTGGGAAAATATGGTTACTTTACAAAAAGAAAAAAACGATAGAAAAAACTTTGGTCATTTTTGTCAAAAAAAAAAGTCATTTATAATGGTTAAATTACTCATTTATAAGGACAAAAAAGTCATTTTTGTCCCTAACACTCCCTTAGGCCGAACAATGTGGTAATAATGAGGCTGGTGTTTACCAACAATCCAAGCCACATAGGATACCGACAGCAAAAACACTTCCACATTGAGGCTGGCGTTTACCACTTATACACCAATTTTTACATAACTTTTACAGGTCGTCATTCTCAAATTCCGTAAACGAACTTTAGGTCAAACAAAAGGGTGTCCATCATATTACCTGCCATTTTGAACCAATACAAACCTATATCTGTAGACCTTTTTTTTTTTTTTTTCAGCCACTGTAATATAAAAAGATAGTTTAATGTATTTACCTCAGTTCTTGTACACTCTACCATAATTTATATTCATAAGTTCACTAACTTTCTCTCACATATCCTCCCATTCTTCCTCCCTGGTTTGACTAAAAATAAGTAACAAGCTTTCCAGGACAAATACAGCTTCACAATGACTTTATTACCCAACAACCAACTTCTTCCTGTAACCTATTGTCTGTACACACCAAAAAAAAATAGGGTTATGATTGGGAACTTTTTTTAGCAATGTAAAAATAACAAATGAAATGTTTTCTTGTTTAAACGCATCCCCTAAAAAGAATTAATTAACAGAACAGAAAGGTGAGTCAGGGACGAGATCTCTCATTTGTGTAAAAGACATAAACGCCCTTTTCTCAGGAAAGTAAGTGAGTGTACCAGATTGTTTTGGCTTGAAGTTTTGACAAGATCTAACAAGATTTGATGTTCTTCCAATGGTGAAAGATTGTGTTCTGAATCATCTCCTTTCACAAGCAATAACTCGATTTCATTGGCTTGCATATTGTTCTCATGAGCAACAAACTAATTATAAACATGCATCGGTTAAGGCAAGAAATAGCAACATACTTTCATTGATTTGTTTATTACAAGTTATAAGTTATAACTACTTTTGTATTGTGTTTCCCTATTATTACAACATTGTACTTATTGGAAAGTATCATAAGAAAAATATTTGAAGTATAATGTTGTTAATAGAAAGAAATGACCAAAATATTGTATCAGTTTGTGAAAAGATTAGATGTAGAAAATATGTTTTACCTGAGAGATGTTTGTAGTTGACATGGTGGACTTGCAGCAAACAAATATAGTCTTCAAATTGGGCATATTTTGCTCATCCAATGATATGAGCTTCAAATGAATTTCCAGCTGGAGAATAGCATATAGTCATCAAAAGTTTCGAGTGTTGAATGAAATTTTGGGTGTGTTTGGTGTGATGGAATAGAATCACAAAGGAATGGAATACATGATTACATTCCATTATCATGTTTAGTTGGTTTGAAGTTGAAGGAATGAAATGATTGCATAATATTGCAAATTTCCATTCCATGACGGAATGTCAATTCCATTCCATCACACCAAACACCACCAAACTTACTTACCTTATCATCATTTCTTGGCAACTTTTGAAGATGATCAATCAGCTTTGAGATATGACCATTCCTCCCAATTTTACCACCACCACTACTTTGACCACCATGTCGCGTATGACTCCGCATTCCACCCCTACCCCATGCCAAAATCTCTGGACCATTTTTTCTAATTCCATCTCTCTCATTGGAAATGGCATCACAGATTCCATTCCCGCCACTTGATTGACCTCCTGACCATCTTTTGTACCTTTTGAGTTTGACTTCTGTTGAGGGCTCAGGCTCATCTGTAGATGATGAATATTTGTCTCCATTATCATTATCAGCATCGAGGTCGTTTTCGGAAACTTGGGGTTCGGTGGATTTTTGTCTTTTTCTTCCCCTCAGATTTCTAGGGTTTGACTGTGACCTTCTCATGAAGGCGGTGGCTGTCGCTTTAGCAGTTGCACGTTTTTTTCCTAATGCTTCCAGCTGGCGCCGAGAAGTTTGGGCTATGGATGCTTGGATCTGTCCAACAACATTTACCCAATTATAACATTCTACTTTCATTTTATTTTCTTATAATTATGACAATTGTATTTTGAAATATCTACACAATTATAGAACGTGAAAATTGTTATAATAAACAGATAAACGAAACTACAATCATGTATTCTAATTAAACCTACAAATAAAGTAATCTACACCTGTTTATTCCGAGCTTTTTCCTCTTCATGAAAGGCCAATTCCTGCATTCAGGCATCACATATTGACATCACAGTGAAGAATGAATAGGTAATAGGTTAAACACAATTACAGCAATGTCACCAGAGTTTTAGCAATTTCACTGATATAGATGGATAGATTTTTCAATTATAAGAAAAATAAATGAAAGTGCATTTAGTGATAGGTCATAATGTATGTACCTCTTCCTCATATTTATCAATGTCAGGATACAAGAGTGCAATCAAGGCATCATAATTAGGATCATCTCTCAAAGATCGGCGACTTGCACAGTGAGCACGACATGCAGGGCATTCATTGTTCCTGTTGCATATTGGTCAAAGAAAGTCAAAGATCATAAACAAAAAACAAAAATCAGATAAGCATTAAAACATTTAAATTTTCTAATACATACCCAAGTCTCATGGATTTGTCAATGCACTCTCTACAAAACCGGTGAAGACATTCCATAACCTTTCTGGTCTTCCGAATTATACCTATTGATGAAAAGGTAGTGGTTAGTGATTACAAGCTTTTTAGGGCTTATTTTGATGAGGAGGGTATTTACGTCTTTAAAAAGAAGTCAAAGTAGTACCTAAACAAATTGGGCACTGCACTTCCTTGCGAACATCAGCCAATTTTACATAAACAAATCTGTAACACAGTTCAAAAAGAATAAATTACTGAACATTCATAAGCATGTTTGTTGATTGAGTAATATCAATTTGAATACCCTTTTTAAAATTTAAATAATATGACACTTGGAGCAATATTTTGTGTGTGCTTTGAACTATATGCATTTTCAGAAACTGGAAGTGGCTACTTATCTTTTTTCTGATTTACAGAAGAACAGAGGCATTTTCTATTTCTATTTCTATTTTATTGTTGACTTAGTTACTACATACACCGATAATCAATCCATTGAGGGACTGCATATATGATTCTAAATATTAGCTCATTTTCTCATAGAAAATGATTGGTCCACAAAATTCCATTGAGGGCTTAGCCCCTCATATATATATGCAAGGACAAATTGTTCTACTCTTAAGTTCTGATACATTTTTGAAGTCAAAGATGAACGTATCCACAACACTGATAAAAATAATAATATTTAATTCATAAATTACATGTAGGTCAGATGAGATTTAGTGGCTTCCATGTTATATCTAGTTCTTCGTTGACTTTTCAATAAGTTCTCTTTGTAAAGACAAGTCACACCAGAAAATCAAACATTGCCTTTGCCTTTGCTTAGAAGCTATGTTTTGATCTTGATGTCAACCAACATGCATAAAAGCACCATCCAAATTCCAGTTTATATTGTGAAAAAGACGATCACAACCAATTTCCTCAGACAAAACACACCTAATTTTAAAATATAAAAAATATGAATTTAAAAATGGATTTGGAGAAGCAATCAGAGGGATATGCAGATAGCTACGGAATTTTCTTACACTGTTCGCCTGTTGACATCCAACTACTACTCTACCAGAATTAAGAACCACCGATAGGGTAAATCACCATTTAGTGAGACTAATAACTCAAATTCATAAAAAAAACATGCATATCTTCAATCGCAAGTGACTATACGAACAGTTAAAAGCACGCTGATCAAATTAATAATCACAATACAAACTCAAACAGAAACATAGGGCAAGTTATCTGTGTATATATAGATAGAAATAGAAAGAGAGAAGGCGAACACACTCGTCTTTGTCGCTGCTACTAGAGGAAGGGCTTCCATCGTCATCCGACTCTGCTGATCAAGCAAACCAAAATTCAAGTAATAAACACGAATGCGGATCAGTAAACCACGTAATTCGAACGTATAACTACTAAAATCAGAAATAGTTTACGAACAAACCTTCTCCCTCTTGTTCTACGTCGTCTTCTTCGGATTCTCCGGAAATATTCTGATTAGTACGTTGCAGCTCAACATCATCCTCATCTCCGGACAGAGAATCATCCGAATGCTTTTGAATAGGCATTTACTCTACACGCCGCCGGTAGAACCACCGAACGATATTGAGAGAGAGAGAGAGAGAGAGAGAGAGAGTAGTGTTGTGATACGCCGAATTAGCCTTTTGTATTACAATCAGAATGTTGGATTTTCCCAATTTCTACCCTCGACTTACGTGATAAATCATAAACGAGAGACACGCATGCATTTTTCGGGTTAAATGTGTAATTTTATATATAAAAATTATTTTTTGTATTTTCACATTTACTCCCCATCTAGTATTCCCGTACCAAATCATGGTTGTGGTCTATCGTAGTCAATAAAAGTGTAAAATTGGGGCAATACATTTCATTAAAATTGGGGCAAACATTTCATGGAAAGTTATGAAAGAAAAAAAAAATTAAGCGGAGGGCAGAAGTCTTGGAGACATGAATAGATTTCGAATGGATTAGGAGTATTTTAAAAGTAGATTAAATTTATAAAAAAAAAAACAATTTTATTCAAATTGGTTAAAGTTTAGAGATGTAATATAAGTTACATGTGTACAGAGTCATCGGGTGGGAACTTGATATGACTTCAGATGTATAGTACCCCAAAATCCCAAATTGGATTGTGTTAGCTTCAATCTTTGTCTCGAAGAACTTTGCCTTGTTCTAGCCGGTTAATAGGTCTTAAATTGGGTCTTGAAAAAACGATCCCAAATCGGGTACAAAAGAGTTTGTCTACCAGTCACATATGAACAATGGAAAATATAAAATCAATAATTTATTATTTTATTATATATATTAGGCGAAAATTCACGCGTTGCGCATAAATAAAACTACGGTGATTAAAATTATGACTAATATATTGTGTTGATAACAATAATATAATTATATTATTAATACATATATGGTAATAAAACTTTGTTTCTTCTTAGCTCTTCTTCCCCAATCTTATTGTTGAAATCCTAACAATCTAATCTACAACCATGAAATATACGCGTTGCACAATATAGTTATATATATTTTTTTAAGAGCAAACACATGCACCCATGCAAACTCTGTAATCATGTTCCTAATTCTATAAATTATGATTTAATAATTATACATGAAAAAATAATGTTAGTAGCAAAACAATCTTATAGTTAACCTATTAGTTTTATTAAACCTTCATATTTAAGTCATTGATTATTTTTACCATTAATTGATGATTTTATAAAACATTTTGAGTTGTATAAAATGTATATTAAACATATGTTGATTTCTATATATAACGAATAACAAATAGTATAAACATAAACACTACAACTTTTGATGATTTTATAGAGTATTTAAGTTGTGTAAATTGTATATAAAACGTATTTTGATTTTTGTATTTAATAAATAACAAATATATGAAAAATCATAAATACTACAACTTTTAATAACATAAAAATCTACAACATCTATTATAACATTTGTAACAAAAAAACTTATTAAACGCTTATAAATCATATAAAAATTTAAAAAATTTGTAACACCTTGTTTCCAGATTGGATTGATTTAGGGCTTCAAAGAGTCAAATGCATGGTTTTTGGGTAAAACCAATGCTCACGACGTGAGTCATGGAAGGGTCACGACGTGAGGAGTGATTAAATGAAATGTTGAATTATGATGAGCTCACGGCGTGAGGAATAAAAGCTCACAACACACAGTTCGCTGCAACTTAAGCCCATGATCTTTTAGGGGTTTCTTCGTATTTGAACCTCATAAACTTCATTTTAGGGTTCCTAAACAGCCTCCTTCATCCCTAAACTCAGTAAAACCCTAACTCTAGCCTTTCATTGTGATTCTTGAGTTTTTGGTGGAATATTGGTGACATGGAGAAGAAGATATCACCATTAAAGTATAGTTTCATCTTGGAGGTTCCATTTGCAACCTCTAGCTACACTTCTGGACCATTGTGAGTAACCAAGATCCAAACTTTATGTTTCCTTGTTGCTAGATCTAAGGTTTTATGCATGTTTAGCCATGGTTTAAAAGTTAGAGTGTTAGGACTCCATAAAGTTGGCAACTTTATGTATCCAAGGGGTCCTTTGGTGCTTATATCTTATGGATCTGAAGTTTGGAGGATGTTTAAGTCTATGCTTGAGTTGTAACATCCCAAAATTCAAGACCAAAAATTTCGTTTTTAAATAAGTTAATATAAAACCATATGTAATAAAACCGTCAATAATAATGTCTCATGTCAAAACCAGAGTGTCAATAATAAAACATAATAACATAAAACCATATCAGAGTGTAACCCCCAGGATCTTATGTGCGGAAATCATAGTGTGATGCGCTGCGATCAAGTCGGCTCCTTTCCTTTGAAAAAAAGCACCTGAAACCAAAACTGTAAACCGTAAGCACGAAGCTTAGTGAGTTCCCCCATCATACCACATACCACATAATACCATCGATATCTTTCAACCGGTATCCGGGGACTATTTCACCCCTACCACTATCACATAATAATATATCATAAACATACTGATCACCTACTAACACCATAAACATGTTGATTACATACTAACATATCATAAACAGACAGATAAGTGTTGCATGGGTTCTGTATACCCCTTCGGTATCTTTCAGCCGGTAACTTCCATCGGTATCTTTCAACCGGTAACTGCCATCGGTATCTTTCAACCGGTATCCGCCATCGATATCTTTCAACCGGTAACTGGGGACTATTTCACCCCTACCACAATCATACAATGACAAGATATAATCATACTTAGCTATATCTGGGATATTGACCTACCCTTCGGTCCTAACAACCGATTCAGGGAAAAACTATTCCCTGCTACTACCACTAATGCACATATCATATCACATAAGCATATCACATAAGCATATCTCATGAGCATATCACATAAACATACCAAGATAATTATCACAAAGACAATTATCTACCAACTACCCTTGTTGGTGGGCCGACATTGTGGCCTTAGACCCACCCCTACTGGAAGGTAACTCACCTCACACTGCTGAAGTCCCGTAGACACAATCCCACACTGTTGGATGACAGGTTCCCGAACTGTCAATACCAAAATAACACCCAATTAATAATTGGGTCCCAACACATAACCATAATACATACTTGGATAATTACTACATTACCCCAAGCTTGGCTTATTCAAGCCCAAGGCCCAATCTATAAGCCCAAAGTCAACTAAGAATCAAAGCCCAACACATGGCCTAATTTTCCAAATTGGGCCTAGGCCTATACATGGTCTCATTCTAAGGCCTAACATCATATAATCATTAAGGCCCAAACTATGGCCCAATTTTCCAAATTGGGCCCAAACCTCTTACATGGGCCTTACCCTCGGCCCATTAAATTACTCTAGACCATTTGCTTGATCTTGGATAACCCATTTAATAACCCAATCATCAAGGCCCAATAGAAAGGCCCAACACTAAACCCAAGTGAAATTAGGGTTTCACATAAAATGATGATTAGGGTTAAGTTTCCTACTTAACCCATTAAGGACTTAATCCATTAAGTCCAATATTGCTTAGATTAATTTCTGCCAATGATTATTATTTAATATTCCAAGTTATTAATAAGTCCCGTGTGTCTCGATTAATTCCCCAAAATTAGGGTTTTGATGGCATTAGGGTTTTCCAAACCCTAATTAGGGTTTCCAACCCAAATACTAGCCCATTTATCAATTTGTTGGGCTTTTAGATCAATTAGGGCTTTATTGGGCCTATTAACCCCACTAAAATATTATTAAGCCCATTAGGGTTTTATTGGGTCCATTAGAGTCCATTAAGCTTCATTGGGCCCATTTGAGCTTCTTTGGGCCCATTAGGGTTTCAAGCACCCCAAACGAATCAACTCCACGAGGCAAAGCACACTGCCACCCGACACGACGGCTGGTGGCGGCAGGAGGCGGCAGCCACCACCTAACGGTGGTGGTGATGGATTTTCTTCATTATTCCTATTTGTTACAATTACAATACCCAACCAATTAACACACGCATACCCTAATCTAATTACAAAACATATGCACACAAAAGTACACCCACCTGCGGTGGCACATGGCGGCATGAGGCGGCAGCCACTACCTCACAGTGGTGGCAGCGGTTCCTTTAGCTTCCAACACGCAGCAACACCACACATACCCATGAATACGTCTACAACCACCTCCCACGGTGGTTGGTGGTGGCGGAATGAAACAGGAACGACAGTCAAGGCTATTCCGGCGACACCCTTGTCCTCGTCGGAGGCAGCAGCGTCGGCGGAACAGCCGCATGGCGGCGACTGAAGCGAGTGGAACAACTGCTTGAGTACACAAATGGCGACGGTATCTCGAACGGAAGCGAGAGGGCAGCGGCGGAGATGCAACAGTTGCGATTGGAGAAGGCATGAGGTCAGCGATGCAACAACGACCGGTGGCTTGGGCGCAGTACTAGGGAAACGACGCTGAGATGGCGGAAAGGAGGTGGCGGCAACGATTGTGGAGCGGTCTAGCAAGCACACTGTGGCAGCAACCCACCTATCTTTCGTTTCCCGGTGGCCCTCATGGTCGTCGGCAACAAGAGCTTCAACAAGGTGTTGCGACTTCGACGACAGCGAGCAGCGGCGCCGAAGATGAAGAAATGGGAGTGACGGCTGGTAACCGAACATGGAGAGGGTGCGGCTGATACACTTGGTTCTAGGGTTAGGGTTTCTTAACCCTTAAATATCGCACCCATTAGAACTGTGCCATAATGGCACTTCCAGCCCCTCCATCACCTTCTTCTTTCAATCTAAATCTGAAAATTACCAACTGGCCCCCTCCTCTTCAAAACCCTTTCAAAGAAGATCCATATTTTACCTTTTAGCCCCTAACATTAAAAATCTATTGCAACTTAGGTGTATAATTTACCAATTTAACCCCTGCTTCCATAATTCTTCACAAATTCGATTCCTAATTTACCAAATAACCCCTTAGCCCCAAAATCTCTTCAAATGAAGTCCCAGAAGTTACCATTTAGTCTCTGCCTTCATAAATAATTATAAAATGAGTCTGAAACTTCTACTTTTAACCCCCAACTTCTGAATTGCACCAATTAACTCCTCGAAACCAACACCTTGCATATATAATTATTTATTTTAGGGCTACCATTCATTCATTATTTTGTTTATTTATTTAATAAATAAACCGGGTGTTACATGAGTGATATGATTGTTTTAGTAATTATGTCTATGTAACAAACAATACTTAGTTTCGGGGTCCTTATTTTGTATGGTCATGCATGTTGACCTTGAATCTTTGTACACTTAGGTTGACTATGAAACAATGTTAATTGTTGTTGTGATATATAATAGCATTTTTGGTTATATTATTTTCCTTGTAAACTTGTTTGGACCAATTTAATATGCATGGACAAATGGAAACAAAACAAAACACATAAACCATAATACATTAACCTTTTGGAAATTAGATAATCCAATTACACCAATACACATTAACCAAAACACAAAGACTACAACTTCTTGCATTCAGACACCCATCATACTCACAATAAGACCACAAGTACATTAACCCTACGATCAAGACAATACTATTATACGTGGAATCCAAACAATACATTAACCCTAAAATTTAATCAACCATGCTTCAGGTAATGAATTGCAAAAAGACCCCAACTGAAAAAAGTGCTAATTTATGTATCCTTGCTTGCATTGTAGCTTGTTGAAGGGATTGTTGGAGCTTGCTTATAGACCTAAGTAACCCATGTATCACTTCCACCGATCTAGGGCACATAGGCTCATCAAACCACCCAATCCAACCGTATCTTCTCTCATTACAAACACAAGACCAAAATCTCCTTCTAGGGTTGCGATCATAGCATGATGTGAAGATAACAAGATCTCGATTTCCACATGGGCATATCAACATTCTTTTGCGTTTCATCCGTTTTTTCTTACTTCATAGTAGTTGAAGCAATGGGGGAAGAAGAGGATACTATAGAAGAAATTCAAAATGTTTGCAAATGGCCCTTTAGGTGAAAATGACGAAAACGCCCTCATGTGCAGGGCATATGGGGGCATCTTAATGGTGCTTTAGACGAATATCCAACCTAAGGGCCATTTGCATTCAATGTTTGGTCCGTAGGTACCAACTTAGGGAAAAAAGTTCCGTAATGACCATTTTAGGGAAAAATTGTAATGTTAAAGGACCATTCGTTTAATTTACTAAAAAAAATCCAAATAACTTTCTTTCCAAGTTAATTTTCTATGCTTTTTGAAATGAGGAGGGTTGAGAAAAAATGACGGGAATGCAATTCTTTCAAATCATAGCGGACATAATCACGAACTTTCCTCCAAACTATTTTCACCTTCATTTTGATCGTTGATTTATCTCGATGTTCTTCTTTTTACGATTTAAGGGTTCTCTAGAAAATTTCCTCGGGATGTTGATGCCCATAAAGAAACGTAAAAAGGGAGATGAAATACATGATCAATTGATGGATTTTGTTGGAAACTTGGAATTATAATTTAATCAACTTGCTTGAAATTAACATAATAGGACTGACTATAACTAACATGAAAAATCAAGGGATAAGATCAAGTCAAATGCATTTTTCCTTGACACTCTCCACACTAACCAGGAGCTTTTCAAAGTTAATGAAAATTTTCATGCAAACTGTTTAGAGTTCCATAAATTCAAATACTAAACAGCCAACGCCGCTTCAAAATTAACAAGTTCTAAAATCAAATTGTTTAAAACTCCATAACCCGCAATACAAAATGAAACACAAAAAACAACCAACACCATTTGTCTTCTTCCAATACGTCTTCACAAATTATAGTTTTGATAATAATCGAAAAAATTGAAAATTTTGCCAGTATATCCATTCAAAGTGTCAAGTAATTATAAAACTGCTATAATTTCAATTAACAGAAAATAACATTGCTAGTGCTCAATGATTTTTTCCCACATAGAACACTAGATAACCATGATTGAATTTATATTTTAATCACCACCTACTTCATAAAACCTTACCTAGTGCAAGATTAGGGCAAAAAAGACATTGAGTTCTATTGTAAATATTGCAATAACGGAGAAACATAAATCAATTTCCTATAAGATAATCGAAGGAGGTTAGAGAAGAGACGAGCTATAAGAGACTAGAACGCACCTCAATGAGTCGATGGTGGTGTCGAGAGGCTTGATGACGACGTTGCGGTTTATGAATGGCCACTTTTTATAAAATAGGGGTTTGTTTCAAGCGCAAGGGAATTGAATTTCATACTTTAGCCAGTATCATTGTATTATTTTTTCCATATCATACTTCTCGAACTCATGTGGTTTTCAGATATGTTATTTATACATATATTCATAATTTTAAAACATATATGAGATATTTTAAATTTATAAAATAATCAGAAATTTAATTTAAAGAATATTAAAATAGATATTAATTATACTTAAGTGTAAAATATTCAAACAAAAATAAACCAATTTTTTTAGTTATATACTCTCGTTGAGAATAAATATTGCTTTATTTAAAGTTTATTTTTGAATACAAAGTAAATTAAATTAAATTAATCATATAAATAACCCATATAATAAACTTGTTAACAAATAATTCAAATTACAAACATATGTTTCAAAAATAATAACTGAAAAATCCATATACTAGGTTTTTTTTATAGGTGTAGTTTAGGGGTGTAAACGAGACAAACCAACTCGTAAGAAACACAAGATCGACTAGGAAAATACTCAAAATTAACTCGGCTTTAATTGAGCCAAACTCAAGCTCAAGCTACTCGAATACCTTATAGAGCCGAACTTGAGTATTAAAATACTTAGCTCATAAAACTTATAAACTTAGTCGAGTTTGCTGTAATTTACATATACGTCACTTATGAATCTTCATTGATAGCATAGATTTAGAAAAAAAAAAGAATACTAAAATATTAACACAACACAAACTAAACTAACGGCCTGATGATCTCTCCGTGACTCCGTCCCAATTCCAAACCCAAATACATCCCTTTATTCGCTTATCCTTCGCAATTTGCCACCACGCCACCGCCACTTACCGGCCGCCACTACACCATCTCTACTTGTCACCGCCACTACACCATCCCTACTCGTCACCGCCGCTCCACCATCCCTAATCGCGGGCCTCCACTTCACCGAAGGTTGCTGAGAAGTGAGAACGACGCAAGCTTCTCGTTTACAAAATCGACATCGAAGCTGTAACTGAGTAAGTCCAGATTCCTTCATTTCGTTACTTAGACCAATTCTTTTGGTTTTCACAATTGATTTCGATATATAACTGTAATAAACTGATTGTGGTTGTGTTAATGTTGTTAATGGTTTACAATGGTGGTTTGGTAAATGACATTTGCAACGAACGCACAAAGCAAAAAGGTAACAAACAAGTAAACTATGAACACCTTATGATGTTTTACAATGGTATTGGGTCGTATTACAGAAATATTGCGTTCGCTTCTCCGAGTAGTCGTCTCTGCACAGTCGAAATCAACTCTCATCCCGACCTCCATTGCAGCATTGAATTCGAAATCTTCTCAGTTGACATCTTCCAGAGCCTTCGCGGCAAAGAAATCCAAATCCTCGGGTGCAAAGGCGGGCAATAAGAAAGCTCAGCCTAAATCCAAATCCGATGTGAAAACAAAGTCGAAACAGGATGAGGCTGTTGGTTCCTCCGTCGATGATGCAGTTCATGATCTCATCTCGGACGAAAGAAACCGGAGGCGCCTCCTCGATGAAGATAACATTTCGAAAATCTGTATATCATACATTGAGGATTTGAATTTGATGTGGATTCATTCCATAACTATCCGCTTTTTTTTTGACATACAGTAGGAAGAAACTGGAGGAGGTGCTGCCGGAGGGATTACCAGTTGGAATGGAGAAGGAGTTTGATGAGTCAATAAGAGAGTAACTAGTAAGACACAGCTTCTTGGATCTGCGAGATAATTACAGGCGTATTGTTGATCCACCTTTGCAATCTACTAACAGCAAAGGTTTAGGTGTGGTTTTAGCTTATTGCTTCTATGAAACATTTCCTGTTTCTCATGAATCTTGTTTCAATCTCAGGTTTAAGTGTTGAGAAGCAAGTTAATCAGTCAGATGTATTTCTTGTTAATTTGCAGGATTTCTTGAAGTACAATGAATCATCTCTAATGAAGCTGCCTTGTAAGAAGTTATATACAGGCAAAGGCCGATACGTCGTGAAGCATTCTCAGAGGAAGGATGGAAGAAGTTATATTTTCTTGCAAATGGAAATGGTTCAGAAATGAGATGGTTGCTTCCCTTCATGCGATGAAGTATGCATTCCATATTTGCTCAAAGCATGCATTCCATATTTGCTTAGAATCATCATTGTAAATGTAACTACACTTTGTTTATTAATCTCGTCCTTGTCTATCAAGAAAATAATAACAAAACTAAACGACAGCATCTTTAAAATCGTAGCAGTATTGATTATACGATCAACGCAACAAAACTGTTCATATGCACAAGACACAGACAAATACATACCTTGGGACGTTGAATTATTGATAGATAGTTTCTCAAAATCCAACAATGCTCGCTTCACTGGTCTTTCATTGACTTCAAGCCCTAATACACCAGAACATAAGAGTAGTTATCAAAAATAGCAGCTTCAACCATTGATGAGTCTCCATGCAGCTTCGAAACAGAGATGGGATGGTTTTCAGGAGGAAGAGCGTAAATTTTAGTTTCAGGACATTTACAGGGTGTTTGTGTATGAGTCAAGAGCTTAAGAACTTGAGAGTTTATTATATATATATATATATATATATATATATATATATATATATATATATATATATATATATATATATATATATATATATATATATATATATATATATATATATATATTGGATTAGTTTATGACGTATTAGCTAATAAGTTTTTTGAACAATAATGTTTGGACTAGCTTATTTTTGTAAAATGACTAAAAAGGAGAATAATATAGTGTTGGGAAACGAAGAATAGGTTAATGACCTAAAAAGGTAACGAACTTTGGTCTTTGTCCACATTTAGTAATCATGTTTTTTTCGTTCATATTTGACCATTGAATTTGTTTAACCTGTTCAAAATACGCTAATATGACTAATAATTACGGTAATATTACCCAATTATGAACATGTCAAACAAGTTTATTGGTCAAATGTGTATGATAAAAACATGTTTACCTAAATATAGACAAAAACCAAAGTTTCTTACCTGTTTTGGTAATATTGGACAAGAACCGTCTCAGGGACTGTACCCTGGGATCAGGCTTGATGGGTTATGAGCAAAACATCATTCCTATGGTGTACATGCAAACCCTAATAGCTTTTGGATCTAGTTTGTCTAATGAACATGTAACTGAATATCCAAAGCTATAAACCCTAGATCTAGCATACAATTAATCATATTAACATATGAATGGGGTTTAGATCTTACCTTGATTGTTATGTAGCAATAACAATCTCAAATCCTCCTTTGTAATGGCTTTAGAAAGCTTAGAGTCACAAGTGTCACTCCTCTAATGGCTCACAAACACCAAGAGCAAGAGGATGAAAAATGATAAGAGAGGAGGCACCCAAAAACGTGTAGAAACCCTAAGGAATTAGTTGACTACGTTTTTGGTGCCCTAGGGGTCCTTAAATAGTGAGGCTATTAGGGTTATCTAATAAGGAAACCTTAATTTGACTGCTTAGGCCCTAAGTAACCCATGGACTCCCTCCTTAGAGGTCTTGGACGATTTCTAATGGGTTTCCCCATAGAATTCGTCTACTCCATCTTCTATGGAGTCCATTAACTCAATATTCAACTATCACACAATTGACAGTTCTAGTCCCCTTTATTTAATTAATCTCTTTTAGCCACAAAATTAATTCTTATTAATTATTGACTAATATTAATTAAACAATATGATTTATCCTTTAATATATTATTATCATAATATATTAATAAATCATAATTACTCCTCTCTCTCCATAATTCATCCTATCAAGTTGATTCGATGAAGGCAACCCAAAAGGACCATGCACCATCGGGTCAAGTACATACCAAAATAGTTATGGACTTAGACACTTATCCAACAGTCTCCCACTTGGATAAGTCTAATAACTATTATGCATATGACTTCAGATCCTGATCCGCAATCGTAGCTTTCAAAAGCCGTTGTCAACTTTGATCTTATCAGATACGCGTCCTTTAGATAAGGGATCATATATTCCTCCATTCTAGATATCGTATAGACTGAGACATGGATTGAAATCATTCTCTCAGTCTATGTGTTGTTTCCCGATTTCCGATTTATAACGACTGATAACAGACTACAATTGAACACATCAAATTAGTCTCGGCTTGGCCAAGCGCTTATGTGTCATCACTAAATCATCGAGGGGCCCACATATATCGCTTTCATCCCACTTTGGATAAAAGGAACGGATAAACTTTGATTCAATGCTTGCTTGCACTCACTTACCGAATCACACACAACAATATGTTTTATGACACCAAGTTACTGGTGCGTTTACATATTATCAATGTGTAACCGACTCGCAAGATACAACTCACACATCTCGATTTCAAGAATATAAGATATTATCTTCTCACCAATCACTCGTGATAAAATCCATGAAGTGATCCAAGTGAGCGTGGGTTTAATCCAATGCTCAAATCATATTCATAAGCACTCATGAACGTTGCAGCAAACATTTGCTTATGTCTAATACACTTTAGACAATCCACACACCAATTCACGACAGTATTCATTCATACCTACTTCCAACATATGAACGACTGTGGTCCGTTCGAATAATTTGATTGTTCTGAACCAATTTAATTATTCATGAAGTCAAAACATGCAAAGTGAAACACACGAATAATATTAATCCCATATGGCCCCAAACTCTAGGTATAAATAAAACATTTTATTTAATCACCATATTGATTACTCATTATTTGTTGTTTCGGTTAATCAACTTCTTACTTTAATTATTACTACACTTGTCCCATGCTCTCAGCATGCACACAATGTTTACCTACGGTCCTTACTTTGTGAAATAGATCAAATAAACACATTTCCAATCATACTCATTTCACAACTCCCAATCCGTATCATAAGTATAAGAATATCAAATTCTTGTTACTTATGCTAGATTCTAACATTTTATGCAATGATTCTTTCGTAAAGTCATAGCTCAAAATCATCAAGACTTGGCCAATCTCTATCAGAAACAATTCTATAGATATGGTGTCTCTCACTCAAAGTACATTCCTTTGAACATCCTTCTTGCATAAAAGTTTCTAATCTAGACATAGATTCTCAATATCCAACTTCCAATATGGAAACATTTCCATATTTGTCAATTCATTCTTAATAGAATCTTATCTATTCATAATAATGTCATCCAATACCATACTTCCAACTACTCACAAACGACCAATCCTCAGCGAGCTTTGGATCGTCCTTTGATAGTTGTTTAATTATTTTAGTCAAAACTGATTTTAGTCTTTTTTCCCTCTAAATGCGCTAGACATTTGGAAAATTTTAGAATGGTCAAATATAATACCACTGGAAATCAATCCTATACCCGAAGCGTATAGGACACGATGCATAATGTCTTACATAAAGATATGATACTTTATCAATCTTCTGCCATAATATTTTATGTGTCTCGTTCTTACAATTTGAACTATGAAGAGGGATACCGTAATCATAATCGAAATTTAAGAACACACTATGTATCCTTTGACTAAATTTATTAAAATTTCTCAATCTAAGCTTTAGATTTTGAAACGAAGTACAATATTCTCTCCCTTAATTATAGCAAAACAACTTTTCAACCCTTACGACTTTGCAAAGTATAACTCTTGTTTTCTATAATTAATATTGCTAACTTGCAATACTTTCATTAATAATCACACAAGCACAACATTTATGCTCCCATTATCATGATGATTATTATCATATAAGCATAACACTTATGCTCCCACTAGCTTTGACATGTTTTAGAAAACAACTGAACTTCCAGAAAACAATACTTATTGAATTTCTGAAGTTCATATTTCTAATACCTAATGCTTTGATAATCCTTTATTTAAGCTTCTTAAAATTATACACCTTTGCCTTAGATAACTCATATGTGTGTATAAACAATTCCGACTAATTGCCAAATCTCACAATTCGAATTATGAAAAGGGATACCGTAACCATAATCGAATTCGAGAATACAATTCCACAATCACTATCTTCTTAAAATCTCTCTTAGTGAAAACATTTCCTCACAGTCATTTTCATGAAGGAGGTAATCTTATGACACTTAGATTTTATGGTGTATGAGTTCTTGTCCATGCGAATTTTCCAAAACCAAAGTTTGCGACAAATCCAAACTCATATGGACCAAACTTTCTCAATCTTGATTTCTTGCCTTATGGTAACACAAGTGCCCACCATGTCTTCCAAGTAGTTAAGCAGCTCACCCTTTCATATCAATGTACTTTTCATTGATCAAGGTGCTTGCCTTTTATGCGTTCAAATGAGAACTCATAGAACTCACATGCATAATTAACTCAATTGGAATGACACAGAAACAAAATAATGTCAACACGATAGGTCATAAACCTCAAGTCATGTGCTAGTGATGATTGATAAGGTTTATTTTTGATTTGTTCTTGAAACCTTTCAAGACCATTGAGACTCCCACTGACTCCTTGACATATAAGATTCTCTTGTCAATAAACATTTCTTGACAAACAAATATTCAAGAGTTAGTGTAGATTTTATCAAGACAAAACACTTCACAAAATTGGTCCTAGTTGGTCTTTGTCTTATCCAAGATATCACAACTTTCCAATTTCAAATGTGCAAGAATAAGAAAACCTTTTCCAAATTCCACATTTGATGAATGTTATAAACCTTCTTGAGACTTGTCACTCAATTCACAATCTTAACTCTGATACTTGTTTTCGGAACGAAGTATGATTGACTTCTTGATTTAACCATTTCATCAATTTTTTGATTTCTCTTCTTAGACATACAATTGTACTAAGACTTACTTAGAAGATCAATTGAGATATGGTTCTTAATCATTAAGACCTATCATAAAACATAATAAAAGGTACTCTCCCTTCTTCTTAGAATAGAGAAACTTTTATCTTTCTGCCTACTTGATTCTTCTTTATTCGTTCTGCTATTTATTGAAACTCTTTCAATCAACTGAGAATTACACTTAAGCTCATAAGTATAATCATATTTACTTAACCTTAGTAAATCATGACGAATATCTTTGTTACTCTTGTGGTGGACTTGATCAACACACAACCTTGTGTACTCGATCTCCTAGTCCTTCACTTGAACCTTTGTCAACGAATTAGTCTAATTTCCAAATATGAAATTTCTCATTCATCATGCAACCAAGTTGTATGATTCCAAGTTTCTGTCCAATTGAAACTCGGGTGATGAGAAACTTTCCCTATTTGGTAAATTCTTGACCTTTCCACAAATAACATAATTAAGAATGAAATCCATTATTGCTAATAATAGAAACTTACAAACATCAATTTTTCATACACGCCATTGCAGGGATAAATAAATAATATAAAATCAAAATTTATTTTATTGCGGAAAAATTTGTCCTTACAATGCAATTCAACTGAAAAACTATGTAGTTACATATTCCTAAGCAATCTATTCTAACTCCAAGTAGTAGCTTAAGAATCTAATCTTCAAGCAATGCGATCGAAATCCATTTCTTCACGATTAGATTCAGCTCACTTCTTCCCTTAAGCTTCCTTTCTTTTCTTCGATCCTACAAAACATCAAAATGTAATCTTATCACATCATGTATCAAGAATCTAGAATAGGAACTTAAAAGAGTTAGTTAATGGATTTTACCTAAAGTAGAGCCATACGTTTTGACTCTCCCATCTCTTAGATCTCTAGGGTAAATAGGGCAGCTTCGTCTCCAATGCCCCTTCTCTTGGCAATAGAAGCAAGTGGACTCTTTTGAAATGGCACAAGGAACTATATCAAAATTTACCTTTTCTGGATCTCCAATGTCACCATTTTCAATATCCATTGAAGTTTGGGAGTTTGATTTACCAGACAAATTTGCTCGACCAGCTCGCCAAATCATTGTTGATTCAGCAGCTATAAGCATATAGGTCAAATCAATGAGGGTCACGTCATGATCCGTCATATAGTACTCTCTAACGAACTCACTATATGATTCAGGAAGCGACTGAAGAACCTAGTCAACAGCTAACTTACCTGAAATCTCGACACCCAACATCCTTAACCTATAAATGTGTGACTGTATCTCTAAGACGTGTACACAAATAGGTTTCCCATGTTTACTTGCCAAAAGGGGTTGAGTGAGCTTGAACTTTTTAAGCCTTCAAACTTGTGGGTTAGGGAGAATAATTGGAGAAGGTGGAGGAAGTAAAACATGATCTCTTGTTCCTCGATTGAATCGTGGAATATCATCTTCACGTGGAAAGCTTGTTCCATGGGATTGGGAAGACCATAGTTGTCATACTTTGACATCTACAAAACGGGAGAAAATTCAAGTTAAGTTGATTAGAATCCTCGATGTGACACCCAAATGAAACATCGAGTCCAGGATCCAACACAATACTCTACAACCTAGAAGAGGGATGTCGTAATCTAGTTGCAGAATATTTGAAGGTAGGTAAATGACGATTTACCAATTTCCACCATTAAAATGAAAAATAAATTTAAGTTTTAAATCTATTGAAAATTCCTAGATCTTTTGAGATTCATTGAACTTTTCAATGGCATGTTTAAATCTCGATATGCCCCTCGATTTGTAACTGGGATGCCGAGGATCACAAAACAGGGTGTGAATAACCATGCAAACTTACATGGTTCCCCCAATGTTATAGTCACCTATTCGATGTGCCGGTTAACTACACACGCTCCACCGAACTATGACAAACAATGAGTCACCCTTTGCCACCTTTGCTTAGAACCATTTAGTGTGCCGGTTAACCACACACGCTCCACTAACGTCTTCGCAAGGGCACAAAGTGTAATTTCATGGAATTACATCAATTCACTTTTGCCTAAAGTAACTAAGTTTGAGAATTTAGTTACTTTTGTAATTCATTATACTTATAATGGAAGGTTTCTGTCCTATTCTACCCGTTCGACTAACGACTCTCCACTAGTCAAGAGTGCGGTGGGTAAGAGTGGATACCCATTCAATCACAATTTTATAGGCAATTTCCTTAAACACCCCTTATAGACTAGCTTCGTGAATGTGGCCTACTAACGGTAAGACTGACTGTTTACTCATACATATATAATACTAGACTTTTAATGTTATATATAGTATAGGGTGTATTTTACACTTTTAAAATACTAGGTGGTCTAATTTAATAAATTATACTTTTAATTTAACTAAATGTGAACCAAAACTTTACGGATTTATTAAATCTCTTTTAATTATACACCTTAATTAATTAATAAAACCATAAGGGTGTGATTTGAACTTTTCAAAACAATACTAGGGTTTTAGAATTTAACATTTCTAAATTAAACTTTTAATCAACTTTTAAATTCCAAAACTTGAGGGAAAGTTTTGAAACATTTCAAAACATTAGGGTTTAACTTATTTAAATTTCACAAAACAAAATTTTTAAGTTCAAATTTAAACTATAAAACCTAAAGGGACTAATTTGAAACTTTTCCAAACTTTGTCAAGAATATTCTAGATCACAAAATTCAAATAAGGCAATTAACAATTAATTAGTGGTTATCTAATTTGACCTAGTCCAAATTCTTGCAAGATAATTCACAAAATAATTCAAATAATTAAATCTAATCATATAAGGAAATAATTATCTAACTAATATGAATTTATCTTTAATTTTGGCAAAGATAATCACCCAATATCATAAAAATTTGATTTATATCAATAAAAAAAAATGTTTTGGTAACTATCCCACAGCCAAAAGAACACAAAATCCCAATTTTCCCTCTTTCTGACCAGCTAACTCGTTGAGTCAGGCATGGACTCGGTGAGTTCACCATGGACTCGGCGAGTTCATCTATGGACTCGGCGAGTTCAGCCCCCAGAAACCCTAAATTTCGATCTTTAAGCAAGGATAATTCATAATAGCATCAAATACATTAAACAAACAACCATGGCTCTGATACCATTGATGGGTTATGAGCAAAACATCATTCATATGGTGTACATGCAAACCCTAATAGCTTTTGGATCTAGTTTGTCTAATGAACATGCAATTGAATATCCAAAGCTATAAACCCTAGATCTAGCATACAATTAATCATATTAACATAATATTGGGGTTTAGATCTTACCTTGATTGTTAAGTAGCAATAACAATCTCAAATCCTCCTTTGTAATGGCTTTAGAAAGCTTAGAGTCACAAGTGTCACTCCTCTAATGGGTCACAAACACCAAGAGCAAGAGGATGAAAAATGATAAGAGAGGAGGCACCCAAAAACGTGTAGAAACCCTAAGGAATTAGTTGGCCACATTTTTGGTGTCCTAGGGGTCCTTAAATAGTGAGGCTATTAGGGTTATCTAACAAGGAAACCCTAATTTGACTGCTTAGGCCCTAAGCAACCCATGGACTCCCTCCTTAGAGGCCTTGGACGATTTCTAATGGGTTTCCCCATAGAATTCGTCCACTCCGTCCTCTATGGAGTCCATTAGCTCAATATTCAACTATCACACAATTGACAGTTCTAGTCCCCTTTATTTAATTAATCCCTTTTAGCCACAAAATTAATTCTTATTAATTATTGACTAATATTAATTAAACAATATGATTTCTCCTTTAATATATTATTATCATAATATATTAATAAATCACAATTACTCTTCTCTCTCCATAATTAATCCTATCAAGTTGCTTTGATGAAGGCAACCCAAAAGGACCATGCACCATCGGTTCAAGTACATACCAAAATAGTTATGGACTTAGACACTAATGCAACAAGGCTCTGGCTTTGACAGTCAATGAACAATTAGGTTAGGCTTGGTCTAACCCAGTTCAGTCCCAGCTAGTCATGGGCTAGGCTTTGTTGCTAGGACTTTAAAGCACATACAACCTAGCCCTTTAAGTGTATACAACCTAGCCCTTAACTAGCTGGGCCTAAACTGGGTTGGCCCAAGACCTAACCATCTCCTCATACACAAAACCGGACAACCCAATTTCACATCGATGGGTCTTATGACTACTTGCACTTAACATAAAGAACCTAATATTACTAAAATGGGTAAGGAACTTTAGTTTTTGTCTATATTTAGGTAACCATGTTTTTTTCGTACACATATGACCAGTAAACTTGTTTGACCTGTTCATAATAGGGTAATGTTACAACTAATTACCAGTCATATAATATTATTTTGAACAGGTCAAACAAGTTTAATGGTCAAATGTATATGAAAAAAACACAGTTACCTTAATATGAACAAACACCAAAATTTGTTGCCTTTCTAGTTCATTAACCCTAGAAGAATTATTTAGGGTTGATGATAAATAGGTAAATATAAACAAATAAGCTAATCATTTGGAAAAAAAAATTGTTTTCACTTGGCTTATGAAAATTGTCTTATTTTTAGATAAAATAAGCTAACCCAAACACTAATTTTTTTATAAACCCAAATGAAAAATAAGCTAAAACAGCCACTCCTTAATTTAATTTAGGGGAAATGAGTTAGGACTTACGAGCGTAACTACTTAAACCAGGTAGGCAAGTATAAAAAATATTCAAAGTATATCGGTTAGTATATGTTTGGTCAAAATATGGTTTATACTTTGCTTTTCTGGGCAATTATATTTTTGTGTAATATTTTATGAGCTTACAGTCTAGTTTATGGTCAGGTCATGTTTACGGTTGAGTTTACGACCGTAAACACCTTACGGCCGTAAACCCATTTACGACCCATGTTATCCGGCCCATGTTCTCCAAGTATAAATATAGGTGTTAGGGTGAGGAGTAGAGATTGATGAACCCTAAGGAGTTTACGGCTAGAGAGAAAGGAACTTTTGTGTGGGTGAATCTTGTGTAAGGAACTTAATTCATATTATCAATACATTCAAGATTCATATTATTCTTCTTCTCCTTCTCTTCTATTTGATTTGTCATCATCCGTTTGATTGGGATTCCGCATCATCAAACGGATCTGACTGATACACGGGCAAATTAGGGACTTACAATTGGTATCAGAGCCAAGTTGTATCAGTCAATTTTGTTATATTTGGAGCATTATTTGATCTTATTTTATAAATATTCTTGCGTTTTTGGATAGATCTCTGAAAAATAAGGGGGGTTTGTTCTTCGTGTTTTTCATAAAAAAAGGTTTTTGATCGAGTTTTGGAGGTTCAAAGTCGAAAAATCGGTGTTTTTGGTCGGAGTTTGCGGCCGGCGGCTAGGGTGTCGGAGTTCACGGCCGGAGCTTGCGGCTCGGAGTTTACGGCGTCAGGCTCGGCCTCGGTGGTTTACAGCCTCGCTTAGCAGCCTCGTCCTCGCAACCAGCTTCGCTTCGCATATTAAAAAAAGGGGTAACTGATTTGGGGCTGCAGAGGATCGAACAGGCGACCCCTAGTTCCTCCCTTCAGCGCTTTACCAAGTCATCTAGCTTGATAGATGATAAACTCCTTCTAAATTTACTTCATAAAACGACTTTCTCGGTTCACATTTCTCATTTTTTACACTTTTAACCCCAAAACTCAATTTCTTTTAATTCTAAATTCTTTTTTCATCCAAAATAAAATAATAATAATAATAATAATAATAATAATAATAATAATAAATAAATAAATAAATAAAATAAATTAAATTAAAATTAATAAATAAAATTATATTTTAATTTTTGACTTTTATTTTTTTTAACTTTTGACCTTAAATTTTGATTTTGACTTCCAAGTTTGACCTTTGACATTAAACTTTGACTTTTTCGTTTAATTTTCAAATTTTCAAATTTAGTTTTTCGGTTTGACTTTTTCAAGTTTGACTTTTGAGTTTAACCTTTTAAATTTGACTTTTAAGGTTGACTTTTGAGGTTTATAATCAAAGGTTTGACTTTTAAGTTTGATTTTGGCTTCTAGTTGTACTTTTTAATTGATTTTAAGGTCCACAAGGGAGTTGAAAACATGAAAGAGAGTCGTCAGGATATGTTAAGACAAATTTTCAACATTTTCGATTATATCCCTGGAGAAACCCTCGAAACTCAGTTGCAGCGATTTACTACACTCACTACTGAGATGAATATAGCTGAGATCTTCTTGTCCAAATCTGAGATAAACAAAAAGCTATTGAATTCACTTCCGAAATCGTGGGATATGAACGTGGCTATCATCAAGAAGACAAAAGATCTCAATCATCTCAGTCTTGCTGATGTAGTTCAAGAACTTGATGCTTTGAAGTGTAGAGAAACAATGAGTTCTGAAAACATTCCGGTCACTGAAGTTACATGTACTCCAGCTTGTGAAGCCACGATTAAATTTCTTCGAGAACAAATTGATTTATTTAAAAGAGAAGTTCAGGACCTAAGATATGAAGGATATCAACTCAGGAAAGGACAGAAACCCCTGAAGGCTGAATTAGAAGCAAAAACCAAGGACTTTAGGAAACTTCAGGAAGAGTATAGCAACAAGTGTGAAAATTATGATTATATTAAGTGACAACTTGCTGCTGTAACTGAAGAACTTGACGCTTTAAAAATTAAGTGTGGAAAAACAGACGTTAGTTTTAAAAATTATACCGCGTCAAGTCAGACAGTCGAGTCCTTATATGAAACCCAATTAAAATTCAAAGAAAGAAATTGACTGGGAGGCACATCTTCAATATGGAAAACAAGCTGGATTTGTGTCAAGAGGAGTTATTAATATTGAAGTTGCTACTTCTTGTGCAGGCAAAGTAACAGAAGATGAGAACAAGGAGAAAACCATTGAACAATCCAATATCTCCTTGAACTCAGAATCTGTTGCTTCGAATTCTGTTACTCCTAACAAACCTGCCGTTGAGAAATATAGGCCTCCAATTCCAACGCAACAGAGTGCCTATTGCAAGTGTGGAACAGCTGGACACATTGCCCGAAACTGTCCAAATCATGCTTACGTTCCCTACAACGCACAAGGATGGAAAAATTTGCCAAGTGGGAGATACTTCAAAAGAAACCCTTCCAGGTCACGTTCAGACAATGGTGACTGGAATGCGCAGAAGGCTAAGAATCAATCCCACAAGGCCAAGAATCTAAATCCCAAGGGCAAGAAGGAAATGTCAGCCAACAAGCCCAATCCTAGAGATGCTCCCGTAAAGCCAAAGTCAAAGTCATCTCAACGTTTGGCTTCCATTTCAAAAGCAAGTACCGAGGCATGGTGGTTGTCGAGGCCAACACAAATAATAACCCTAAATATTACACACTAAAATAGTGTATAGTGGTAAAGGGATCGAATCCACGGAGATTGGTTCAATTTATAACTCTATGAAAAATCTCTTTGTAAAAATACTTGTAAAATGACAATAAAAAATAAAATGGGGGGTTTTGGTGTCTTGAAATACTTGAAACAAACTAGAATTAACTATGATTAAATAGACAAATGCAACAAAAATAAGAGTTTGATGTAAAATCAATGAGGGAAAGATGGTTGACTTAAAGTTTCCTCACTTTGATTTTTGATGAACATATCATTAGAATCCAATGGTGCAATACTTTGATTTAAATCCTTAATTTGGCTATAGTAATCCAAGGAGCTTGAGATTACCTAGACTTTTCTTAATTGTTGAAATGGCTAGAGAAGCTCATAACAATTTCCTTAGTCAAAGTCACTAATTCCAAATAGCATGTAATTAGTGAAAGTCAACTAGCATTAAGAACCAAAAAGTCACCAAATCCAAGAGGGGTCAAATGCTTTCACCACCATGTTGGAGGAAATGTTTTTATGATTGTGTGAAGCAAAAACAACACAAAAATCATTTGTTGCTTGCTAATTTGAGGATCCTTTACTTAATCAAGAAATTAGCCAACTAATCACCACAAACACATTTAAACTCATGAACTAAAACATACAAGTAGTGATAAGATGTTAAAACACAAAACATTCCCATAAAGATTTAAAAACATGTTCATGGATTCTTCAACATTCAACAAAAGTTCAAAGGATTAACCAAAAGTCAACCAAGATTAGTTTAGCCAAGCATGGCTAAACCCAAAGAAACAAAGTTAGAGAAAATTGTACCAAACATTAAGCAAGAATCAAGAGGTAAAAATATGATGTTCTTCAAGTGTTCTTGGCCTTCAAAAGTCTTCAAAACTCCAGAGAGAATCTCCAAAAATCGGATGTCCAAGAGTCTCCAAAAGATGGGCACCAACCTTCCTCAAATAGCCTTCCAAATGGATTTCCGAAATTACCCCTGCAGAGCCTTGCGCGACCCGCGTGCTGTTGCGCGGGTGGTCCCTGAATGTAGCATCTTTGAGGTTTTGGGCCTCCATAGCTTAGCCCACTTGGCCCAGTTCGAGTCCAATAAGCTCCTAGCCCATTTTTCTTCAAGTTTTCTTCATTTTAAGCCCAATTTGATTTCTCCAAATCCTCCAAAGCTCGTGAACTCGCCCGATTTATGATCTACGCGCGCTTGAATATTCTCCCGCATCTTGCAAATTCAAACTTCATTTTCTCTAAGCCTTCAAATAACCATCAAGCCCGCTCCATGCATCATCTCCACTACCCATCAAGCCCAAAATCCTTGACGCCCTCTTATTCCAATCGCTTTCCCCACGTCCCAAACATTCCCGCTCCACTAATTTCCATGAAATCTGCAATAAAGTTCACGAAACTAGAAAATACCCGAAATGGTCATAAAATAACAAAAAGGAAAATATGCATGGAAATTAACTAAATTATGGATGAAATAAACTAAAATAAACTATAAAATATAAGTAATTAAAATAAACTATCAAGGCACCCATCAAATCGAACAATAAATGGGTTAAACCCAACTACAAATGGGTTCTGAAGGCTCAAACTCCCAAATCTTCTAATGACTATAATATTTCATCGTCTTCTGTTTGTGATAAACAAGACATGTTATGGGAGAAAGTACCTTGTGTTGATGATAAAGGTCGACCCAGTTTCAAAATGGACTGGGTTCCAAAGACCAATTAATCCCGCTCCGTGTCGGAGCAGCTATGGAGGCATATCATCAGACTTCGGTTTGTTGGTAGTGGCTGTTCCAGGCACATGATAGGAGGCATCTCTCAACTGTACAACATTCAGAACTTTGTTCAAGAGTATGTGTCCTTTGCGGGAAAGGAAACAAGGGAAGAAAAGAAGGGATCACATGGGGTTTGTGCTTAAAGACATGAAGAATTTTTGGATCTGTTCTGAGATTATGCGTGCTGTTCTCAGAACTTCTGGATGCAGATTCAATCGGGGAATTACGGTTTGTGTTTTCTTCTCTATACTCCTGAGTTTTTCTTAATCTGATTTACTTTAAAGACTAATTTTTGTTTTAGGATAGTTTAAATTTGCGCATTTATTTTCGTTTCTCTCCTATGCACAAATTTAGGGGGAGAAATAAAAACAAAGTAAAAATTTAAAAATAAAAAATTAAAAAACATTAGAAAATCAGAAAATAAAAAATGTGGTGTTAATGGAATGTGCTTGCAGGAGATGTTTTGGGAAATGAAATTAGCAAGTGATAACGGGCAATCTGAATCGGTGTAACGTACCTAAGTTGAATCGTCTACGCTCTGTGCTCGATGCGCTGGTAGGCACGAAAGATTTTAAATGGACTTGACTAGGGAGAGTTGAACCTAATGAATTTAAGGTCTTGACAAATTTTGACCTAGTTAGATCCGTTTAACCTGATTTCACGACGCTCGGATAGGTTGAGCAGGGAGATATACATGGGAATCTACCGGGCACATTAAATAACCCGTATCTAGAACTATGGATTCACTTTTCCTCGATGTGCGGATTCTGTCCTTAATTCCGGTTGGATGGGGCGACTGGTAAATTCCGATAAATTAGGTCTGTAGAATATCATTTTCTTTCTTTCTGTCTGTTAGTCATATGTTGTCTCCTTTGCGTGACTTCCAATCCAACCTGGTACACAACATATGCAACTCTATTTCTCTGCATGTTATACATGTGAAATACCTCTTATCTGTTAGCCATATGCTGTCTCCTTTGCGTGACTTCTAATCCGACCTGGTACACAGCATATGCAACCTTCTGCTTCTCAACCCCTCTGAAACAATAAGTAATAGAATTTTGAATCTATCCTCTCTCTGAATGGTTGTCTGCTCACCCGGTGTAAGGAGTACTCTGGAAGCTCTTTATGGCTGGGGTATATCAGGAAGCGGGAAACACGTTCTAGTACACTTAAAATTGAACACATACAGATTGTCTGTAGATCTCGCTGCTCGATTTAGGTGGACAACAATATCCCTGGTTGTAGTCAGTTAAATGGTCATAAGAAAAAATTATTTAAGAATTAGGGCCAATTATGATAATAAAGTTACAATTAGATATATGCATGTATCATGTCATTGGTAAATTGTCCAAAACTATCATAAATTTTTCGTGTTTAAGTGGACAACAATACCGGCGATCGATCAGACGAAGATGTGAAGATAAGGGTACCGACAACTAGACTAAGATTTTCCAACAAATTTGATCCCAAATCACTCTTAAAGTTAGATATCATTTTATTTTTGTTAATTTTGTTCATAGTGTTCTTCTAATTTAAATATTAGAGGAGAAATAAATTAAAAAAAAAATTCAGAAAATTAAAGATTAAAAAAAATAGTGTTATTTCTGTTTTATTTCTTTTTCAAAAAATATGAAAAATCCAAAAAATATTTTTGTTTTTGTTTTAATTTGTGTGCTAAGTTTTCTTTTAGTTTTGTTTTGTCTTGAAAAGTGATTTCAGGTGAAGATGAAACTCATGGAGTTTGTGTTGAAGATTTCTGAGCCAAAGCTTCGTCCGTGAGCATCGAAGAATTCTCATTCGAAGGAGCAAGAAATGAAGATTATTCTTTCAACATTCAATCTTTCAACCCTAGAAGCAAGGTGAAGCAGAAATTGAAGATTATGTGACATATTGCATTGAAGCCTCCTCAATCAGTTTGCTGCTATCTATGAACCTGCTGAAGTGATCCAGAAGATTTGTTCTCTCTGAAGATTCTCAAGCTGAAAGCGCCATCTTTCAAGAATCAGTTGTCAAGCCTCCTCACCCAATGTGCGTTCAATGCCAAATTCTGAAGAAAATCTCAAGTGCTCACGATGAAGTCATTCATTGAAGATTCATATGTTCATCCTGATGCTGTGAAGAAATCGAAGGTTAAAGCTGAAGTCGAGCTCCCATTGAAGATTGACAAGAAGAGCCAGCTACTTTTTAGAGGGAGCTTGTTGGGTCATTAAGAAAAGAAAGCTATAAACCAAGGGGGAGATTGTTGGGTCAAAATATGGTTTATATTTTGCTTTTCTGGGCAATTATATTTTTGTGTAATATTTTATGAGCTTATAGTCTAGTTTACGGTCAGGTCATGTTTATAGTTGAGTTTACGGTCGTAAACACCTTATGGCCGTAAACCCATTTACGGCCCATGTTATCCGGCCCATGTTCTCCAAGTATAAATATAGGTGTTAGGGTAAGGAGTAGAGATTGATGAACCCTAAGGAGTTTACGGCCAGAGACGAAGGAACTTTTTTGTGGGTGAATCTTGTGTAAGGAACTTAATTCATATTATCAATACATTCAAGATTCATATTCTTCTTCTTCTCCTTCTCTTCTATTTGATCTGACATCATCCGTTTGATTGAGATTCCGCACCATCAAACGGATTTGACTGATACATGGACAAATTAGGGACTTACAGTATATAAAACATTAGTAAATTATTGTTATTTTTTTGTTCAAATCAGACCTTATTCTCATCATACATGTAACACTATCCAAAATCTAAATATTTTGTTCTAAGTGGGACCTTATGGTCACTGGTTGCTTCACTTAGGTCAAGTCCAACCGGCCACTAAAATAGTGAAATGGTGTTAATTTGTGTTCCAATCGTCTGTTAAATTGGCCTTTATTTTTGTGCAAGAAAATTTGGCCGCCAAATGCTTTTTATCAACACCAAACTACTTTTCTATTATATGTTAATATAATATTAATTGGAATGACTTTAAATTGAATTATAATAATAATGAAATTGGTTTTTTAATGTAATGATATTAAAATATGTTTTTAGTGTATAATTTTAGTGTGTAGTTGGAATGAAACTGTATTTTTGTGTTAAAAAATCATAAATTTAGTGTTTTATAATGTTTTGTGGTTGGAGTTACCCTTAAGGCTCCAAATACAACAAAATAAATAAAGGAAAATGTCAATTGCATGTCATTTCAGATAACACAAATCATCATTAAAACCCCATATTACTATTAGTGAGTTAACCAAATTCATTACCACCACCTGCTACTCTTTCTTTATAAACCTTAACGGTTCGATCCTAATTTCTCATCCTTTTGAAAAGAACATAGGTTAAAGAAAACAATAATAGGGATTAACAGGAAGAATAGTTTTCCTTGTTATTTAATAAAAAGAGAGAGTTATTTGAATTATATACAAGAGAGGCTTAGCAAGCAACTTAACGTCCTCGTTTTGGGTCATTTGCTATGATTTTTTTTGGGGGTTAGAAGTTTTGTGAATGTTGTTGTCAGTCTTTTGTTGTTTATATAGAGAGAAATAGTTCAATATCCCATAATTGTTTTGCCGATATCAAAAAGACTCTCCAACATCCTTGTTTTGGACACAGATGTGTGATCTCTTTAGTAGGAGATTGGTGAATGTGGTTGTTAATATTTAGCTGTTATTTTTTTGAAAATATTATACACATTAACATATATAATTGTTAATGCAAAGATGTGTAAGTATGCTATGCATATATTTGTGTATTTCAACATCAAACTAAAATCTATTATTACTAGCGTGAAACTAGAAACTACTTACGTATTAAAAAGAATTAAGTGATGCATCAACTAAAAGGCATATGGCGTAGTGGTAGAGGTGTATTGGAAATATACTTTTAAGTCTATTCGAAAAGAGTGTTCACATGGATCTCGTTGTGCAACATGGAACACGAGTACAAATATTATTGAATTTGATTTTGATGCCATTTAGTGGGTCGCATTATAGGTCATGCTTGGTGACATGTGATTTAATGTTGATCATCATGTAATTGGTGGGTAATCATTTACATTTTAGGACATATAACTTTGGGACGTAGGGCTTATGTGTGTCTTATGGATTATGGAGTGTGGCTTAAGGCTTATATATTATGGATATTAAAATTTTGTAATACTTGTATAGGTATGTATAAAAAAATAATCATACATACTCATAGAAATGAAGAGATGCAAACATGTGGCTTAGGGCTAATGATGTATGGCTAAGTGCATACGGCTTATGGTGTAGAAGTTAGGGTTTAGGGCTTATGGATAATGACTTATGACTTTTGGTTAGCTTAGTGTAACACCCAAGATTTCATACCAAGTACACCTAAAAAGAAATTTCAATTACCATTTAAAGGTTTTACAATAGTTTTGGTGTACAATAACTTTGGTGTGAATTTCATATATTACTTTTAAAGCCCTTCTCTTTTGATCCGCTAAAATAAAATCCACAAAAATTACAAAACCCCGTTTTTACCCGCCTATTAAAAATTCCCATAAATTTGATTTCTACCAACTTTATAATTTTGAATTTCACTTTTGCCTTGTAATTACCTCTGCTCCTAAGTCGTTCCCACTCATTCCCTAAATCCCTAATCTACATAGTTGTCAGCATTATCGATCCTGACTCTAGCCTCCAAAGTCGCAGACACTCAACTTCGCAATTCGTCGCCCTCAACCTCGCAAGTCGCCACCGCTGCCTTCTTCGAGTGCACTACTATGAGCCCTGAAGGACTTCGTTTGGATGAACGTTGTTCCCTGGAGGTGTTGTGTTCTATCTCAATTCTCTAAGTTTCATGTAATTCTACTTGTGCTTTATTGAATTTTGATGCATAATTTTAATATATTAATTTGCTTTGTTTTACTCACGGATGAGGTAGCTTCGAGAAGAATTAGGAGTTGTTTCTAGAGTTGATGGCTAGGGTTTCTATGTTTAGTTAAATACGAGAATAATGGTATTTGTGAAAATTTCGATGGGTTTTGGTTAAGTTTGGCTGAAATTTTGTAATTTTTGATGATGATAGGTCGACAGTTTTTGAGATGGATAGTTTCAGTGATAAGGAACAAAACAGTGCATAAATAACACATTTAGCTGAAATCTTTAGTCCCTGATATACATAGGTACTCCATCCTCAAACACATAAGACACATGGATCCCTTTTAGTGATGCTGCATGAATCACGAGCAAACTATATTTCAGCTATTGATAGGTGTTGACTGCATCTCCTGTTGTTCATAGAAAAGACTATAATCATAAAGAGATTAATCTTAAAAAGGTTTCATCATACAAAGTTTTCTTTTCAAATTTCAACATAGAAAATAAGTTGATATCCAACTTTAGTTTGCATTTATGTATTT
This sequence comes from Lactuca sativa, assembly GCF_002870075.4. Classification (NCBI taxonomy): domain Eukaryota; kingdom Viridiplantae; phylum Streptophyta; class Magnoliopsida; order Asterales; family Asteraceae; genus Lactuca; species Lactuca sativa. The sequence continues at coordinate 29,570,669 of NC_056629.2, read as the reverse complement.
AGATGTCACATTCTATTTGAGAGTATGATTATACTAATGCTTAAAGCTATACAAATGGCTAAACTTTTTTTTTTTAACAATGAAGTTCAATTGGACGTTTTTTTTATTCTTGTAAAGGATAATCCTCAACAGCTTGCTTGATGGAGAACTTTCCTCTCGTTTGTTGGCTTTGGTTTCCTGGTTTCATTGGGTTATCTTGATCCTGGGAATTGTATGTCTGCTTTTGATCATTTGATATCTTATTTTGCATTATCTAGTTGCAAACTTATTAATCATTTTTATATAGTCGAAACTGATTTACAAGCAGGAGCTGACCATAGACACAAGGTAAATGTTCATGCCTAGAACCCTCATAGCTATAGTATAAAGAAATACCACTCAGTTTGATCATTGAATACTTTAATCTTTTCAACTACTTTGGAGAATTCTGATCGGGTTAATCTTTACACTTGTAATTCAATCTCTTGCTATAAATTTATGAGTATGCATTGGAATGATAAATAATCCATCTTATATATGAATTTGTTTACTTATTGTGAAACTAAAATAAATATTTAGAAATTATGAGGTTTTTGTTCATGGAAGCATCTACCAGAAAATGCAAGGCTGAATACCAATATTTGTGAAATATTAGCCGACATTATAGAAGGTAAATAAGAAACTTATCTATCACTACAAAGCTTGAAATGATTCTTAATTTGAGATGTAATGATTAATGATGTTACAAGTATTAACAATGCTTGACTTTGCTAATCATCATATGCACTAAAAGCACTCAAATTTATTTTCTCAAATTCCAAACAAAGGAGACTACAATTGAATCATAAGGCATTAGTAAAGAACAATCATTACTTATTTTCCAAACTGTTATATGTTTTAGTTCTTATATCGTTGAAGCCTCTTAATATTGTTATTAGAACACTTTTTGTAGATAAGATGCAAAGCAGGAGATCATTACTGAACAAGTTTATATGAAGAGGGATTGAGGGTGGTGGAACAAAAATTGCAAATCTTTGTCTTAATGACATAGTTCTAGTATAGTCGAATGCACGACAAGGGTTATGGAACAAATGGTTTCCATTTTATGACAAGGAGTGTTAATAAGTTGGAGAAGTATTCTACATTTCATTTTATGACTTATATTTCATATTTTGTTTGTACACATGGTATATATATTTTGATTACAACTTTTTTGTATAATATTAATATTATTTCTTGTTTACTCCTATAATATCTGATGACACGCCCCTTAGAGCGGGCCCGAGACATGCGAGCCTCGATAAGGCGCCTCCGGTGGGAGCCGACTCAGCAACCCCAGAATCCTGCGAGGCGACTGCACAGAAGGCTCTCCCTCGCCAAAATATTGTCTTTTAGCCACAGCTTGGCAATAACGGCTCCCGATGACAAAACGCCCAGATAGAGCATAATCGCCTGGACCAATCACTGGGCTGAACACGAGTGTGGAGCAGGACTCCCCAATAAGAACGACAGATCCTGTCGGGACTACAGTACCGGTCCCTAGTACGAACCGAGGAAGATCTCCACTATAAAAGGACCTCACCTTGGCCCCGGAAAGGTAAGTCTTTCCTTCTCCAACCTTATACCTCCACACTCTAGCCTTCAACATACTAACTTGACCGTCGGAGCGTCTTTCCGGGACCTCCTCCCGGAGAGCGGATGATGTGTTTCTTCCTTATGTGACCTCTCAGGCTTAAGGACCGGCAAGTTCTACTCACGACTGGTTCAGAGCCAGGTCGCATCATTTGGCGCCATTCGATTGTGTGACAACAAATACGCAAACCCTTCGCTCTTTGTCCCCTCGTGCAACCAACCATGGCGGAGAAAGAAACTGGAGAACCATTGGAGCCACCACACAGTCCGATACATCCAATGGGACCGCTAGAGGCAGTCAACAGACCAGTCGTCTCACTCCCCGGAGAGCAACTGCCAATCCTCAAAGCGTCATCGTCATCAGGGGACCTGTCGCCAAACCTTGAAGCCATGCCACACATTGCAATGGCTACGCCATGAGATTCACCCTTAACTCCTATCACCACCATTACATATACTACCTTACCCCAAATCTAGCCAATATTCACCATGTCGCTTCCATTCTTCAACACCGTTACCCCTCATGGCACCCAAATAACAACCGTTACACCTCCCATGAATTACCTATACGCACACAGCACCGTGTTTAACACGAGCGCTGCATCACGACCACGAAACCACCAGTTCCTAACATCAGACGCCACACCAACAATGCCATCTTCTTTTTACCAGCAAATACCCACAACCCAATAACAAATACCCATAACCCAACAACCAATCCATGGCCGAACATCAAATACCCATAACCCAACAACCAATACCCATGGCCTAACAAAAAACACCCATAACCCAACAACCAATACCCATGGCCCAACAACAGATGCCTTTAATCCAGCAACAAATCCCCGTCACATATAATCTCCCAACTCTGAACCAGCCACTTAACCAGTACGACCTACCAATACCAGATCTGACTCCCTACAATAACATGCTCGTACAACCATTCATGGCAATGCAACAATCAGGATACCATTTGTACCAGCAAATCCTAACCCAAGACTGCTTGTCATGAAGCGTTATGTCGCCGTTCGTCAAGGAAATCTTGGAATACGAAATCCCCAACACCGCTAAACTTCCCCACCTTAAGATGACGGAACTACCGACCCAGATAGTCATATCGACACGTATTAGTGGACCATGACGTCTCTAAAGTTAGATGAGAGATTCTGGTGTACATACTTCCCCACTACCTTGGACGGTAACGTGGGAACATGGTTCAAAACGCTATGACCGGTCAGCATTAGCAACTTTAGCCAGTTGAAATACCTATTCCTAACAAACGTCATGCAACTCCGAAAATACAAAGGCGATTGCCACTCAATCATTGGGTGCAAACAAAGGGAAGGAGAGTCGGTCAAGGACTACTTCGCCAGGTTAACCAAAGCTACGTTAGATGTCCCGGGTCACGATGAAGGACTAATCGCAGGCGCATTTACCTGGGGACTACTGCTGGGATCGTTGTCCCAGAAACTGATGGGCAAACAACCCAAAACAAGGGCCGAACTAAAAGAACGAGTGGAACGCTACCTACGCTAAGAAAAAGGTGAAGCGTCAAAGAAAGCGTACCTCAATGCCATGACAACTTCCGCTGGGAGGCGTAATAACTACCCCACAATTCCCTTTGACCCCCTGGGAAGCAACAGGTTCATGAGTCGAGACATGGGACCGCCAGGCCATTTCCGACCTTTTTATAGGGACGACAGGCGGGGTAGACGGGCAGAAGTGTACACGGTCGATGAGAAGCCATTGGAAAAAGGCACTAAACGCGATCTTGCGAGTACCACAAGAGTCGAAAGCATGACACAGTCAATTGTGCGGTGCTAAAAAGGGAAATCAAATAAAAACAGCTGAAAGGCAATGTGATAGAAATCGCCAAAAGTCTACGACCCAAGTTCGATGCAGACAACCCAAAAGTCACTCCCAGAAAAATGGAGCAAAAACTAGAGATTCTAACAATCCACCACAAAAGGAGGAGGGCAGAGCGTATGGAGGACACGCGGGACATCACAGAGGCAATGTAGGGGCTGACATTCTCCATGCGCGACCCACGCCCAACCGGGTGGAATAGGGACAACCCCCTGGTCTTTTAAGGACCCATCAAGAATGCAGTCATCCACCGGGTATACATCGAAACCAGAAGCTCAACAGACATCATCTATGAGCACTGTTTCAGACTATTGCCAAACGCGTGGAAAGAAGGTTTAAGGCCAGCCACAGGCCAACTCACGGGATTCACCGGGCACAACCTATGGCCGCTAGGTACGATCCACTTACCATTCACACTAGTCAGTCATTATAAAACCAGACAACGAATTTCCCTAATCGACTTCGTAGTCATATGACACCCCTCAGAGCACAACATGATATTGGGGCGCCCAACCCTATTAAGATTCGGAGCAGTCTCATCGACGGTCGACGAGATAGTCAAATTCAGCACAAGTTAGGGACCGGGCGTAGTTCTGGCCACATTGCCGAAGGAATTCAAATGTTACACTTTGAATGTAACATGCCATGAACAACAAAATAACTAGAACCCTAATGACTTTCTAGTATAATCAAATTACAAGAATTAAGGTTACATACCTTTTGATTTGTTGTAGCAAAGATATCAATGAGATCCTTCTTAAACAAGCTCCAGAAAGCAAGCACCAGAAATCTCGTGCCGCTGATGGTTCACACTCAAACCCTAGCAATTGGAAGCAAAAGAGGAGATAGGAGGAGAAGGATAATTTTTAGATTTCTCTCCTGGAAATATGAGTACCGAAAATTGTAAACCCTTAGGGGTGTTTATAGGTGTTAGGAAGGTAGTGGATAAGGCAGGTTCCTTTTAGATAACCCTAATCCTCTTACTTCCTCTCTAAGGCATTCTAAGCTTCCTTAAAGCCCAAGAATTCCTCCACAACCTCTTCTAGAAACCGCCCCCTTATGGGAGATTCTAGAATTGGTCAATGTTCAACTTTTGAGCATTCTCACCTTTAGTCCTTCTACTTTTAATTAATCTAATTAATCCCAAAGTTAATCCCAATTAATTTTTGATTAATTTTTAATTAAATAATACCATTTCCAATTAATATATTATTCTCATAATACATTAATAAATCATTTATTTTGATTTCTAATTAATCTATTAATCATATAATAAATATATAAATCAGTCTCTCTCTCTCTCTCCCTCTCTCCAAAAAGCATTCCAGTCAATTACTAGGTTTGAGGGCAACCTAAAAGGACTTTTCTATTAATTCAAGTATATACCAGTTTATTTATATGCTTAGACACCTAATCCAATAGTCTCCCACTTGGATAAATCTATAACTAGAATTACGAGGATAACTTCTGCATTATCAACAAAGGGTGCTTCCCAGAGCAACTCTAGACTCTGATTTGATTAGCCATTAGTCCTAAGGTAAGGGATCAAATATTCTTTTGTTCTATACACGAGACATGGATTGAAATCAATCTCATCGTCCAAAATTTTGTTTCCCGATTTCCCGATTTATCACGACTGAATTCAGACTACTAATTAAACACATCAATTTAGTCCGAGCTCGGCCAAACACTTCATATGTAGACAACAAATCATCAAGTGGCCCACAGATATAGCTTTTCCCGTTAGGGAAAAAGGAACAAATAAATTTTGACTCATATGCTTGTATCCTTTATTCACCAAATCGTGTATGGCACTACGTTTTATAACATCATGTTACTGATGCATTTACGTAATACCAATGCACAACCGACTTGTAAATTACAACTCATATATCTCCATTATAAGAATATAAGATATTATCGTCTTAGAATTACTCGTGATAGAATCCATGAAGTAATTCTATGAGCGTGAGTTTATCCAATACTTAAAATCCCCATTTTTCTAAGTACTCATGAACATTGTAGCAACCATTGCAATGTCTAATCTCCATAGACAATCTACAATCCAATTCATGACAACCTTAATTCACCACTTACTTCCAAAAGTATGAGCGACTGTGGAATTTTGAATAATCAAATCATTCAGGAAGTAAAACATGCAAAGTGAAACACGATAATAAACTAATTAACTATAGTCTCAAACTATTGAAAATAAATAAATCTCTATTATTTAATCACCATAATAATTACGATCTTATTCATTGTATAATGTTTCAAGTAATCAACTAACCACTTGAATCAAACAACAATCATACCATGTTATGGACATGCATACTATGCCTCTCTATGGTCCTTCCTTTGTAAACAAATCAACTGGACATTATTCCAATGATGCTCATTTTACAATTCCAAGTTCTTATCACTATCCAAGATGTCATGGAATTCCAACTTTACATGCATTAATCTCTTGTGATATCAAGATTGCAAAGTCTCAAAGACCGAGTCTTTGATATTATAGAATATACCATTAGAAGTTTGTTACTAGAAACAATTCCATGGTAATAAAGGTTCTAATTCAAGGTACACTCCATGAATACTTCTCTTGCATTAAAGTTTCCAACTCACATGTAGAATTTTCAAGTATCGCCTATTATGGAAACATTTCCATATTTCCATATGACCATCAATTCCAATTAAGAACCTTCTCAATCAAGAATCATGTCACTATGGTCTGTCCAAATAAATATCGTACTTCTAACCATCGACAAGCAACCAGTCTTTTGGTATAACCTTAGAATGTTCTAGACAGCCGTTTAATAACTTTAGTCATACAAAATTCTAGTTCTTTTCTCTCACAATGCTCTAAGCATGTGAAAATTAGAATAAGTGGATATTATAGCATATATAATCGATCCTATATACGAAGCATATGAGAATCAACTCATTATATCATATAAGGATCTGATATATGTTCAATCTCTTGCTATAATATTTCCATATATTGAACCACATCAACATGATATTCATATATGTCTATGACTAAATTCTATTAAAATATGCAATATAAACCTTTAGATTCGAAAATAAGTATGAGTGCCCTCTCCCTTAAGTTTACTATAGTGAAACTTTTCCCAAACTTTCTAATTTGCAAATTGAAAACATTATTCCATACAAACAATATTGTCAACATGCAATACTAGAATAACAATTATGCTCCCACTAGCTTTGTCATGTACCCAAAAATCAACTGTACTTCTAGAAATCAATACTCTTGACTTTCTTACTAAAGTATAGATTTCTGTTATGCGATGCTTCGATAACTCTCCAACTAGACTTCTTAAGCTTATTCACCTTCATTGGATAGCACATGTGTGAGTTTAAACCCTTTCAGAAACAATTCCTTGCTATTCCTCACAATTCAGAATATGAATAGGGATGTTGAAACCATATTGTGAATTTGAGAAAGCAATTAATACATCCAATATCCATATTCATCATTATAAGATCTTATAACCTATCATCAAAAGTATTTCCTCATAATCATTCTTATGAATTAGAGCGAATCTTTACCACATAGATTTCAAGGTCATATGTTCCTATCCATGTGAATCTATCATTTGCAACCTACAATCATAAGATAAGGTTTAGGACCAAACCAAATTCAAATTTAGCTTTCCTTCATGGACTGAACTTCACAATCCTAAATTTATTTCCCTCTAGTAGCTCATGGTCCAACCAATACTTCCATGTTGTTAGCATCTCACCCATATTGATCAACGTGCTTTCACTGACCAACGTGCTTTTTGCTTTTGCAGTTAAATGAAAAACGTAGAACTCATAAGCATTGCCAACTCAACTAGAAGTGCATAGAAATAAGAACGTGTCAACCAGAAACGGTAAGTTATCAACCTCAGGTCGCGTGCTAGTGATAACTAAAAGGTTTATTGTCGGTTGACTCTTGAAACTCTCAATATCAATATGACTCCCACTGACTTCTTGACATATAAGTTTTCTTTTAAGGAACATTCCTTGACGAGCTAAAACAAATATTCAAAAGTTCGCGTGGATTCCCGACAAGAAAATACTTCATAGAATAGGTCTCAGTTTATTCTTTGTTTCTTGATTAATGAAAACATCACAACTCCAATTCTATATGTGCTAGAGTAAGAAAACATTTTACTCCACATATTTCAAAGTGTTTTCAACCTTCTTAGTTTGAAAGGAGTTTCAAGATACGATTTGTATTTATTAGAGTATGACTCTAAAACTTGATTGGAACAAAGAATGACTCATTTATGATCGGCCCATTTCCAACAATGCGCGATTCCTCATCTTACTCATAGAATTTCACTAAGATGTTCTTCGAGGATCAATTGTGATATAAAGCCACAATCACTAAGATGATCATACAACGTGATACTAAAGTACTCTCCTTTCCTTTTCAGATTGGTGAAACTTTTATCTTTCTGCCTAATTGATTCTTCTTATTCGTTCTGCTACTCTTTGAATCTTTTCAAAGTATCAGAATTATGCTTAATCTTATAAACACAACCATATTTACTGAAACATCAACAAATCATGACGAATAGAATTATCGTCCTTTGTGGTGGATCTGAATGGTCCATATCAACATGTATTAGATCCATCAATCCTTCACCTGCCTCACATAAACATCAGATCAATGAATTAATTATAATTTTACAAATAACAAGATTCTCGTATACTATACAATAGGACTTGTACAACACCAAGTATCTATCCAGTTGGTGATGAGATTTCTTTTCACCTCGTAAATTATGACAATACCACAAGCGATATCATAAGAATCAAATCCTCAATTAATATTGCTAATATTAGAAATTTAACCAACACTTTCATAAATGTCATTGTAAGGAAATATAAAATAAGGCAACTAGATAAATCAAAATTTCACTTTTATTGAAAATAATCGAAAAATTGGAACCTGTCCTTACAACGCATAAAATGAAAACTATGTTTCTAGACATTCTCGAAAAGTAATATCAATCTATTAAATTATCCCAACTCCTTAGTAGTAGCTCCAAATTTTGATCATTGAACCATGTGACCAAAGTCCATTTCTCATGATCATATTTAACTCACCTTGCTCAAGCTTCCTTCCTTCTTATAACTCCTTTAGTACGATCAAAATTTGATCATCACATCATGTATTAAGAGTATATGAATATGAACTTATAAAGAACTGGATTCAGATAATGGATGTACCTGAAGTAGAGTCACACGACTTGAATTTTACTATCTCTAAGATCTTTCAGGTATTTTGGGTAGCTTTGTTTCCAATATCCCTTCAATTGGTAGTAAAAACAAATAGACTCTTTAAGGTCAACACATGGAATGATCTCATAACTAGCCTTTCTCTTTAACATATGATCAAATGATTTGATCTTGGACAACCCTTTTTCATAGGGAAGAGAAATCTTTTAAGGATCACCATTCTCACCATTGTCAATGTCCATGGAAACCTTGAAATTAGACCTTATAAGCATCTCTGCTTCAGATGTGCTTTTAAGCATTTATGCTTCAGCAACTATCAACATTTGGGTAAGATAAATTAGGGTCGCTTCGATATTCCTCATATAAAGGATCTCAATAAACTAATCATATGACTTTGAAAGTGAGAGAAGAACCTAGTCAATGGCTTGCTTCCTTGGGAAAATGACATCCATTCTATCCAACTAGTCAATGTACGATGTCATTTTTAGAACATACGTACACATAAAATTTCCATCTTGATGTTTACAACCAATAGGGATTGAGTAGTCTTGTATCTTTCAACTTGGGGAAAATATGAAGATTGGAGAGTCACAAGAGGAAGAGGTAGATGAAATATGATGTCTAGTTCCATCATTTTCTAAGGAAGGGAAAAACAATTTCATATTGACTTGAAATTGGAAGACCATCTCTGGAAGATTGAGGGAAACTATTTCCATAAGAATGAGGAAGACCATTTCTATCTTCATAAGATATTTTTTTGAATACGAGAAAAAGAGAATTCAAGTTAGTTAATTTTAATCCTTAATTATTAAACCATAAATTTAAATTAAGGCCAGGACCCATATTTCTAATTCGAACTTTGAAGAGGGATGTCGTAATCAAATTTGGATCTATTTTGGATAGGTAAGGAGTTTATCAATTCCAATCTTATGAAACTCCTTGATCTTTTGAGATTCATTGAATCTTATCAATGACATGTTTAATCTCAGATTATGCTCTCAGTTTTGTGATTGGGATGCCGAGGATCACAAATGAGAAGTGAATAATCATGCAAACCTGCTTGACAACCTTGATGTCATTTATCATCTCACATTGATGTGCCGATTAACCACACACATTCCATCAATAATGATAAATTTCAAGATGCTCATCATATCTCTTTATAGTCCCTATTAGTGTGTCGGTTAACCACACACGCTCCACTAACATCATATAAAGCATGATGTGCGTTTTCATGGATTAACATACTTTTCACATTTTTCCTAAAGTAATTATGAGTGGGATTTTTAAATGTTCATTATACTTATTAATGAGATTATGTCCTATCAAAACCGTTCAACGAACCTCCACCATACAAGAGAGTGGTGGGTGAGAGTGGACGCCCAATGACGATCATTTTATAGGTCGCTTCCTAAAACTTCCCTTATAGTATGGCTTCGTGAATGAGGCGTGTTAGCGATTTGACTGAATGATTCTTATCTATATAGTAATTAATCTTATAATAAATATATAAGGGTGCATTTTAAAACATTTCAAAATACAAGGTTTAATCTTTTATAAATTAACTTTTTTAATTTAATTAAATTTAAACCAATTTATGGATTTATTAATTATCTTTTAATTAATCATTTAATTAAATTAATAATAAGATCAATTAGGATAATATTAATTAGTCTTATAATCCATCATTATCTAGTCTAAAAATATCTCCTAACATTTAGGATTTTATTTAATTATCTAATATAAGCAAAATTCGGATTTGGCAGATATTATAAAAAATAATTACCAAATAACAACCATATAAATCAAATTTGGAAAGAAATTCCAAAAATTTTGAATTAATATGCTCACGACATGAGCATTAAATCTTACGTCGTGAGATCAGTTTGACAGAAAAACAAAATTCTGAATTTTACTATGGTCATGCCGTGAGCATTAAATCTCATGTCATGAGATCAGTATGACGGTAATTTTTTTTGTTCAAGTTCATCCTATGTACAAAAAATGTTAGACATACCAAGTCTCTGGTACCACTGATGGGTTTAATAGATTACAATAACTATGTGCTTGCAGAATTTCACTTAACATTTAAGGGCACTTACCACCTAAATGATATATGCCTTTAACACTTTGAATGTAACATGCCATGAACAACAAAATAACTAGAACCCTAATGACTTTCTAGTATAATCAAATTACAAGAATTAAGGTTACATACCTTTTGATATGTTGTGGTAAATAAATCAGTGAACTCCTTCATAAACAAGCTCCAGAAAGCAAGCACCATAAATCTCGTGCCTTTGATGGTTCATACCCAAACCATAGGAATTGGAAGCTAAAGTGGAGAGAGGAGGAGAAAGATAATTTTTAGATTTCTCTCATGGAAATATGAGTGCTAAAAATTGTAAACCCTTAGGGGGTTTATATAGGTGTTAGGATGGTAGTGGATAAGGCAGGTTCCTTTTAGATAACCCTAATCTTCTTATTTCCTCCCTAAGGCATTCTAAGCTTCCTTAAAGCCCAAGAATGCATCCATAACCTCTTCTGGAGACCGTCCCTCTTATGGGAGGTTCTAGAATTGGTCAATGTTCAACTTTTGAACATTCTGACCTTTAGTCCTACTTTTAATTAATCCAATTAATCCTAAAGTTAATTCCAATTAATTTTAATTAAACAATAGTATTTCCAATTAATATATTATTCTCATAATACATTAATAAATCTTTTATTTGATTTCAAATTAATTTATTAATCATATAATAAATTCATAAATCAGTCTCTCTCTCTCTCTCTCTCTCCAAAAAGCATTCCAATCAATTACTAGGTTTGAGGGCAATCCAAAAGGACTTTGCTATTAATTCAAGTATATACCAATTTAGTTATATGCTTAGACACCTAATACAAAAAACATAAGATTGGAATGCCCTTCTCGATCATCAACTTATGACTGGCTTGCTCCAGGATTTCTTGTCGTACATCACAAAACAATAGCGCCTTAACCCAACCACACTATCTCGACATATGCAAACATATAAACAATAACAAGCAATAAAGGTAACCATACATATATACCAATCTAATAGGTCACTACAGTATACCTACATTCTACACACAATCACAGATCCAATAATCAGCACAACAGGTCACCTATATAGTAAATAGAGACCAAATCTTAAACCACAGCTCCAAAGCCTAAAGTTGACCTAAAGTCAAACTTAGTCCAAAAGTCAGCAGCCAGTCGCCACGACGTGAACAAGCTTATGTCACATCGTGGGGACTATAGAACAAAATAGTCGAGATTCTGCCAATTGCCATGACATGGCAACTAAACCTCCACGGTGTGGTAACTATCCAAACAAGCTTAATCAATAAAGCTCTTAATCCTTATCTCTACTCATTCAAAATTTCCAAAAATGCTTTCATACTCCCAAAAGATAATAAAAATCGCAGCTTTATAAACATGCATGTCCAATGCCTATCTTGAGCTCAAACTAGGCCAAAATGGTGTAAAATGAAGATCTCATGAAAGATTTCAAAAATCTATAAAACTTCAGATCCATCACTTCTAACCATAAAGGGACTATGTGGATCCATAATGTTTTTAACTTTATGGAACTCTAACACTCCAACTAGCCTATAAATAAAGAAAAGCACAAGAAAACTTAGATCTAAGCACATGGAGTCATAAAGTTTAGAACTTGAGGACCCATAAGAGTCCAAAAAATGTGCACAAATAGGATGGGAAGAGTTTCTTGCTGAAACAAAGCTTCAAGCGTTACCTTTTTCTTCTTCAAGACACCACCAAACACCATAAAAGCACAAACGTTAACAATGGAGGATAGGGTTTGCTTTGGAGGCTGAGGGAGAGAGTTATAGGATGAGGGTGGGTAACCCTAGCCATCATATCTCTTAAATAAGGGTACAAACCCCAAAATTAGGGCTTGTTGTTAAACAACTACCACATCATGGCCACAACACTGCCACGTCGTGACACTTCACTAAAGATGGGCGTTTTTCATGCCCCTTTCCATGTCGTGGAGACTACATCCCTACATCGTGGCCTTGAAATATTTTTTTTAAACTTAAAATACTTATAAAAAAGGATCATATATATATATATATATATATATATATATATATATATATATATATATACCTGGAACTAGTTGTTACAATAGGACTATATAGTCAAAATGGGATTGGTTCCTCTTATTCGTTAAGATTTATACATCTAAGGCCTTACTAAAAGTTGAGTACTAAATGAGACTGATTGCGATCCATATCTCTTGTTCAACATGATGTCCGAGACAAAGGAATAACTGACACCCTTCGAATGTTGTAAGTGATGGGTTTTATGCATAAGAACAATCCTATGTGCTCATACAAACCCTAATGCTTGGATCTAGGTTTCTCTATTGAACATGCTTTGAATCCAAGACTTTCAACCCTAGATCTATCATATAAGATTCGAAATCAACATAATAAGAACAGATCTAAGTGATTTACCTCTTTCAAATAGTTTGAAATCCTTGTAGTCTTCTTGATCTTGAGCTTAGAGTCACAATTGTAACTCCTCTAATGGTTCACAAACCCCACAAGCAAGAAGGCAATATGAGAGATGCTAAAATCGGCCCTAAGGTTCTCTTGGAATCCTGTGTAACCGATTTCCATAGCCTAGGGGTCTTATTTATACTGTAGGTTGCTACGGTTTCAGTCAAAACCCTAATGGACAACTTATTGACCAAGCAGCCCACGGAACCTTCTGGAATAAGGCCAATGGATGAAATTTTGATGGATCCCCATCATAAGTTCGTTCACCCTTTGATGCATTAGGTTTCCTTAGTCCAAAACTCAACTGTCATACATTTGACAGTTTATACCCCTTTATTTAATTAATCTCTTTTAGTCACCAAATTAATTCCTAATTAATTTATGACCAATACTAATCAAATAAATATGATTTCTACTTTAATATATTATTCTGATAATATATTAATAAACCATAATATTCTCTCTCTCTCTCTCTCTCTCTCTCTCTCTCTCCTTAAATTACCTTGTCCAGTTGCTTTGGTGAAGGCAACCCAAAAGGACCATGCACAACCGGGTCAAGTACATACCAAATATAGTTACGGGCTTAGACATTAATCCAACAGTAAGGGGCAGTAGTCCGTTGCTATACGTCTATGTTAGTATGTAATGAATCTTATTCAAGTGGGAGATCATTGGATCTATATGCTCAAGAATCATTATTGAGTGATGTTGCTAATAACATATGATCCTATAGGGTCACACCTTAATCAAGTTGGTACTTATTGAATATTTATTAAGTATTTGGTTTATTTATTTTGATTATTAATAAATAAATTCAACTACTATATCTAATTAGGGAAAAATTATTGTTTTATGAAAATAATAATTTAAAAGAAGACAAACTAGTTACTAAATCATATGTTATGATTAAAATTGCCATGTACAAATGTTTAGGATACTTAGGCTAACCATGACTTAACTTATTAGTTAGCTTACTTTGTTAGACAAACTAGCCTAACGTTTTGTCTCTTTTGGAGACCATATTGCTGCAAATTTTAAAAGACATGGAGGTTGCTTGTCAACCTCCATACCTTGTCTCCCATGCTCCTTCTACTAGACATTACTTTAGAGTATTTTAATGTGTAGCCTTTATTATTCATGTGAGTATAAAAGGAGGTGTTGTGCATGCAAAATGGCCACTCTTTCCTCTATAATAGAAGAATTCGTGGGGTTCTTCTCCATACTCTCACTATACTCTCTTTTGAATCTAGTGGTTGGTGCTTAGAAGTTCCTTGAGTTATCTCCTTTATGTTCTTACTTGTATTAAGTGCTTAAAGTCTTAAGATACTTAAGATATACAAGAAGGAAACTATCATATATTTGTATCTTAATCTTAATGGTGGATACTTATAGAGAAGATCATACTCTTTGATCTTTCTATCTTCATTAACACCCCAAAACCAAGTGGGTTCAAAGGCTTCAAAGATTGTCATTCTAAAACACCCATTGGTCGGTTCTAATATCAACTTCTATAAAAGGATCCTTGGTGGTGTTGTTTTTGAAATATACTCGAAAATTACTTATGAATTTTTAAAGCTTCCATTGTGGTTTTTATGAAAAACTCTCTTATATTTTGTATCAAATCCCATCATAAACAATTATCTTTAACTAAACCATTAATTAATTAATTATATTTAATCCTAATCCTTTCCTTATTTTTAAAATTAAGGTTAGCCTATCTAGTTTTAGTTGTTCAACTTTTAAAGAAATTAAAATAGAAAATAAGGAAACTAGAAAACCCTACCAGAACCCTAGCAATTTTCGAAAAAGAAAAGAGGTAAGGAAATTTTGAAAAACCATAGAGGGATAGTGTTAAATGTGACTCGAACATTTTGAGCAGTCTTATGGGTCATTTTGAGCATTCTCATGGAGCATTTGGAGCACTTAGATCTCAATGGAGCACTTGAGGTTCATGGAGAAAGTGACAAAGGAACAAATCACCTGAGATGACTTTGTATCATCTCAAAAAGGAACAGATCAAGTGACAAAGGAACGGATCTTCCAAAAGGGTGTTTGGAGCAACTTTGAGTGATTTGGAGTAACTTGGAGTGGCTTGGAGGAACATGGAGCAACTTGGAGCACTTGGGGCACTTGGAGCAACATGGAGAACTTGGAGCACTTGGAGCAACATGTATCAACTTAGAGCACTTGGAGCATTTGGAGCAACATGGAACATCATGTTGCAACATGTAGAAGAAAGTTGTGTAATCCTTGGGGATGTTATGCCAAATGATAGGATGATACGCCATCATGTATGAAGTTGTGCCAAGGTGATGTTTAGCCATGAAGATAATGTTGCTCCATCAAGAAGGGAAGTAGTGCCATGGAGGAGATCTTGCGTCATCATGGACCATCTTGGTATATGATGCACCATATTGATTCCTTTGTTTTGCCATATTGATCCATGTATGCTTAGAATATGGTGATGCTCAATAAATACACTATGTTGTGCCACCATGATGGATGTTGGGCCATTAGTGATCATGATGCTCCACTATGGTCAAGGTGGTCCATCATGTGTGTTGTTGATGCTCATGGATTGTATGGCATGGAAGAATGTTCTAGAAGATGTTGCATGGCGGATTGTGATTGGTTGTCACCTTTCATGAACATATGGGCCAATAGGCTTGGCATATTAGGGTTTTAGGTCTGATACCTTAAATATAAATAGGGATGTCTACTTGGTAATTTTGTGTCTTGTATTTTGAATCCTTAGTGAGTAGGATGAATCCATGAAGTTTGTACTTGTAATCACTGTTTGAGAACTCCGTGAATAAAGAATTCTCCCCTCCTGCCCGTGGATGTAGGTCACCTTGACAGAACCATGTATATTGTCTTTGTGTGCTTTTTAGTTATGCTTGTTTTCCGTATTACTTCCTAACAAGGGTTATCAAAACTTGGCAAGTAGCATCAGATTTGTTCTAAGTCTTGACATGTATCATTTGATTTCCTAACAAGTGGTATCAGAGCTACGGTTGGTGTTCTGTTGATTGAAGATGGCATCTCACAAGTTCAATTTGGAGAAGTTGAATGGTTCGAATGATTTCACTTTGTGGAAGGTGAAGATGAAGGCTCTTATAGTTCAACAAGAATGTGCAACGACATTGGAAGGAGAGGCAAAACTGCCAAAGGACATGGCGGCTAAAAGGAAGGTAGATATTCTTGAAATATCGTATAATGATATTTTATTGATTTTGATAGACGATGTACTGAGAGAGGTTGTGGATCAAATGAGTGATGATGGGCTTTGGGAGAAATTGTATGACAAGTATCAGAACAATTCTCTAACGGACAAGTTATAGTAGAAGCAATGTTTGTATACTCTTAGGATGTTGGAAATCACCCAAGTGAAGGATCATATGGACAACTTTAATAGGATCATCTTGTACTTACAAGGTGTGAATGTAAAGATTGAAGATGGAGATCAAGCACTTATCCTCTTATTTTCAATGCCAAATTCTTATGAGAATTTCGTTGATACCATGTTATATGGTAGGAAAACAATCACTGTGAATGATGTGAAGGATTCTTTGATGTCCAAAGAACTAAAAAGAAAAGTTTCAGTTGGAGAAGAAGTTTACAGTTCTGTTTTGTTCGCAGGTAGAGGAATAGCATCAGATAGAGGCAGAGGTAACAAAGGGTAGTCAAATTCCGAACCTAAAGCCAACAAAAATGTTATAACTATAAGGAAAATGGGCACTTTAGAAGAGATTGTCTATTGTTGAAGAAAGGGAATGGTGTTTGATCAAGCAACAACAATGTTGTTGTGGTTCAAGGAAATTCTAATGAAGGGGATGATGGTGAATTTTTGACAGTATGTACATCTAGTTCTACTTATTCTTGGGTCTTGTACTCCGGAGCATCCTATCACATGACATGCAATCATGACTGGTTCGACTTCTTCTAAAAGTTGAATGGCAATATGGGTGATGATTGGGTGAGCAATATCAAGGGCAGTGTCATGGTGCTAATTAAGATGCATGATGGTATAGTCAGGAAATTGGATTGCTAGTTCGTCCTGGAGCTTTGAAAGAATTTTATTTCTCTTATCACTTTGGAGAAGGATGGATTGAAGTATTTTGGAGAGGGTGACTGGTTAAGAGTCTCCAAGGGTGCTTTTGTGGTTATAAAGGGAAGGATGAATCGTCATGGGATTTATATTCTGGATACTATACAATTGGGGGAACGGTGACTGTATCCCAATACTTGGATCAGTATGATGATGAAAAGAAGTTGTGGCGTCATAAGTTGGGGCATGTGAACGAGAAGGAGTTGTTTGGTGGAGATGCAACTGGAAAAACTAAACCTGGTGAAGCTTGTGTTCAAGAGATACAATGCATGGTGAATTCAGTTCGATTTAACACTCAAGCAAGGAGATCCTAGAGTGTGTTCACTCAGATCTATGGGGTCCCTTTCCTGTGAAGTCTCATGGTGGATGTCAATACTTTGTGACTTTTATCGATGATTAATCAAGGAAGACATAGATGTACTTTCTAAAGACAAAAGAGCAAGATGAAATGTTTCGGAGGTTTAAGGAGTGGAAGGAGATGGTTGAGAAACAGATAGGGAACCATGTCAAGTAACTTAGAACAGAAAATGGTTTGGAGTTACAAGGATTTGTTTGACAAATTTTTTCAGAAAATAAGGTACAATGAGGCATCACACTGTAAGACTAACACCACGAAAAAGAGGAGTCGTATAACGAATGAACCAAACACTGTTGGAGTATGATCAGTGCATGCGATTATCTGCTGATTTATCAGAGCAATTCTGGGTGGAAGCAGTCAACATTACTTGCTATATGGAAAATAGATCTCCATCAACTGTAATTGATTCAAAGACTCCTCAAGAGATGTGGTCTGGAAAACCCTCTGAGAATTCTAGTTTACAAATGTTTGGATGCCCTGCTTATGCTTGTGTGAATGATGGTAAATTGGATCTAAGGGAAATGAAGTGCATATTTCTAGGATATGTATCTCAACGGAAAGGTTATCATTTATGGTGTACAGAAGAAGGAAAGTCTCCAAAATTCATTATTAGTAGAGGTGTTGAATATGCTATGTGTAACCAAAGAGGAGGTGGTACAAGTGTTGTGGGGAACAATCAGGGTGCTAGCCAGAAGGTGGAGTTTAAATAAGAAACACCACATAGTTTTGTGATAAATATGGAACAACAAGCTGGCATGGATCAACATAGGCATGAGGAATCCCTTGATCAACCCATGGAAGAAGTGTCTGGTGATGCAGATGCTAGGAAAGACAACTTAAAGAAGATTTTGGAGAATGAGCTTGTGATGAACGATTTAGGAGCTGGCAAGAAGATACCAAGAATGGAGACTCAGAGTGATAGAAGAACATGATGGTTATAAATTTCTCGTTACACTAAGAAAGTATTGCGGTTGTTCTATCATGATCAGTCCAAACATGTTGGTACTTCTTTGGTGGCTCGAGGCAATTGGAGGAAAGTTCACTGGGAAGTGGTCAAGTGGATCTTGCAACACTCAAAAAAATGCTTGATGTTTTTTGGTGAATGGAGCAAATTCATGACATATGGATCTGGTTGGATTGATAGACTTGGACCATGAAAGTGATATGAAGATAAGATGATCATTGACGGTTGGTCTTGTTCAGAGTCTTCTTTTGACGGTGGAGAAACCTATCATGTTCTATAACAATTAATGCATTCAAAAGTCTGGTGCCAAGGATAATCCGGAAGACATGGTGACCAGGATGTTTCCCAAAGAGAAGTTCAAGCTTTTCTTAGACTTGGTTGATGTTCGCAGGAGGTAAGCCCCTTCAGGGCTTGATGGCAGGAAGGGAGATGAAGTTTTTGTTCGAGGTGGAGTTCATAGGATGCTCATGTCAAGGTGGAGATTGTTAAATGTGACTCGAGCATTTAGAGCATTCTCATGGAGCATTTGGATCATTCTCATAGAGCTTTTGGAGCACTTAGATCTCAATGGAGCACTTAAGGCTCATGGAGTAGGTGAAAAAGGAACGAATCATGTGAGATGGATTTAGATCTTCTGATAAAGGAACATATCAAGTAACAAAGGAATGGATCATCCAAAAGGGGGTTTGGAGCAAGTTGGAGTGATTTGGAGCAATTTGGAATGGCTTGGAGCAACATGGAGCAACTTGGAGCAACATGGAGCAACATGGAACATCATGTTGCGCCATCTAGAAGGAAGTTGTGCCATCCTTGGGGATGTTGTGCCAAATGATAGAATGATGTGCCATCATATCTAAAGTTATGCCAATGTGATATTGAGTCATGGAGATGTTGACCCATGAATATGATGTTGCTCCATCAAGAAGGGAAGCTGCGTCATGGATGAGCTGTTGTGCCATCATGGACCATCTTGGTACATGATGTGCCATCTTGATAACTTTGTTGTGCCATATTGATCCATGTATGCTTATAATATGATGATGTTGGATTAGGTGTCTAATCCTATAAGTATATTTGGTATATACTTAAATTGATAGTAGCACAATCCTTTTGGGTTGCCCTCAAAACTAGCTACTGAACAGATGATTTTGGAGAGAGAGAGGTTGAATTTACTATTTGATTAATAAATTAAAATAAATTATTTGTTAATATATTATGAGAATAATATATTAATAAGAAATGATAATATTTAATCAAAAATTAATTGGAATTAATTTTGGGATTAAAAGAATTAATTAAAAGCATAGGGGCTGAATTGTAATTGTTCAATAGTTGAGAAAGAGCCAATCTAGAACCCTTCGTAGGTTATGGACGGTTTTTCCTAAAGTATTGGATGATTTCTTCATGCCTAAGGAATTCTAGAATCATCTTTGGAGGATAAACAGGAAAGTGGATAATTACCAGTTTTAAGATTATCTTGGATTTGGGCTTATCTAGGGTTTCCTGACTGCATTATAAAAATGGATATACCATATGGATTTCGGCCATTCTCTTCTCTAGAAGACCTAGCTGAAATTTTGAAGCTCTTTACTCTTTCTCAATCATTCTTCCTTTGCTAGTGTTTGGTGTGAACCATTAGAGGCGCGACATTTATGGCTCTTGCTCTCATGGCTTTAACAACACAAGGTTTTCATTGTTATTACTACATAACAATTGAAGTATGATTTTCTTATCCCTTATTGTGTATTTTGATTATATACTAGTGTTCTAGGGTTTCTACTTTGTTGTTCAATTTGTATGTTCAATTAGAGAAAACGTAAATCAAAATTATTTAGGGTTGCATGCACACATAGGATTGTTTGTTATGCTCAAAACCCATCAGTGGTATCAGAGCGTAGGTTTAGTTTTCTATTGAATTAATACAATGGTGAACTTGAACAAGGAGAAGAGAAAAGAATCGCCATTCTGTTCATCAAACACGTCGTGGTGTTCTTAGAACATGGCATGTTGGCACCCAACACGACGTGTTGATCTCCTAACACGACGTGTAGAGTTGTCAGATCCGAATTTTTGTGCCTTATCTGCCTAATTAGTATTTATATTATAATTACTTGCTATACTTATCCTCCAAATCGGATTTTGGTGTATCTATGATGATAAATTAAAAGCCTAGAAATTAGGAGATAAGTATTTGACTTAATTAATTGTTTTTTGTTAATTAATATGATTATTTTAAGAGTATAAATAAATCTAGATATTAACTACATTAAATAATTAATGTCAAATAATAATTGGTATTTTGAAAAGTTTAAAATATATCCTTATGGATCTTATTATTAATTTAATTAAGTAATTAATTAAAGGACAATTAATAAATCCATAAAATGGTTTAAATTTAATTAAATTAAAAGTTTAATTTATTAAAAGATTAAACCCTAAAAATTTTAAAATGATTTAAAATTCACCTTATACTATATATATTATTAAAGGTTTAATATATATTATATGTATAAAGAAAGTCAGTCGAACCACTAGTACGCCGATCTATAAGGAGAGTTTAAGGAAGTGGCCTATAAAATGACCGTCGTTGGGTAACCACTCTTACCCACCGTTCCCTTGATTGGTGGAGGGTCGTTAGCCGAACGGGTTTGATAGAACATAATCTCATTAAAAGTATAATTATATAAAGTAGCTAAACTATTTTAAATCTCACTCTTAGTTACTTTAGGAAAATATGAATTTGTATGCTAATCCATGAAATTGCACATTACGCTTTATAAGTCATTAGCGGAGCGTGTGTGGTGAAACGACACACTAATTTGGGACTAATAAAGTTGATAATGGATGTCTAAAAAATTATCGTTGATTAATGGAGTGCGTATGGTTAACCAACACATTAAAAAGAGATGATAAATGACATCGAGAGTACCAAACTAATTTGCAGGGTTATTCACATCTCGTTCGTGATCCTCGTCATCCCAGTCATAAAAATAAGATCATAATCGAGATTAAAATGCCATTGAATAATTCCATTAATCTCAAGTTTGAATCGAAAATATGGATCTTAGCCTTAATTTAAATTTATGGGTTAATAAATAATGGTTAAAATCAACTAACTTGAATTTTCTTTTCTCCTATTATAGATGACAAGTTCAGACAACAATGGTCTTCCTCATTCTTATGGAAATGTTTTTCCTCTATCGGAAGATGATCTTCAACATGTTGATCAAGGTGAAAGAATGTTCCCTTCTTCGAGCAATGGTGAAACTCGAGATCATGCTTCTTCAACTCTTCCTCCTCCTCCTCAAGTGACTCTCCATAAGTCATGCTTTCTTCAAATTGAAAAGTACGAAGTTACTCAATCCATGTTGGCATGTAATCATCAATATGGAAAGTCTGTGTGTGCGCATGTTCTGAAAATGAAGTCGCACATTGACAGATTGGGTATGATGGGTGTCATTTTCCAAAGGGAACTGGCCATTGACTTGGTTCTACTTTCTCTTCCAGAATTATATAGTCAGTTCATTAAAGAATACTATATGAGGGATCACGATGTGAACCTAATTGATCTGACACATATGTTGATTGTTGCTAAGCAGAAATTCTTAAGAGCACAAGTCAAGCAAAAGTGTTTGAAGGATATGTCTCCCAAATTTTGTCACACCCCCGGACCAGACGGCGGAAACGTCTGGGGGCTTGTGCGTGACTTCATCTTGAAATATCATTAGAGTGAATATAAATGAAACGTAACATCATCATTACCATGCATAATATAGTACAAATGCCATTGTTTACATCAAGTGCAATCTTTTAAATAACATGAACAAAACATTCTATGTATGATGTTTAACAGTATACAAAACAAAATCCCATATTCTTGTTGATTCTTCTGCTTAACGAGTCCCTGAGAATACAAGTTATTTTGAAAACATCAACATATATAATGTTGGTGAGTTTATAAGTATTTTTGAGGAAATGATTTGTATAACTTTGTAATCACAAGAAAATCTTGTATTTTCTTAAAATAGTTTGGTATGTTTATGTCCGATCTTGTATTAATGCATGTGTGTTATTGTTTAATAGAATACCAAAAGTGATAGAAGAAAATGTAAATAGAATGCCCCCAGAGAACCCGATGTTGCCCAAAAAAGAAGAATAGATAATTCTACCGTATCAACACCGAGGTTGAGTACCAGTGTGAGTAAGTTTCTGAGTAATCCAACATAAAAGCAAATAGTCTTCCGCAAAATTCATAACGTTAATTCCTCTAAGTGAGCCGTCATAACCATACTAAATAATGACAATTTCGCCTGTCTTGGTGTTTGTGAACGCCGACTGAAAAATAGAATAAGGTTATAGTCACCCTAGACCGATGTAGTCTAACTGTAGCGAACAACTCAGGTGTGGGGTGTCATTCCCGTATAGATCTATACACAAAACCCCGCTCTCCCTCAAAGAGACTCTGATTATAACTACATGCTTCGATCGTACACTCAATAGGTGTCAACTGAAAAACTCACTAGATCCTTAATCGAATTTACGCGAAGATAAACGTATAATACTCATTGCAGGCCCAACGAACCATGTAAGTGAGCCACTAGGGCATCGTTAAACATGTGAGTCACTTCAAAACCTAACATAAATGAGATTATATAACATGGGCCCGAAATATATGTGAAAGGACAACTAAGGCTCATTTCACATGTAAGGTATTTATAGGCCCAAATAGCACGCAAATAGTATACAAGGTCCGTCGCTCATGTTAATGGGTCAGTGAGGCCCAATAAACAAATACATAGTATTCAAGACATATCAAACATATAAATGGGCCACTAAGGCCCAATAACCTAAAATTGATCAAAATTAATCTGTTTGTTAGTTTATTGTTGGTTTTGGTTCAAGTATTCACTAAAATAGCATAAAAGGCCCACTTTTTGTAAAAATGACGTTCTTGGCCCAATAAGCCAAAAATTAACGTTTAAGGCCCAATTTTAGTAAAAATAACACTTTGGTCCCCATTTTGTTCAAAACTTGTATTTATGGCTAGTTTTTGGAAAAAATAACATTTTAAACACATTTTTTTCAAAAATATCATTTTTGGCTTGATTTTTGTGAAAATACACATTTTTCTGGTTTTTGGCTTTTCCGACCTAGTTATTGGTAAATTTGTAGAAAAATCTTCGTAAGTCAAAATTTGGATCCGTAAATTCTGGAAGTTTGAAAATTTTTTCTACTTGTTCACAATGTTTCTCATAATTTTTAATGGCCTATAACAAGTGTGAAATTGCTCAGCTTCACAGGCTGGTCCGAAATTATTTCAAATATGATAGGCAGTTTTGTAAAATTCGCCAAAAATTGTAGAAAAATCTTATGAAAACCTGAGAGTATTCATTTTAAAGGTATAAACCTGAACTTTTTTGCATGTAAAACAGTTTTGAAAATATTATCATTAAGTTGATCAAAACAGTCCGAGATTGGACCAAAACTTTTATGTCAAGGGCTAGTTTATAGATCTTTAAACACAACACTCCTTTTTACTATTTTAAGTGTATAAATCCCAGATCTACAAGTTTACATGTATTATATGTGATAACACATACTTTTCTCAAGGTTTTCATGTAGATCCAAGTGAAAAACTTAATATTCTTAACATATTTTTAGATTTAGGAGGTAAATAACACATAATCAACAAATAAGTCATGAGAAACACACATATTCATGCATATACACATAGATCTACACAAAGCAACTTGTATTCTCCCCCAAAACCAAGTAGAAATAAAAAATAACGGGTATGAACTCACCTTGGGGTGTTGGATTCGGTTTTTGGTGAAGAGATGAGTAGATCTCGGCCCTAGCAAACTCCTTGAGGATGTTTTCGAACTTAAAGGGTCAAGAGGTTGAAAAACTTGATGAAGACTCTTGAAACCCAACCCAAAATCTCAAAATTTTGAGGAGATGAGGGGATTGCTTGAGAGAGTTTTTGGAGAGTTTGAATGTGAGAATGTGTGTGTGTGTTCTTTGGCCGAGAATAAGGAAGAAAAAGAGAGAGGGTGGTGATTTTTGCATGATGGTCACAAGCTAGCTTGCATGGAAGTATGTTAAATAATCACATTGTTGTTTGGTGGTGAATTGTGAAGTGTCACTCCTCTAATTATCCATCCTTTTCTTTTTCTTTTTTTGTGTTGTTGGGCCGAGAGAGGGGAAAGAGGAAAGGAAAAGAGAAGATTTGGGCCCTTCCTTGTCTTTGTTTGAGTTTATGAGGCCTAAATAAATATTTTTCGACCTATTGGGCCTTGATGAGGGTTCACGGCCCAAAGAAGCCCAATGATGTAGTTTAAGGCCCATTAGGGCTTATGAAACTAGTTATGGCCCAACATGGCCCGTTAGAAATAAGATGGATCATTCTATGCCCAAAGTAGTCAAGTTGAAAGTTTATTGGTTCATTAGGCCCAATAAGAGAATCCTAGTCCATAATAATCTTGAACCGGGATTTTTAGGGTTTCCAACCCTTATTTGAACATATGAGATGTATTTGAACGAGCATGGAGTATAGTATTCACTTAGAGTACAAGCTTTTACAATGGATGATGTTTACATGAGAATAAAATTTTCCTATAAAAATTCTAGTTGTGACAAATTTCCATGGACATTAACGATGACAACAATGTTAGTCCAAAAAAGGTTTCTCTTCCCAATGGAAAGGGATCGGCCAAGGTCAAACCGTTTGATCATATGGTAAAGAGAAAGGCTAGTTCTGAGATAGTTCCATGTGCCAACCTCAAGGAGTCCATATGTTTCTATTTCCAGTTGAAGTGACATTGATTGCGCAGCTGTCCTGACTACCTGAAAGATATCAAAGATGGTGAAGTCAATTCGTATGACTCCACTTCAGGTACATCCATTATCTAACTCCATTTTTTAATAAGTTCCTATTCATAGATTCTTAATACATGATTTGATGATTACATTTTGATGTTTTGTAGGATCTAAGAGAAAGAAGCAAGCTTAAGAAGAGTGAGTTGAATCTGATCGTGAGAAATGGATTTCGATTGCATGGTTTGATGATCAGAGTTTTGAAGCTACTACTTAGGAGTTATGATAATTTAATAGATTGTTTAGGAAATGTTTAGAAACATAGTTTTATGCATTGCAAGGATAAGTTCCAAATTTTCATTTATTATCAATAAAAGTGAAATTTTGGTTTATATGTTTGATTTACTTAATATTTCCTTACAATGGCATTTAAGGAAGTGTCAGTTGCATTTATATTATGAGAAATATTAATTGTGGATTTGATTATTGTTATATCGCTTGTGGTGTTGTCATAATTAACCAAGTGAAGAGGAATTCTCATTACCCAAGTTTCAATTGGATTGAAACTTGGAGTCATGCAATTTGAATAGTGTGATGTATGAGAATCTTGATCGTTGGAAGATTATGACTGGTTAATTGATAACATGTCTATGTGAGTCAAAGTGAAGGACTAATGGATCTGGTACACATTGATGTGGACTATTCAGATCCACCACAAAGGATGATAACTTCATTCATCATGTTTTACTAATGCTTCAATAAACATGGTTGTGTTTGTAAGATTAAACATAATTATGATACTTTGAAAAGTTTCAAAAGGTAGCATAACGAATATAAAGAATCTATTAGGCAGAAAGATAAAATTTTCTCCAATCTGAAAAGATAGGAGAGTATTTTAGCATCGTGTTTTATGACCGTCTTAATGATTGTGGAACCATATCACAATTGATCTTGAAAGAACATCCTAGTGCGATTGTTTGACTAAGAAGAGGAATCAAACTCTACTACTATCACATATAACATATCATGCCAGCATATAACATATCATGTAGTAGCAAACGTAGATGATATCACAAAGACAATCATCTAACATACAACTCCTACTGGTGGGCCGGCATTGCGGCCGTAGACGCACCGCTACTGGAAGGTAACTCACCTCGTAGTAGCTGCTGAACTGTGCGGGAATCCTCTGACTGCTGCCGCTGCTGCTCTGGAAATCCTCCGACTATAATTCCCACAAAACACTTAGTCATACACTGCTAACTGTTCTTAGGGTAAAATGACAATTTTACCCCTAACCAAGTCAAAGTCAAAGTCAACTTCCAGTTGACCTGACTCGCCGAGTTGGCTCGCCAACTCGCCGAGTCCTTATCTTTCCATTTGTCCTTATACCCGTCTCTAGTTGTCGAGTTAGGCGATGACTCAACGAGTTTTCCTTCTAAATGAACATCGACTGAATCCTCATCCGACTTGCCGAGTTGTATGAACAACTCGTCGAGTTCATCTTCATCCTTAGAAGATGGCCTTGGACTCGCCGAGTCCGTTCATGCACTCGACGAGTCTTATGAACTTCTAAAACAATGGCTTAGTCCAGAATGTTGGGTCACTCCCCGGGACCCTCTTAAAAACTTTCCACACTTAACTGGGTCCTTTTGACCCTCAACTGATATGGGACAGAAACCTTGGACTCACTGAGTCCAAGAATGGACTCGTCGAGTCGGTCACATCCCCTTACTAAAACTTCGATTTCTGATGTACAACCCTTGATCAAAAGATAGATCTATGCTTCTACAATCGATCTAGCACATAAAGTTACAACCTTTACGTGCTTGCATGGGACTTTGAGCTCAAAAGGTCCTAAAACAAGCTCTTACAATGCATGAGGCCTTCTTTGAGTGCAAAATCCACTCCTTTCTGCCTTGAAACCCCTCTAAGGACCTAGATCCGAAACATCAACCCCCAACCATGCTTGCGAACATGGTTGGTGACCAAAATGGCTTAGAAAAGCCCTAAAACTCCACAAAATGAGATCTATTAAGGTATAGACTTTATACCTTCTGAGGACTACAAATGATGTTCAAAATCAGATCCCTCTAGCCTCCTCTTGATCCTTCAAGATTTTCCTTCCCTCCTTGGATCACAAAAGCACCAAAATCACTCCAAATGCCTTAGATTGCTTCAATAGCGGTAGGGTTTGCTATGGGGAGTCTTCTGGCCGCAAATGGGACGAAGGAGGCCGAGTTTAGGTGTTTAAATAGGGTGCAAACCCTCTGGTTAGGGTTTTTGTCCAAACAGGGCCTACTCGCCGAGTCTGGGACCCGACTCGTCGAGTCCACAGCTTAATCTCCGCTTCTACACGGCGAGTTGGTTGTTCAGCTCACCGAGTCCAAGTCCAAAATGCAAAATATTTTAAAGAAGAGAATACGTACCAAGAACCAGGTGCTACAACCCCCCCCCCCCACTTATTTTAGACTTCGTCCTCGAAATCTGCTGCTAGATCCTGAAACAGCTCGGGGTAATACTCCATCATCTCATCCACCAGCTCCCAAGTCCACTCTGACCCCTTCCGGTGCTGCCATTGTACCTTCACGAGTTCTACTGTTTTGTTCCTCAAATCCTTCGACTTTCGGTCGAGGATTACCACCGGCCGCTCAATTTAGTTCAGGCTGCCATCAACCTGAATGTCCTCCAAGGGTACCATTACTGAGGCGTCCACCAGACACTTTTGCAGCCGAGAAACATGGAAAGTGTTGTGTATCTGTCTGAGTTCGACTGGAAAATCCAGCCTATACGCCACCTTGCCCACCCGGGCTATTACTCTGAACGGTCCAATGTACCTGGGGCCCAATTTGCCCCGTTTCCTGAATCGGATAACGCCCTTCCATGGCGACACCTTCAGGAGAACCATATCCTCGACCTGGAATTTCAGGTCTGATCGACGCTTATTGGCATAGCTTTTCTGCTCACTCTGAGCAGTCTGAAGCCTGCTCTGTACCTGCTGAATCTTCTCTGTCGTCTTGAGTACTACCTCAGTGCTCCCCATCACCCTCTGGCCAACCTCGCCCCAACATATCAGGGTCCTGCACTTCCTCCCATATAGCATCTCGAAGGGAGGACGATCAATGCTCGCATGATAACTATTGTTATAGGAGAACTCTGCCAATGGAAGGTAGGTATCCCAGCTACCTCCAAAGTCTAACATGCAAGCTCGCAGCATATCCTCCAGGGTCTGGATGGTCCGCTCGCTCTGACCATCCGTCAGCGGGTGAAAGGCGGTGCTAAAATGTAGACGAGTACCCAGCTAGTCATGAAACTTCTTCCAAAACCTGGAAGTGAACTGCACATCCCTGTCTGAAATCACTGATACTGGCACCCCGTGCCGTGCCACTACCTCCCTGATATAGATATCGGCCAACCTTTTGGCCGAAATACTCTCCTGAATCGGGATAAAATGGGCGCTCTTGGTCAATCGATCGATGATGACCCAAATCAAATCCACTCCCCGTGCGGTCCTGAGAAGCTTTGTGATAAAATCCATCGTAATGTCTTCCCATTTCCATAGCGGAATATCTAACGACTGCATCTTGCCATGTGGCCTCTGGTGCTTAGCCTTGACCTTCCTGCAGGTCAAGCACCGCTCCACGTACCATGATACATCCCGCTTCATGCAGAGCCACCAATAGTCCAGGCGAAGATCCCTATACATCTTCGTCGCCCCGGGATAAATAGAGAATAGAGATTTGTGCGCCTCCTCCGTCAGAACCTGGCGCACACCCCCATGTTACCACACCCACACCCTACGGTGTAGTGCCAGTAATCCTCGGCTGTCATAGTCGAAGGAGGAAACCTGCCCCATAATCTGCTCGCTCTTTCGATGTTCCTCCTTCATGGCCTCCTGCTGGGCCTCCCAAATCCGCTCCAACAACGGAGTTACCACTGTCATCCTCAGGCAGATATCCCTGATCGGCGCTGCATTGCGGCTAAGCGCGTTGGCCACCACATTGGCCTTCCCTGGGTGATAAAGGATGTAACAATCGTAATCCTTTACCACGTCCATCCACCGACGCTGCCTCATGTTTAGATTCGGCTGATCCATGAGGTACCTCAAAATCTTATAGTCCGTGTAGATGGTACAGCGAACCCCATAGAAGTAATGACGCCAAATCTAGAGGGCGAATACAACAGCCCCTAGCTCCAAATCAAGCATCGGGTAGTTCACCTCGTGAGGCTTCAACTTCCTCGACGCGTAGGCGATGACATGCCTTCTCTGCATCAATACTACGCCCAACCCTGAGATGGACGCATCACAGTACACAACAAAATCCCCCATGCCCTCCGGCAGGGCTAAGATTGGCGGTTCGCACAATCTATGTCTCAGTGTCTTGAACGCGGTCTGTTGCTCAGGTCCCCAATGAAAGACCACGGCCTTCCTTGTTAGCCTAGTCAGGGGTACTACTATCTTGGAGAAATCCTGGATGAATCTCCGATAGTATCCGGCTAATCCTAGGAAACACCGAATCTCAGATGGAGACTTCGGAACCTTCCATCTCATCATGGCCTCCACTTTGGCAGGGTCCACTAAAATCTCGTTCTGGTTGATGAGAGGCCCAAGGAACCGCACCTCGCGCAACCAGAACTCATACTTGGAGAACTTGGCATACAAGTTCTCCCTCCTCAAAGTCTCCAGCACCTCCCGTAGGTGCTCCTCGTGATCCTCCTCCGTCTTGGAATAAACCAAGATATCATCAATAAACACTATCACCGACCGGTCTAACATTGGTCTACACACGTGGTTCATGAGGTCCATGAACGCGACAGGAGCATTGGTGAGCCCGAAGGGCATCACCACAAACTCGTAGTGGCCATAGCACGTCCGAAACGTAGTCTTCTGTACATCCTCCTCTCTGCCCTCATCTGATGATATCCTGAACTTAAATCAATCTTGGAGAACCAAGATGCTCCCTGCAGCTAGTCAAAGAGGTCATTAATCCTCGGGAGTGGGTAACGGTTCTTCACTGTTACCTTATTCAGCTCCTGATAATCTATACACATCCGATGCGACCTGTCCTTCTTCCTCACAAACAGAATCGGGGCTCCCCAGGGAGAACTACTCGGTCTAATGAATCCCTTGTCTAACAGCTCCTGCAGCTGTGTAGACAACTCCTGTATCTCAGGAGGAGCCAACCGACACGGTGCCTTGGCTATCGGAGCCGCACCAGGGACTAGGTCGATCCTGAACTCCGCCTGCCTCTCCGGAGGTATCCCCGGAAATTCCTCGGGGAATACATCCGTAAACTCCCGCATGATGGGCACATCATCCACTGTCGCCCTACCCGTCTTCTGTGTGTCCATGACATAAGCGACATATCCTGCGCCACCCTGCTAAAGGTAACGCCTAGCCCTTGCTGCAGAACATACCGCTGGTCCTTGTTGTGGCCTCTCATCCTGAACTACCAATTCTCCCCCACTTGGGGTCCTGATCTGAACCAGCTGGTGTGCGCAATCTATCACTGCCCCATTGGGGCTCAACCAATCCATGCCTATAATCACCTTGTTCCCTCTCAACAGAATAGGAACTAGGTGTACCAGATAACGCTCCTCAAATATTCTCAGCACACAGTCTCTGAATACCGTCGATGCTCGAACCGATCGGTCATCTGCAATCTCTACCTCTAAAGGGAAATCCAACATGCCCGAAGACTCAGGGAACTTCTTGCTAAGCGCAAGAGGGACAAATGATCGGGTAGCCCCCGAATCAAATATTACCTGAACTGGGATACCGTTCACATGGAACGATCCTAA
The DNA here is from genome assembly GCF_002870075.4 of Lactuca sativa. Taxonomy (NCBI): domain Eukaryota; kingdom Viridiplantae; phylum Streptophyta; class Magnoliopsida; order Asterales; family Asteraceae; genus Lactuca; species Lactuca sativa. The sequence goes on along the minus strand of NC_056629.2, from coordinate 29,539,340 downwards.
ACAGAGCACATACATAACATATCAAAATCACAGCAGCATATCATAATAGCATAAATAAGAAGTCATACACGTCACCACATCGGGTGCAACGCGTGCCTCCTCGGTAGTCAACTGGAATGCCCGGCTCCTCACCACTGGAGCATCTGCCTTGCCCTGCCGGCCATCAGTGATCCGCAGGGTCGCTGGAGTTAGCACCTTCACTGGAACTGATGCTGCTGTCAACTGGGGGCAGTTAGCCTTCTTGTGGCCCCTCTGGTTGCAGTGGAAACATAGCAACTCAGACTTCTGAATAACCGATGCAGGGGCAGTACAGTCCCTGTTGAAGTGCACCGTCTTGCCGCACTTGTAGCATCCCGACGATCCCAAGCTACACGCCCCCTCATGTGGCATGATGCATTTCCTGCAGTGGCCCGGTCCTGACTGGCCTTTCGGCCTACCATCTGATCCCTTGGGCTTTTTCCCCGAAGCCCCATTTGTCTAACCCTCCTCAGTCTTCCTCTTCCGGACATGATCCAGATCAATCTCCCTCTCCCTAGCCCTGGCAATCATGGAATCCAGGGTAGGGCAAGTTGAAAAACTAGCATGCTCCCGAATATCGGCTTGCAGTATGTCATAATAGCGGGTCCTCCTCATATCCTCATCTCCCGCATACTGGGGCACCAGCAATGCCCTCTCCCGGAACTTGGCGGTGATCTCCGCCACAGTCTCCGTAATCTGTCTCGTGTCCAAAAACTCTCTGGCCAGCTGTTGAAGCTCTATAGCTGGCGCAAACTCCGCCCTGAAGCTGGTCACAAAGTCTGACCAAGTCATAGCCTCCACAGCCGAGGCTCCCAATGAGTCACCAATAGACTCCCACCAGTCTCTAGCTCTGTCTCTCAAACACCCTGCTGCATATCTCACCTTCGACCCCTCGAGGCAGAAGCTAGTCTACTGTGCAGACTCAATATCTGCAATCCATCGTCTGGCAGCAATGGGGTCCTTCGCCCCATGGAAATCCGGCGCACCACTGCCCCTGAAGTCCTTAAAGGACAGTGTGGGGGATCCTGACTGGCCAGACGCCATACCACTCCTGAACGCCCTGAGGCGATCCTCCATCAGCTCAATGATCCCTTCCTTGATCGACCCGAAGATGATGGGGGTCGACTCAAGGATGCCTCTGGTGATCTCTGATGTGATGAACTCGTGTAGCCTCTCATCTGCTGGCTCGGAACCTGATCCCGAACCCGATCCCTATCCTAAACTGCCAACTACTGGCCTCTGTCGTAGTACCACCATTCTGCAAGACATAATACCAACCGTTAGTGATACTGATACCTCTAGAGGGATCACATCCACTACAAGTTCCCTGGTCTTGTCTCAACGTTCCTTAATTCGGGTACGGATCCTCTGCTTTCAGTAGTACGGGCCTATACTACCTTCCACATCTATCCGTACCTTCCTCAAGGTATTCCTTGACTCCACCAAGTCCCTTTAACCACTATTGATTCTCTGCTATTCCCATTCTAGGATTACCCTAGGTAAAATCTCTGACTCCACCCAAACCGGTCCTCAGCTGCTGAAGGCCTCCTTGTAATGCCAATTAGCCACTACCTGAATACCATCACATGTGATGAGGCTCAAATAATCCTTCGAGTAACAGACTCGTCTCTACAATGGTTAGACTCAGACAAGAGCTGCGCAATAGGGCCAAATCCAACACTCTAAGATTATTCAACCCTGATCACATGTGACATGGCGTATTCACCTAATGGCTAACCTCCATCACTCAGAGTCCCTCAAAGCACAAAGCAAGCAGCATTCGGACGCAGGAAAACTACTCAAGCAAATCTATTCTCCTAATGAGAAGCTGCACTAGCATACAATGCTAAGCTCATACTATCAGGCATAACCTAAACAGGCTATCCTACTGCTGTCTACTCAATACTAGCATGCAATTCACATAAACTGAAGCACATAGAGCAGGCACATAAGGCGTCATTCCTAGATCCTTAGTCCTATTCTAGCATGCTATTCTACTGGATCTGATAAACATAATATAACATTGTATGAGTATTTTGGGGAATACTTATTTGAGCTCGGCCGGTCGCGCACATCACACACTTGTTCTTTCTCAAAACTCTTCTATCTTATTCGTTAGAAAGCCATTTTCTTATAAAATCTTTTAATCCCTCGATTTGAGTCCAGACACCCCCGAAGGTGTCTCCGAATCCCTCAAATCAGGGCTCTGATACCAACTTGTAACGACCCAATTTTCACGTCCAAAAATTTCATTTTTTGATTAAGTGATTTGCAAAACATTTGTAACAAAATATCATCCGATCATATCATTTAATAAAAACATGTCTCGTGTCTGAAAACCGAATCGTAAAATCATAATAATGTCAGAGTACAAATCCCAGAATAACTCATAGTGCGCAAAACAATGTGTGTATGATGTGCCGCTACCGCGCCAGCTCCTCCCCCTAGCTGAAGAGGTACCTGAAACCAAAACTACAAACTGTAAGCATGAAGCTTAGTGAGTTCTCCCATTGTACCACATACCATACAATCACATAATATACATACTGCCGGACAATTCTGGGGTGCCCAACCTACCCAGGACGACCATTCTGGGGTGCCGACCTACCCGTACAACCATTCTGGGGTGCCGACCTACCCATGCGGCCATTCTGGGGTGCCGTCCTACCCATGCGGCCATTCTGGGGTGCCGTCCTACCTGTGTCAAGACATTCTGGGGTGCTGACCTGCCCGTCGGTCCTAACAACCGACCCTCGAGCACTATTCCACCCTTACTGCTACTATCACATATATCATAACATAAACATATTATCAGACATATCTGGGGTGTCCGAACTACCCTTCGGTCCTAACAACCGAACTTGGGTACTATTCCCCTCCTATTACCACTATCACATATAACATATCATGCCAGCATATAAACATATTATCATATACCGTCAAACATATCTGGGGTGTCTGGCCTACCCTTCAGTCCTAACAACTGAACTCTACTACTATTATATATAACATATCATGCCAGCATATAACATATCAGGTAGTAGCAAACCTAGATGATATCACAAAGACAATCATCTAACATACAACTCCTATTGGTGGGCCGGCATTGTGGCCGTAGACCCACCGCTACTGGAAGGTAACTCACCTCGTAGTAGCTGCTGAACTGTGCGGGAATCCTCTGACTGCTGCCGCTGCTGCTCCGAAATCCTCCGACTATAATTCCTACAAAACACTTAGTCATACACTGCTAACTGTTCTTAGGGTAAAATGACCATTTTACCCCTGACCAAGTAAAAGTCAAAGTCAACTTCCAATTAACCTGACTCGTCGAGTTGGCTCGCCAACTCGCCGAGTCCGTATCCTTCCATTTGTCCTTATACCCGTCTCTACTCGTCGAGTTAGGCGATGACTCGACGAGTTTTCCTTCTAAATGAACATCGACTGAATCCCCATCCGACTCGCCGAATTGTATGAATAACTCGTCGAGTTCATCTTCAACTGATACATAGGTCCTATCATTGACTCACCGAGTTGTATGAACAACTCATCGAGTTCATCTTCATCCTTAAAAGATGGCCTTGGACTCGCCGAGTCTGTTCATGCACTCGACAAGTCCCATGAACTTCTAAAACAATGGCTTAGTCCAGAATGTTGGGTCACTCCCCGAGACCCTCCCTAAAACCTTTCCACACTTAACTGGGTCCTTTTGACCCTCAACTGATATGGGACAGAAACCTTGGACTCGCTGAGTCCAAGAATGGACTCGTCGAGTCGGTCACATCCCCTTACTAAAACTTCGATTTCTGATGTACAACCCTTGATCAAAAGATAGATCTATGCTTCTACAATCGATCTAGCACGTAAAGTTACAACCTTTACGTGCTTGCATGGGAATTTAAGCTCAAAAGGTCCTAAAACAAGCTCTTACAATGCATAGGGCCTTCTTTGAGTGCAAAAGCCACTCCTTTCTGCCTTGAAACCTCTCTAAGGACCTAGATCCGAAACATCAACCCCCAACCATGCTTGCAAACATGGTTGTGACCAAAATGGCTTAGAAAAGCCCTAAAACTCCACAAAATGAGATCTATCAAAAGAGCAAACAAGGTATAGACTTTATACCTTCTAAAGACTGCAAATGATGTTCAAAATCGGATCCCTCTAGCCTCCTCTTGATCCTTCAAGCTTTTCTTTCCCTCCTTGGATCACAAAAGCACCAAAATCACTCCAAATGCCTTAGATTGCTTCAATAACGGCTAGGGTTTGCTATGGGGGTCTTCTGGGAGCAAATGGGACGAAGGAGGCCGAGTTTAGGTGTTTAAATAGGGTTCAAACCCGAGTCCGGGACCCGAATCGCTGAGTCCACAACTTAAACTCCGCGTCTCATCCCGCTTCTACTTGGCGAGTTGGTCCTTCAACTCGCCGAGTCCAAGGCCAAAATGCAAAATATTTTAAAAAAGAGAATACGTACCAAGAACCAGGTGCTACAAAACTGGATGTTACTAAAGTTGTTAAACAACTCTCAAGGACATTCTGAGGTTATACCAACAAATTGGTTGTTTGTGGACAGACAGAAGTATAGTATTAATTTGGATGGACCATATTGGCATAATTCTGAGTGGAGGTGACTCTTGTTAAAAAATTAATGGTCATATGGGAATATGGAAATGTTCTCATAGAGGGAGTTGATTATTAAAATCTACATGTGAGTTGGAAACTTTAATGCAAGGAAGGTGTTCAAGGTGTGTACCTTGAATTTGAGACTTCGTTACCATGAATTTGTTTTAAGTGACAAAAGATCCAATGGAACATTTTGTAATATCGTTGGCAAAGTCTCTGTGACTTTGAAGCCTTGACATCACAAAAGGGATATTGCATGAAAGGTTGAATTCTAACACATTTAGTAGTAACAATAATTTGAAATTATGGAATGAGCATCGTTGGAATAGTGTCTAATCGATATGTTCACAAAGGAAGGACCATAGAGAGACATAGTATGCATCTTTATACCATGACACGACTGATGTTTAATTCAAGTGTTTAGTTGATTATTCAAAACATTATACGATGAATAAAGTCTAATTAATATGGTGATTATATAATAAGAGTTTTATTTATATTCAATAGTTTTGAGATCATAGTTAGTTGGGTTATCATTGTGTTTCATTTCGCATGTTTTACTTCTTGAATAATTGGATTATTCAAAACTCCACAGTCGATCGTACTTTTGGAAGTAAGTAGCGAATTAAGACTGTCATGAATTGGATTGTAGATTGTCTGAAGAGTTTTAGACATACTAATAGTTTTGCTATAATGTTCATGAGTACTTAGAAAATGAGGATTTTGAGTATTGGATTAACCCACGCTCAGAGAATTAATTCATGGATTTTACCATGAGTAATTCTGAGATGATAATATCTTAAATTTTTGAAATGGTGATATATGAGTTGTTGTTTACAAGTCAGTGGTGTATTGATAATTCGTAAACGCATAAGTAACTTGATGTTATAAAATGTATTGTTGTGTGTGATTTGATGAGTGATTAGTACAATCATATAAGTCAAAGTTTATCCGTTGCTTTTGCCCTTACGGGATAAGCGATATATGTGGGCCCCATAATGATTTGATGATGACATCTAAAGCGCTTGGCCAAGCCTAGACTAAATTGATGTGTTCAATTGGTAGTCTGATTTCAGTCGTCAAAAATAAGAAATCGGGAAACAAATCTTGGACATAGAGATTGATTATAATCCATGTTTCATTTCTATACGATATCTTGTAGAACGGAGAAATATTTGATCACTTATCTAAGGAAACGTAACTGACTCAGTCAGAGTTCGATAGCAGCTTTGAGAGCTACAATTTGCTAATCAAAATTTGAATTCATATTAGCAACTATAGTTATTAAACGTATCCTAGTGAGAGACTGTTTGATTACGTGTCTAAGCACATAACTATATTTGGTATATACTTAAATTGATAGTAGCACAACCCTTTTTGGTTGCCCTCAAAACTAGCAACTAGAGAGATGATTTTGGAGAGAGAGGTTGAATTTATTATTTGATTAATAAATTGAAATAAATAATTTGTTAATATATTATGAGAATAATATATTAATTAGAAATGGTAATATTTAATCAGAACTTAATTGGAATTAATTTCGGGATTAAAAGAATTAATTAAAAATGCAGGGACTGAAATGTAATTGTTCAATAGTTGAGAAAGAGGCAATCTAGAAACCTCCATAGACTATGGATGGTTTTTCCTAAAGGATTGGATGATTTCTTCATGCCTAAGGAATTCTAGAATTATCCTTGGAGGATAAATAGGAAAGTGGATAATTAGCCGGTTTAGGATTATCTTGGATTTGGGCTTATCTAGGGTTTCTTGACTGCACTATAAATATAGATATACCCTATGGATTTCGGTCATTCTCTTCTTTAGAAGACCTAGCCAAAAATTTGAAGCTCTCTCCTCTTTCTCAATCATTCTTCCTTTGGTAGCGTTGGGTGTGAACCATTAGAGACACGACATTTGTGGCGCTTGCTCTCAAGGCTTCAAAACTACAAGGTTATAATTGTTATTACTACATAACAATTGAGGTATGATTTTCTTATCCCTTATTGTGTATTTTGATTATATACTAGTGTTCTAGGGTTTCTACTTTTTTCTTCAATTTGTATGTTGAATTAGAGAAAACGTTGATCAAAATTATTTAGGGTTGCATGCACACATAGGATTTTTTGTTATGCTCAAAACCCATCAGATGATGCTTAAGAAATACACCATGTTGTGCCACAATGATGGATGTTGGCCATTAGTGATCATGATGTTCCACCTGTGCATCATGTTACTCCACTATGGTCAAGTGGTCCATCATGTGTGTTGCTGATGCTCATGGGTTGTATGACATGATAGAATGTTCTAGAAGATGATGTAACACTCGTGTTCCAGATTGGTTAATTGGAGGAAAGTATGTGCCACGACATGGACATTGAAGGCCACGATGTGGCAATGATTAACTGGTTGCAAGATTTTTGGACCGCAACAGCGTGACAACTGTTCAGGTCCAAGCCCATGAATCTTTTAGGGTACCCTTCTGTAACAGCCCGAAATCTCAGGTATTGTTTAATTATGTTTTTGGGGTGAGTGAGAGGGGACTCGGCGAGTTGGAGCCTAGACTCGCCGAGTAGGATCGCAGACTTGGTCGCGGGTCCGCGACTGGACTCGACGAGTCCAGATATAGACTCGGCGAGTCGACGCTGTTCAGCAGAAACCCTAACCGTTCAGTTTTGGATCGTATTTAATGCTCTTATAGGCCGTCATTGTCCGTCTTTAGTCGATTGAGAGGAACCCTAAACGGCTGTGGGCATCTAGAGCAAGATTGGAGGATATTAGGGCTTGAAGAAATTGTTGGGCAAGGAGGAGAAGGGTTTAGGCTAAAGGAACAGCAAGGGATTCGAGTTCTGCGGGTTGGAGATACAGAGAGGACATATTCCAGGTAATATTTCGGATTCCCTTCTGTTGTTTGATGTGTTTATGAATTTAGGGTTTATAGAACCCATTTGGTGATTAAATGAACTAGTGCCTTGTTACCCAACGACTATAATCTTGTAGTAGGACCTCTAGAGGTGCAGAAGGTCCCATGCATGTGTATTTCGGGACGAGACCTATCTCAGGAAGCAGTTTGATCGACTGCATGGCGTGGACTCGCCGAGTCCGATGAACAGACTCGGCGAGTAGCTTGAAGATTCACTGGGACTCGCCGAGTTGTTCTTCAGACTCGGCGAGTGGAGTCGGGGTGGCCCCGCGATTCTACTAGGGGTAACTCGTCGGGTCGAGGAGGGTACTCGACGAGTAGATAAGGAATCTCAGAAAGTTGGAGGACGTCTAGACTCGCCGAGTCGCCAAGGTACTCGCCGAGTCCGGTCGAGCTGACCGTTGACCGTTGACCAGAGTTGACCTAAGTCTGACTTCCTAGGGATAGTCACACTTAGAAGATATGAGTGTTAATGAGATATGTGATGTTATAGGAAGGTTGTAGCTCGTTGGATTGTGCACGAGTGATTTCAGGAGTTGCTAGCTTTCAGCATTTACGAGGTGAGTCTTCTCACTATACTGTACCCGGAAGGGTTGACTGTGTGACCGGAAGGTCGGATATGATATGTGATATGTATGCTATATGTGGTAAGTTATTTGTTATATGTGCTATGTATGTTATGGGCCGGAAGGCGATTATATTATGGGCCGGAAGGCAATATGTTATGGGCCGGAAGGCGATATGTTGTGTGATGGACCGGAAGGTCGGCGTGGGTAAGGCCGGAAGGTTTACCCAGCAGGGACGGAAGTCCCCTGAGACACATGGACCGGAAGGTCGGGCCTGGAAAGGCGCATGTGCGTAAGTTGTATATTAGGGAACTCACTAAGCATTTATGCTTACAGTTGTTGTGCATGTATTTCAGGTACTAGCGAGGACCGTGGGAAGGCGCCGGCATGATCGATACACACTGAAGATTGTCTTTATGATCTTGGGATTTTGAATATATGTATTTGACAGAATACTTAAACTATTTATGCCTTGTTTTAAATGGAATTAATTACGTTTTAAAAATGAAAAATTTGTTTGAAAAATTTGAGTTGTTACAATTGGTATCAGAGCCTTGGTTTGAGGGATTCGGGTGCACCTTCGGGGGTAACTGAACTCAAACCGAGGAGCTGAGGAAAACTTTTCAAATAAAGGCATAAACTTTTGTAAATGGTTTGTGGTAAGCAAGAAAGAAGCAGTGTGTACGATCAGTCAGCGCCCGAACGGTAAAGATCCCCAAAATACCTTACAATATTATATGATGTGAATTGTTATGCATGCTAGAAGACTAGGTATTCATGATAGGACTAGAGTGGCCTGATTTGTGATGCCTTAGTCTAGGGAAGTTTGCTTATATGAGATGCCTTGCTAATGTGCGGGTAGATAGTGCATATCAGAAGTAGAGTACTCACTATCCGAAGTTTGGGGAGGAGGACTTGGGATGAACACTGATGCGGTGTGGTCGGTAGTATTGGGCCCGTACTACCGAGGACACCGGGTCAGTGGGAAACCCAAGTAAGAATCCCTGGATATCGGGGACGGGGTAGGGTCGCGTTATCAAGTGCAATTACACTTGATGGAGTCTCTGATAGTTTTATGTTGTATTTCAGAGACATCATGGTTAGACCACGCCACGGAGCGAGTACGAGCGGTGTGAGTGACGAGGATATTCGTCAGATGATTCACGAAGAGGTGGCGGCGGCGATCCGGGCTGAGATCCCGGAGATGTTTGGGTCTATTAAGACCACCCTGATGGAGACATTTGATGAGCGGTACGCCGCATAGACTGAGGCTGCAACCGCTGCAGCTACCGCAGCTTTGGCCGCTGCTAGGCCACAGGGAGGTGACTCGTTGCTGTTCCGAGAGTTCAGCAACACGAAGCCACCGGAGTTCGATGGGACGCAGGATCCGATTGCTGCGATGAGGTGGATCGCGGATATAGAGGGGTGCTTCTACACGTGTTCATGCCCGGAGCACCTGAGGGTACGGTTCGCTTTGAACCAGCTCCGCCTGGGAGCGAAGGACTGGTGGAAGTTCGTGACAGCGAATTTCACTTTGGCAGAGACTACAACGGTGACATGGGAGGGGTTTACTGCCATGTTCAGGGATGAGTACGTTCCCCCGGTGGAGAGGGAACGATTGGTGCAGGAGTTCTTAACCCTCAAGCAGGGTACCGATTCTGTTGCGGTGATTACACAGAAGTTTCATGAGAGGGCGATGTTTTGCCCTGAGCTGGTGTCCTCGGAGCAGGCTCGGATGAGCCGATACTTGGGTGTCTTGAGGAGGAATATTCGGGAGTTTGTGTCAAACTCCACTTACCATACTTTTGCTGAGCTTCAGGCGAATGCCAGGAAGCGCGAGATCGAGTTGGAGACCCAGGCTAGGGAGGAGGCCGAGTCTCAGCGGGTGGACCGGCGACCGACTCAGTTCCAGCCGGCAGCCAAGCGGACCAAGTCCGCTGATTCGAGGACAGGAGGTTCGAAGAGTCGCACTTGCGGGAAGTGCGGCAAGAGTCATGATGGAGTATGTCGATCTGGTGCTTGCTACAAGTGTGGCAAGGAGGGGCACATTGCTAGGGAGTGTCCCAAGGGATTTACGGTTTGCTTTCATTGCAACCAGACGGGCCATAGGAAGGCCGAGTGCCCTCAGCTTCTTCAGGGATCTGCACCTGCTGCCGGAGTTACTGCGACTCGACCGGTGAAGGCCGAGGCCCTGAGGGCTCGGGGAAGAGCCTTTCAGTTGACTGCGGAGGAGGTCCGCGCTGCGCCCGATGTTGTGGCAGGTATGTTGTAATTCATGTAATTATTTTAATGTCGATATGTTATGCTTATGTGATTATGCGCGTAGGTACTTTCCTTGTGAACTCTGTGCCTGCCTTAGTGTTATTTGACTCGGGTGCGAGTAGGTCCTTTGTGTCCCTAGCCTTTAGTCAGCATATCGGCGTCAGTGGTGAGTCGTTGAGTCGACCTTTGAGAGTTTCTATAGCTGACGAGAAGGTGATTTGTGCTACGGAGGTCCTTCGGGGATGTGTACTAGAGATTTTCGGGGTTGGATTCCCGATTGATCTGATTCCTATCGCGATGGGGGATGTCTGTGTCATCGTGGGCATGGACTGGCTGAGCCGATTCGGCGCTGTCATCGACTGTGAGCGTCAGTTGGTGACTATACGAGACCCTAGAGGGGGAGTTCTTTCGGTGTACGGTGAGGGTACCCGTTCAGGATCAGCTTTTTGTTCGGCCGCAAGGGCGAGGCAGTGTCTACGGCAGGGCTGTAAGGGTTTTGTGGCGTATGTGATGGATACGCGGGAGGTTTCCGAGAAACCGAAGTCAGTTGAGGAAGTTCCTGTGGTGTGCGAGTTTTCAGATGTTTTTCCCGAGGAGTTGCCAGAAGTACCTCCTGTGAGGCAAGTAGAGTTTGGTATCGATCTGGTTCCGGGGGCCGCGCCTATTGCCAAAGTGCCCTATCGTCTTGCACCTCCAGAGATGCAAGAATTATCCTCGCAACTCCAGGAGTTGCTGGGGAAGGGATTCATTCGGCCGAGCAGCTCGCCATGGGGAGCACCTATTCTGTTCGTCAAAAAGAAGGATGGTTCACACCGGATGTGCATTGATTACCGGGAGTTGAACAAGCTAACGGTCAAGAACCGTTACCCGTTGCCGAGGATCGATGATTTATTCGATCAGTTGCAGGGAGCATCTTGGTTTTCCAAGATCGATCTGAGGTCAGGATACCATCAGGTGAGAGTACGGGATGAAGACGTCCAGAAGACAGCGTTTAGGACGCGATATGGGCATTATGAGTTTGTGGTGATGCCTTTTGGACTCACCAACGCCCCGGCTGTGTTCATGGATCTCATGAACAGGGTATGCAGGCCGATGCTGGATCGGTCAGTGATCGTATTTATCGACGACATTCTGGTGTATTCGAGATCTAGAGAGCAGCATGAGGAGCATTTGAGGGAGGTCCTGGAGGTATTGAGGTCGGAGAAGCTTTATGCAAAGTTCTCCAAATGTGACTTCTGGTTGCGGGAGGTCCAGTTTCTGGGACATGTGGTTAATCAGAAAGGGATATTGGTCGATCCGACCAAGGTTGAGGCGGTGATGAGTTGGGAGGTGCCGAAGTCACCCTCTGAGATCAGAAGTTTCCTTGGGTTGGCAGGGTATTATCGGAGATTCATCAGGGATTTCTCCAAGATCGCAGTGCCACTCACCAGATTGACCCGGAAGGGTGTTACATTCTCATGGGGGCCCGAGCAGCAGACCTCCTTTGAGACACTTCGCCAGAGATTGTGCGAAGCCCCGGTATTAGCTCTCCCAGAAGGGATGGAGGATTTCGTGGTATACTGCGACGCATCGATTTCGGGATTGGGTGCAGTGTTGATGCAGAGGGGTCATGTGATAGCTTATGCGTCGAGGCAACTGAAGCCTCATGAGGCGAGATATCCCACGCATGATTTAGAGTTGGGGGCAGTAGTGTTCGCTCTCAAGATTTGGCGTCACTACTTGTATGGGGTTCGATGTACGATTTACACGGACCATAAGAGTTTGAAGCATTTGATGGATCAGCCCAACCTAAATATGCGTCAGAGGAGGTGGTTGGATGTGGTCAAGGATTATGATTGTGAGATCCTGTACCACCCAGGCAAGGCTAATGTGGTAGCCGATGCATTGAGCCGCAGGGCGGAGAGCACTCCATTGCGAGACGTATGCTTGAGACTGACTGTGATGACTCCTGTATTGGATGATATTCGTAGGGCACAGACTGAGGCTGTACGACCAGAAATGCAGAAGAAAGAGCGGGTTGTGGGATTAACCTCAGAGTTTGTTAAGGATAATTGAGGGCTTATGACGTTTCAGGGTCGGGTCTGGGTACCGTTCGCGGGCGGTACTCGTACTACTTTGATGGAAGAGGCTCATAGATCGAAATTCTCGATTCATCCCGGTGCTACAAAGATGTATTTGGATTTGAGGAAAGAATATTGGTGGCCCTGTATGAAGAGGGACGTGGCATGGTTCGTTGAGAGGTGCTTGACCTGCCGTAGGGTTAAGGCTGAGCACCAGAGACCGCATGGCAAGTTACAGCCATTGGAGATCCCCGAGTGGAAGTGGGAACAGATCACTATGGATTTTATCACCAAATTGCCGAGGACTGCTAGGGGAGTTGACGCAATTTGGGTGATCGTGGATAGGTTGACGAAGAGTGCACACTTCCTTGCCATCAGTGAGAGTTCTTCAGCGGAGAAGTTGGCGGAGATATATGTGAGAGAGGTGGTATCTCGGCACGGGGTGCCGATCTCGATTGTGTCAGACCGTGATGTGCGCTTTACTTCCAGATTCTGGAAGAAATTTCATGAGGAGCTGGGTACTAAATTGCATTTTAGTACCGCATACCATCCCCAGACAGATGGTCAGAACGAGCGGACGATTCAGACGCTGGAGGACATGCTCCGAGCGTGTGTATTAGACTTCGGGGGTAGTTGGGATGCGTATTTACCATTGGCAGAGTTCTCCTACAACAACAGCCATCATTCGAGCATTGGTATGCCACCTTTTGAGCTGTTGTATGGTAGGAGGTGTCGGACCCCCATTTGCTGGGGAGAGGTGGGACAGAGAGTGATGGGCAGCACGGAGATCGTGCTCCAGAAGACATAGCAGATTCAGCAAGTGAGACAAAGGTTATTGACTGCCCAGAGCCGACAGAAGAGTTATGCATACAGGCGCCGATCCGAGCTTGAATTTCAGGTCGGCGACTTCGTTCTCCTGAAGGTCTCTCCTTGGAAAGGAGTGATTCGATTCAGGAAGAGGGGCAAATTGGGGCCCCGGTATATTGGACCATTTCGTGTGATTGCGAGGATAGGCCGGGTAGCCTATCGGTTGGAGTTGCCAGCGGAGTTGGGTCAGATCCATGACACTTTTCATGTGTCGCAGTTGAGGAAGTGCATAGCCGATGAGTCGGCAGTGATTCCATTGGAGGATATCCAGGTGGATGCGAGCCTGAATTATGCGGAGAGACCAGTGGCTATCAGAGATCGGAAGATCAAGGTTCTGAGGAACAAGGAGGTACCTCTGGTGTTGGTTCAATGGCAACACCGTAAGGGATCAGAAATGACTTGGGAACCGGAGCGCGAAATGCGGGAGCAGCATCCGGAACTATTTGCAGAGTGAGACTTCGAGGGCGAAGTCTAATCCAAGTGGGGGAGAGTTGTAACAGCCCGAAATCTCAGGTATTGTTTAATTATGTTTTTGGGGTGAGTGAGAGGGGACTCGGCGAGTTGGAGCCTAGACTCGCCGAGTAGGATCGCAGACTTGGTCGCGGGTCCGCGACTGGACTCGACGAGTCCAGATATGGACTCGGCGAGTCGACGCTGTTCAGCAGAAACCCTAACCGTTCAGTTTTGGATCGTATTTAATGCTCTTATAGGCCGTCATTGTCCGTCTTTAGTCGATTGAGAGGAACCCTAAACGGCTGTGGGCATCTAGAGCAAGATTGGAGGATATTAGGGCTTGAAGAAATTGTTGGGCAAGGAGGAGAAGGGTTTAGGCTAAAGGAACAGCAAGGGATTCGAGTTCTGCGGGTTGGAGATACAGAGAGGACATATTCCAGGTAATATTTCGGATTCCCTTCTGTTGTTTGATGTGTTTATGAATTTAGGGTTTATAGAACCCATTTGGTGATTAAATGAACTAGTGCCTTGTTACCCAACGACTATAATCTTGTAGTAGGACCTCTAGAGGTGCAGAAGGTCCCATGCATGTGTATTTCGGGACGAGACCTATCTCAGGAAGCAGTTTGATCGACTGCATGGCGTGGACTCGCCGAGTCCGATGAACAGACTCGGCGAGTAGCTTGAAGATTCACTGGGACTCGCCGAGTTGTTCTTCAGACTCGGCGAGTGGAGTCGGGGTGGCCCCGCGATTCTACCAGGGGTAACTCGTCGGGCCGAGGAGGGTACTCGACGAGTAGATAAGGAATCTCAGAAAGTTGGAGGACGTCTAGACTCGCCGAGTCGCCAAGGTACTCGCCGAGTCCAGTCGAGCTGACCGTTGACCGTTGACCAGAGTTGACCTAAGTCTGACTTCCTAGGGATAGTCACACTTAGAAGATATGAGTGTTAATGAGATATGTGATGTTATAGGAAGGTTGTAGCTCGTTGGATTGTGCACGAGTGATTTCAGGAGTTGCTAGCTTTCAGCATTTACGAGGTGAGTCTTCTCACTATACTGTACCCGGAAGGGTTGACTGTGTGACCGGAAAGTCGGATATGATATGTGATATGTATGCTATATGTGGTAAGTTATTTGTTATATGTGCTATGTATGTTATGGGCCGGAAGGCGATTATATTATGGGCCGGAAGGCAATATGTTATGGGCCGGAAGGCGATATGTTGTGTGATGTACCGGAAGGTCGGCGTGGGTAAGGCCGGAAGGTTTACCCAGCAAGGACGGAAGTCCCCTGAGACACATGGACCGGAAGGTCGGGCCTGGAAAGGCGCATGTGCGTAAGTTGTATATTGGGGAACTCACTAAGCATTTATGCTTACAGTTGTTGTGCATGTATTTCAGGTACTAGCGAGGACCGTGGGAAGGCGCCGGCATGATCGATACACACTGAAGATTGTCTTTATGATCTTGGGATTTTGAATATATGTATTTGACAGAATACTTAAACTATTTATGCCTTGTTTTAAATGGAATTAATTACGTTTTAAAAATGAAAAATTTGTTTGAAAAATTTGAGTTGTTACACCTTCGTATTTAAACCCCTCTAAGCCATTGGTAGGGTTCCTTATCAGCCTTCATCACCCTCAAGTTTCATAAAACTCTAACCCTAACATTTCTTGCAAGTGTGAGCTCATTTTGGGAGTCTTTCGTTACTTTTGATGGAGGAAGAAGCATTGGGGAGGATTGCAGTGCATCTTGGCCAACTTGAAGATCTCTTTTGGGTATCTTTGGACCTTTGTAAGTGTCCATGTTCCTTGCTTTATGGATTTTGGTGGGTAGATCTTGAATAGTATCCCATGTTCCTCATGCTTGAGCAAGTTTGGAGGGAAGGAACTCATTAAATTGGCCACTTTATGACTCTCTTGAGTCCCCAGAGCATTTTATATTGTGGATCTAGCCTTTGATAGAAGTTCTTGTCATTTCTTTAAGTTTTGGTCTTTAGAGCTTATTTTGACCTAAAATGGATCTTGGAAATGTATTGGAAATATATGTCTATAAAGCTTCCACCTTTATGATAGGTTTAGTGTTATAAACCCTTATGGAGTGGTTGGGTTAAGGACTTTTTCATATTAAGGACTTAGTGGTTAAGATATTATGGATTTTGACCTTATTTGGACCTACGGTTTGTGATCTTGATCTCTTTGGGCGCCTTAATGGATAAAGGTGGAAATTTAATCCATTTAGACCATATTATAGAGCAGACCTGAGCTTTGGAGTTCTTGGAATCGAAGGAAGCAACTTAATCCATTAAGCTACTGGAAACCTAGTGCCCATGGCGTGGCGATTGGGAATTCTGCATATGTTTAGCTGGGTGAAGGCTAAGACATGGCGGTTGGCTAAAGTCAACTATAGCCATTGACTTTGACCGTGGACTCTTGGCATGAGTTAACTTTTGGCCGAAATCTATTTTTAGAAGATAGACTTAGGTTTTGCCTTGTATGGATTGTTAGGAGGTGTTTAGCACCCATATTTTTGCGTTGAGAGCTGTTGGATGGGGTCGGTGCGGCGTTGCACGAGGTTTTAGTCAGCTTTTTGATTCAGGTGGGTCTCTTCACTATACTTAGGGGTCCAAGACACCAATGTCGGCTCATTGGTTTATGTTATATAAGACGATCAGGGGGTGAACCCTAGTATTTATATGAAAGACCTGGAGGTGGCTCCTTACAAATTGTATCCAAGACTAGGGACCAGACCCTGGTAGGTATATATAGTGTGCTATTTGTCTTTGTGATACTTGCATGGAAGACCAGTAGGTGGCTCTTGGCACTTGTCTGTAAGACCCAGGGTTTTGGCCCCCCGACATGGCAAGGAAAGACCATGATACAACTCATGGCATAATGGCAAGACTATGGTTGGCACATAACAATCTTTGTTGTATGTATGGTATGTGGTATTTTGGGGAACACAATAAGCTTTGTGATTAAAGTTTTATGTTCATGGTTTTAGGTACTTGTGGTATGAAAAGGAAGGGCCCGACATGACTTCACAACATCCCCAGAGTTTTCCGCATTGGCAATTTATGATCTTTACTTTGATGTTTAAATAATATATTCACTTTGATTGGTTTTGGAACAACTCGTTTGTATGGTTTATTGTTTTAAAACTGAAAAGTATCCTATGAATTTTTGGGACATTACAAGTTGGTATCAAAGCCTTGGTTTGGGGGATTTGGACACTCTCGGGTGTGTCTGTACTCATTTTGAAAGAAAATGAATTTTATGAAAAGATTCTTTTAAAAGAAGAAGGGGGTATGATGTGTGCAATCAGCTGATCTCAAGTAAGTGATTCCCAGAATACCAATACATGTTTGTTATGTTATATGTTATGAGAATTGCATGCTAGATTAGGGCTATGGGTCTATTCAAGAACTCATGATAGGAGAGATGCCTTTATATGCCTGTTGTTTGAGCTTTTAGAATCATATGCTAGTACGGATTTCAGATGATTGGATATAATGGCCTGATTAGGTGGTGTGCTGGTTAGATTTTCCCATGCGTGAATGTTGCTTGCTTTGTGCTTTATGGGACTCATATTAATGTGACCTAATTATTTCATAAATATGTTAAGTTACATGTGATGGGTTTTAGGTAAAACAAATAAACTAGAAAAACAATTCCTAAGTTCACATACAACCTACTTTGGATCTATGTTTTAACTATTGAACATATAACCTTGAATTGCAAAACAAGAACCCTAGAGGAGAGAGGCTACTTTTGAAAATAACAAACTAGGGTTTAGGAATTACATACCTTTCAATTGTTATAGCAAACAATTTACAATCCTCTTGATCTTTATCTTGATCTTCTTGGAAGCTTAGCACCACAAATGTAATGTCTCTAATGGACTCACACCCAAGAACTAGCAAGAAGGAAACTAGAAGGAGAGAGAGGGAGGGAGTATGAAATTCTCGGCCTAGGGTTACTTCAAAAAAGAAGGAGTGCCCAAAATGTAAGCCAAGAGGCTCCTTATATAGCTGAGGGATTTAGGGTTTAGGGAAAAACCCTAATGCTCCTTGCTTAGGGCCTAAGCAAACCCAAGGGCCTTATCCAAGGCCCCATGGACGAAATCCTTAGGGTTTTCCCTATAGATTTCGTCCACCCTCTTCCAAGGGGTTCTGGAACCTTCCACTCAACTATTAGATAATTGCAAACTAGTCCCTGCACTTTATAATTAATACAACTAACCCCAAAATTAATTCTAATTAATTTCTGGCTAACTATTAATTATACATTATGATTTCTAATCAATATATTAATATTTTAACATATTAATAAATTATTTATATTAATTTATTAATCTTATAATAAATCAATATCTCTCCTTTCATAATTTCCTTGTCCGGTTGCTAGGTTTGAGGGCAACCCAAAAGGACTGTGCTGCTATCAATTCAAGTACATACCAATTATAGTTATGGGCTTAGTCACCTAATCCAACAGTCTCCCACTTGGATAAGTCTGTAACTATAATTGATAGTATGACTTCTAAATTTGACAAGCAAATTGTAGCTTCCAAAAGCTGCTGCCAAACTCTGACCCAGTCAGTTACGTGTCCTAAGATAAGTGATCATATGACCCTTCCTTCTACTAGATATCCCTAGACATAAGACATGGAATACAATCAATCTCTTTGCCCAGAATCTATGTTTCCCGATTTCTGATTTGTGATGATATAGAACTTCTAATCGAACACAACAATTCAGTCCTAGATGGGCCCAACACAAAAGTCAACACCAAATCATCGAGGGGCCCACAAATATTGCTTTTCCCATTAGGGAAAAAGGAACGAATAAACATTGAATCATATGCTTGTATATTTTTCTCATCAAACTATACATGACAATACGTTTTATAACACCAAGTTACTGATGCGTTTTCGTGTCACCAATGTATAGCCGACTTGCAAATTACAACTCATATATCTCTGTTTTAAGATCATAGATATTATTGTCTCAGTATTACTCATGATGAATTCCATGAAGTAATACTCTGAGCGTGGGTTTTGATGGGTTTTGGCCATAAGAACATCCTATGTGCTCATACAAACCCTAATGCTTGGATCTAGGTTTCTCTATTGTACATGCAATTCATCCAAGACTTTAAACCCCAGTTCTAGCAATCAATTAATCATATTAACATGTGAAAGGGTTTTAGATCTTACCTTGATTGTTATGTAGCAATAACAATCTCAAATCCTCCTTGTAATGACTTTAGAAAGCTTAGAGTCACAAGTGTCACTCCTCTAATGGCTTACAAACACCAAGAGCAAGAAGATGAAGAATAAGGAGAAGGAAGGCTGCCCAAAATGTGTGGAAACCCTAAGGAACAAGTTCACCTCGTTTTTGAGTCTCAAGGGTCCTTTAAATAGTGAGGCTATTAGGGTTATCTAACAAGGAAACCCTAATTTGGATGCTTAAGCCCTAAGCAACCCATGGATTCCCTCCTTAGAGGCCTAGGACGATCTCTAATGGGTTTCCCCATACATTTCGCTAACCCTCTAATATGGTGTCCATTAGCCCAATATTCAACTATCACATAATTGACAGTTCCAGTCCCTTAAGTTTAATTAATGTCTTTTAGCCACAAACTTAATTCTTATTAATTCTTGACTAATATTAATTAAACATTATGATTTCTCCTTTAATATATTATTCTCATAATATATTAATAAATCATAATTAATCCTCTCTCTCCATAATTCATCCTATCAAGTTGCTTTGGTGAAGGCAACCCAAAAGGACCATGCACCATCGGGTCAAGTACATACCAAAATAGTTATGGACTTAGACACTAATCCAACAGTCTCCCACTTGGATAAGTCTAATAACTATTCTGCATATGACTTCAGATCCTGATCTGCAATAGTAGCTTTCAAAAAGCCGTTGTCAACTCTGATCTTATCAGATATGCATGTCCTTTAGATAAGGGATCATATATTCCTCCATTCTAGATATCATATAGATATGAGACATGAACTTAATCATTCTCTCTATACTATTTCCTGAATTCCGATTTATGATGACTGATAACAGACTACAATTGAACCATCAATTTAGTCCCGGCTTGGCCAAGCACTTAGGTGCCATCACTAAATCATCGAGGGGCCCAAAGATATCGCTTTTATCCTACTTTGGATAAAAGGAACGGATAAACTTTGACTCAATGCTCGCTTGCACTCACTTACCGAATCTCACACAACAATATGTTTTATAACACCAAGTTACTGGTGCGTTTACATATTATCAATGTGCAACCTATTTGCAAGATACAACTCACACATCTCAGTTTCAAGAATATAAGATGTTATCGTCTCACCAATCACTCGTGATAAAATCCATGAAGTGATCCAAGTGAGTGTGGGTTTAATCTAATGCTCAAATCGTATTTATAAGCACTCATGAACGTTGCAGCAAACATTTTCTTATGTCTAATACACTTTAGACAATCCACACACCAATTCACGACAGTCTTCATTCATACCTACTTCCAACATACGAACGACTGTGGCCCGTTCGAATAATTTTACTGTTCTGAGCCAATTAAATTATTCAGGAAGTCAAAACATGCAAAGTGAAACACAAGAATAATACTAATCCCATATGACCTCAAACCTTTGAGTATAAATAAAACACCCTTTATTTATCACCATATTGATTACTCATTATTTGTTGTTTCGGGTAATCAACTTCTGACTTGAATTATAACTATACTTGTCCTATGCTCTTAGCATGCACACAATGTTTATCTACGGTCCTTACTTTGTGAAATAGGTCAAATGAACACATTTCCAATCACACTCATTTCACAACTCCCAATTCCTATCACAAGTGTAAGAATATCAAATTCTTATTACTTATGCTAGATTCTAACATTTTATGCAATGATTCTTTCATAAAGTCATAGCTCAAAATCATCAAGACTTGGCTAATCTCTATCAGAAACAATTCTATAGATATGATGTCTCTCACTTAAAGTACATTCCTTTGAACATCCTTCTTGCACAAAAGTTTCTAATCTAGATATACATTCTCAATATCCAACTCCCAATATGGAAACATTTCCATATTTTCCATATGACAAATTATTCTTAATAAAATCTTATCTATTCATAATAATGTCGATATGGTCCATCCAATATCATACTTTTAACTACTCACAAACGACCAATCCTCAGCGAGCTTTGGATCGTCCTTTGATAGTTGTTTAATTATCTTAGTCAAAACCGATTCTTGTCCTTTTTCCCTCTAAACGCGCTAGACATTTGGAAAATTTTAGAATGGTCAAATATTATAGCATTTGCAATCAATCCTATACCCGAAGCGTATGGGACACGATGCATAATGTATTACATAAAGTTTTGATACTTTATCAATCTTTTGCCATAATATTTTATGTGTCACGTGCTCACAATTCGAACTATGAAGAGGGATGCCATAATCATAATCGAAATTTGAGAATGCACTATGTATCCTTGACTAAATTTATTAACATTCCACAACCTAAGCCTTTAGATTTGAAATGAAGCATAATATTCTCTCCCTTAATTATAGCAAAACAACTTTTCAACCCTTACGACTTTGCAAGGTATAACTCTTGTTTTCTATAATTAATATTGCTAACTTGCAATACTTACCTTAATAATCATACAAGCACAACATTTATGCTCCCTCTATCATGATGATTATTGTCATATAAGCATAACACTTATGCTCCCACTAGCTTTGACATGTATTCAGAAACCATCTTAACTTCCAGAAAAACAATACCTATTGAATTTCTTAAGTTCATGTTTCTAATACCTAATGCTTTGATAATCCTTTATCTGAGCTTATACACCTTTGCCTTAGATAGCTCATATGTGTGTCTAAACAATTAATACTAATTGCCAAATCTCATAATTTGAATCATGGAAAGGGATACTGTAACCATAATCGAATTCGAGAATCCAATTTTCACAATCACTATCTTCTTAAAATCTCTCTTAGTGAAAGCATTTCCTCACAGTCATTTTCATGAAGGAGGGAATCTTATGACACTTAGATTTTAATGGTGTATGTGTTCCTATCCATGCGAATTTGTCAAAACCAATGTTTGCGACAAATCCAAATTCATATGGACCGAACCATCTCAATCTTGATCTCTTGCGTTATGGTAACACGGCTGCCCACCATGTCTTCCAAGTAGTTAAGTAGCTCACCCTTTCCTATCAATGTACCTTTCATTGATCAAGGTGCTTGCCTTTTATGCATTCAAATGAGAACTCATAGAACTTACATGCATAATTAACTCTATTGGAACGACACAGAAACAAGAGAGTGTCAACACTATAGGTTGTAAAACCCAACTCGTGTGCTAGTGATGATCGATAAGGTTTATTCTTGATTAGCTCTTGAAACTTTTCGAGACCATTAAGACTCCCCCTGACTCCTTGACATATAAGATTTCTTGACAAACAAATATTCAAGAGTTAGTGTAGCTTTTATCAAGATTAAACATTTCATAAAATTGGTCCTAGTTGGTCTTTGTCTTACCTAAGACATCACAACTTTCCAATTTCAAATGTACAGTAATAAGAAAACCTTTTTCAAATTCCACATTTTATGAATGTTATAAACCTTCTTAAGACTTGTCACTTCATGTCACAATATTAACTTTAAGACTTGTTTTGGAACGAAGTATGATTGGCCTTTTGATTTAACCATTTCTTCAATCCTTGATTCCTCTTCTCAAACATACAATTGTACTAAGACTCACTTAGAGGATCAATTGAGATATGGTTCTTAATCATTAAGACCTATTATAAAACATAATAAAAGGTACTCTACCTTCTTCTTAGAATAGAGAAACTTTTATCTTTCTGCCTACTTGATTCTTCTTATTCGTTCAGCTATTGATTTAAACCTTTTCAGTCAATTTAGAATTACACTTAATCTTATAAGTATAATCATATTTACTAAACTTTTATTAAATCATGACGAATATCTTTGTTATTCTTGTGGTGGACTTGATCAACACACAACCTTGTATACTCGATCTCCTAGTCCTTCACTTGACGCTTTGTGAACGAATTAGTCTAATTTCCAAATATGAAATTTCTCATTCATCTTGCAAACAAGTTGCATGATTCCAAGTTTCTATCCAATTGAAACTTGGTCGATGAGAAACTCTCCCTATTTGGTAAATCCTCGACATTTCCACAAATAACATAATTAAGAATCAAATCCATTATTGCTAATAATAGAAACATTCAAACATCAATTTTTCATACACGCCATTGCAAGGATAAATAAATAATATAAAATCAAAATTTATATTATTGTGGAAAATTTTGTCCTTACAATGCAATTCATTGAAAAACTATGCTAATACATGTTTCTTAGCAATCTTATTCTAACTCTATGTTGTAGCTTAAGAATCTAATATTCAAGTAATGCGATCGAAATCCATTTCTTCACAGTTAGATTTTGCTCACTTCTTCCCTTAAGCTTCCTCTCTTTTCTTCGATCCTACAAAACATCAGTTGTAATCTTATCACATTATGTATTAAGAATCTAGAATAGGAACTTAAAAGAGTTAGTTAATGGATTTTACCTAAAGTAGAGCCATACATTTTGACTCTCCCATCTCTTAGATCTCTTAGGTAAATAGGGCAGCTTCGTCTCCAATGCCCTTTCTCTCGGCAATAAAAGCAAATTGACTCTTTTGGAATAGCACATGGAACTAATTCAGACTTCACCTTTCTATTATGATCAAACTCTTCGATCATGGCATGTCTTTCATTGCCATTGCCTATATCCATAGAGGTCTGGAAGGCAGATTCACCAATCAACTTTGCTTTTCTAGTGCGCCAAATCATTGCTGATTCAGCAGCAATAAGCATGTAGGTGAGATCTATAAGGGTCTCGTTGTGGTTCGTCATATAGTACTCTCTTAAGAACTCACTATATGAGTTAGGAAGTGACTGAAGAACCCAGTCAATAGCCAGCTCCTCACAGACAACAGATCCCAACATTCTTAACCTATCAATGTGTGACTTCATCTCTAGGACGTGTGCACACACCGACTTTCCTTCTTCATGTTTACTTGCCAAAAGAGCTTGAGTGAGCTTGAACTTTTCAAGCCTTCGAACTTGTGGGTTAGGGAGAATAATTGGAATATGTGGAGGAAGTGAAGCATGATCTCTTGTTCCTTGATCGAATCGTGGAATATCATCTTCATGTGGAAAGCTTGTTCCATGGGATTTGGGAAGACTATAGTTGTCGTACTTTGACATCTACAAAACGGGAGAAAACAAATTCAAGTTAGTTGATTCATTGAGTCCTTAATAAATCACCCAAATGAGATATTAAGCTAGGACCCAACACAATACGCTACAACCTAGAAAAGGGATGCCGTAATTTAGTTGCAGAATATTTGAAGGTAAGTGAATGACCATTCACTAAATTTCCACCATGAAAAACGAAAAACTGATTAAGTTTTAAATGCTTTGAAAACTCCTAGATCCTTTGAGATTCATTGAACTTTTCAATGGCATGTTTAAATCTCGATATGCCCCTCGATTTGTGACTGGGATGCCGAGGATCACAAACACAGGGTGTGAATAACCATGCAAACTTACATGGTGCCCCCACATGTTACAGTCACCTATTCGATGTGCCGGTTAACCACACACGCTCCACTGAACTATGACAAACATTGAGTCACCCTTTGCTACCTTTGCATAGACCCATTTAGTGTGTCGGTTAACCACACACGCTCCACTAACGTCTTTGCAAGGGTACAAAGTGTAATTTCATGGAATTGCATCAATTCACTTTTGTCTAGAGTAACTAACGACCCTCCACTAGTCAAGAGTGTGGTGGGTAAGAATGGATACCCATTCAATCGCCATTTTATAGGCAATTTCCTTAAACACCCCTTATAGACCAGCTTCGTGAATGAGGCCTACTAACGGTAAGATTGACTTTTACTCATACATATATATAATGTTAGAGTTTTAATGTTATATATAGTATAAGGTGTATTTTACACTTTTAAAATACTAGGTGGTCAATTTTAATAATTATACTTTTAATTCAATTAAATTGTGAACCAAAACTGTTAGGTCTAGATTAGTGTTGCGTCTTTGGGCTCGTTAGCTAGTCCAGTTTTGTCTCCGGTATGGGCCTGTCCATCCATGAGTTCTTTGTAGGTTTATTATATATAGATGCTTGCTTGAATTCTTCATCGAGCTCTGCTGAGGATTGGTTTAATCATTCGACGGATTCAGTTCCATTCTTGTGTTTTTATCTTACTGTTATTACTTTCTTGTATCACCTGTTATAAGATCTAATCGATCAAAGAGTTTTACATACTCATCAATTGGTATCAGAGCAGGAGGCTTTGTAATTCATACACATCTCTTCTGTGAAAGAAGTGATTAGGGTTTATTCCGCATTAACTGATATTTATTGAGCCGTCACTCCATAATTGACGTATCTCAGTATTTATTCGTTTTGCCCTAATATTGCATATTACAAGTCTGATCTTTCAAATAGGTTAAACGATCAAGCATGGACGATTCTCAATCTAATCCTATCAACATCTCAAACAGTATTGGATCAACGATGAAGATTCCTATTGTTTACACCCAGGATTACGAAGTTTGGGCTCATCATTTTGAAGACTATGTCATCGGATCTGAAGATAATGGGTATCTTATTTGGGAAGCCATTGTATCTGGACCATTTGCTCACTCAGGAACATCCAGAATCATTAAAACTCAGAAAGAGTATAATGATCTGTTAAAAGATGTAAAAGACGTTGCTCAAGACGAAAAGGAGAAGTTTCAGTGCAACATCAAAGCATTAAGACTGATCCGATTCGCTCTTCAATCTGAAACGTTTAGGTTGGTGAGTTCCTGCAGTACCGCTAAAGAAATCTGGGATAGGCTGCGAGAGCTATATTCCATAAATGAAGATTTAGAGCACTCTATTCAGACCTTACTTTTGTCTGAGTTTGGAGAATTTAAGCAAAATTCTGATGAGACCGTCACTCAGACGTTTGATCGCTTCAATCATCTTCTTAGCAAGATGATCAAACATGATATCGAAAGAAAGCTGATTGAACAGAAGGTCACCTTTTTCAATGGCTTAAGATTTGAATGGAGAGCTATTGTGTCTACAGTTAAAGCTCATGAGCAGTTCAAGTCATATTCATTGGCTAAACTGGTGGGGATTCTGAAATCCCAAGAAAAGATTGTGATGCAAGAAAAGAATGTGGTCTCAAGTTTGGGTCTTTGGACCTCATGTCCAAAAGCAAGAATGTAGTAGACGATGAAGATCTGAACCTAGAGGACTACGATCTTACTTTAGAAGATTATGCTATGATGGTCTCCAATCCAAAAAGGTTCATCAAGAAGAGGTTTCCTACCAATAAGAACCAAAATTGGCAGGGAAGCTACAGTTCTGAAAAAGTAAGGGAGGAGCCGAAGACTGAGGAACCAAAGAAAGAGGAAAAGGTTGAAGGAGATTCTGGTGTCAACTACTATTACTGTGGAGGAAAGAATCATTATGCCAAAGACTGTGTTCTGAAGAAAATGGCAGAAAAGGATGAGGAGAAAGATGAAGAGGCTGTCTTGATAAAAAAGCTGGAAGAGATCAAGAGGAAGAAAGATGCTACTAATCCTTCTATGAATGCTCTTATTGTACAGGGTTTGGCAAACGATGACGAGTTCGGTGGCATGCAGGTGTGGTCAACCGACTCAGAAGATGATGAGGTGAGAAAGCCTTCGCATGGTAAGGAGTATGTCGCAAGAGGCGGAGAAAGCAGTGGAAAGTGTCTGGTGGTGACTGACGTATCTCACATGAGAGGATACAATACAGATGGTGGAAATGAGGACACCAAGGAGCGAGAGGACTTATGCTTCACAACAAAACCTCTCAGTGTGCAGATCAATGAACTCTATGAATTGATCAAGAAGGTACAATCTCTTTTTATCTCGTTCAAAGTTCCACAAAAATCATATGAAAAGGAATTAAATAACTTAAATTCAAGAATCTCAAATCTGGATAGTTTTTTAACTCAAACACGGGTCACCAATTCTAACCTAACTGACCAAATAAGCAGGGTGTCATCCAAGAGTGAGGAGCGAAGGATGTGGATTGAGCAGAAGGAGTCAGAGCTGATTAAGTCTAAGGATGAAAACATTTATTTACAAAGAGACAATTTGAAACTTTTAAAAAAAAGAAATGTTTTTTGTTTGATTGCTAAAAGACTTTATGCTAACATTACTCAAGGTTAGAACTACTTCAAATCAGGTGTATAAAGTCCCCGATTCTTGAAGAAAAGGCTGTTGTGTACCAGAAGGTTAGAACTACTTCAAATCAGGTGTATAAAGTCACAGGAGTAACCGAGCATCAAACAGCCGAACTCACTGCCATAGTGAACGAAAATAACGCAGATGGCTGTGATGAGTTCTTCTGGTCAGCTCCTATAGATAATGCCGACGAAACAGTTGGTTTGTCAGAGCGAACGTCCTGGAAAACCAAAGGAAGATATGTACCAGAGCCGCTGAACAAGCCTGACAACTTTGACGTGCCAAACACTAGTGGTACAAAATAAATACCTATAGAAGAAGTCACTTCCACAAGCGAAACATCATCTGTGAAAAGTAAACCGGCTGACAAAAAGCTGAAACAAAATGCCAACATCCACAGACAGCCGAAACAGGTGAAAAATCAAAAGCAGCAAAGAAACCTAAGATACAAAAAGAATCTCTCAGAGCGAAAGCAGTTTTGGCGATCTCAAAACGCTCATTTCTCTTATCATGATAAAAATTCAAAGCCAGAGAAAAAGACCTTCAGGCCGCATGAGGAACAGAACCGAAAGGACAGGTTCGGTTCAGAGAACAACAACAACCGAAAGGATAGGTTCGGTTCCGAAAGCAACAACTACCGAAGATCCAGGTTCGGTCCCTCTGATGATCATAAACAAAAGGGTCACTTAGAACCTCAAGTCAGGAAAGACTCTCAGTCCAAATTCTCTCATTCTAATTCCTCTCATTCTCGATCCTTTTCTAAATCTTATTCTGTTCCGGCACGAAACTCAAAATCTTCAACGGATTTGAAAGGAAAATCGAACATTTCCTCTGTCAAGAATGACCAAAAGCAGTCTAAGGCCCAAACACCAGAACTTGAAACCAAATCAACTGTTGCTAACCCTAATAAAATCAAAGTGTTCACCATTAAAAGAAAAGATGAAACACCATTAATAAAAAGAACATATCTTGTTGATGTTTCTCTTACTATTCCTGTTCCTGTGAAAGGCTCACGTGGACCCAAGAAACTTTGGGTTCCTAAATCTGCTAAATTTTTGCAGGTTATTAGTGACGAGCAGTTCGACGAAGAATGGTATATTGACAGTGGCTGCTCACGTCACATGACAGGAAGGAAGGAAGAGCTAAGGGAGTTTCGATCTCTTCAAAATGGTGGGAATGTCAAGTTCGGCAACAATTCTTATGGAACGATAAAGGGTTATGGGATGATAACCAATGGAGACTTCACAATAAGAAAGGTGGCGTACGTTGAAGGGCTACAGCATAATCTCATCAGTGTATCTCAACTGGTAGGAGGTACAGGTCTCAAGGTTTCATTCGACGATGAAGGTTCAGAAATCATAGAGAAGAAATCAAAAAGGGTGATTCTCAAATCAGAACGCAAAGGCGAACTGATTCCTCTCAATCTCAAACCAATCAAAGGAAATCCAGCTATATGTCTTTTATCCAAAGCTCATTCTGACGAAAGCTGGCTGTGGCACCGAAGGCTCTCACATCTCAACTTCAAAGACATCAACAAGCTTGTCACAGGAGGTCATGTTAGGGGTCTCCCATTGCTCAAGTTTGATCGAGAACATTTGTGTGCTGCGTGTGAAATGGGGAAGCAAAGTCGTCAAAGTCACCCATCCATTATAAACACAAAAGTTGTTGAACCACTTGAGTTGCTTCACATTGACTTGTGTGGTCCATCATCAATCGAAAGCATTGGCGGTTGCAAGTATATTCTTGTTATTGTTGATGATTTCTCATGTTTTACATGGGTGTTCTTTCTGAAGCTACTCCTAAGCTAAAGATGTTCATCAAGCAGGTTGAAGTGCAACTGAGAAAAGTCGTTCGCAACATCAGGAGCGACAAAGGACTGGAGGTCAAGAACAAAGAATTTGAAGACTTTTTGACAGAAAAAGGAACCAGTCACAACTTCTCAGCCCCCTACATGCCTCAACAGAACATAATTGTCGAAAGACGAAACCGATCCTTGTGTGAGGCGGCCCGAACGATGCTAAGTTTCACTTCTCTTCCTTTATATTTCTGGGCTGATGCTATTGTTGTGGCTTGTTTTGCGCAGAACAGGTCTTATCTCAACAAGCTCTTCTTTCTTACTCCTTATGAGATCATCAATAACAGGAAGCCAAACGTGAAATTCTTCCATGTATTCGGCTCACGATGCTTCATCTTCAACTCCAAAGAACATCGTAACAAGTTTGACGTTAAAGCTGATGAAGGAATCTTTTTGGGATATTCTCTTACTTCAAAAGCTTACCGGGTCTTAAATAAGCGTTCAAGGAAGATCGAAGAAACATATTATGTGACTTTCGATGATAACTACGTCAAAAAGCTAAAGGTTTCTGAAGAAGCAATTGGAGAGATATTCACTCAAACAGGTCAAGTCACGGCCTCGATTGCTAATCTGTTCGATCAGTTTGTGGAATTATTCGATGAACCTGAGAAAGCTACTCTCTCGGAAGCCAAGGCAGCAGACAACAAAGTCGACCATCTAAAGCAAATTGTCGAAGATGCCGCCAAACGAATGGGTGAAGGAGCACAAGTTCCAAACGAACCTCCTCAGCAAGGCGCTTCAGTTGAGGGGGAGAATCCACTTTCTTTAAAACAACCGAGCTCACAACTTGAGGGGGAGAATTCTATTCCAGTTCCACCCGAAAGCTCAACAGCATCCGAAAGCTCAACTGCACCCGAGAGTCCTGTAGCACCAGAAAGTCTAGCTACACCTGAAAGCTCATCAGTCGAGGGGGAGAACTCCGATATGTTTTTCGATGACGATAGTCAATCTGAATTGGAAGAAATGGTAAACGATGAATTGGATCCATCCTATGATCCAAATTACCCTCCTCTTGTTAAATGGACCAGAGATCATCCTGTATCTCAGATAGTGGGTAATGTCTCTGAAAAGGTCCTCACCTGATCTCAACTGAAGGCAAAGCAAACATCTCTATTCTCCAAAGTAGAGTTCTGCATGTATAATTCTTTCGTATCAAAAGTTGAACCGAAGACAGTAAATACTGCTCTTGATCATTCTGACTGGGTTCAAGCTATGCAAGATGAACTCAACGAGTTCGAAAGAAACAAGGTATGGCGCCTGATTCCAACTCTTAAAGATGCCTCAGTTGTTGGTCTCAAATGGGTATTCAGAAACAAGATGGACAAGGAAGGAAACGTAATTCGAAACAAAGCTCGTCTCGTGGTGAAAGGATACTACCAGGAAGAAGGAATTGACTATGAGGAAACTTTTTCTCTGGTAGCTAGGCTGGAATCTGTTCGAATATTTCTGGCCTATGCTGCACATAAGAACTTCGAGGTCTACCAAATGGACGTGAAATGCGCCTTTCTGAATGGAGAACTTGAAGAAACGGTTTATGTGGAGCAACCTCCTGGTTTTGTCAATGAAAAGTACCCAAATCACTGTTATATTCTGGACAAAGCAGTTTATGGTCTGAAACAAGCACCAAGGGCATGGTATGAAACGCTAACTAAGTTTTTAAAGATGTCAAAATTCAAACAAGGTTCGGTTGACCCATCCTTCTTTCGTAAGAATGAAGGTAACCACCTTATGATTGTTCAAATCTATGTCGATGATATCATCTTTGGCTCAACGAATCCTAGGTTAACAGCTGAATTCAGAAAGCTGATGGAGACTAAATTTGAAATGAGCTCAATGGGTCCGATTAACTTTTTCCTTGGTTTAAATATTAGACAGGGACCCGAAGGCATCTTTATCAACCAGGAAGCATACACCAAGACTCTTCTTGCTAAATTCGGCATGATGGGAGACTCAAAGGTTAAAGTTCCAACGGCATTCGGCACCAAGCTCATACCATCCTTGGAAAAACCTGCAGTCGATATTACGCTATACCGCCAGATGATTGGGTCTTTAATGTATCTCACTGCTAGCAGGCATGATATTATGTTTTCTGTGTGTTACTGTGCTAGGTTTCAGGCGAATCCTCGTGAACCATATATGCTTGCAGTGAAAAACATACTCCGGTATCTGAAACGAACTACCTCTCTCGGTTTATGGTATCCATCAAACTCAGGTTTCTTCGTTCAAGCCTATTTAGATGCAGACGTTGGAGGTTGTGGTTTAGACAGGAAAAGCACCACTGGAGGTTGCCAATTCCTAGACGGGAAGTTGGTTAGCTGGCAATCAAAGAAACAGACATGTGTTTCTCTGTCTACAGCCGAAGCAGAGTACATCGCAGCAGCCTCCTGTACATCTCAAGTGATTTGGATCCAAAGCCAGCTCCGGGACTATGGACTCAATATGAAAAAGATCCCACTATATTGCGATTCAGAAAGTGCAATTAGGATCTATCATAACCTAGTGCAACATTCCAAGACAAAGCATATAGCACTGAGGTATCACTTTATTAAGGATCATGTGGAAGATGGGAACGTCGAAATTCACTTTGTTCGAACCACTGATCAACTGGCTGACATCTTCACCAAAGCTCTTCCTGAAGCGAGTTTCAATAAAATTCTACAAGGTCTTGGAATGATGGCATCGGAGTCAGTACCAAAAACTACTTCTCAAAACTAAAAGTTGGAAGCGGAATGAACCGAACGTTCGGGTTCGGTCCTGTTCTGGTATGCCGAAATGAACCGAACGCTCGGGTTCGGTCCTATCATCTGATCTTCGCTTATCACTCAAAGGTAGTTTCTTTGGTTGTAAACCTTTTGTATCATTTTCTCAAATTCTTCTCTCTTATTTTCAAAGTTTTTTTCTTTTTCAAACTTATTTTTTTTTGCAACCGAAATAGACCGAACGCTCGGGTTCGGTTCCAAATTTTTTTTTGTGTGTCTCATTTTTTTTTTATTTTTTTTTTAAATTAGAAATTCCAAAATCTTTTTATTCTTTTAAATCAAAAACTCCAAAAACATTTTTTTTTATTTTTATTAGTTCGATAATTTTTTTTGATTTGTGTCTTATATTTTTGTGTGGATATTTGTGGGGAAATTTTTTCATTAAGTTAAGTGTCCCTAGAAGCATGTTGCTGTATGTGTCCAAAGCCTCACCTGATTCTGAATAATAGCCTTACTGACTTGGTACATACAAACCTTGTCTTCCCAGTTAGGCTTTCATATTTATTCTAATCATGAGCTACCTAACTCTCTTCTCACATGAGATAAGAGTTTTCTGCTTGGTCCTTATTTTAACAGCAGAGGTACTTTGGTTTTTCTTTATACCATCTACACTACTTTTCTCCATCTCATTCGCTTCATAAACGTAACCCTTGAGACTCTCAGAAATTACCACTGAGGTTTATGGTTACACGATTTCTGTGTTTATGATCTTAGCTTCGTGTCACTACGTACTAAGTGAAACCCACAATTCAATACCTACTATGCATTGACGGTGAACAATCAATTTTTCTCTAGCTTTCACTAACGAATTGACGGACTTATCAATGAGGATGGAAAGTAAAATTTCTAATTTTCTTTTGTGTGATTCCTATGAAATTGTTAAATGCCATAACATTTCTTCCCTTGGAATCCAGTTTTAATTTTTTTTGAGATTTTACATAAACTATTTTACATTACCACTTAAATTATTTCAAACCTACTTGTTCAACAAACTACATTGGTCTCACAAGTACTTCCTTCGATTACTGTCTTATATCAAGATCAGGAATTCTGAAATGAAACGAAAGCCACCCAAATTAGCCTGATTAAAAGAAGCCTTTCAACACTTCTCAATAAGTGTCTTATCGTTATTCAATGGGAAACCACACAAACACTTTAAAGTCTCTCTTGACTTTGAAGGAAGAGATTCGTGCCCGGGATCCATTGTTTCGTGTCTTTATTGACATCACAAATTCCCTTATATGTGTTGCTTTATTTCCTTTTCTTTTACACACTAAGCACAAAAATCTTTTTTATTTTCCAAAATTCTGGTTTCATTAGTTACAAGGCATATTTTTTAAATGGGATTTGAAGTCATAAAAGAGTTGTGGCTCACATTGATCCACGTGGTCAATTTTGCTTTAAGATGACGTTTAATCTAAAAGGATAAGATGCTGACTCAGGCGGGAGTCCAATCGATTTGATTTTCAAACGGCGCTTAAAGGCCAGGCGTGCAAAGTGGAACCGTTTCGTTTAAAAACGGCGCCTGATGGGAAGGCGTGTGAATCGGGACAGATATTCTCTCTCATGCGTAATCATCGGTGCTAACAACTGTCACGCGTCAATCACTTCCGAAAAACCCTTTGTATTTCCTTCGAAGATTTGGGACAGATTCTTCTCTCTCCTTTAGCCAGAGTATAAAAGGTTTACGACGCCTTCATGTTCCTGATCATCGAGTGTCTCAAATACTCGCCGCTTGCTCCTACACTCACCAAAGCTGAAGCTGTTCCTATGGAGTTCTTATCCCAAATTTTCGCCACTGCTCATTATGACAAGTCAGTAGACAGGATCTTCTTCGATGTGCTTGATCACAAGGCGTCAATCTCCAAGCAACGATTCTGCTCACATTTAGGGTTTGAACCTGATTCATTTAGGGTTAACCCTGAATCAATTCCGGTGGGTCACATGTTTTCTATGTTCTATAATATGGGTTATACTGAGCTGCTGACAACGGTCACGAAGTTCAAGAAATCGTGCCTGCCTCCTCAGTGGAATGGGTTGTTTACAGTGCTGTTCAAGGGGTTATCTAAACGCAGTGCTGGATCAGACGGAGCGAGTCGTCTGTTCATCTCGATTCTCTATGGGGTCTACAACGGTATCAACTTGGACTATGGGTCGGTCCTATGGCAGTAGCTTATTCAGAGTCTGGCTTCTACATCTCGGCATTCCGAGATTTCCTATTCTCGTTTTTGGACTCTCATTACAAAATGGGTGATGGACAAGTATCACGCCCCCATTGTTGCTGGTTCTCCAATGTCTTCGATTGGTACTTTCCATACCACGAAGATAATTGTCTCTAACGCATCCAAGTTTCAGTTCATTGGCTCCATCCCTGAGTCGATGTATGGAGACGTTCCTACCGATAGCCGTATCATCAGAACCTACAAGGAGTTTCGTCGCTCTGGTCCTAGAGAGCTAACTCCTGAGATGATCAAGTCCATTCATGAAGCTGGCAAGCCTGCCCTAAGGGGAAAGAAGAATGAAAAAGGCAAAGACAAGCAGGTTGGCAAGGGAGCGAAAGGCCCTTCTCCCAAGAAACGTAAAACCACCAAGGCTGCTCAATCCCCTCCAATCAAGAAGAGAAAAACCCAACCAAGGCGAAAGCTGATCTTAGCTTCCTGCTCAAGCGAATCTGAGGAAGAAAATTCAGACTCTGACGAGTCTCCTCGTGGTAACACTCCTCCACGATCGCCTACCCCAGAAGTTCACATTTCCAGTTCACCTATCTCTTCTCCACCAGTTACCATTCCTATTTCTATTCCCCCCATAACCTCCACCACTCACATACCACCTACCTCCATCCCAGTACCCCCTCCCATTTTTTACAGAAGCTACCACAACCACTGCTGAAGTAAGAACCAATGTATCTGATACGGGGGCTCCTACTAAAGCACCCGAACCCACTCCCACTACTGAACCTACTTCACAACCCGAACCTACTTCCACTATCGAGCCTCCACCCTCACCTCCACCCTCATCTCCTGCTTAGGCAGCAGAGGACGAAGAACCATTTCTTGGCGGGGAGGACATGACATTTGATTCGGTCTATTACAGTCCGTTTCAGGTGTAGAGTGATGACGATGATGATGCTCCCGTTACCAAGAAGCATCTCAAGGAGCTTCACGAGAAAATAGATTCGCTCATTGCCTCCTCTACTTCATCACAGTCTACCATTTCTGAAGTTGCTATTCAGAAGCTTGTTGATGCTTTTTCCAAAGCTCAAGAAGTTTCTCTCAGCTAGCTACTACCGCCATTGCTGCATCCACCAAAGCCTGTGAGGCTGCGACCGAAAAAGTCGAAAAACTATTTACTGATGCTTCCTCTCTGTTGAAGTCTTTACTGGAAACTGCCGAATGTAACAAAACCAAACCGAAACCCATTGTCAACCAGCTGGCTACCTCAGTTGCCTTAGAACTGAAGTCTTTTGGCACTCTTCGTCAAACTCTCTCAGACGACAACTCAGCGTTTCAGGCGACGATTGAGGAGCGACTGACCAAGCTCCAAGAAGATCTTGCTGCTGAAAATTCTCTTATGGATGCTCTTGCTAGAAAGACCACTGCTCTTAAGGTCAAGAGTCTTCAACTCTCCGATTCTCAAAAGGAGATTGAATCTCTTCGATCTGAAAGAGAGATTGTGTCTTCGTGTGTTTCGGATGTCCACGCAGCCATTTCGAACATCCTGGAAGCACATGACCCGATACTAAACTACTCTGTGAGGCGTGATCTTGCAGAAAAGCTTGCTCCTGCCCTTTCTCTCCTGAGCAAGATTGAAGGGCTCCTTGACTTCGTGTCCATTCCGAAACATGGGGGAGAGAATGTATCTCAACCGCCTCCCACTTCTACAGCAACCAAAACAACCGAACCTCCTCCAACAGGCCAAGCCTCAGGTTCGAGTGTAAAAGACAAAGGGAAACAAATTGCTGAAGATAGTGACGATGACAAAGAGACGATCACTGATCTCTTGAAAAAGCAAGGCCGAGACAAGGACGTTGACATTAGCGCTTGGGTTGCTAGAGAGGCTGAAGAAGCTGAACGAAAACATAAAGAAGCTCACGACCTTCTCGAGAGTAGGAAAACTCTTTTTCCTCCTTAGACTCTTGAGAAGTTGCTGAAAGAAGCCATCGAAACACCAAGCATCTTGTGGCTAGAACCAGTGATATGACTTGATCGGGATAATTCTGTTGATTCTCAGTTCGACATGCCACTAACCCGAAAGGCGTTCATCTTCCATGCCTTTGACAACATTTCCGAGTTCCCTCATCCTCATCCAAAGGTTGACAGGGATTTGGTCGAATTCTATCTGAAGGCTGCTCAACAACAATATCAAACATGGAGCGCTCAGAAGATAGTCAATGTTCGGGTCCTCAAGCCGTATCGGGAAGGAAACTTCACCAACGTTCGGTTTACGGTGCTGAGAGGATCTGCCAAGACCGAACATGCCATTTCGCTTGCTGATCTTCCCAACTTGAATCCACACGACTGGATTATTTTGCACAACATCCTTCTTACAAATGAAGCAGAATATGGTCCGATCATTGACCACTTCAAGAGGATGCTTGTCTGCTACATCATGGGAGTTGCCAAGATGGATCAGGAGATAGCGAGTGTCTTCAAGAAAAAGCCTACTATTTCTCCTGTTGGCTCAGCAAGTGATCTCGACATGATGCAGATGGGGAAGATAGACCTGAAGAGAAACTCTGTTATGTTTACCAGAAACGAAGGCCAAAAATGCCTATTCGCTTTGGCAGACAAACATCTCTATACCACTACATACCTGGAACATGTCTTAGGGATTATTCATCGTTGCAAGCAAAACTCAGCTGACGACAAGAAGTACTTTGATGATATGGTCCAGTGGTACATTCGCTTCAGACAGACAATCATCGCTCTTATCTCTCGTCTGTTTGATACCACCAAGAAGGTTCCGGCAGCTGGACCCAGCAAGAAGAAGTGATAGTCTCGCTCCAATTGACGCAAAGGGGGAGATTGTTAGGTCCAGATTAGTGTTGCGTCTTTGGGCTCGTTAGCTAGTCCAGTTTTGTCTCCGGTATGGGCCTGTCCATCTATGAGTTCTTTGTAGGTTTATTATATATAGATGCTTGCATGCATTCTTTAACGTAAGATTAGAAAAGATTTGATAGAGATTTTATAGCGTACAAATTCTTATCTTTTGTAAACCTAGAATCCTCTACAGCGGAAGTTCTTCATCGAGCTCTGCTGAGGATTGGTTTAATCATTCGACTGATTCAGTTCCATTCTTGTGTTTTTATCTTACTGTTATTACTTTCTAGTATCCCCTGTTATAAGATCTAATCGATCAAAGAGTTTTACATACTCATCAAAAACTTTATGGATTTATTAAACCTCTTTTAATTATACACTTTAATTAATTAATAAAACCATAAGGGTGTGAGTTGAACTTTTCAAAACAATACTAGGGTTTTAGAATTTAACATTTCTAAATTAAACTTTTAATCAAGTTTTAAATTCCGAAAACTTGAGGGCAAGTTTTGAAACATTTCAAAAACATTAGGGTTTAGAATTTAAATATTTCAATATCAAACCTTTTAATCAAAAATTTAAATTCCAAGACTTGAGGGCAAGTTTGAAACTTTTCAAAACACAAAGGATCAAATAGAAAATAATTTAAATTAAACAATGAATTTAATGATTATCTAAATTTGACCTAAAATCAATTTCTTGCAAGCTAAGTTACCCAGTTAATACAAATAATCAAACTTTAATCATATAAGGAAGTTGTTATCTAATCAATTGGTAATTGTATCTTGTTTAATCAAGGATATACTCAAATATATGTTTAAAATCGGATTTTAATGACCCAAAATAGTTAAGGCAAGTATCCATGAGTAAAACAGCAAGAAATCCCGAGACTGCCTTCTTCTGACGCTCGAACTCGCCAAGTTCCTCTATGGACTTGCCGAGTTGGAGCCAACTCGCTGAGTCCACATTTGAAGTCGCCGAGTTCAGCAGTCAGGGAGCCAAAAAAATCGATTTTGCAACAAGAATGAATATGCTAGGCATCAATACAATAGAAACCAATCAAGTCTCTGATACCACTGATGGTTTTTGGCCATAAGAACATCCTATGTGCTCATACAAACCCTCATGCTTGGATCTAGGTTTCTCTATTGTACATGCAATTCATCTGTAACATCCCAAAATTCAAGACTAAAAATTTCTTTTGATAAAACATTACTTTAAGCAAATTCATCATTTTAAAACATAAACAGAGTATTAGTTTCCAGAATACATGTTCGTTATCAAAGTAAACATTCCCAGACTGTCTTAAACTATGGTGTGTGCCATGCGATCATCCCGAGCTCTTCCCTTCGCCACCGGAAGTACTTGAAACCAAAACTGAAAACCGTAAGCACAAAGCTTAGTGAGTTCCCCACCCTACCACATACCATGCATAAACACATACTGCACATACTGGGCCACGCCCGCTATCCTGGGCCTCGCCCTCTTTAACGGCCCCGCCGCTCCAGTCCCCGCCTGGCTTCGAGCCCCGCTCAGATACAGATCTATTTCACTTAGGCCTCGCCTATCACAGGGCCTCGCCTACTAACATATAATAGCACATAAACATAACACATCACATCACATAATCTAAACACATACTAACGGATCTTGTCCTAAGGCCTCGCCTATCTCTGGGCCCCGCCCTTGTCCTACTACTGATGAGTCATGGAACCCCGTCCATACTCCTGCTGATAGTGAGGTACGGGCCCAGCCCACCCTCACTCCTTCCTTAACTTGGGTCTCGCCCCTGATCTGTTGCTACTGAGATGTGGAACACCATCCACACTCTGCTATTGGTGAGATACGGGACCGTGCCCACACTCACCTCCCTACCAGGCACATACAAGTATCACACAGACAACAAGTATAAACTATCACATAAACCATTCCTTGGGCACCCGCCTTCTATCATTGGACCTCGTCCCGAATATCATACTAGCATATTGTGCCTATGGCTAACCCCCGGGTCTTCTACTCATAACTACATGGGCCGGCATTGTGGCCGTAGACCCATTCATACAAAGGGAAACTCACCTATACTGGCTGAACTGGCTGATGAACCCACTAGCTGCTGCCTGACAACTCTCTGAACTCCTGCTCCACTCGCTCCCCGAGCTACCAATATCAATACAACACTGAGTCAAACTGACCCCCGACAGACAACCAAGTCAACTCTGGTCAAAGTCAACCTTCCAGGTCAACCCTACTCGCCGAGTCACCCTATTGACTCGCCGAGTTCATATGTTCAGAGTCCTTCTCTTTGCGACTCGACTCTCCGAATCAGTCCATGACTCGCCGAGTCTACCAATTTCCGAGTCCTGACCTGACCAGCTCACCGAGTCTCCAATCGACTCACTGATTCGAGTCTAAACTCGAAGGGTTTGGGGTTTCGCGACCTGACTCGCCGAGTCCAAGAACAGACTCGCCGAGTCCAAGACAACCTTTAACAGACTCGCCGAGTTGTTCTTCCAACTCGCCGAGTTCCTGCCCAACTTCATCTGACTCGACGAGCTGTTCATCCCACTCATCGAGTTCCTCCTCGTCTTCATGCTACTCATCGAGTCCACTCAAAGGACTCGCCGAGTCCATTCAGATTTCTATACATGCAGAGGACTTTTGAGTCATGCATCGACTCCAAACTGTAGATCTACCCTTCCCAAGCCTATTCCTCACGTAAAGTTGCAAACTTTACGTGTAGAGAAGGAGATCTAGGCAAAATACACCATAAACTAGGGTTTAAGGCAAAGAGGCTCCATAATCAACTCAAGGACTGAAACTTTATGCTTTCCAAGACCAAAATACACTTAGATCTGAAGTAGCAACTCCAGATCCAGCTTCTAACTCCAATGGATAACTATCCATGGCTTAAAAAGCCCCAAATCTCACAACCAAAGAAGATCTAAAGGAAAGAAACGACTTATTACCTTCAATGACTCAGAAAGTTCCCCAAACTTCAGATCCAAGGCCAATCCTTGAAGCTTCAATGTTTCCCCTTCTTCTTCTTGCTTCAAACCACTCCCAAAATGGCTTGGAAACTTGAATGCACAACAATGGAGGCTCAGAGTCCGTATTCTGGGTGAGAGAGGCAGTAAAGGAACCCTAGGGGAGAGAATGAGACGTTTAAATAGGCTCCGAGTCCCGAATTTAGGGTTTTCCTCGCACAGACCAGACTCGCCGAGTCCACTTGGCCGACTCGCCGAGTTTGTCACTTACTCCTCGACCCGGATCCCGCTCGGACTCGCCGAGTTCCTCCTTGGACTCGCCGAGTCGCCCCTAAAAATTAGGGTTTTCTTTCCTTTCTTGGCCTTCCAGATTTTGGGTGTTACATCATCCAAAACTTTAAACCCTAGTTCTAGCATACAATTAATCATATTAAAATGTGAAAGGGTTTTAGATCTTACCTTGATTGTTATGTAGCAATAACAATCTCAAATCCTCCTTGTAATGACTTTAGAAAGCTTAGAGTCACAAGTGTCACACCTCTAATGGCTTACAAACACCAAGAGCAAGAGGATGAAGAATAAGGAGAAGGAAGGCTGCCCAAAACGTGTGGAAACCCTAAGGAACAAGTTCACCTCGTTTTTGAGTCTCAAGGGTCCTTTAAATAGTGAGGCTATTAGGGTTATCTAACAAGGAAACCCTAATTTGGATGCTTAAGCCCTAAGCAACCCATGGACTCCCTCCTTAGAGGCCTAGGATGATCTCTAATGGGTTTCGCCATAGAATTCACCAACCCTCTAATATGGAGTCCATCAGCCCAATATTCAACTATCACATAATTGACAGTTCCAGTCCCTTAAGTTTAATTAATGTCTTTTAGTCACAACCTTAATTCTTATTAATTCTTGACTAATATTAATTAAACATTATGATTTCTCCTTTAATATATTATTCTCATAATATATTAATAAATCATAATTAATCCTCTCTCTCCATAATTCATCCTATCAAGTTGCTTTGGTGAAGGCAACCCAAAAGGACCATGCACCATCGGGTCAAGTACATACCAAAATAGTTATGGACTTAGACACTAATCCAACAGTTTTATCCAATACTCAAATCTCGTTCTCTGAGTACTCATGAACATTGCAGCAATTCTATTGCTATGTCTATCCTTAGACAATCTGCAATCCAATTCATGACAGTCTTAATTCACTACTTACTTCCAAAAGTACGAGCGATCGTGGAGTTTGAACAATCATATTATTCGGGAAGTAAAACATGCAAAATATGAAACACAATAATAACCGAATCCAATATGGCCCCAAACTTTTGAGTATAAATAAAACTCCTTTTATTTAGTCACCATATTAATTACACATTACTCATTGTATAATGTTTCGAGTAATCAACCTATCACTTGAATTATAACAATAATTTTCCCATGCTCCAAGCATGCACACTTTGTTTCCCATGGTCCTTACTTTGTGAAATAGATCAATTGAAAAACTTTTCCAATGATGCCCATTTCACAATTCCCAATCCTCATTATTAGTGTTAGAACACAAGGTTCTTGCTACTACTATAATATTCTAGATTCTAACATTTTATGCAACGATCCTTTCGCAAAGTCATAGCACAAAAGTCACCAAGACTTGGCCAATGAAATTACAAAGTACTCTTATCAAAAATTGTTACAAGACAATTCTAGAGACGCGAAGTCTCACATTCAAAGTACATTCCTTTGAACATCCTTCTTGCATAAAAGTTTCTAATCTAGACATAGACTCTCAACATCCAACTCCTAATATGGAAACATTTCCATGTTTGCCATATGACAACCCATTCTTAATAGAATCTTATCTATTCATAATAATGTTGATATGGTCCATCGAATACCATACATCCAACTACTCACAAGCGACCAATCCTCAGCGAATTTGGATCGTTCTGTGATAGTTGTTTAATTATTTTAGTCAAAACCAATTCGAGTCCTTTTTCCCTCTTAATGTGCTAGACATTTGGAAAATTTAAGAATGGTCAAATATTATAGCATTTGCAATCGATCCTATACCCGAAGCGTATGGGGCACGATGTATAATATTCTTACATAAAGATATGATACTTTATCAATCTTTTGTCATAATATTTTATGTGTCACATTCTCACAATTTGAACTATGAAGAGGGATGTCGTAATCATAATCGAAATTTAAGAACACACTATGTATCCTTTGACTAAATTTATTAAAATTTCTCAATCTAAGCTTTTGATTTTGAAATGAAGTATAATATTCTCTCCTTTAATTATAGCAAAAATAACTTATCAACTCATGCAACTTTGCAAATTGAAACATTTGTTTTTCTATAATTAATATTGCCAACTTGCAATACTTAAAATAATAATAATCATGCTCCCACTAACATGATGATTATATCTATCCTAGCATAACATTTATGCTCCTACTAGATTTGACACATATTCAGAAATTAGCTGGACTTCTAGAAACCAATTACTTATTGACTTTCTTTGCCAAAGTTCAGATTTCTGAAACCGAAATGCTTTGATAAGCCTTTATTTAAGCTTCTCGAACTCATACACCTTTCCTTAGATAACCCATATGTATGTTTAAACATTTCTAGAATAAGTCTAAAATGTTCAGACCTATTTTCCATTTCCCACAATTCAAACTATGAAGAGGGATGCCGTAATCATAATCAAATTTGAGAAATACAAATTACATAATGCCATCTTCAAAATCTTTCTTAGTGAAAGCGTTTCCTCACAATCATTTTCATGAAGGAGAGAAACCTTATAACACTCAGATTTTGTGGTGTATGTGTTCCTATCCATGTGAATTTTTCATAACCATAATCATAAGACAACAATAGTGACAAATCCAAACTCTTATGGATCGAACTTGTCCATTCTTAATCTCTTCCCATCAAGGGTCCCACCTTTGCTTCCAAGTTATTTAGCAACTTACCCCTACCTTTCAATGTACTTTCCATTGATCAAGGTGCCTTGCCCCTATGCAACCAATTGAGATCTCATAGAACTCACATGCATAGTTGACCAACCTGGAATGGCACAGAAACAATAATATGTGAACACGATAGGTTAGAAACCTCAAGTCTTGTGCTAGTGATTAACTATCGGTTTATTCTTGATTTGTTCTTGAAACTTTTCAAGACAATTGATACTCCCACTTACCTCTTGACATATACGATTCTCTCGCCAGGAACCTTTCCTAGATAAAACAAATATTCAAGAGTTAGTGTAGTTCTTATCAAGACAAAACACTTCTCATAATTGGTCCTAGTTGGTCTTTGTCTTATCCAAGACAGGACAACTTACCAATTTCAAATGTGCTAGAATAAAAAAGCCTTTTCCAAACTCCACATTTGATGAGTGTTATAAACCTACTTAAGACTTTTCACTCAATTCACAATCTTGGAATATAACTCTAAGACTTGATATTGGAATGAAGTATGATTGACTTCTTGATTTTAACCATTTCTACAATTCTCGGTTCCTCTACTTGGTCATACAAATGCACTAAGACTCAC
The DNA here is from genome assembly GCF_002870075.4 of Lactuca sativa. Lineage (NCBI taxonomy): Eukaryota > Viridiplantae > Streptophyta > Magnoliopsida > Asterales > Asteraceae > Lactuca > Lactuca sativa. The sequence goes on along the minus strand of NC_056629.2, from coordinate 29,496,020 downwards.
TTGGAGGATCAATTGAGATGTTGTTTTTTTAATCATTAAGACTTATCATAAAATACAATAAAAGGTACTCTCCCTTCTTCTTAGAATAGAGAAACTTTTATCTTTCTGCATTCTTGATTCTTCTTATTCGTTCCGCTATTGATTGAAACTCTTTCAATCAACTCAGAAGCATAGCCATATTCACTAAACTTTAGTAGATCATGACAAATATCTTTATCACTCTCGTGGTGGACTTGATCAATGTACAACCTAGTGTACTCGATCTCCTAGTCCTTCTCTTGATACTTTGTCAAAGAATTAGTCTAATTTCCAAATAAGAAGTTTCTCATTCATCACACAACCAAGTTGCATGACTCCAAGTTTCTATCCAACTGAAACTTGGGCGATGAGAATCTTCCTTTATTTGGCAAACTCTCGACATTTCCACAAATGGCATAATTAAGAATCAAATCCATTATTGATAACAATACACAAACATCAATTTTTTCATAACGATTTCATTGCAAGGATATATAAAATTATTCAAACCAAAAAATTTATTTTATTCATAAAAGCAGCAGAAAACATGTCCTTACAATGCAAAATCAATTGAAAAACTATGTTATTAACAATCTATTCTAACTCCAAGTAGTAGCTCAAGAATCCAATCTTCAAGCAATGCAATCGAAATCCATTTCTTCAAGATTAGATTCAGCTCACTTCTTCCCTTAAGTTTCCTCTCTTTTCTTCGATCCATCAAAATGTAATCTTATCACATCATGAATTAAAATCTGGAATAGGAACTTAAAAGAGCTAGATAGTGGATTTCATACCTGAGGAGGAGTCATAACATTAGACTCTCTCATATCTTAGGTCTCTCAGGTAGATAGGGCAGCTTCGTCTCCAATGCCCCTTCTCTTGGCAATAAAAGCAAATGGACTCTTTTGGAATGACACAAGGAACTATCTCAGAGTTTACCTTTTCTGAATCTCCAATGTCATCATTTTCAATGTCCATTGAAGTTTGGGAGTGTGATTGTAACGACCCAAAAATCACGACTAAAAAAAAAAATTCTTTTAAAACATTACTAAAACTAGATTTATAAAAACGTATCATAAGTTAAACATAACTTTCGAGTATTAAATTCAAAACATAATATCATTATCAGAGTCAAACATTCCCAGGCTAACTGACTATGGTGTGTGCTCTGCAATCTTCCCGAGCTCCTCTTTTGAAAACCGAGTACCTGAAACCAAAACTGAAAACCGTAAGCACAAAGCTTAGTGAGCTCCCCCAATCTACCACATACCACACAATAACATGTAACATACATACTGCCAGGCTATTCTGGGGTGCCTGACTACCTGGTACGGCCGTTCTGGGGTGCCGTCCTACCCGTGTCAAGCCATTCTGGGGTGCTGACTACCCATGTCAAGCCATTCTGGGGTGCTGACTACCCATGTCAAGCCATTCTGGGGTGCTGACTACCCATGTCAAGCCATTCTGGGGTGCTGACTACCCATCGGTCCTAACAACCGACCACAGGGACTGGTCCCCTCGTACTACCTCTATCGCATATAACATAACAAGCCAACATGCAAACACATCATCATATTCTGTCAGACGTATCTGGGGTGTCTAACTACCCTTCGGTCCTAGTGACCGAACTCGACTACTATCACATACAACATATCGCGCTAGCATATAACATATCAGGTAGTAACTATCCTAGATGATATCACAAAGACAATCATCTATCATACGTCTCCTACTGGTGGGTCGGCGTTGTGGCCTTAGACCCACCGCTACTGGAAGGTAACTCACCTGAACTGCTGAGCTCTGCTGATAAACCTCTGGCTGCTACTCAACAATCCCCTGAACCGCTGCTCCTCTAGCTCTCCGAGCTATCAATATACATATAACACTTAGTCTGACAGTCAACTAAGTCAACTCTGGTCAAAGTCAACCTTCCAGGTCAACCCTACTCGCCGAGTCTTCCTAAAGACTCGCCGAGTTCATAAGCTCAGGGTCTTTCTTATTCGCGACCCGACTCGCCGAGTCAGTCTATGACTCGCCGAGTCCAACTAGCTCCAAGTCCTGTCCTGCCCAACTCGCTGAGTCATCACCCGACTCACTGATTCGAGTCTCAACTCAAAAGGGTTTAGGGTTTTGCGACCTGACTCGCCGAGTCCAAGAACAGACTCGCCAAGTCCTAGACAATCTTCAACCAACTCGTCGAGTTGGTCATCCAACTCGCCGAGTCCATGCCTAACTTCATCCGACTCGACGAGCTGTTCATCCTACTCGTCGAGTTCCTCCTCATCTTCAAGCTACTCGCCGAGTCCACTCGAAGGACTCGCCGAGTCCATTAAGATCCACTTACATGCAGAGGACTTCTGAGTCATGCATGAACTCCAAACTGTAGATCTACCCTTCCTAAGCCTATTCCCCACGTAAAGTTGCAAACTTTACGTGTAGAGAGGGAGATGTAGGCAAAAAGCACTAATAACTAGGGTTTAAGACCAAGAGGCTCCAAAATCCACCTGATGGCTGATACTTTACGGAATTCTAAACCAAATCAAGCATGGATCTGAGGTAGCAACCTCAGATCCGGACCTCGAGCTTGAAATTGATCTTAGGCATGGCTTAAAAGCCCCAAAACTCATAACCAAAGAAGATCTAAAGGAGGGAAACGAATTGATACCTTCCAATGCTCTGAAATGTTCCCCAAACTTCAGATCCAAAGCCACTCCTTGATGCTTCAAAGATTCCCACTTCTTCTTCTTCTTCTAAATCACTCAAAAATGGCCAAAAGCATGAATCATCACAATGGAGGCTTAGGGTGCGGCGTTCTGGGTGTGAGGGGCAGTAAAGGAGCCCTAGGAAGAAGATTGAGACGTTTAAATAGGCTCCAAGCCCCGGATTTAGGGTTTTCCTCGTTCAGACCCAACTCGCCGAGTCTCCTTGGCCGACTCGCCGAGTCGGTCGCTAACACCTCGACCCGGATCCCGCTCGGACTCGCCGAGTCCCTCCTTGGACTCGCCGAGTCTCTCCTTAAAATTGAGGTCTTCTTTCTTTTCTTGACTTTCCAAACTTTGGGGTGTTACAAGTCTCCCCCACTTAAACTAAACTTCGTCCTCGAAGTTTGCTATGATCAACTGACTGCGAACTGCCTCCAACTCTCTGTCTGGAAAATCCATCACCCTTTTGCCCATCACTCCGACCACTCACAGTGTCGATCACTACCGATAGAACATACTGAAACCTTCTCTCTTCCATAATTTCCTCAACGTTTACATCCTCCGACTGAAAAATCCTGTTGCCTCCCATCCGCCTACCGGATGCACTGAGACTATTCTGGTCTAACCAATCTCCCTATATCTGAGTTACCGGACTCCCACCGGTCACTACACTCCATCGCAAACTCCTAGTCTCTTCCAGCGACTCCTAAAGATACTTCGATTATCTATAACTGTTCTATCCATCCTGCCGCTCATACCGAAACGATGCTGCTGGAACCAGCTTGCTTTTATCCCACCTGATTACTCATCTCCTACTTACTCGAGTCTTTCCTCCTGAATGAAAAGCTACCTGCCTAGCCATCCCTACAAATCACTTATACTCGGCAAAAGGCTTAACTGATCCTGCTGAGAGGGACTTGCCAATTCCAAATCAACCAACTATACTGTCAGCACTTGCATTCCAACGCAAAAACAATACTGACCCAGAATCCTGAAACCTTCCAACACTGAACTGCCTGCAATACTGAACATGCCTGAAACACTAAACTGCCCGAAATGCTGAACCGACTGAGACGCTGAACGGCCTGAAACACTGAACTGACTGAAACACTGAGCTGCCTGAAACACTGAACTCCAACCCAACTGTGGAGTCAAGGGACTCCTCACTTAGCCTCTTCCACGACTTCTGAACGAAATCTTCCTCTAGGACTAGTTTCCACTAGCTATTCTGTCACTGTGGCTCTCGCAACCTTCCGATCCAACCGATCGGATCCATACGTCACATCCTGATATCATCAATTCCACGACTAACAACATGATGGCTCTCACACTGACGGTAGCCCGCAACATACCCGAACCCCCAACAGTCCACTGCTACTCTGATCTCATGACTGATGTGACGATCTATAGCCCAAATTGATGACTTAGCCATAACTGATCCCTTTGGGAAATCCGAAAGCTAACCCGTGGATTCCCATGTCCTCACTGCTGCACCCGAACTGGTGGGTACAACTGCTTTCCCGCGTCTAACACGCGCTCATGCTACCTACCAATCTGATAAAAGGCTGCGACTACGCTTGCGGACTTACAACTCTCTAATACTATCTGGCTGCTAGTGGATGCTACGGCTACCCCCGCAGACTTACAACACTACTACTGCTATCTGACTGCTAGTGAATGCTACGGCTACCCCCGCAGACTTACAACACTACTACTGCTATCTCGAGAACATCCTGACTATCCCTAGTCCCACTAGTGGTTCCTCATCCTGATTTCTAAAAAGACAGTCCTTAGACTTTGAATTCTGCATCATCCTCGACATCTTATATCCTTGATATACTTAGCGCTTCGTTGAGGAATCCTTCGGCTTGGTTCCCAAACGAACCGTTTTACTAATCCGGATACAAGAAGCTATTGTTGGGAAGTTTCCACCCTCCCAACTCCTGAATCTACGCAACCTGCATGCCGCCTCAGACACTGGCTACCAATACAAAAACATCTCTTGCTACCCGTTCTCAAGATCTTCATTCCGACTCTCATGCGTCCGACAGGTGGTCCTCCATTCCTGGATTCCCAACCAGCTTCTAACCATCTCGATTACATGAACTAGCTGCTGGGAAAAGTTCTGGAACTCCCAATTCTGAACTTCTCAATCCATCCATCACTGTGCTACTACTATTTCTTCTCGGAGGCTGCGCACTCATTCTGGGTCTACGTGTCTCTTATCCATGAATACTCGGAGGGTTCTCCCCCACTTCGATCCTGCTTACCCCTTGCTGATTCACACTCAAAAGAGATCCTGATCTTCACTACCATTCCGGAACATCTACTAGGGAACCCAAGCCTGCCAGGTAGGAATTTAACCAATCCATCCCAGTCACTAACCACTCCGAACTAGTGAAACGAATCAAATCTCTCTCAACCATGCTACAGTTACTGCATCCTCCGAAACCTTCTCCATAAGAGCACATCCCCTAACTACCAACCAATTATCCGAGGTATGCAAATGGCATATAACATAATCACAAGCAAGCCACACTATGACACAACACTTATACCACAATTTGATGCAGAACCATAACAATATAATCATGACATAAGCTGACAGAAAAACAAAAGTTACGTACCTTCATTACTCAGTGCTGCTCGAATCCCTGCTGAAAACTACCGGAAAACTCGGCTCTGAGCCGTAGGCACCCTTGCCCGGCCTTGACAACTGCTGGCGGTACTCGAAGTCCCAAGGGCAGGAGCTGGCACCTGCCCTGCTGGATACAAACTCGGACAGTGGGCCTTCTTGTGGCCCCTCTGACTGCAATGGAAACATAACGGCTCAAGCCCCTGGGCGATGGTAACAACACAGTCTCTGCTAAAATGACCAATCTGGCCGCACTTGAAACACCCAACATCGCCACCACTTCTACGCCTACACACACCCATGTGTGTCCTTCCGCACTTCCCGCATCGACTGCGGCTCTGATAGTTCCTCGTCCTCAAATCTGGACCCTTGGGCCTCTTACCCGAACCTGTGGCTACCTGAGTCTCATCAATTTTCCTTTTCCCTTCTGACTCCCTGCCCGACTCTCGCTCCTGCGTTACCCCAACGGCAACGCCTGCTAACTGAACAACAGATGTCTGATCCTGAAGCCTCGCTATCAATCTATCAGTGATCCTCACGACCATGTCGGGCAGATCCTCGCGAATGGCTCGCGAAACTTCCTCAACTATCCAATCATGCAATGGTCTCTCTTGGAGACAGAATTCCCCACTCACCCCTGCCCCCTGATGGCAGGAACTAGAAATGGGATCTCCCTCCCTGATGGATCCCTGAACTCCATAAGATTCGGGACCTAGACGAGCCCCAATCTGTCCTGAAACTAACCCGGCCTTAAAGGCCTCAAGATGACTGTCCATGAGCTCCACAATGGCCTCTCTAACCGAACCGAAAATCACTGGAGTCTGATCAATGATGTTGCGCGTAATCTCTGCGGAAATGAAATCCCTCATCTGATCATCAAGCTGCCCGGCTCTGAAGCCCGAGCCAGACCCCTCCTCGACACCTGAACTGCTAACTGGTATCTCGCGCAACGTCACCATGCTGAAAATATAACAAAATCCTGATCAATTTACATACTACTGCTGAGGAATTTCTCACTCACTACCCCATTCCTGGTTTCGTCTTGGCCCCTCTTGAATCGAGTACGGATCCTCTGCTTTCAGTAGTATGGGCCCCTACTACCTTCCACATCTATCCATACTTTCCTCAAGAGTTACCTCAACTCCACACAGTCCCCTTTACTCTTCTACTGATCTCTGCTACTCTCATCCTAGGCTTGCCCTAGGGAACCTCTGACTCTACCCAAACAGTCCTCAGCTGCTGAAGGCCCCCTAGTAATGCCAATTAGTCACCACCTGAATACCATCACATGTGACGAGGCTCGGATAATCCTTCAAGGAAGAGACTCGTCCCTACAACGGTTGGACTCAGACAAGAGCTGCGCAGTAGGGCCAAATCCAACACTCTGAGATTATTCAACCCTGATCATATGTGATGTGATGTATTCACCTAATGGCTAACTCCCATCACTCAGAGTCCCACAAAGCACAAAGCTAGCAGCATTCGGATAAAGGAAACATACTCAGGCAAAACTATTCTCATAACGGGGAAACTACACTAGCATACAATGCTAAGCTCGTGCTACCAGGCATAACCTAAACAGGCTATCCTACCGCTGTCTACTCAATACTAGCATGCAATTCTCATAAAGCTGAACACATAAAGCAGGCACATAAGGCATCATCCTAGATCCTTAGTCCTATTCTAGCATGCTGTTCTACTGAAGCTGGAACTGAAACTGAAACTGAAACCGATACTGATAATCATAATATAACTTGTATGGGTAAATTGGGAGTACTTACTTGAGCTCGGCTGATTGCATGCACCACACCTTTTTCTCTTTTTAAAACTCTTTTTGCTTTTTCTAAAATTGTTTTCTTTTCTCAAAATTCTTTTGTAATTACGATTTTTCTTTTGAAAACTATATACCACTTCCTTAGTTTGAGTTCAGACACACTCAGGAGTGCGCCCGAATCCCTCAAACCAAGGCTCTGATACCAACTTGTAACGACCCAAAAATCACGACTAAAAAAAAAAATTCTTTTAAAACATTACTAAAACTAGATTTATAAAAACGTATCATAAGTTAAACATAACTTTCGAGTATTAAATTCAAAACATAATATCATTATTAGAGTCAAACATTCCCAGGCTAACTGACTATGGTGTGTGCTCTGCAATCTTCCCGAGCTCCTCTTTTGAAAACCGAGTACCTGAAACCAAAACTGAAAACCGTAAGCACAAAGCTTAGTGAGCTCCCCCAATCTACCACATACCACACAATAACACGTAACATACATACTGCCAGGCTATTCTGGGGTGCCTGACTACCCGGTACGACCGTTCTGGGGTGCCGTCCTACCCGTGTCAAGCCATTCTGGGGTGCTGACTACCCATGTCAAGCCATTCTGGGGTGCTGACTACCCATGTCAAGCCATTCTGGGGTGCTGACTACCCATGTCAAGCCATTCTGGGGTGCTGACTACCCATCGGTCCTAACAACCGACCACAGGGACTGGTCCCCTCGTACTACCTCTATCGCATATAACATAACAAGCCAACATGCAAACACATCATCATATTCTGTCAGACGTATCTGGGGTGTCTAACTACCCTTCGGTCCTAGTGACCGAACTCGACTACTATCACATACAACATATCGCGCTAGCATATAACATATCAGGTAGTAACTATCCTAGATGATATCACAAAGACAATCATCTATCATACGTCTCCTACTGGTGGGTCGGCGTTGTGGCCTTAGACCCACCGCTACTGGAAGGTAACTCACCTGAACTGCTGAGCTCTGCTGATAAACCTCTGGCTGCTACTCAACAATCCCCTGAACCGCTGCTCCTCTAGCTCTCCGAGCTATCAATATACATATAACACTTAGTCTGACAGTCAACTAAGTCAACTCTGGTCAAAGTCAACCTTCCAGGTCAACCCTACTCGCCGAGTCTTCCTAAAGACTCGCCGAGTTCATAAGCTCAGGGTCTTTCTTATTCGCGACCCGACTCGCCGAGTCAGTCTATGACTCGCCGAGTCCAACTAGCTCCAAGTCCTGTCCTGCCCAACTCGCTGAGTCATCACCCGACTCACTGATTCGAGTCTCAACTCAAAAGGGTTTAGGGTTTCGCGACCTGACTCGCCGAGTCCAAGAACAGACTCGCCAAGTCCTAGACAATCTTCAACCAACTCGTCGAGTTGGTCATCCAACTCGCCGAGTCCATGCCTAACTTCATCCGACTCGACGAGCTGTTCATCCTACTCGTCGAGTTCCTCCTCATCTTCAAGCTACTCGCCGAGTCCACTCGAAGGACTCGCCGAGTCCATTAAGATCCACTTACATTCAGAGGACTTCCGAGTCATGCATGAACTCCAAACTGTAGATCTACCCTTCCTAAGCCTATTCCCCACGTAAAGTTGCAAACTTTACGTGTAGAGAGGGAGATCTAGGCAAAAAGCACTAATAACTAGGGTTTAAGACCAAGAGGCTCCAAAATCCACCCGATGGCTGATACTTTACGGAATTCTAAACCAAATCAAGCATGGATCTGAGGTAGCAACCTCAGATCCGGACCTCGAGCTTGAAATTGATCTTAGGCATGGCTTAAAAGCCCCAAAACTCATAACCAAAGAAGATCTAAAGGAGGGAAACGAATTGATACCTTCCAATGCTCTGAAATGTTCCCCAAACTTCAGATCCAAAGCCACTCCTTGATGCTTCAAAGATTCCCACTTCTTCTTCTTCTTCTAAATCACTCAAAAATGGCCAAAAGCATGAATCATCACAATGGAGGCTTAGGGTGCGGCGTTCTGGGTGTGAGGGGCAGTAAAGGAGCCCTAGGAAGAAGATTGAGACGTTTAAATAGGCTCCAAGCCCCGGATTTAGGGTTTTCCTCGTTCAGACCCAACTCGCCGAGTCTCCTTGGCCGACTCGCCGAGTCGGTCGCTAACACCTCGACCCGGATCCCGCTCGGACTCGCCGAGTCCCTCCTTGGACTCGCCGAGTCTCTCCTTAAAATTGAGGTCTTCTTTCTTTTCTTGACTTTCCAAACTTTGGGGTGTTACAAGTCTCCCCCACTTAAACTAAACTTCGTCCTCGAAGTTTGCTATGATCAACTGACTGCGAACTGCCTCCAACTCTCTGTCTGGAAAATCCATCACCCTTTTGCCCATCACTCCGACCACTCACAGTGTCGATCACTACCGATAGAACATACTGAAACCTTCTCTCTTCCATAATTTCCTCAACGTTTACATCCTCCGACTGAAAAATCCTGTTGCCTCCCATCCGCCTACCGGATGCACTGAGACTATTCTGGTCTAACCAATCTCCCTATATCTGAGTTACCGGACTCCCACCGGTCACTACACTCCATCGCAAACTCCTAGTCTCTTCCAGCGACTCCTAAAGATACTTCGATTATCTATAACTGTTCTATCCATCCTGCTGCTCATACCGAAACGATGCTGCTGGAACCAGCTTGCTTTTATCCCACCTGATTACTCATCTCCTACTTACTCGAGTCTTTCCTCCTGAATGAAAAGCTACCTGCCTAGCCATCCCTACAAATCACTTATACTCGGCAAAAGGCTCAACTGATCCTGCTGAGAGGGACTTGCCAATTCCAAATCAACCAACTATACTGTCAGCACTTGCATTCCAACGCAAAAACAATACTGACCCAGAATCCTGAAACCTTCCAACACTGAACTGCCTGCAATACTGAACATGCCTGAAACACTAAACTGCCCGAAATGCTGAACCGACTGAGACGCTGAACGGCCTGAAACACTGAACTGACTGAAACACTGAGCTGCCTGAAACACTGAACTCCAACCCAACTGTGGAGTCAAGGGACTCCTCACTTAGCCTCTTCCACGACTTCTGAACGAAATCTTCCTCTAGGACTAGTTTCCACTAGCTATTCTGTCACTGTGGCTCTCGCAACCTTCCGATCCAACCGATCGGATCCATACGTCACATCCTGATATCATCAATTCCACGACTAACAACATGATGGCTCTCACACTGACGGTAGCCCGCAACATACCCGAACCCCCAACAGTCCACTGCTACTCTGATCTCATGACTGATGTGACGATCTATAGCCCAAATTGATGACTTAGCCATAACTGATCCCTTTGGGAAATCCGAAAGCTAACCCGTGGATTCCCATGTCCTCACTGCTGCACCCGAACTGGTGGGTACAACTGCTTTCCCGCGTCTAACACGCGCTCATGCTACCTACCAATCTGATAAAAGGCTGCGACTACGCTTGCGGACTTACAACTCTCTAATACTATCTGGCTGCTAGTGGATGCTACGGCTACCCCCGCAGACTTACAACACTACTACTGCTATCTGACTGCTAGTGAATGCTACGGCTACCCCCGCAGACTTACAACACTACTACTGCTATCTCGAGAACATCCTGACTATCCCTAGTCCCACTAGTGGTTCCTCATCCTGATTTCTAAAAAGACAGTCCTTAGACTTTGAATTCTGCATCATCCTCGACATCTTATATCCTTGATATACTTAGCGCTTCGTTGAGGAATCCTTCGGCTTGGTTCCCAAACGAACCGTTTTACTAATCCGGATACAAGAAGCTATTGTTGGGAAGTTTCCACCCTCCCAACTCCTGAATCTACGCAACCTGCATGCCGCCTCAGACACTGGCTACCAATACAAAAACATCTCTTGCTACCCGTTCTCAAGATCTTCATTCCGACTCTCATGCGTCCGACAGGTGGTCCTCCATTCCTGGATTCCCAACCAGCTTCTAACCATCTCGATTACATGAACTAGCTGCTGGGAAAAGTTCTGGAACTCCCAATTCTGAACTTCTCAATCCATCCATCACTGTGCTACTACTATTTCTTCTCGGAGGCTGCGCACTCATTCTGGGTCTACGTGTCTCTTATCCATGAATACTCGGAGGGTTCTCCCCCACTTCGATCCTGCTTACCCCTTGCTGATTCACACTCAAAATAGATCCTGATCTTCACTACCATTCCGGAACATCTACTAGGGAACCCAAGCCTGCCAGGTAGGAATTTAACCAATCCATCCCAGTCACTAACCACTCCGAACTAGTGAAACGAATCAAATCTCTCTCAACCATGCTACAGTTACTGCATCCTCCGAAACCTTCTCCATAAGAGCACATCCCCTAACTACCAACCAATTATCCGAGGTATGCAAATGGCATATAACATAATCACAAGCAAGCCACACTATGACACAACACTTATACCACAATTTGATGCAGAACCATAACAATATAATCATGACATAAGCTGACAGAAAAACAAAAGTTACGTACCTTCATTACTCAGTGCTGCTCGAATCCCTGCTGAAAACTACCGGAAAACTCGGCTCTGAGCCGTAGGCACCCTTGCCCGGCCTTGACAACTGCTGGCGGTACTCGAAGTCCCAAGGGCAGGAGCTGGCACCTGCCCTGCTGGATACAAACTCGGACAGTGGGCCTTCTTGTGGCCCCTCTGACTGCAATGGAAACATAACGGCTCAAGCCCCTGGGCGATGGTAACAACACAGTCTCTGCTAAAATGACCAATCTGGCCGCACTTGAAACACCCAACATCGCCACCACTTCTACGCCTACACACACCCATGTGTGTCCTTCCGCACTTCCCGCATCGACTGCGGCTCTGATAGTTCCTCGTCCTCAAATCTGGACCCTTGGGCCTCTTACCCGAACCTGTGGCTACCTGAGTCTCATCAATTTTCCTTTTCCCTTCTGACTCCCTGCCCGACTCTCGCTCCTGCGTTACCCCAACGGCAACGCCTGCTAACTGAACAACAGATGTCTGATCCTGAAGCCTCGCTATCAATCTATCAGTGATCCTCACGACCATGTCGGGCAGATCCTCGCGAATGGCTCGCGAAACTTCCTCAACTATCCAATCATGCAATGGTCTCTCTTGGAGACAGAATTCCCCACTCACCCCTGCCCCCTGATGGCAGGAACTAGAAATGGGATCTCCCTCCCTGATGGATCCCTGAACTCCATAAGATTCGGGACCTAGACGAGCCCCAATCTGTCCTGAAACTAACCCGGCCTTAAAGGCCTCAAGATGACTGTCCATGAGCTCCACAATGGCCTCTCTAACCGAACCGAAAATCACTGGAGTCTGATCAATGATGTTGCGCGTAATCTCTGCGGAAATGAAATCCCTCATCTGATCATCAAGCTGCCCGGCTCTGAAGCCCGAGCCAGACCCCTCCTCGACACCTGAACTGCTAACTGGTATCTCGCGCAACGTCACCATGCTGAAAATATAACAAAATCCTGATCAATTTACATACTACTGCTGAGGAATTTCTCACTCACTACCCCATTCCTGGTTTCGTCTTGGCCCCTCTTGAATCGAGTACGGATCCTCTGCTTTCAGTAGTATGGGCCCCTACTACCTTCCACATCTATCCATACTTTCCTCAAGAGTTACCTCAACTCCACACAGTCCCCTTTACTCTTCTACTGATCTCTGCTACTCTCATCCTAGGCTTGCCCTAGGGAACCTCTGACTCTACCCAAACAGTCCTCAGCTGCTGAAGGCCCCCTAGTAATGCCAATTAGTCACCACCTGAATACCATCACATGTGACGAGGCTCGGATAATCCTTCAAGGAAGAGACTCGTCCCTACAACGGTTGGACTCAGACAAGAGCTGCGCAGTAGGGCCAAATCCAACACTCTGAGATTATTCAACCCTGATCATATGTGATGTGATGTATTCACCTAATGGCTAACTCCCATCACTCAGAGTCCCACAAAGCACAAAGCTAGCAGCATTCGGATAAAGGAAACATACTCAGGCAAAACTATTCTCATAACGGGGAAACTACACTAGCATACAATGCTAAGCTCGTGCTACCAGGCATAACCTAAACAGGCTATCCTACCGCTGTCTACTCAATACTAGCATGCAATTCTCATAAAGCTGAACACATAAAGCAGGCACATAAGGCATCATCCTAGATCCTTAGTCCTATTCTAGCATGCTGTTCTACTGAAGCTGGAACTGAAACTGAAACTGAAACCGATACTGATAATCATAATATAACTTGTATGGGTAAATTGGGAGTACTTACTTGAGCTCGGCTGATTGCATGCACCACACCTTTTTCTCTTTTTAAAACTCTTTTTGCTTTTTCTAAAATTGTTTTCTTTTCTCAAAATTCTTTTGTAATTACGATTTTTCTTTTGAAAACTATATACCACTTCCTTAGTTTGAGTTCAGACACACTCAGGAGTGCGCCCGAATCCCTCAAACCAAGGCTCTGATACCAACTTGTAACGACCCAAAAATCACGACTAAAAAAAAAATTCTTTTAAAACATTACTAAAACTAGATTTATAAAAACGTATCATAAGTTAAACATAACTTTCGAGTATTAAATTCAAAACATAATATCATTATCAGAGTCAAACATTCCCAGGCTAACTGACTATGGTGTGTGCTCTGCAATCTTCCCGAGCTCCTCTTTTGAAAACCGAGTACCTGAAACCAAAACTGAAAACCGTAAGCACAAAGCTTAGTGAGCTCCCCCAATCTACCACATACCACACAATAACACGTAACATACATACTGCCAGGCTATTCTGGGGTGCCTGACTACCCGGTACGGCCGTTCTGGGGTGCCGTCCTACCCGTGTCAAGCCATTCTGGGGTGCTGACTACCCATGTCAAGCCATTCTGGGGTGCTGACTACCCATGTCAAGCCATTCTGGGGTGCTGACTACCCATGTCAAGCCATTCTGGGGTGCTGACTACCCATCGGTCCTAACAACCGACCACAGGGACTGGTCCCCTCGTACTACCTCTATCGCATATAACATAACAAGCCAACATGCAAACACATCATCATATTCTGTCAGACGTATCTGGGGTGTCTGACTACCCTTCGGTCCTAGTGACCGAACTCGACTACTATCACATACAACATATCGCCCTAGCATATAACATATCAGGTAGTAACTATCCTAGATGATATCACAAAGACAATCATCTATCATACGTCTCCTACTGGTGGGTCGGCGTTGTGGCCTTAGACCCACCGCTACTGGAAGGTAACTCACCTGAACTGCTGAGCTCTGCTGATAAACCTCTGGCTGCTACTCAACAATCCCCTGAACCGCTGCTCCTCTAGCTCTCCGAGCTATCAATATACATATAACACTTAGTCTGACAGTCAACTAAGTCAACTCTGGTCAAAGTCAACCTTCCAGGTCAACCCTACTCGCCGAGTCTTCCTAAAGACTCGCCGAGTTCATAAGCTCAGGGTCTTTCTTATTCGCGACCCGACTCGCCGAGTCAGTCTATGACTCGCCGAGTCCAACTAGCTCCAAGTCCTGTCCTGCCCAACTCGCTGAGTCATCACCCGACTCACTGATTCGAGTCTCAACTCAAAAGGGTTTAGGGTTTTGCGACCTGACTCGCCGAGTCCAAGAACAGACTCGCCAAGTCCTAGACAATCTTCAACCAACTCGTCGAGTTGGTCATCCAACTCGCCGAGTCCATGCCTAACTTCATCCGACTCGACGAGCTGTTCATCCTACTCGTCGAGTTCCTCCTCATCTTCAAGCTACTCGCCGAGTCCACTCGAAGGACTCGCCGAGTCCATTAAGATCCACTTACATGCAGAGGACTTCCGAGTCATGCATGAACTCCAAACTGTAGATCTACCCTTCCTAAGCCTATTCCCCACGTAAAGTTGCAAACTTTACGTGTAGAGAGGGAGATCTAGGCAAAAAGCACTAATACCTAGGGTTTAAGACCAAGAGGCTCCAAAATCCACCCGATGGCTGATACTTTACGGAATTCTAAACCAAATCAAGCATGGATCTGAGGTAGCAACCTCAGATCCGGACCTCGAGCTTGAAATTGATCTTAGGCATGGCTTAAAAGCCCCAAAACTCATAACCAAAGAAGATCTAAAGGAGGGAAACGAATTGATACCTTCCAATGCTCTGAAATGTTCCCCAAACTTCAGATCCAAAGCCACTCCTTGATGCTTCAAAGATTCCCACTTCTTCTTCTTCTTCTAAATCACTCAAAAATGGCCAAAAGCATGAATCATCACAATGGAGGCTTAGGGTGCGGCGTTCTGGGTGTGAGGGGCAGTAAAGGAGCCCTAGGAAGAAGATTGAGACGTTTAAATAGGCTCCAAGCCCCGGATTTAGGGTTTTCCTCGTTCAGACCCAACTCGCCGAGTCTCCTTGGCCGACTCGCCGAGTCGGTCGCTAACACCTCGACCCGGATCCCGCTCGGACTCGCCGAGTCCCTCCTTGGACTCGCCGAGTCTCTCCTTAAAATTGAGGTCTTCTTTCTTTTCTTGACTTTCCAAACTTTGGGGTGTTACAGTGATTCACCAGACAAATTTGCTTGATCAGCACGCTAAATCATTGCTGATTCAGCAGCTATAAGCAAATAGGTGAGATCAATGAGGGTCGCGTCGTGATCCATCATATAGTACTCTCTAACGAACTCACTATATGATTTAGGAATTGACTGAAGAACCTAGTCAACAGCCAACTCACTTGAAATCTCGACACCAAACATGTTTAACCTATCAATGTGTGACTTCATCTCTAAGACGTGTGCACACACAGGTTTCCCATCTTTGTGTTTACTTGCCAAAAGGGCTTGAGTGATATTGAAATTTTCAATCCTTCGGTCTTGTGGGTTTGGGAGAACAACGGGAGGGGGTAGAGGAAGTGAAATCAAGCTAGTCCATATGGCAGGGATTGATCTTTCACCTTCATTGTGGAACAAACTTTCACTTTGAGCAGGAATATCTTTTCCTTTGGATTCGGGAATACCATGGTTAGATTCAGACATCTACACAACGAGAGAAATCAAGTTAGTTGATTGAATCCTTAATAAAACACCCAAAAGAGATATTAAGGCTAGGATCCAACACAGCATTCCACAAATTGGAAGAGGGATGCTGTAATCCAATTTGCAGAATATTTGAAGGTAGGTAAATGACGATTTACCAATTTCCACCATAAAAAACGAAAAGGAAAGTTAAGTCTTAAATGTATTGGAAACTCCTAGATCCTTTGAGATACATTGAAACTACTCAATGGCATGTTTTAATCTCCGATTATGCTCTTCTATTTGTGATTGGGATGTCGAGGATCACAAACAAGATGTGAATAACCATGCAAATGTGCTTGGTAAGCTCATTGTCTTTATCATTAACTATTGATGTGTCGGTAAACCACACATGCTCCATCAAAATGACAATCATGAGATACCCATTACTACTCTTTATTAGTGCCGTTTACTGTGCCGGTTAACCACACACGCTCCACTAACGACCAATAAAACATAATGTGCTATTTCATGGATTAGCATATTTTTCACATTTTTCCTAAAGTAACTAAAGATGGGATTTTGTAAAATAATGTTCTAGTACTTTCTTTAATAACATTATATTTTTAATGAGATGTAGTTGTCCTATCAAACCCGTTCTGCTAACGACCCTCCACTAATCAAAGAAGCGGTGGGTGAGAGTGGACACCCATTCAACTACCATTTTATAGGCAGTTTCCTTATACCCCCTTATAGATTAGCTTCGTGAATGAGGCATACTAGCGATTTGACTGACCATATTCTTATACATATATAATATTTAACTTTTAATTATAATATATATATATATATATATATATATATATATATATATATAAGGTGTGTTTAAAACTTTTTAAAACTTTAGGGTTTCTATATAAATTTCGAAAATTAAGATATTAATTTCAAATTTAAAATAAACCAAATAACTAGATTTAATATTTATCTATTAATTAACTTTTAATTAATTTATTAAATCTTGTAAGGATTATCTAATCAAATTAAACAATTAATTTAATCATCATCCTTATCCCTCTAAATTTCGAAAATATGGGGATAGGATAACTTCCTTATTTTTCTCAATCAAATAACTAGATTTAATATTTATCTATTAATTAATTAATTAAATCTTGTAAGAATTATCTAATTAAATTAAAAAATTAATTTAATCCTAATCCTTATCCTTCTAAATTTCGAAAATTAGGGTAAAGGATAATATCCTTATTCTTCTCAATTATCCAATTAGGCAATAATTATCCAATCAACTAATAATTATCCAAAATACGATAAAACCCTAAAATAACTAGCAAATTTCGAAATTAAGGGGAGGAGGCTAGGTTTATCCAAAAGCCTAACCCTAATTTCGATTAGGGTTCAAGGAGGCTAGGGTTTTTCGAAAAACCCTTTGAACCAATAACCCTAGAAATCGAAAATTTGGCCTTTTAGGGTTTAATAGCTATAAACCCAAATTTGCAATTCAACTATTATAGAAATTCAATTTAAAACAACAATGGCTCTGATACCACTGATGGGTTTTAGGTAAAACAAATAAACTAGAAAAACAATTCCTAAGTTCACATGCAACCTACTTTGGATCTATGTTTTAACTATTGAACATATAACTTTGAATTGCAAAACAAGAACCCTAGAGGAGAGAGGCTATTTTCGAAAACATACCTTTCAATTGTTATAGCAAACAATTGACAATCCTCTTGATCTTCTTGCAAGCTTAGCACCACAAATGTAATGCCTTTAATGGAATCACACCCAAGAACTAGCAAGAAGGAAACTAGAAGGAGAGAGAGAGGGAGGGAGTATGCAATTATCGGCCTAGGGTTAATTCAAAAAAGAAGGAGTGCCCAAAATGTGAGCCAAGAGGCTCCTTATATAGCTGAGGGATTTAGGGTTTAGGGAAAACCCTAATGCTCCTTGCTTAGGGCCTAAGCAAACCCAATGGCCTTATCCAAGGCCCCATGGACGAAATCCTTAGGGTTTCCCCTATAGATTTCGTCCAACCTCTTCCAAGGGGGTTCTGGAGCCTTCCACTCAACTATTAGATAATTGCAAACTACTCCCTGCACTTTATAATTAATACAATTAACCCCAAAATTTATTCTAATTAATTTCTGGCTAACTATTAATTATACATTATGATTTCAAATCAATATATTAATATTTTAATATATTAATAAATCATTTATATTAATTTACTAATCTTATAATAAATCAATATCTCTCTTTTCATAATTTCCTTGTCCGGTTGCTAGGTTTGAGGGCAACCCAAAAGGACTGTGCTGCTATCAATTCAAGTACATACCAATTATAGTTATGAGCTTAGACACCTAATCCAACAACATGCTGCAAGGGTTAAATAATCTCTGGGTGATGGATTTGACCATATTACACAGCTCTTGTCTGACTCCAACGGTTGTAAGGTTGAGTCTTTTTTGTTGAAGGATTATCTAAGCTTTGATACATGTAATTGTATTCATGAAGTAGTGTAGCACCTGGTTCCTGGTATGTAAAAATTTATCCAAGTGATTTGCATTTTTAGCCTTGGACTCGGCGAGTTGTAGGCCTGACTCGCCGAGTAGAGATGGGATATGGAGCACGTTTAAGTTGGCGACTCAGCGAGTCCATATTCTGGACTCGACGAGTCCCCGCTGTCTGATGAAACCCTAACTTTCAATGGTTTGCACCCTATTTAAGTCATCTTATGCGCCCCCAAGCTCGCCCCCTTCACCGTCAGAGCTCCCTATATCGTCCAACCCTTATTCCATGTGAGATTGAAGTGTTTTGGTGTGTTTTCTTGAAGATTTTGAGAGAAAAGGAAAGTAGATCAAGAAGAGAAGAAGGAGGCCAGACATTTTGGTGTTATTTCGGTGATTTCCTTGAGGTATAACTCAATTTCCCTCTATTTTCATGCTTATAGTCCCTTATAGCTCCATTAAACTCCTTCTTGAGCCATTTCCAATCTTTATTATGAATTAGGGTTTGTAATAAGTTAATTAACTTTTAGATCTAGGCATGATTGAGCTCCAGGAGCTCGGATCTACTGCCTTTATGGAGCCATATTGCATGAAAGCCCTAAATCTACTCTTTTAGTGCATTTTGAGCCCTAAAACCTTCATTGGTGTTTATTTACACGTAAAGTTAGAAACTTTATGTGTTAATCAAGCCCTAGAAACTCAGATCTATGAATGGCATGAGTTGGATTCAAGAAAAATCATGTATATAGTATTTGCATGTGAAAGACTCGGCGAGTCGTTCATCGGACTCGGCGAGTCGAGTCGCGAGTCCCCGAGTTTTCCCCCTTTTCGTGTTTGCGGAGTGGAGTAGTGAGTCATGGGGTGTGACTCAGTGAGTCGGAAGCCAGACTCACTCATGAAGAAACTCGGCGAGTCAATGCCCTGACTCGGCGAGTTCAAGGCAATCTTCTTGCCTCAACAACAGACTCGGCGAGTTGTTCATACAACTCGCCGAGTCTCGGCATAGAATGTTCTTCGGATGAAGATGAACTCGACGAGTTGTTCATACAACTCGGTGAGTAGGATGAAGGACTATTGGACTTTGGTTTAGATGGAAAACTCATCGAGTCAATGCCTAACTCGACGAGTAGAGACGAGATTATGGTCAATCGAATGGATAGGGACTCGGGGAGTTGGCAAGCCAACTCGGCGAGTCGGGTCAACTGGAAGTTGACTTTGACTTTGACTCTTGGTTTGGTTAAGGGTAAATGGTCATTTTACCCTGTGGTCGGTTAGCAGTATTTGACTGAGTGTTTTGTGGGGATTATAGCAAGAGGTTTTCCGGGGCAGCAGCAGCAGAAGATAGTCAATTCCCACGCAAATCAGCAGCTACTTTGAGGTGATTTACCTTCCAGTAGCGGTGGGTCTACGACCACAACGCCGGTCCACCAGTAGGAGTTATAAGATAGATGATTGTCTCTGTGATATTCATCTAGGGTTGCTACTACCTGTGATATGTTATTGTGCTAGTATGATATGATGCTATGTGCTAGTAACAGTAGGGGGAGATAGTCCCCTAGATTATCGGTCGATAGGGCCGAAGGGGCGATCATGCCTAGCCATGCTAGATAGATTATGTGATATATGTGTTATGTGGTAGTAGTAGGGGGTGAAATAGTCCCCAGTACCTGGTCGAGAGGACCAAAAGGGGAGACCAGCACCCAGATATGCTAGTCAGTATCCGGTCGAGTGACCAAAGGAGATGCAGGCTCCTAGATATACTGGTCAGTATGCGGTCGAGAGAACCGAAGGGGAGGCCAGCTCCCAGATATACTAGACAGTATCCGGTCGAGAGGACCTAAGGGGTACGTCGGGCACCAAGATATTCCTGACAATATATGTATGTTATGTGATTGTATGGTATGTGGTATGTTGGGGGAACTCACTAAGCTTCGTGCTTACAATTTTCAATTTTGGTTTCAGGTACCTCTTCTTCGAAGGAGAAGGAGCTGGCACGGTAGCGACACATCACACACATGCCTTGTATTCCACACTATGATATCTTCCTGGGGATTTGTACTCTAACATTATTATGTTTTATAAAAATGTTTTCAAGACATGCGATATCTTTTATCAAATGATATGATCGGTGAACGTTTTATTTCCAATGTTTTGCTAAGTGTATGTTTTAAAAATGAAATTTTTGGCTCGTATTTTTGGGACGTTACAAGTTGGTTTCAGAGCCCTGGTTTGAGGGATTCGGACACACCTTCGGGGGTGGCTGAACTCAAATCGAGGGATTAAAAGATTTTAAAGAAGAGAATATTTTCTAAAAAGCTAAGTAAAGAGTTTTAAGAAGGAATGAAGTGTGTGATGTGCGCGACCGGCCGAGCTCAAGTAAATATTCCCCAAAGTACCCATACAAGATTATGTTATGTTTATCAGTTTAGTAGAACAGCATGCTAAAATAGGACTAAGGATCCAGGAGTGATGCCTTATGAGCCTGCTTTATGTGCTTCAGTGTATGAAAAACTGCATGCTAGAATTGAGTAGAAAGCAGTAGGATAGCGTGTTTAGGTTATGCCTGATAGTATGAGTTTAGCATTGTATGCTAGTTCAGCTTCTCTCTATGAGGACGGATTTGCTTGAGATGATTTCCTTTTGTCTGAATGTTGCTTGCTTTGTGCTTCGTGGGACTCTAAGTGATGGGAGTTAGATATTAGGTGAATACGTCACGTCACATGTGATCAGGGTTGAATAATCTTAGAGTGCTGGATTTGGCCCTATTGCGCAGCTCTTGTCTGAGTCTAACCGTTGTAGAGCTGAGTCTGTTACTTGAAGGATTATCTGAGCCTCACCACATGTGATGGTATTCATGTACTAACTAATTGGCATTACAAGGAGGCCTTCAGCAGCTGAGGACCGGGTAGGGTGGAGTTAGAGATTTTCCTAGGGCAAGCCTAGGATGAGTATAGCAGTGATCAGCGGTAGTGAAATGGACCTGGTGGAGTCAAGGCAGTCCTTGGAGAAAGTACGGATAGATGTGACAGGTAGTATGGGCCTGTACTACTGAAAGCAGAGGATCTGTACCCGAACCGAGGAAGGCCAAGATAACACCAACGAACTTGTAGTAGGTGTGATCCCTACAGAGGTATCAGTATCGCTAACGATTATTATTTATGTATTTCAGAATGGTGGTACTGCGCTCGAGGACAGCAGTTGGCAGTACAGGAGATGGATCGGGTTTGGGATCGGGTTCCGAGGTAGTAGATGAGGGCTATGCAAGTTCATCGCGTCAGAGATCACCAGAGGCATCCTTGAGTCGACCCCCATTATCTTCGGGTCGATCAAGGAAGGGATATTGGAGTTGATGGAGGATCACCTCAGGGCATTTAGGAGCGACATGGCATCTGGCCAGTCGGGATCTCGCACACTGTCGTTCAAGGACTTCCGGGGCAGTGGTGCGCCGAATTTTCACGGGGCAAAGGACCCCATAGTTTCCAGGCGATGGATTGCAGACATTGAGTCTGCACAGTTGACTAGCTTCTGCCCTGAGGGGTCGAAGGTGAGATATGCAGCAGGATGTTTGAGAGATCGAGCTAGGGATTGGTGGGAGTCTGTTGGTGACTCGTTGGGAACCTCGACTGTCGAGGCTATGACCTGGTCAGACTTCGTGACCAGGTTCAGGGCAGAGTTTGCGCCGACTATCGAGCTTCAGCAGCTAGCCAGGGAGTTCCTAGATATGAGACAGACGACGGAGACTGTGGCAGAGATCACCGCCAAGTTCCGGGAGAGGGCGTTGCTGGTGCCCCAGTACGCGGGTGATGAGGATATGAGGAGGACCCGCTATCATGACATGCTACGAGCTAATATTCGGGAGCATATCAGTTTTTCAGCTTTCCCTACCTTGTACTCTATGATCGCCAGGGAAAGGGAGAGGGAGATAGATCTGGAGCACATCCGAAAGAGGAAGGCGGTGGAGGGGCATGTTATGGGGGCTTCGGGGAAGAAGCCCAAGGGACCAGATGTGTGACATCCCCAAAATCACAGCCAGAAAAGACCGGTTTGTTTATGCTTTGTTTAAAAATCATAGTAACATTTTAAATAAAAGTGTTGCGGAATTTGTCCCAAAAAAAAATATGATAAAGATTTATCAAAAGCATTTCCATAGAAATGTATTTCATTATAAGACTTGGGATGTCATGTTCGTACATATCAAAAAGCATAAACAGTACAATATAAGCCTTAATACATTATTTGATATCTACAGACCTATATCCGTAATCCCTCGTCCAAACATCATATCTATGCTCAAGCGCCACTACCTGTAATACATAAAACTAAGTGGGTTAGGCTTGGGAGCCTGATGAGCACTTAGGGTTTTCAACCCACAATAAATAAGTTTATTAATTTCATCAATCAACAATAACCCGATTACCCGTTCCCGTTATCCTCACTTTACGTCCCTAAACACCTATCATAAGGGACCTAGCCTAAGGATCATCATCGGGACGGACACTACTGCTAAGGGGATTCCTTAACAATAAATGTCCTAAAGGCAACCATGTGGGGGATGGAGTACACCGGTGAACACATCGTTGACAAACACCTACATGTTGCGAGCCTGCTAGTGTTCCACTTGACTGTCTAGAAGAGTCCGTGGTCATCATCCATACTTCGCTAGATGACAGAATCAACAACATCAACATCGAGGCCTCTCATCATTTTATCACACATCACCTATTACATCTACCCATGTTTCACCCCAACATTTCCGTAGATATAAATTACATATACAATTTAAATCATTGAAAACATGTATAACAATGTTCATCCAGCATAGATAGCAAGTATTCAAATAATATGCACACATAGCACGTAGTTTATATAAAATACTTCATATCTATGTGTAAGCTAAAAGTAACTATGCACTCACTTGAAAGGTGGTGACTCAGCACTCGGACAGCGCTTCCATACTCTCAAAACGATTTTCCTTCGATAAAACCTAGTATTGATACCACTAGGGTTTAGTCTAATGATAACCGTGACAAATTAATTGTCTGACTATTATTATTATTATATAAACGTTAATAACACTCAATATAACTCATAATAATAGCCCAAATAATTATTTTAAGGACCTAATAACATTCCTATAATTATTTGAAAGCTATATAAAAAATTGCGTAAGCATAGCACACTTACAGCGAATTTTATCGAAAACCGGAACTTAATTGGAGCAACGTTTTGAAACCGAAAGACTCCTTTTTCTCGGGACTCCGGGAGCCTCGGGGCTTCCCTAGGGTGCTAGGGGATTTATCTAGGGCTTAGGGGTGTTTAGAGCACTTAGAGAGAGAAAATTTTTAGAGAGAGAGTGAATTTTGGTGTGAAAATGAAGGCTGCCTTCGGACCCTTTTATATCCTGCGAGGCCTCGGTACGCTGGGCGTACCTCGGACCTACGCTGGGCGTAGTGGCTCGGATAAGGCTGCCAGATGGACTCCAGTTGTCTCGCATTCGAAAGGGATAAGACTGGAGGGTACGCGGGGCGTATAGCCTTTGGACGCGGGGGGTACAACGAGGGCAGGTGTCATCATCCGAAGCGAGGACCATGGGCCGCAAGCGACGGCTGGGATCGTGCCACGTCATCAGTCTCGCACCAGGTTTCGCATTTTCGAGTCCTAACTTCAAAAATTCTTTTCTTCCACATACGAGCTCCGTTTTTGATGTTCTTTATATCCACGCGAAGGTGGGAACGTACTCTACAACTTTCGTTTAGACTCCGTCGGCTAATTTTGACTCGATTTTAAATTTTATTTTATTAACAGGCCGGTACAGGATTGGTCCGTTAAATCCTCATAACTTCTTCATCCGACATCCGTTTTCGCCCATCTTTTTCTCGTTACACTACTTTTAACGAGATATTTGATTCTCGTTTAGGTCGTCTCACTCGATCTAATATTCGAATTTCGGGCTGTACACTGCTAACTCGAAACTTCGAAAAATCATAACTTCTTCATACGAAGTCAGATTTTGGCGTTCTTTTTTATCGATGTTCTTAGTTTAACATATTCTACGACTTTCGTTTATATTGCTAAGGCTAAATCTCGCTCTATCGTAAATTCACTATTTACGCTTTCCTGTATCGTGCCGATTCTGTTGCGAAACTTCGACGGGTCATAACTTCTTCGTTATAACTCGTATTTCGGCGTTCCTTATATCCCCGGAATCCTTGTTTCGACCACTAAAACTTTATGTAAAGATATCGGGATTATCTCACACTTTAATTTTGACGCTTATTTTTATTCTTTGTTAATTATACATTTATAATTAAATAGTAAGCACATAAACACACATAATTCACATAATACTCAAATATTTCATCTTTATTACTTCAAAAAGAGTTACAAGAGTTGACATAGACTATTACATTGACAAAAATGCTTAGCCCTGAAACCCAGGCGTTACAAGATGCGGGGCCGAAAGGCCAACAGGAGCGGGGCCGCTGCAGGAAATGCGACAAGACGCACGAGGGAGCGTGCAAGTTGGGATCGTCAGGCTGCTACAAGTGCGGAAAGTTAGGGCACTTCAGCAGGGATTGTACCGCCCCTGAACCTGTGATAAAGACGTCGGAGTTGCTGTGTTTCCACTGCAACCAGAGGGGCCACAAGAAGGCCAATTGCCCCCAGTTGACAGCATCAGTGTCGGTTAAGGTGCCAGCTCCAGCTACCCTGCGGATTACAGATGGCTGGCAGGGCAAGGCAGAGGCTCCAATGGTGAGGAGCCGGGCGTTTCATCTGAATACCGAGGAGGCATGCGCCGCACCCGATGTGGTGACGGGTATGATTCTTTCCCTCTGTCTTATTTTTTATGATGTTATGATATTGATATGTGCTCTGTATATATGTGTTAGGATCGTTCCATGTGAACGGTATCCCTGTTCAGGTATTGTTTGACTCAGGTGCCACCCAATCATTTGGTTCCCTTGTGCTTAGCAAGAGGTTTACTGAGTCTTCGGACATGTTGGATTGCCCTTTAGAGGTAGAGATTGCCGATGATCGATCGGTGCGAGCGTCAACAATATTCAGGGATTGTGTCCTAAGGTTATTTGAGGAGCGCTATTTAGTGGATTTGGTTCCCATCCCTTTGCGGGGGAACAAGGTGATTATCGACATGGATTGGTTGAGCCCTAATGGGGCGGTGATAGATTGCGCACAACAGCTAGTGCGGATCAGGACCCCAAGTGGGGGAGATTTGGTGATCCACAGCGAGAGGCCACAGCGTGGACCCATAGTATGTTCAGCAGCGAGAGCTAGGCGCTACCTTCAGCAGGGTTGCGCAGGATATGTCGCGTACGTTATGGATACCCGGGAGACGGGTAAGGCGACGGTGAGCGAGGTTCCAGTGGTGCGAGACTACACTGATGTGTTCCCGGAGGAGCTTCCTGGAATACCTCCGGAGCGTCAGGTAGAGTTTAGGATCGATCTAGTTCCTGGTGCGGCTCCGATAGCCAAAGCACCCTATCGATTGGCTCCTCCCGAGATGCAGGAGTTGTCTACACAGCTGCAGGAGCTGCTAGAAAAGGGATTTATTCGACCGAGCAGTTCGCCCTAGGGAGCCCCGATCCTGTTTGTGAAGAAGAAGGACGGGTCGCATCGGATGTGTATAGATTACCGGGAGCTGAATAAGGTAACGGTGAAGAACCGTTACCCACCCCCGAGGATTGATGACCTCTTTGATCAGTTACAATGAGCATCTTGGTTCTCCAAGATCGATCTGCATTCGGGTTATCATCAGATGAGGGTCAGAGAGGAGGATGTACAGAAGACCGCGTTTCGGATGCGTTATGGCAATTATGAGTTCGTGGTGATTCCGTTTGGGCTCACCAATGCTCCTGCCGCGTTCATGGTCCTCATGAACTGCGTGTGTAGACCGATGCTGGATCGGTCTGCGATAGTTTTCATTGATGACATCTTGGTTTATTCCAAGACGCAGGAGGAGCACGCGGAGCATCTGAGAGAGGTTTTGGAGACCTTGAGGAGGGAGAGCTTGTATGCCAAGTTCTCCAAGTGTGAGTTTTGGTTGCACGAGGTGCAGTTTCTTGGGCACATCGTTAACCAGAACGGGATTTCAGTAGACCCGGCCAAGGTGGATGCCGTGATGAGATGGGAGGTTCCGAAGTCTCCATCTGAGATTTGGAGTTTCCTAGGATTAGCAGGCTACTATCGGAGATTCATTAAAGATTTCTCCAAGATAGTCGTACCCCTGACACGGTTAACTAGGAAAGTCGTGGTCTTTCGATGGGGGCCTGAGCAGCAGGCAGCGTTCGAGATTCTGAGGCAGAGATTGTGCGCGGCACCAATCTTAGCCCTGCCCGAGGGCGTAGAGGATTTTGTGGTATAATGTGATGCGTCTATCTCAGGCTTGGGCGCAGTATTGATGCAGAGGGGACATGTCATTGCTTATGCCTCGAGGCAGCTGAAGCCTCACGAGGCGAACTACCCGACACATGATTTAGAGTTAGGGGTGGTGGTCTTCGCCCTCAAGATTTGGCGGCACTACCTCTACGGGGTTCGATGTATCATTTACACGGACCACAAGAGTTTGAGGTACCTTATGGATCAGCCGAATCTAAACATGAGGCAGCATCGGTGGTTGGACGTGGTGAAGGATTATGATTGTGAGATCCTTTATCACCCGGCGAAGGCCAATGTGGTGGCCGATGCGCTTAGCCATAAGGCGGCATCGATTAGGGATGTGTGTATGAGGATGACGGTGGTGACTCCACTGTTAGAGCAGATTCTGGAAGCTCAACAGGAGGCTATGAAGGAGGAACATCGGAAGAGTGAGCGAATAGTGGGTCAAGTCACCTCCTTCGATTTTGATAGCCGAGGATTATTGACACTACACCATAGGGTGTGGGTGCCGTATCATGGAGGCGTGCTCCAGATCTTGATGGAGGAGGCGCACAAATACCGATTCTTTATTCATCTAGGGGCGACGAAGATATTTAGGGATCTTCGTCTAGACTATTGGTGGCCCTGCATGAAGCGGGATGCGGCGTGGCACATCGAGCGGTGTTTGGTCTGCAGGAAGGTCAAAGCCGAGCATCAGAGACCGCACGGCAAGATGCATCCGTTGGATATCCCGTTGTGGAAATGGGAAGATATTACGATGGATTTTCTCACAAAGCTTCCCCGGACGGCGCGAGGAGTAGATTCGATTTGGGTCGTCCTGGATCGGTTGACCAAGAGCGCCCATTTTATTCCGATTCAGGAGAGTATCTCGGCCGAAAAGTTGGCCGATATCTATATCAGGGAGATAGTGGCGCGGCACGGGGTGCCAGTGTCAGTGATATCAGACTGAGATGTGCGGTTCACTTTCGGGTTTTGGAAGAAGTTTCATGATGAGTTGGGCACTCGTCTGCATTTTAGCACAGCCTTTCATCCACAGACTGATGGTCAGAGCGATCGGACCATCCAAACGTTGGAGGATATGTTGCGGGCATGCGTGCTAGACTTCGGTGGTAGTTGGGATACCTATCTTCCCTTGGCTGAGTTCTCGTACAACAACAGCTACCACGCGAGTATTGACCGTCCCCCATTCGAGATGTTGTATGGACGGAGGTGCAGGACCCCGATATGTTGGGGTGAACTTGGACAGAGGGTCATGGGGAGCACCGAGGTGGTGCTCAAGACGACCGAGAGAATCCAACAGGTTCGAAGCAGGCTTCAGACTGCGCAGAGTCGACAGAAAAGTTACGCCGACAAGCGTCGATCAGACCTGGAATTCTAGATCGGGGATATGGTTCTCCTGAAAGTGTCGCCTTGGAAAGGCATCATTCGATTCAGGAAGCGGGGCAAGTTGGGCCCGAGATACATTGGTCCGTTCAGGGTTGTAGCCCGGGTGGGCAAGGTGGCATATAGGCTGGATCTGCCAGCCGAGCTCAGTCAGATCCACAACACCTTTCATGTCTCCCAGCTGCGGAAGTGCCTAGTGGATGATTCAGTGGTGGTACCGCTAGAGGATATACAGGTGGATGACAGCCTGAATTACATTGAGCGCCCAGTCGCAATCCTCGACCGGAAGTCGAAGGATCTGAGGAACAAGAGGGAGGAATTAGTGAAAGTGCAATGGCAGAACCGAAAATGTTCAGAATGGACTTGGGAGTCGGAGGAAGAAATGATGGAGCATTACCCTGAGCTGTTTTAGGGCCGAGCAGCAGACTTCGAGGACGAAGTCTAAAATAAGTGGGGGAGATTTGTAGCACCTGGTTCCTGGTATGTAAAAATTTATCTAAGTGTTTTGCATTTTTAGCCTTGGACTTGGCGAGTTGTAGGCCCGACTCGCCAAGTAGAGACGGGATATGGAGCACGTTTAAGTTGGCAACTTGGTGAGTCCATATTCTGGACTCGGCAAGTCCCCGTTGTCTGATCAAACCCTAAATTTCAAGGGTTTTCACCCTATTTAAGTCATCTTATGCGCCCCCAAGCTCGCCCCCTTCACCCTCAGAGCTCCCTATATCGTCCAACCCTTGTTCCTTGTGAGATTGAAGTGTTTTGGTGTGTTTTCTTAAAGATTTTGAGAGAAAAGGAGAGTAGATCAAGAAGAGAAGAATGAGGCAAGACATTTTGGTATTATTTCAATGATTTCCTTGAGGTATAACTCAATTTCCCTCTGTTTTCATGCTTATAGTCCCTTATAGCTCCATTAAACTCCTTCTTGAGCCATTTCCAATCTTGATTATGAATTAGGTTTTGTAATAAGTAGATTAACCTTTAGATCTAGGCATGATTGAGCTCCAGGAGCTCGGATCTACTGCCTTTATGGAGCTATATTGCATGAAAGCCTTAGATCTACTCTTTTAGTGCATTTTGAGCCCTAAAACGTTCATTGGTGTTTATTTACACGTAAAGTTGGAAACTTTACGTGTTAATCAAGCCATAGAAATCCAGATCTATGAATGGCATGTGCTGGATTCAAGCAAAATCGTGTATATAGTATTTGCATGTGAAAGACTCAACAAGTCGTTCATTGGACTCGGTGAGTCGAGTCGCGAGTCCCCGAGTTTTCCCCCTTTTCGTGTTTGCGGAGTGGAGTAGTGAGTCATGGGGTGTGACTCAGTGATTCGGAAGCCAGACTCACTCATGATGGAACTCCACGAGTCAATGCCCTGACTCAACAAGTTCAAGACAATCTTCTTGCCTCAACAACAGACTCGGCGAGTTGTTCATACAACTCACTGAGTCTCAGCATAGAATGTTCTTCGGATGAAGATGAACTCGACGAGTTGTTCATACAACTCGACGAGTAGGATGAAGGACTATTGGACCTTGGTTTAGAAGGAAAACTCGTCGAGTCAATACCTAACTCGACGAGTAGAGATGGGATTATGGTCAATCAAATGGATAGGGACTCGATGAGTTGGCAAGCTAACTTGGCGAGTCGGGTCAACTGGAAGTTGACTTTGACTTTGACTCTTGGTTTGGTTAAGGGTAAATGGTCATTTTACCCTGAGGTCGGTTAGTAGTATTTGACTGAGTGTTTTGTGGGGATTATAGACGGAGGATTTCTGCGGCAGCAGCAGCAGAAGACAGTCAGTTCCCACGCAGATCAGCAACTACTTTGAGGTGAGTTACCTTCCAGTAGCGGTGGGTCTACGGCCACAATGCCGACCCACCGGTAGGAATTGTATTATAGATGATTGTCTCTGTGATATTCATCTAGGGTTGCTACTACATGTGATATGTTATTGTGCTAGTATGATATGATGCTATGTGCTAGTAACAGTAGGGGGAGATAGTCCCCCAGATTACCGGTCGATAGGGCCGAAGGGGTGGTCATGCCCAGCCATGCTAGATAGATTATGTGATATATGTGTTATGTGGTAGTAGTAGGGGGTGAAATAGTCCCTAGTACCCGGTCGAGAGGAACGAAGGGGAGACCAGCACCCAGATATGCTAGTCAGTATCCAGTCAAGAGGACCAAAGGGGAGGCAAGCTCCCAGATATACTGGTCAGTATGCGGTTGAGAGGACCGAAGGGGAGGCCAGCTCCCAGATATACTAGACAGTATCCGGTCGAGAGGACCGAACGGGTAGGTCGGGCACCCAGATATGCCTGACAATATATGTATGTTATGTGATTGTATGGTATGTGGTATGTTGGGGGAACTCACTAAGCTTCGTGCTTACAGTTTTCAGTTTTGGTTTCAGGTACCTCTTATTCGAAGGGGAAGGAACTGGCACGGTAGCGACACATCACACACATCCCTTGTATTCCGCACTATGAGATCTTCCTGGGGATTTGTACTCTGAGATTATTATGTTTTATAAAAATGTTTTCAAGACATGCAATATCTTTTATGAAATGATATCATCGGTGAACGTTTTATTTCCAATGTTTTGCTAAGTATATGTTTTAAAAATTAAATTTTTGGCTTGTATTTTTGGGACGTTACAAGTAGGTAGCTGACATTGGTATGAGTTCTTCAGTAGCTAATAGCAGGGCGAGGTAGAAGAAAACAACTTAATCTATTAAGCTGCTGGAACCAAGTGCCCACAACGTGACTATTGGTAGCCACCACGTGGCGACTGGGAATTTTCCATATGTTTGGCTGGCTGAAGGCCACAACGTCGGCAAGGAAGGTCACGATGTGGCGGTTGGCTAAATTTCAACTCTAGGCATTGACTTTGACCGTTGACTCTTGGCATGAGTTGACTTTTGGTCAATCTCTATTTTTAGAAGGTAGACTTAGGGTTTGCCTTGTTTGGATTGTTAATAGGTGTTTAGCACCCTTCTTTTGGTGGTGAGAGCTGTTGGCTCAGGTCGGTGCGACATTGCACGAGGGTTTAGTCAGCATTGTGATTTAGGTGAGTCTCCTCACTGTCCTCAAGGGTCGAAGGCATCAATGTCGGCCCACTAGTTTATGTTATATAGGAAGACCAGGGGTGACCCCTAGCATTTGTATGAAAGACCTGGAGATGGTTCCCGACAAATTGTATCCAAGCCCAAGGACCGTACCTTGAAAGTTATATGCAGTATGCAAGTTGTCTTTGTGATACTTGCATGGAAGACTAGGTGATGGCTCTTGGCACTTTTGTGTAAGACCTAGGGTTTTGGCCCCCCGACTTAGCAAACAAAGACAATGATACGGCTCATGGCATAATGGCAAGACTATGGTTGGCACATAACAATCTCTATTGTATGTATAGTATGTGGTATTTTGGGGAACTGACTAAGCTTTGTACTTATAGTTTTATGTTCACGGTTTTAGGTACTTCCGTTACGAAAGGGAAGGGCCCGAAGTGATTGCACAACATCCCCCATAGTTTTCTGCATTGGCAATTTATGATCTTTACTCTAATGTTTAAATAATATATTCATTTTGATCGGTTTCGGAACAACTCGTTTGTATGGTTTATTATTCTAAAAATGAAAATTTTACTACAAATTTGGGACGTTACAATGTTGCATGGCGGAATGTGATTGGTTGTCACCTTTCATGGGCCTATGGGCGAATGGGCTTGGCCCATTAGGGTTTTAGGTCTGATCCCTCAACTATAAATAGGGGTGCCTGGTTGGTCATTTTGTGTCTTTTATTTTGAATCCTTAGTGAGTAGGACGAATCTCTGTTGCTTATACTTGTAATTACTGTTTGATAAGTCTGTGAATAAAGAGTACTCCCCTCCCGCCTATAGACGTAGGTCGCCTTGACCAAACCACATAAATACTGTGTCTTTGTGTGCTTTTAGTTTTGCTTGTTATGAACATTACTTCCTAACAAGGGTCATCAGAACTTGGCAAGTAGCATCAGATTTGTTCTGAGTCTTGACAAGTATCATCTGATATTTTAACAACTAGGATTTTCGATTTTCCTGGTTTCTTCTAAGGTTTCACAAATGTGAAAATTATAGAACAAGTCATAGGCTTAGATACCGTTGATTAGTTTTCTAAATTACTTCAATGTACTTGCGGAATTTCACATAACTATCTTATGGGAACATGCCATCCTATAAAATTATGTGGCTTTTCTCATAATAACAAGATGCTTTGAAAATTTTAAATAACCTTGCTAAAATCGAAAGTCACAAAGGTTTAAACCATAAACCTTATTGCTATTATCGCAAATAGCAATGTACTTTGAAGAACCCTTCTTGGAATGTTAGCCCCAATAGTGTGGAAGCCTATAATGAATCACACCCAAACCCTAGGATCAAAATAAGACAAGAAGAGGAGAATTTCAAAATTGCCTTGTGTTGTGGTGGGTTCTTGGGTCTTATGGAGGTCCCTATTTATAGTTGTAGGAAACCCTGATTTGAATTCAAGCTATTAGTAAAATATTCCTAATCATTATCAGTTTCCTTATCAACCAAGGGAGCTTCCAAAACCCTCCCAAGAGGGCTCCAAAACTATCCCTTCCAAGGGAGGTTCTAGAATGCTTCATTGTTCAACTTTTGAACAACTGCACGCAAACCCTTAGATCCATTAATTAATTCTAATTAATCCAGACAATCAATATATTAACTCTGATTAATTATTGATTAACTACTTCAATTTCTAATGAATATATTAATCCAATAATATATTAGCAAATTATTTATCTCCCTCTTATTATCAATCCATACCATTTCCCAGATATGAGGGCAGCCCAAAAGGGACTTTACTATTATTCAACTAATTATATCAATTTAGTTAAGTATTTAGACGCCCTAATCCAACAGATTGAACAAAAGCGTTGGTATAGGGTAATTCTTTTTTCCTTTACTCTAGGATCTGTCAATGAGCTTCAATAGAAACAACGCCCTTTTCTTAAGCGTGTATGGATATATTTATGAGGCTATTTATATGATCTCTTAAATGTGACTTGAGAATTGACGAATTGAATGGATATCTGATCTGCACAAGTAAAGTAAAGAAACTCGAAACCCGTTATCTATGGGATAAGTATTTGGAGTGGGTTTAGGGTCGTTAGGCTCGAAGTCGTACACTACATTGTTCTAGTTAGAGTTATGTTTTGTACTTTGTTTCTATAGTATGACTGATAGCTAGAGTTTTATTTTGTTATCGTTTTCAAGCTTGTGAATAAGAATACCCCTCTTATCTATGGACATATGTCACGTTGACTGAACCATGTTAAAGTTTATGCATTTGTGTGTGTGATTTATTCTCATTTATTCCTAAAACTATCAATGTTCTCTTCATTGTGTAAATATAGACATATAGTATCTAATTGCAAATGGTGTATTTTAAAATTAACTTTAAAGTTTGAATGCGTAGTCTCTAATTGCAAATGGTCATCTTAAGATTAGGTTTTAGTTAATTGCAAATGATCATCTTACAAATATTAACAACTTCCTTTTCTTTAGTTGATGCAAATATTGATTGCATATGGGACTCTGCAAGGTGTAGGGACATTTGGATGCATAGTATCTTATTGCAGAGAAATCATTGAAAATTTCCCTCATTTTCTCTATCCTCAGCGAAATTCTAAAATGCAATCTTTTAAAAAACATAAATGTAGTGTTGGTCTATTAGAGTTATGATGGATTTTAAATTATTGGCGGAACCTTTCATATATGGATCCCTCCTGATATCTTTACGTAATTCTAGCTTTCATCCATCTAGACATCACCAACCCAAAGCAACCGGGTCTATTTTGACTCAAACAATAAATTATCCATTTAAAATCAAATTCTTTTTTGAATGTAATCCAACTATTTTATCTTCTTTTTACATTTAACATTAGTTAGTAATATAAAACAAAATAATTGTGGTGGGGCCAAAGAACAATATAGAAGAAGAAGAATCCTAAAGGAAGAAGCCAGTGGATCCGACCACATGTGAACAGAATGGTCGTGTAATTAACTTTTGAAAGCCATGTTGCTCGAAGATATTAAATAAATTATTCTTCTTCATTACATTTCTTTTATTTAGTATTATTAATATTAAAACACAATAAATGTTTGAGTGCAATTGCGATAACAAACGTTGCTAAATACGTTTGAAATCAAAGTATATAAGAATATATTGATCATTATTTTCAACCCTCTAATAACACATTTTAGAGTCAATTTAAAGTTTCACCCCTCAGTTTCTGGCATCGATTACGTTGTATCATGTACGTGTCAATTTGTATATTATGCAAAAAGATTATTTATTAATTACTAGGTGTGAAACCCGTGTAATACACGGGTTGATTAAAACAAAAACTAAATATTTAGGTTTAAATATCAAAATATCAGCAATGTGTTTTAACTTGAGACTAATGATAAAATCATTGTGCTGTACAATCAAATACAAATTTTAATTATCGGAAAAAAAAACTACAATCATATATAGTAATATCATTGTTTTATTTAAAATAATTATAATGAAATAATTTAGTTTGTTAATAATTTCTATTGTTTTGTTATTCTCAAAAATATGTTTAAATAAATTCTATTTGTAAAATAAAAAAAAATACAAGCTAGATGAGCATGTTGTTGGTGTTAGATTGAATTGAAATTCATCATATAAATGGTTTTATATTATATTTTAATTATAATGTTTAGTTGAAATTTGATTTTTTTTCAGCAAAAAATGAAAGATTATGGTGAGAATAAAATCTTGAAATCCTTCTTTGTGAATTGTTGAGCAATGGAAATTGGGGATGTAAAATAAGAAAGGAATAAACCATATTTAAAACATTTAATACATTACATATTTAAATGAAATTTTGTGTGGATTTTTAATTTTAAAATTTGAAAAAATCTAGAATTTGACATTTGGATTTTATTAATCTAAAAAAAAACTATAAAATTAAAAGTGTCAAAAGTAGTGAGAGAATAACATGTGACATATGTATTTTCATTTATTAGATAGGATTAAATTAATGTAAATTTTATCATTAGTTGGTAGTTTTTATTACTCATTTAATAACCATACTGGACACCATTTGTGTCATAAAGTTGTAGTTTTTATAATCCATTTAGTATAAAGGGTCTTTGGCCGCGAGAAGTTTTCCCAATTGAAAGGTCATGACTTCAAGAATTGTTGGAGAGTGGAGACACATGTGGTAATTTATAAACAAATAACACCAAAAACTTATCCTCTTTAATAAATGAAAGTTTTTTTTTTGCCACTTGTCACACTCTCATTCAATTTATCAAATGTCATTTTGTGATTATTTTGAATTAATTTTTTTTTTCATATGTCATTTTATGAATTTTTCTATTTTATTAACTTTCTCATAATGTTTTAATATAATAATTGCAATAAATGTAATAATAAATATATATTAATCTCACTAATAAACTTATTTTTTAATTTCAAAATTTCCAAAATTAAAGTTCATTGGTTTCTTTTCTTTATTTAAATTATTTATTTAAATTTCAAAAATTAACCTATGTAATAAATGAGTCTCACAACTAGTACGAAATAAATGCAGATTTAATAGGAGTAAACGCGAGTTGATAGTTTTTATAGTTACACTTTCTTGTTGCATGGGAGTAATAGATGCATTAGCATTTATTTTGTTGGTCTCTAATAAATTTTAAGACAACTGATAAATTAAGTGTTAAATCATATATCATGCTTTTTTGTTTTTTTATTGGAAACAGCGAATAAAATTAAAAAAGTCCCAATACTAACAAGAAGCTAGCCAGACAAAAAAAGTAAGGTACAATTACATATTATAACAAATAAAAGAAAAGCAACATCGGTCAGTCCATTTACAAGGCACATGAGGAAAGTACCAACAAGTACCTAGTGTCAAAGTATCTAGAGTTTCAAATGGCTGATGACAAACCTAGCATGGAGTAGGTTCACGAACTCCATGTCATAGTCAACAAGCTGAACGCGCTCTCCATCTCGATACTAGAACTCTTTCAGGTTGGTGCGATCATCACAAAACTACCACCTTCGTGGAAAGACTTCTCTAAGAGAATGATGCACAAATCTGAGGACTACTCCTTGGATGATATGATGAAACACCTTCGCATTGAGGAGGAAACTCGCATAAGGGACAAGCCTGGTAAAGTCGGATTGAGTGTGCACCATGTATCAGCTGGGGGTTCTGTTCATAAGACCAATTTTGGGGGACAAAACAAAAGGAACTTGGGACCAAGAAACAAAGCTTCAAGAAACCAAGTCATAAGAATCCTAACTCAAAGCCAAAGAGGGTCGGACCTTGCCACGTCTACAAAGAGATTGTGCATTATGCGAGAGAATGCAAAGGTCACAAATCAGGACCGGTTGCACATGTAGTCGAGCAAGTGAATGATATGGTGGCAAGTGTTAACCTTGGAGAGATTTTCATGATATCTTCGCTTACTCGAGCAACCTGTGCTCGAGGATGGTTCGTAGACACTGGAGCCACTGTGCATGTTTGTGGGTCACGAGAGAGCTTCTACACTTACCGTCCAATGCCAGCATGAACGGTAGTTGTCAGTGTTGATGGTCACAGAGTTGAATTTCAAGGCAGAGGTGATGTTCGTTTGAAGCTCACACGTGGTGAATGGGTTACCCTTTGAGATGTTCTTCATGTTCCTACTATCTCGAAGGGGTTGGTTTCTGCGGACAAGTTTGACAAAGGTAGGTTCAAGATGGAGCTTGAGAAAGGCAGGATTGTGATCACTAAGGGAGGAAGATATGTTGGAACGACGAACAAATGTTCAGGAATGTATCGTCTTTCACTTATTGATGAGGGTAGTGCAAGTAGGCCAAGTTCTGAGAGTGGTGTTCTAATGTTGAAAATGTTTCTTGTGTGGGTATGAATGATGTAATTGATTGAATGATTGCTAATGTGAATGAAGTGAACTTTTCTGCTTACTTTGTTTGTTCAATTTATTTATGGCATAAACGTTTAGCACACACTAATGTTAAGAGCATTGAAAAAAAAAAGAAAACTAAAGGAATGTTAAAATATGACTCAAAATATGTTGAAAAATATGAAACTTGTGTGCAATCAAAGTTTACAAAGAAACTATTTCCATCAGTTAAGAGAAAAACATCATTACTTGAGTTGATTCATTATGATATATGTGAGTTAAACGGAATACTTACTCGAGGAGGAAAAAGGTATTTCATCACATTTTGCAATGACTCCAGTCGATATCTACATGTTTATTTGCTGAGATAAAAAGATGAAGCTTTAGA
This sequence comes from Lactuca sativa, assembly GCF_002870075.4. Lineage (NCBI taxonomy): Eukaryota > Viridiplantae > Streptophyta > Magnoliopsida > Asterales > Asteraceae > Lactuca > Lactuca sativa. Next base: position 29,458,192 of record NC_056629.2, on the reverse strand, counting down.
TGGAATTAAACGATATTTGGATGAAGTCGAAAATCAACTTGAAAGACACATCAAAATTCTTCGCTCGGACAGAGGCGAAGAATATTCCAACCAAGAGTTTGACGCATCCTGTGAAGAGAATGGAATCAAACATGAGAGAAGTTCACCATATACTCCCTAGCAGAATGGTTAGGCTAAAAAAAGAACTGAACCCTTTGTAAGATGGTCAATTGTACATTGAACCTAATGGGTTTTGAGCATTACAACATTCCTATGTGCGCATGCAACCCTAATTGCTTTGGATCTTGGTTTTTCTCAAGTTATACATGCAAATTAATTTTCCAAAGCAAGAACCCTAGATCTTCCATATATAATCAAAATCTATACATATTAGGGTTTAGAAGAATACCTTTCTTGTTAGCTAGTAGTAAAAAGCAATCCTCACTTCAATTCCTTAACCTTCAAAAGCCTAGTGCCCCAAGCGTTGCACCTCTAATGGAGTGACAAACACCATAAGCAAAGAATGAGGTAGAAGGAGTAAGAAATCAGCTAGGGTTTCTCTTAGGAATCAAGTGGCTGATTTCTAGAGGCTAAGGGGTCCTTATATACTTGTGGCTGCTAGGGTTTTAGGTGGAAACCCTAATCTGATTGCTTAACCCTTAAGCAGCCCATGGAAACCTTCCGGAAGGCCCCCTTGGATGAAGTTTTCTATGGGCTTCCCATAGATTTCGTCCAACCCTTCTAAGGTGATCCAACAGCCCATTTTGCAACTATCAATGATTTGCAAAACCAGTACCCTTACTTTTAATTGGTTCCTTTAATTCCAAAATTAATTCCAAATTAATTTCTGATCAATACTAATTAAATAATATGATTTCTCAATTAACATATTATTCTTATAATATATTAATAAACCATTAATTAACCTCTTTCTCCAAAACTCATCCTGTCCAGTTGTTATGGTGAAGGAAACCCAAAAGGACCATGCTACTATCAAATCAAGTATATACCAATTATAGTTATGGACTTAAACACCTAATTCAACAGTCTCTCACTTGGATAAGTCTAATAACTATAACTGCAAGTACGACTTCAAAATCCGATTAGCAATCGTAACTTTCAAAAGCCGCTGTCGAACTCTGACCTACTCAATGATGCGTCCTTTAGATAAGGGATCATATAATACCCCATTCTGCAAGATATTGTGTGGACAAAGACATGGAATATAATAATTCTCAATGTCCAACAGTTTTTTTCCCAACTTCTGATTTGTCTGACATAGAACACATCAATTCAGTCCTGACCAGGCCCGACACATAAGTCAACACAAAATCATCGAGTGGCCCAAGATATCACTTTTACCCTCTTAGGATAAAAGGAACAGGTAAACTTTGACTTATATGCTTGTACTATTTACTCGTCAAATCATACACAACGATACGTTTTATAACATCAAGTTATTGATGCGTTTACGCATTATCAATGAACAACCAACTCGTAAACAACAAGTCATATACCTCGATTTAAAGATTCTATGATATTATCGTCTCACAATCACTCGTGATAAATTCCATGAATTGATTCACATGAGTGTGGTTTTAATCCAATACTCAAATCTTATTTCAGAAGTACTCATGAACGTTGTGTGACATCCCCAAAATCTCGGCCAGAAAAGACCGATTTTCATTTATGCTTTTAAAATAATTTCAGAGTAAATCCTTTTTGATTTGAAAGAGTTGCGGAATTTGTTCCCAAAAACAAAACATGATAAAACAATGTTTACCAAAGCATTTCATAAAAGAAATGTATTTTCATTATATAATCAAAACTCGGGGTGTCATGTTCCGATACAGACCAATAAGCATAAACGATAACATTACAAGTCATTCAATAAATATATACATATACAGACTTGTAAACAAAACAACTTGATGGTTCATCCATCTTATGCCCTCGCGCCACTTCCTGTAATACAAATAAAACTAAGTGGGTCAGGCTTGGGAGCCTGGTGAGCATATAGGGTTTTCAACCCACAATAAATAATCATATTTAATTTCCACCAACCAACAATAACCCAATTACCCATTCCCGTTATTCTCACTTTATGTCCCTAAGACAACTAACATAAGCGACCTAGTCTAAGAATATTTCACCGGGGCGACAACACATGCTTTGGGGGTTCCTCAGCAATATAAGTTAAATAAGGCAACCATGAGGGGGATGGAGTACAGCGAATGAACACCCAAGTTCATTAACACCTACAGGTGGCGAACCTGCTAATGTTTCCACAAGACTGTCTAGAAAAGTCTGTGGTCGTCATCTAAACTCCGCTAGATGACTAAATCAAACAACAATGAGGCCTCTCATCTATTTATTACACACCAACTATCTACCCATGTTCTACCCAACATATTAGTAGATAAAAATATACATTTTTATACATAGTTTAAAAAAAACTTGTATAGCATGCTTTAATCAATACATATTCCACATAACAGATGAGGCACACACACACATAACACGTATTTCATAGAGAATAAATCATATCTATGAGATAGAAGAAAGTGAATACACATTCACACATATAAACAACAATATACTTAATACACTCAAACCATACTTGTATTATTATCGTGTTTATGAAAGGTAGTATACACTCACTTGATCAGAAGATGATCAGACAGCACTACGACTTGCAGAAGTAGTAATCCTCAGCAGATCTGGAAGATCTTCATAAAAATCGAACTTCTCGCGGGCAGAGCTTCGGCTCGGGAACCGCACTTCTCGGGATCTTCGGGATCTCGGGACTTGCCTCGGGGCTCGAGAATATTACCGGGGCTTTGGGGTATTTCTGGCACGCAAATCGATGCAAAACAGGAGAGAGAAGAGAGAAAATAGCAAAAGAACTCGGCTGCCCTCGCTTCCTATTTATAGGAGGCTGGAGCCTCGGAGTACGCGGGGCGTACTGCTCCGAAACGTCATGGCGTTCGTCATCCGAAGAACTCGAGTGCGAAGGTCGTCATGCTTCACTGTACGCGGGGCGTACTTCGGATCAGATCGGTGACTCCTTCGGATAATGCCGGATTTTCCATTTCAAATTAAATACAAAATATTTAATAAACTTCGGAAATTCATATCTTCTTCATACGAACTCCGTTTTCGACGTTCTTTATATCCACACGAATGTGAGACTACGCTCTACAACTTTCGTTTAGACTCCGTCGGCTAATTTTAACTTTATTTTTATTATTTATTTTTAATAGGCCGGGACAAAAAAACTTCGTTATAAGTTCATAACTTCTTCGTTTGACGTCCGTTCTCGCCTAACTTTTTATCGTTTCGATACCAACTATGAGACCTTTGATCCTCGTTTAGATTGCTTCGGCTAAAAACCGCTCGATCTCAAATCGAGTATTTCGGGCTGCATACCGCTAAGCCGAAACTTCAATAAATCACAACTTCCTCATACGAAGTCAGATTTGGGCGTTCTATATATATTCGGAAACCTCGTTTCAACTACTACAACATTAACCAAAGATATCAAGTTTATTTTACACTTAAATTTTGACGCTTATTTTTATTCTTAATTAATTAAACCACATAATTAAGTAATTAAGCACAAAACACATAATACACAAATAATACACTTCTATTATTTCAAAATGGGTTACAAAGGTTAACCTAGACTATTACATTGCTAAAAACGGCAAGCCCGAAAACACAGGCGTTACAATTCTCTCCACCTTAGAATGATTCCGTTCCCGGAATCACACATCAACAAACAAATGCGGATAGCGACTCAACATGTCACTCTCCGTCTCCCATGTGAGATTCGGCCCATTCGTGTGTTTCCATCGGACAAGCACTAACTCAACCATTTTGCGTCGCAACTTCTTAGTCTTTCGGTCAACAATTGCCTCTGGTTTTCAATCAACCTTTTGTTCTCATCAATTCTCAATTCAGAAATTGGAATTATGTCGGGAACTTCTCCCGTGAACTTCCTCAAATAACACACATGAAAAGTGTTGTGAATTCCATTCAGTTCTTCGGGCAATTCGAGCTTGTAAGCTTGGTTCCCAATCCTCTAAAGAACTTTAAACGGTCCAATAAACCTTGGACTCAACTTTCCCCTTTTACCAAATCTTATAAGTCCCTTCCACGGCAAGACTTTAAGCAAACCCGAATCTCCAATTTCAAAAGTCATCGGTCTTCGCTTCTTGTCAGCATAGCTCTTTTGACGATCCTGAGCTGCTAACATTCTTTCCCTAATTGTTTTCAACTTTTCAGCAGTTTGATGGACCATTTCGGGACCCATAAACTGCTTTTCTCCAACCTCAAGCCAACAATACGACGTACGACACTTCTGTTTGTACAAAGCTTGATAAGGTGCCATCTTTATGCTCGAGTGGAAACTATTATTGTAGGAAAATTCTACCAATGGTAAATGTTCATCCCAGTTACCTAGGAATTCCAAGGTACATGCTCTCAGTATATCTTCAAGTGTTTGTATTGTTCTTTCACTCTGACCATCAGTCTGCGGATGGTAAGCTGTACTTAAACACAACTTGGTACCCAATTCCTCCTGTAGACTTTTCCAAAACCTCGAGGTGAAACGGCTATCACGATCCGACACAATCATTAACGGAACACCGTGAAGCCTCACAATTTCCTTCACGTAAGAATTCACAAGCTTCTCCATAGACCATTTCTCCTTGGCTGCTATGAAATGCGCACTCTTAGTGAATCGATCAACGACCACCCAAATCATGTCGTGACCACTCTTTGTTCTGGGCAGTTTAGTGACAAAATCCATAGCAATGTCTTCCCACTTACCCATAGGCACAGGCAATGGTTCTAAACTCCCGTACGGTTTCTGATGTTGTGTCTTGACTCTCGCACAAGTCACACACTCGGCCACATACTTTGCAACATCAAGCTTCATCGTCGGCCACCAGTAGTAGGGTTTCAGGTCCCTATACATTTTAGTGCTACCCGGATGAATCGAGTACATGGTCTTGTGAGCTTCTTCCGTCAAAAGATCTCTGACTCCTCCTGTCTTAGGTATCCAAATCCGATCTTGGAACACCTTCAGTCCATGACTGTTTACACCGAACACCAACGTTTTGCCCAAACGTTCCTCCTTTCGGTCATTCTTTTCAGAATCTTCGCCTTGAGCTTTCTTTATACTTTCCAAAATAGTCGAGACAACTTCAATTCTCAACGCTCTTGGCCTTTTCCTTTCAAGATTGACTTTCCGACTGAGAGCATCAGTAACAACATTAGCTTTACCGGGGTGGTAAAGTATCTCGCAGTCGTAGTCTTTAAGCAGCTCTAGCCAACGTCGTTGCCTCATATTCAATTCTTTCTGATTAAAGAGATATTGGAGACTCTTATGATTAGTGAAAAGTTTGCACTTCGTGCCATAGAGTTAATGCCTCCATATTTTCAGAGCAAAAACTACCGCTGCCAACTCCAAGTCATGAGTCGGGTAATTCTTTTCATGCTCCTTCAGCTGTCGAGACGCATATGCTATCACCTTTTCTCGTTGGGTCAAAACACAACCCAATCCAACCCCAGACGCATCGCTATAAACAGCAAAGTCTTCAACTCCATCGGGTAAAGAAAGTATTGGTGCCTCGCATAACTTCTTCTTTAGCTTCTCGAATGCTTCTTTATGCTTATCACTCCAAGCATAAGTAGCTCCTTTGTGGGTCAAAGCTGTTAATGGAGTAGCAATCGAAGAAAAGCCTTGGATAAACCTTCGGTAATATCCGGCTAATCCTAAACAGCTTCGAATCTCCATGGGACTTTTTGGTTGTTCCCACTTCATTACAGCTTCGATCTTCGCTGGATCAACCATTATCCCTTCTTGGTTGACCACGTGACCCAAGAATTGGACTTCACGAATCCAAAAATCACACTTAGAGAACTTTGCATACAACTTCTCCTTCTTCAAGACTTCTAACACTTCTCGCAAGTGTCTGCCATGCTCCTTTTGGCTTTTCGAGTAAATCAGAATGTCTTCTATGAACACTATCACAGATTTATCAAGGAACTGATTACAAACCCTATTCATTAAATCCATGAATGCTGCCGGAGCATTGGTTAGTCCAAACGACATAACCAAGAACTCGTTGTGTCCATATCTAGTTCTGAATGCAGTCTTCTCGATATCTTGCTCTCTTACTTTTAGCTGATGATATCCTGACCTAAGATCGATCTTCGAGAAATAGCTCGAACTTTGCAATTGATCAAATAGGTCATCAATCCTCGACAACGAATATCTATTCTTTATTGTTGCCTTGTTCAGCTCTCTGTAATCAATGTACATTCTCATACTTCCATCTTTCTTCTTCACAAATAACACCGGAACTCCCCAGGGCGATGAACTAGGTCTAATGAAACCTTTGTCCAATAACTCCTGAAGTTGCATCATCAGCTCCTTCATCTCCGCCAGTGCTAATCGATAAGGTGCTTTTGCTATTGGCGTGGTTCCTGGTAACAAGTCAATTCTGAACTCCACTTGTCTATCAGGTGGTAATCCAGGAAGATCTTCGGGAAATACTTCCGGATAATCACACACCACTGGTATACTCTGTATCACCTTCTTTTCCTTCTTAGCATCGATCACGAATGCTAAATATGATGTACATCCCTTGGTCAAACACTTTATGGCTTTCATTAGGGAAATGATTCCAGAATTTACTCGTCGTTTGTCCCCATACACCATAAACGAATCTTTCCCAAGCAGGTTTACTTTAACTATCTTCTTCTTGCACAATATTTCGGCATCATTGGCGCTAAGCCAATCCATTCCCAACACGATGTCGAAACCATTAAGCTCGATAGGCAATAATTCCTCGTGAAACTTATTCCCATTAAGGTCGATTAAGATGTTTTTCATACGATGGCTAACAGGTACAAACTTTCCACTAGCAACTTCGACTAATAAAGCATTATCTAGTCTATCAACAGGCAAAGCTAGTTTTCTACCAAACTCATGCGAAATAAAGGAGTAGTTGGCTCCAGAATCAAACAAAATTTGAGCAGGTAGTTCGTTAACAAGAAAGGTACCTGAAGCGACATCAGCTTCATCTTTCGCAGCCTCAAGTGTCATCTGGAAGGCTCTTGGCTTCGACTTTGGTGGAATGTTGGGCTTTGCTACCTCCTTCTTCTTCGGACAGTCTTTCAAAATATGCCCCTCTTCATTACAACCAAAACACATGCTTTTGTTGTTCGGACACTCATTGGCAAAATGTCCAACCTTCCCACACTTGTAGCACGTTACATCCTCGTTCCATTCCCAAAGTTCTTTTCTTACACTTATCACACCACTTCGCTTCTCCTCCTTTTCCTCCACCAAACTTTTTCGAATCAGATTTCGAAAATTTGCTTTTCTTACCGGAACCAGATGTTCCCTCAAACTTTCTCTTCTCACCAACCTCAACCTTGTCGGTGGTTCTCCCCTTAATCATGTTCTCAACAGACTTGGCAGCCCAAATAGCTGCCTCTAGAGTATGTTCCTGACGTACTGGCACCTCATAGTCCCATGGGAGTCCCTTCGCATACCGGTCCACCTTTGTCAACTCGTCCGGGACGATACGCAAGGCAAACTCCATCTTATCGGTGAAGTTATTGGTGTATTCATCAACTAACATGCTGCCTTTCGTCAATGTCAGAAACTTGTTTTCCAATTCCAATAAATTTTGCGCCGAACAGAACTTACGTTTGAACTGCACCAAGAATTTTGCCCATGTCAATTGCAGTGGCTCATTAGGGCTTAACGTCTTCCCTAGAGTATTCTACCAACGAACGGCTCCACCTCGGAACTGACGCACTACATAGATAGTCTGCAACTTGCCTCTGCAACCACAAGTCATGAAGGCTAACTCCATTTCGGAGATCCAATCCATAACTCCAATCGGATCCTCCTTTCCATTGAAGGTCGATGGTTTGCAAGTTAGAAAGTCCTTGTACTTGCATCCCATTCCATCATTCCTTCCATCATGGTTGTTTTGCCTAACTATTGGTGGGTTGGCTTGACCAACAGACCTACTGAAGTTTCCACCTTCCGAGTGCCCTTCATTTAATTCAGGCTCTTCCACACGAATTGACAGTTCTTCACGATTCTGTTGAAGCAACCGTCTAGTTTCATCCATCTGACGATCCAACATCGTCTGAATCATAAGGGACCTAGTCTAAGAATATTTCACCGGGGCGACAACACATGCTTTGGGGGTTCCTCAGCAATATAAGTCAAATAAGGCAACCATGCGGGGGATGGAGTATAGCGAATGAACACCCAAGTTCATTAACACCTACAGGTGGCGAACCTGCTAATGTTTCCACAAGACTATCTAGAAAAGTCTGTGGTCGTCATCTAAACTTCGCTAGATGACTAAATCAAACAACAATGAGGCCTCTCATCTATTTATTACACACCAACTATCTACCCATGTTCTACCCAACATATTAGTAGATAAAAATATACATTTTTATACATAGTTTAAAAAAACCTGTATAGCATGCTTTAATCAATACATATTCCACATAACAGATGAGGCACACATACACGTAACACGTATTTCATAGAGAATAAATCATATCTATGAGATAGAAGAAAGTGAATACACATTCACACATATAAACAACAACATACTTAATACACTCAAACCATACTTGTATTATTATCGTGTTTATGAAAGGTAGTATACACTCACTTGATCAGAAGATGATCAGACAGCACTACGACTTGCAGAAGTAGTAATCCTCAGCAGATCTGGAAGATCTTCACAAAAATCGAACTTCTCGCGGGCAGAGCTTCGACTCGGGAACCTCACTTCTCGGGATCTTCGGGATCTCGGGACTTGCCTCGGGGCTCGAGAATATTACCGGGGCTTTGGGGTATTTTTGGCACGCAAATCGATGCAAAACGGGAGAGAGAAGAGAGAAAATAGCAAAAGAACTCGGCTGCCCTCACTTCCTATTAATAGGAGGCTGGAGCCTCGGAGTACGCGGGGCGTACTGCTCCGAAACGTCATGGCGTTCGTCATCCGAAGAAGTGGAGTGCGAAGGTCGTCATGCTTCGCTGTACGCGGGGCGTACTTCGGATCAGATCGGTGACTCCTTCGGATAATGTCGGATTTTCCATTTAAAATTAAATACAAAATATTTAATAAACTTTGGAAATTCATATCTTCTTCATACGAACTCCTTTTTCGACGTTCTTTATATCCACACGAAGGTGAGACTACGCTCTACAACTTTCGTTTAGACTCCGTCGGCTAATTTTAACTTTATTTTTATTATTTATTTTTAATATGCCGGGACAAAAAAAACTTCGTTATAAATTCATAACTTCTTCGTTTGACGTCCGTTCTCGCCTAACTTTTTATCGTTTCGATACCAACTACGAGACCTTCGATCCTCGTTTAGATTGCTTTGGCTAAAAACCGCTCGATCTCAAATCGAGTATTTCGGGCTGCATACCGCTAAGCCGAAACTTTAATAAATCACAACTTCCTCATACGAAGTCAGATTTGGGCGTTCTATATATATTCGGAAACCTCGTTTCAACTACTACAACATTAACCAAAGATATCAAGTTTATTTTACACTTAAATTTTGACGCTTATTTTTATTCTTAATTAATCAAACCACATAATTAAGTAATTAAGCACAAAACACATAATACTCAAATAATACACTTCTATTATTTCAAAATGGGTTACAAAGGTTAACCTAGACTATTACATTGCTAAAAACGGCAAGCCCGAAAACACAGGCGTTACACGTTGCAACAAACCTTTGCTATGTCTAAGCACATAGACAATCTACAAACCAATTCATGACAATCTAACCTCATAACTTCAAAAGTATAATCGACTGTGGATAATTTGAACAATCCAATTATTCAGGAAGTAAAACATGCAAAAGTGAAACAATTGTAAACAATTGACACAAGATAGTAAACAATACTTATATATAAATCTCCATTATATAATCACCAAATATCAATTACATTTATCTATTACAAGTTTCTAAACATCTATCTAATCACTAAAAATAATATCTTCCTTCAGACCAATGCTCCGAGTATGTTGTAAGTGCTTAACCATGCTCATACCCTTTGTGAGGGAATCTGCTGGGTTCTCCTCTGACGATACCCTCTTGACTACGAGGATTCCCTCTTCTACCCGATGTCTGATGAAGTGGTATTTTCTGTCAATGTGTCTAGATCTACCATGATCCATTGCTTCCTTGGTTAAGGCAACCACTCCTACGTTATCACAGAAAATCTCCATAGTCTCCTTTATGGCTGGTACAACTCCAAGGTATCCAATGAAGTTCTTCAACCATATTGCCTCCTTCGATGCTTCGCTCGCTTTGGTATGTACTCTGATTCACACGTTGAATTAGCCATGGTCTCCTGCTTGGAACTTTTTCAAGTAACTGCTCCTCCATTTAGGGTACACACACAGCCCAACTGAGAGCGGAAGTTATCTCTGTCAGTTTAAAAACTAGCGTCACTATACCCTGTCACTCTTAAGTCATCACTCCCACCAAGTATAAGGACCCAGTCCTTAGTCCTTCGCAGGTTCTTAAGAATGTTCTTAACTGTTGTCCAGTGAGCTCTACCTGGGTTCCCTTGATATCGGCTAACCATGCTCAATGCAAAAGCCACACCAGGGTGAGTACATGTAATAGTGTACATTATCGAACCAACGACAGAAGCATATGGCACTCGTCTCATTTCCGCTATCTCGACATTGGTACTCGGACTCTGAGTCTTACTCAGCTTGGTATTGCTTTGGATTGGTAGTTCCGCTTTTTTGGAATTCTCCATGCAAAACGTTTCAGCACCTTGTCCAAGTAACTACTTTGACTAAGTCCTAGTAGTCTTCTACTCCTATTTCGCAAAATCCTTATTCCCAGAATGTAAGAAGCTTCTCCTAGATCCTTCATAGAGAAACACTTCCCAAGCCAGGACTTGACCTCCAGCAAGGTTGGAACATCGTTTCCTATGAGCAGTAGTCATCCACATACAATACTAGGAAGCTAACTATACTCCCACTAGCTTTAACATATACATATGACTCATCCTCACTTCTACAGAAACCAAACTCTTTAACATTCTCGTCGAAGCAAAGATTCCATCTACGAGACGCTTGCTTTAATCCATAAATGGATTTCTCAAGCTTGCACACTCTATTGGAGTATTTAGCATCCACAAAACCCTCTGGCTGACACATGTAAACATCTTCAGCCAACTTTCCATTAAGGAAAGCAGTTTTGACATCCATCTGCCAAATTTCATAATCATGAAACACAGCAATAGCTAACATAACCCTAATAGACTTGATCTTGGCCACTGGTGAGAAGGTCTCATCATAGTCAACCCTTGGGGTTTGAGTAAAGCCCTTTCGCAATCAATCATGCCTTGAATGTGTTCACCTTTCCATCCATGTCGGTCTTTTTCTTGAAGATCCACTTGCACCCAACCGTCTTACGATCTGTTATGTTTTCAACCAAGTTCCAAACTTGATTGTCATACATGGACTGGATCTCGCTGTCCATTGCCACTTTCCCTTTTGCATACTCGGGGCCCGCCATGGCTTCCTTGTAGTTAGTAGACTCACCTAAATTTACCAGTGTACTGTCACTGATAAACGTATCACCTTCTATAGTAATATGAAAACCATAAAATTTCAGTGCCATTCTAACTTGAGAGGAATGTCTTAGAGATAATGACTTGTCATTCAATAGGAATCTCTTCCTCAGGTTGAGTGCTAGTGTTAGAGGTTCCTTCATTGCTTGACTCTTGAAGCTCTTCAAGATCGATTTTCCTCCCACTATCTTCTTGGCATATGAGTTCTCTTTTACGGAAAACCCCTTTCCTTGCTATGAAGACCACATTGTCACTAGGTTTGTAGAAAAGATATCCAAAAGATTTATGTGGGTAGCCAATGATAATACACCGCTCACTTCCTGGTTCAAGCTATTCGTGAGGCTCTCGTCTTACGAAAGCTTCACAACCCGAAACCTTGATATGTGCCAATGAGGGAACCTTTCATGTCCACATCTCATGAGGTGTTTTGGCAACCTTCTTAGTTAGGACTAGATTAAGGATGTGGGTGGAAAACTCTAAGGCATACCCCCAGAATGAGATAGGTAACGAAGCTCGACTCATCATGGAATGAACCATGTCCAACAAGGTTCGATTGTGCCTCTCAGCCACACGATTGAGTTGTGGTGTTCTAGGCGGCGTCAATTATGAAACAATTCCACATTCCTTAAGATAGTCGTGGAACTCGATACTAATATACTCACCACCCCTATCGGATTTGAGCATCTTTATCTTCCTACCGAATTGATTCTCCAATTCTTGCTTAAACTCTTTGAACTTTTCAAAATTTTCTAACATGTTCTTGATTAAATAGATATATCCATATGTGCTATAATCATTGGTAAAAGTCTCATAGAAGTGGTTTGCATCCCTTGTGGTGGATCTGAAGGGCCCACACACATCTGTGTGTATGAGATCCAACAATCCCGCACCTCTTTCACAAGTACCAATGAAAGGTGATTTAGTCATCTTTCCAAGTAAACAAGATTCGCACGTGTGATCTGACTTTAGGTCAAATGAGTCAAAGACTCCATCTTTTTGGAGTTGGGCTATGCGCTTCTTGTTGACATGTCCAAGATGACAATGCCACAAGCACGCTTTGTCTAAACCATTAGACGAATCGATATGCAACACATTATTTCCTAAGTTATCTACAACCATCACAGTTTCATATACACCATTACAAGGCAATCCTTCAAAATAAAAAGTACCATTATAGAAAGCATTAATAGAACCAACTTCATTATTAAATGAAAATATAAAGCCTTGTCTGTACAAACCATGAAAAGAAATAATATTCCTCGTCATTTCTGACGAGTAGCAACAATCATTCAGTTATAATCCTAGCCCACTACTAAGCACTAAAGAGTAAATCCTGATCTTGGTGACATGCGACGTTTTGCTATTCCCCATTATAAAGTTCATCTTCCCATTCTCCACATCCCTACTTCTTCTTAGCCCCAGTAAATCAGAACAAATGTGAAAACCACATCATGTATCAAGGACCCAAGAACAAGCATGTGATGAGTTATTAGATAGAATTGTATAAATACCTGTGAAGGTGGGCTTTATCTTCCCATCCATGATGTTCTGCAAGTATTTCAGGCAACTTCGATTCCAATGCCCCTTCTCGTGACAGTAGAAGCATGTTGCTTCTTTAGGATCAAATGAAGGAGTGGCAGAACCGACTTTACCTTTGGATCCATTTGAAGATGTTCCATCTTGGGACTTTCCCTTGTGGTTCTTCGAGGGAGCTTTCCTATTTTTTTTCCTTTTTCATGTCCTATATCAAGGACCGGGGCAGCAACAATAGGAGTGGACTCAACATCTTTTCCGTAAAGTCCACTTTCAGCAGTTTGCAACAAACCTTGAAGTTTGCTCAAAGTGACTTCCTCCTTGTTCATATGATAAGTCATCTTGAGCTGATCATAACAAGGAGGTAAAGAGTGTATGATTATATCAATCGCCAACTCTTCGTCAAATTTGACATTCAAATTGAGCAAACGATCCACATATCTTTGCATCCTTTGCAAGTGGCCCGTTTGATGGTACTTTTCCATCAAATATTTGCACATCTCGTAAGGCCAGTAGTCCTTGTAGAACCACTGCAGCTCAGGAGTCATAATGGCTACCATAATACATGACACGACACCATTGTCGCGTACTTGTCGTGAGCCTTATACTCAGCTATTTGTTCAGCAATAGTTTTGGTTTCATCTATCTCTTTGAGTTCTTTGCCGAGGATGTATTCTTTCTCCTCATATCGCAAGGCCATTCGAATGTTGCGGATCTAATCATTAAAATTGGATCCGTCGAAGGTGATCCTTGCACAAATGTTCATAACAGAAAAGGAGCTTGAGGAGTTGGAGTTCGAGCCAGAAGCATTGTTTGAACGAGACGTCTAAAAAAGAAAAGGAAAAAAGTTTTGATTAGATAAAGAATCCTTAATATAACACTCAAATGAAATATTAAGGCTAGCACCCAACACAATAATTCACGCTTCGGAAGAGGGATGGCGTAATCCAACTGCAAATTATTTAAAAGTAGGTAAAGGACGACATACCAATTTCACCACGAAAAACAAAATAAAGAATTAGGTTTTAAATGAAATGAAATTCCTAGATTCTTTTGAGATTCATTGAACTTTTTCAATGGCATGATTAATCTCGATTATGCCCTTCAAGTTTGTGACTGGGATACCAAGGATCACAAACAAGGTGAGAATAACCATGCAAATTAATGTGTCGGTTAACCACACATGCTCCAATGATCTATGGTAATTATCGACCTACCCTTTACCACACTTGTTGGTCCAAGTTAGTGTGCTGGTTAACCACACACGCTCCACTAACGACTTGGCAAGGTGCAAAGTGCAATTTCATGGACTAGCATCATTTTCACATTTTTCTAAAGTAACTAAGATTGGGAATTTATAAAACATTTAGTTAATTTATAATTTTCATTATACTTATTAATGAGGAATTAATGTCCTATCCTACCCGTTCGACTAACGACCCTCCACTAGTCAAGAGTGCGGTGGGTAAGAATGGATAACCAATGGGAGTCGTTTTATAGGTCGCTTCCTTAAACACCCCTTATAGATCAGCTTCGTGAATGAGGCCTACTAACGATAAGACTAACTCATCTTATACATATACATATATATATATATATATATATATATATATATATATATATATATATATATATATATATATATTAATCTTTTAATATTATAATAGTATAAGGGTTGTATTTTAAACTTTTTAAAACACTAGTGTTTTAGAATTTAATATTTCAAAATTAAAACTTTTAATACAATTTTAAATTCCAAAACTTGAGGGCAAATTTTGAAACTTTCAATAAACTTCTAGATCAAATTTTAAACAATTAAATTAATCACATAATTTTAACATTTTCTTAAAATTTGACCTTATCCATCTTATTTGGTAAGGGAATTAGATTACCATTCAAAAATTCAATTTGTGGTGATAAAAACGATTTATGGTAATTATTCCAAACCAAAAAAGATAAGAAAATTGAAAAATCAGCCGTCTAACGAGTTCACGCGTCGAGCCAGACTTGGACTCATCGAGTTCATCATGCAACTCTTCGAGTTCATCATTCAACTCGTCGAGTTGGCCAGATAGACTGCGATTTCAGGTTTCTTCCAGCTTTGAAAAAATTACAATAGCATCAAATATAACAGAAAAAACACTCTAAGCTCTGATACCACTAATGAGTTTTGAGCAATACAACATTCCTATGTGCATATGCAACCCTAATTGCTTTGGATCTAGGTTTTTCTCAAGTTATACATGCTAATTCATTTTCCAAAGCAAGAACCCTAGATCTACTATATATAATTGAAATATATACATATTAGGGTTTAGAATAATACCTTTCTTGTTAGCTATTAGTAACAAGCAATCCTCACTTTAATTCCTTGACCTTCGAAAGCCTAGTGCCCCAAGTGTTGCACCTCTAATGGAGTAACAAACACCACAAGCAAAGAATGAGGTAGAAGGAGTATCGAATAGGCTAGGGTTTCTCTTAGGAATTAAGTGGCCGATTTCTAGAGGCTAAGGGGTCCTTATATACTTGTAGCTGCTAGGGTTTTAGGTGGAAACCCTAATCTGATTGCTTAACCCTTAAGCAGCCCATGGAAACCTTCCAGAAGGCCCCCTTGGCCGAAATCTTCTATGGGCTTCCCATAGATTTCATCCAACCCTTCCAAGGTGATCCAACAACCTATGTTCCAACTATCAATGATTTGCAAAACTAGTCCCCTTACTTTTAATCAGTTGCTTTAATCCAAAAATTAATTCCAAATTAATATCTGATTAATACTAATTAAATAATATGATTTCTCAATTAATATATTATTCTTATAATATATTAATAAATCATTAATTAACCTCTTTTTCCAAAACTCATCCTGTTCAGTTGCTATGGTAAAGGCAACCCAAAAGGACCATGCTACTATCAAATCAAGTACATACCAATTATAGTTATGAGCTTAGACACCAAATCCAACAGAACCAATCACATCAACCAAACAATCTGTAGGGGAAGCACTATTGACTGTTTGCTATGTTCATAATAGGATAACTAGTCGTATGATTCCTACAAGCCCTTATGAGTTGTGGAAAGGTAGAAAGCCTAACCTAGACTATTTGAAAGTGTAAGGTGTATTGCTTATTATCAGACTCCCGATCCTAAGCGAACAAAATTGCGAGAATGAGCTAATAAGAGTATATTTTGTTGGATATGCTCACAATAGAAAGGTTTACCGGTTGTTTGATATTGAATCAAGTGTTGTTGTGGAATCCAGAGATGTAGAATTCTTTGAGGACAAGTTTTCTAGGGATGAAGAAAACTCCAGTCATACAACACCTACAAGTACTTCTTGATAAATAATCCCACCTCCTCCTATTGTGGAGGAACCAATGAGAAGTACTAGGGCTAGAATAAAAAAAAGTTTTGGCGACGATTTCTTTTCTTATTTGGTAGAAGGAACCAAAAGAAAGTGACGAGGGAGGTCATATTTGCCATTAACTTGGATGATGATCCTAAGACCTTTACTGAAGCCATGATGTCTCAAGATGCACCTTTGAATTAAGAAGCCATCAATAATGAAATTGATTCAATTATGGGTAATGGAACTTGAGAGTTAGTTGATCAACCCAAGGGGAGAAGACCCATAGGATCCAAATGGATATTCAAGTGAAAATATCACCCAGACGGATCCATATCCGCCTATAAAGCAAGATTAGTTGCTAAAGGCTATAGGCAGCGAGAACGGATCGATTATTTTGATACCTATGCCCCATTTGCTAGGATTAGTTCTATTAGAACTCTTATAGCAATATCAACTTTTAAAGGATTGTACATTCATCAAATGGATGTGAAGACAGTCTTTCTAAATGGTTATGTCAAGTAGGAGATTTACTTGGAGCAACCTGAAGGTTTCGTGATACGTGGACAAGAAAATAAATTATGTAGACTTGTTAATTCCTTGTACGAGTTGAAGTAACCTCCCAAACAATGGCATCAGAGATTTGACACCACTATAACTCCTTTCGGATTCCAACATAATAGTGCTGGCAGATGTATTTATTCTAAATGCTCTTCTGAATACACATGTGTAATATCTCTTTATGTTGATGATATGTTTATCATTGGCACTCACCTAGAAGGTATTCTTGAGATGAAGAAATACATATCCTCTAACTTTAAGATGAAAGATCTTGGTGAAGTTAATAAATTTCTTGGCATCGAGGTGAAAAGGACAGGCGGTAAGATTTCTCTGAGTCAATCTCATTATATAGAGAAAATTCTGACAAAGTTTCAATATTTGAATATTAAGGAATTCAACACTCCTTTTAATTTAAGTGTGAAACTTAACGTGAATTTTGGACGAGCAATGACTCAACTAGAATATGCAAGTGCAATAGGGAGCATGATGTATACTACACATTGCACTCGACCCGGCATCGCATTTGTTGTAAGAAAACTGAGCCAGTATATTGTTAATCCAGGGACGGAGCACTGGAAGGCAGTGGGTAGAGTACTGGGATACCAGAAAAGGACAAGTACTTTTGAGTTGACGTATTCGTCATCTAATGGAACACTTTAAGGTTATTCTGATGCTAGCTAGATAGATCACACCAATGATTCAAAATCAACAAGTGGTTGGATTTATATTGTAGCCAGTGGTGCTATTTCTTGAGCGAGCAAGAAACAGACATGCATATCTCATTCAACGATGGAAGCAGAGCTAACTGTCTTAGTAGCGGCAGGCAAAGAGGCAGAGTGGATTCGAGATCTACTTATGGATATCTGTCTGTGGGATATTCCAATGCCCTCTATACCCTTGTAGTCTGACAGTGAGGCCACACTATCTAAAGTATATAATGTGGTATATAGTGGGAAGTCGAGACATGTATGTATGATACACAATTTTGTGAGACAACTAATTGAAAGTGGTACCATAAAGGTTTTCTATGTCAAGACAAGTAGGAACTTCGCAGATCCGTTTACCAAATCTCTGACGAGATATTTGGTTACATCTACCACGAGAGTCATGGGTCTAAAACCACAATAGAATCTCTTAGTGATGGAAACCCAGCTTGACATTAGTGCTCCTAATTCTCAAGTTTAAAGGGTAACAACAAAGTCACTAATGATAGAAGGTACTATCATTAATGATAGATCTATGTGAGGTAGGATAGTACGTCTTTGCCGAGAACGAGGTTGAGTTATGACTCTTAACAAAGTTTTGGAGATATCTAAGCAACGAAGATGTTGTAAACTTTGCTTATATGATCTATAGGTGGTGCCACCTCAATTGAAGATTAGTGGTTTATCTTCTAAAGGGTCATGAAAAGGGTTTATAGTGCATGGTCATACTAGCGCTCAGGGAGAACGCAAAGACGACTTGTGATGTGTGGAGGTAAATTGGAGAGGTCATTAAGGTTCATGGTTTAAACCTATAAGGATTACCATCGAATCGGTCTCTACTTATCATAAACTAGGGTTTAATCTTCATGACACCTAAGTGACATCATCGGTCTCAGTGAAAGGAAACTTTCCAACTTGGTGGGATTGTTGGAACTTTATATATATATATATATATATATATATATATATATATATATATATATATATATATATATAGGAGTAAGATCAAATGAGAACACCAAAAAGGTTGAGAACGCGAGAACAAAGTATATTTATTTGTGATTCCATTTATTCATTTGTGGAGAAATGATAAATTTTTACGCCTTTAATTTCAATTGAAGAGAAAAATCATATTCATGTTGATTGTACATAAAAATTTATCATTTCTCCATAAATGAATACATAAAATCACAAATGAATATACCTGTTCTCGCGTTCTCAACCTTTTAGGTGTTCTCATTTGATCATTTCCCTATATATATATATATATATATATATATATATATATATATATATATATTTATATATATATATATATATATATATATATATATATATATATATATATATATATATAGGAATTGCAAGTTGGCAATTTCCTTTGTATCCCACATTTGTGGGAGGAAGAAACCTTTGTGGGTTTATAAGCTTATTCCCTTGATAGGTTTTCAAAGGCTTTACTGGATCAAAGGAATGGGTTAAGCCCACATGCACGCCTAGCCTAGCACTAGACGATGCAGCAAATGCACGAAATGGCGTGATTTAGACGCACTTTTCACTTCTCACGACGCATCGGTCGCTAAGAGCTCATGAGCTTTTATTTTTAACGAGTTCGGGTCAATCCAATTTGACCGATCCAGTCAATGGTTGACCGCCATTGACTTCGTGGAGGACAAGTCAGGGTATTCTGGAAGGATCGGGAAACAACTTGCTTGGAGAGCAAGTCATCGCCCTAGGATTTCTAGGGGTCGGCCTATTAGGGTCCGTTTCATGCCTTCGAGGGTTCCGACACCTATAAATAATGCTCCCTAGGAGCCGTATTGAACTATCACAAAAATCGAAGCTCTCTCCCTCTCTCTGCGTTTTTCTTCTAGTTTTGGAGTGTTCGCTTTGTGTTTATCGATTTCCAGTGCTATTGGAAAATTGATAGATCTGCATTAAATCCTGGGGTTTTACTTTGTTACTTACAACCAGTAGAAGCGAAGTAAAAACCTTTAAGGACAGGAGTCTGATCCGTGCAGTTATTCCTCGTTCAAGATCAACCATCAACAGGTCAGTTTTACATTATTTTCTTGTTTTAATTTCGTCCAATAATAGGACACTCTCCTTCTACCTTTCTTATAATCAAATCTAATCGAGAAAGATAAATCCGGTTTCTGAACGAAACTTGGTAAACATATTAATAATAATTGGTTCTATTAGTTGCAACTAATCGACATATAATTCTCAATATTATTTGTTGGTTTCCTTATGTGTCTATTTGTTTGATTTACAACTATTCTTAAATGGTTCTTAACCTTTAGGGGTTCTCATTTGATATTCTCTCTCTCTCTCTCTCTCTCTCTCTCTCTCTCTTTATATATATATATATATATATATATATATATATATATATATATATATATATATATAAAGAGAGAGAGAGAGATAAAAGATCAAATGAGAACCCCTAAAGGTTAAGAACCATTTAAGAACCCCTTTCATTAAGAGTATTTTTCTCATTCAAACAATAACACTTAAAATTAGATTTAAACTCATCATATCTCTCAAACTCATAAACTCTCAAACTCTCAAACTCTCATACTCTCTCAAACCTTTCTACCAACCTTCAAGAACACACACCTAACACCTCGAACCGTCGCTGTCGGAGCCACCATCATCGCTTCCGCCAACACCGCGGTTGACATCAGCCTAACACATGTCTCCTCCCTTATTTGTTGCTACATTAGTATTGCCACTTCTCTTGTCAGTGGTGGTTCCAGATCTGAAAAAATAAGGGGACTGCCATCTTCGACAGTGACTGCCACCACCGTCAGCGACTACAACACCACTAACGACCACCTCTATAATCTCTCACACCAGATTTGGCCATATCTGATGTAGATTCGTGTATTTGGTTCTATTTCCAAAAGTTTGTTTTGATATTATTTTACCATTTCATCGTTGGATCCACATCATATATGTTCTCATATCGTTGTTGTCGTCACTAGAGCATCACAAATCACAAATAGCAATCATCATCACAACCATTTTTTTCTCTGGTAGTTCCGTCACGGACGGAATCTCAGCTGTATTTGTACCATGTGTGTTTTGTGACTACCTCTTCCTTCTCTCTAACTCGCCTCCATTTATATTCTTTAATCTCTAGTCAAACACCACCAGATGGTCATCAGATCTCATGTGTTTATGTATTTTTTAGGTTTAGATTTGGTGTTTGTATGTTTGGTATATCTCATGGTGTCCGGCAGCGGTTCCATCACTGCATCAGATCTAGGCTCCGATGATGGTGTTTGCATAAAAAAGTTCTATAAAATAAGATGCACACAAGGTACTTGATGAAATGCCACAATGAAATTAGGTAGGTTATTAAGTTGTACATTTAGCTTTGAATGCTACTAGTGAAGTTTTTTAGAGTTTAAATAATGAATAAGTTGTTAATATAACATCTCTTTGTATATTTGTTCAAATCTTCTGTTTTATGGTGATTATGGATCTGATGTATGTGGTGCACACAACGTGTTTGATGAAATGCCTCAACGAAATTCGGTAAGTTATTAAGTTGTGAATATGTGTTATTTATATATTAATTTGTGAATATGTGTAACGTCCGTAGATCCGGGCTAGTCAATTTAGAGATAATAGGGGTCGAAAACGACTTTTCGACAAAAGATTATTTAGAATGAATAATCTTAACCAAGTTTTAGTATATGTTAAAAAGTTTCCGTACATATAAAGAACGCCGAAATCCGACTTATAACGAAGAAGTTATGACATGTCGAAGTTTCGCGACAAAACCGGCACGATACCGGGAAGCGTAAATAGTGAGTTTACGATAGACCAAGATTTAGCCTTTGCAATCTAAACAAAAGTCGTAGAATACATTAAACCGAGAGCGTCCATAAAAAGAACACCCAAATCTAACTTCGTATGAGGAAGTTATGATTTTTCGAAGATTTAGCATAGTAGTGCACAGCCCGAAATTTCGAATTTTAGATCGGTCGATTTTCAGCCAAAATAATGTAAACGAGAAATGAAGATATCGTTAATAGGAGTTAAACGATAAAAAGACAGTAAAAAAAGGAGCTCGTATGCGAAAGTTATGGACGAAGCTTAGTCGCTACTCTTCGAGCGCGATAAACACGATATAGTTTTTGTAAATCTAAGATAGAAGGAGAATTAGCCAACGAGGTCTAAATGAAAGTTGTAGTCCTCGTAAATACCAACGCGTGGATATAAAGAACGTAGAAAACGGAGCTCGTACGCGGAAGATACGGATGAAACTTAGCGGCTACTTTACTATAAAATCCCTATAAATAAAGGGTGAACCCTTCATTATTTCTTCACACCATAAGCATTTCTTTATCTCTCTAACTTCTCTCTAACCTCCCTAAACCCCTCCCAAGTCTAGAGAACCTCCCTAGCACGAGAAGAAAGCCCCGGAGCGCCCGACGACTCTGAGAAGAAAGGCTTTCGGCTCGGAAACGCTGCTCCAACGAAGCCCGATTTTTAATAAAAACCCGCTGTAAGAGAGCTACGCCTATACTATATTTAATATAGCTTTTATTTAATTATAGTAACATTGTTAGGGCGTTAAAATAATTTTTTGGGCTATTATGATGAGTTATATTGAGTGTTATTTAACGCTTATATAATAGTAATAATAGCTACACTATTAATTAGTCTCGACGAATAATAGACTGAACTCGACTTGTAATAATACTAGGTTTCGTCGAAGGAAATTATTTTTTTTAAAAAGCGAAGCGCTGTCTGAGTTCAGAATCACCACCTTTTCAAGTGGGTGCATGGTCCCTTTCATCTTACACATAGATATGAAGTATTCTATATAAACTATGTGTTATGTGTGTGTATTATCTGAGTACTTGCTGTCTATGCTAGTTGAACGATTTTATACACGTTTTAAAGGATTTAAACTATATATGTATTTTATATCTACAAAAATGTTGGGGTAAAATATGGGTAGATGTAATAGATGGAATATAAGTTGGACGATGAGTTGAGAGGTGTTATAGACCACGAGGTGAGGGTGAGAGGTGAACGATGTGAGAAGCCTTTTCCCAAACGATGGCCCAATCATTCAGCAGAGTATGGATGACAACCACGGACTATTCTAGACAGTCCAGTAGAACACTAGTAGGCTCGCAACCTGTAAGTGTTGTGAACGATGTGTTCACTCGGTGTACTCTAAACCCTGGCGATCATGTAGACTTGATGCCTAAACCCTGGTGATCATGCAGACTTGGTGCCAAAACCCTGGCGACTATGCAGACTTAGTTCCTGTTGTATAGATTCTGGCGACTATGCAGACTTAGTGCCTAAACCCCGGCGACGATGGACTTCGTGCCGATTCCTTAGGATGATCCTTAGGAATGTATGAGCGAGGAATGGTTGATTCTTAGGGTAAATCCTTAAGAGTAAAGAAGATAATGGGGATGGGTAATTGGGTTGATTGTTTGATTGTTTGAACATAATAAATACATTATTGTGGGTTGAAAACCCTATGTACTCTCCAGGTTTCCCAACCTGACCCACTCAGTTTATTTATGTCACAAGTGTTGTCATGAAGTCACATTACACTGAGAGATTAAAGAGATGTTGGTCACTAGTAAGTTCTGTTTATGCTTATGTTTATGTATTGACGATGATATCCCAAACGTTTTAAAATAAATAGAATACGTTTCTTCGAAAATCGTTTGAGAACGTATTTATCATGTTTTTCTGGGAACAAATTCCACAACATTTTTATGAAAAGAAGTACTCTGATTTTTATAAAGCATAAACAAAATCGGTCTTTTCTGGCCGTGAAAATGGGGATGTCACAGTTGGTATTAGAGCATTAGTTTAAGCGAATTAGAAATATGGATTTATTTCTAGACTTAAACTTAGAATGCTAAGAGACGATTGTGAGGTGTGAGCACTAGCTTATTTTAGTAATTATGCCTAAAATGCTTTTATGCGCTAAATGCTTTGTGCCATATATGTTGTTATTTATTCGGATCCATGGTCTGTTGCCGACCGGATCTGGAAACCTTATGTGTTTAGGATTCTAAATGTACGACAACGATATTAGAACTAGCATGTAAACGTTTCAGAGTGATAAGGATGATTTAAACGTCAATCCTACATAAAGATCTACATTCACCTTATTCAGTGTATTGATCAAGATGGAAAGGACCCGTAACGGAAACGTGAATGCAAATGGGAACCGAGATCAGCCCCCAGTGATTGAGCAAATATCGGTTGTGGTGGCCGCTGCTGAGCCAATAACGATGGCCGGAGTGCAAGCGATGATCCAAGCGCTTTTGGATCGTCAAATGGAGGAAACCAGACGTTTGCTCCAGCAAAATCGAGAGGAAGTGACCATACATATCGAACAGCCCGAGTTGAATGAAGGGCAGACTGAGGAGGGAAACTACAGTGGGACTGTTGGTCATGCCAACCCACCGATAGTTAGGCAAAACCACCAGGATGGAGGAAATGATGGACGTGGATGCAAATACAAGGATTTCATGGCGTCCAAACCACCGAGTCTATCTGGAATCCCGACGCCGGTGGAAGCCATGAACTGGATCTCTGAGATGGAGATGATGTTTGAGAGTTGCAAGTGCAGCAACATGCAGAAGACTGCTCTCGCGGTTCCTGTGTTGAAATCTGGAGTACTAAGCTGGTGGAAGCTACTAGCCGATTTGATGCCCAAAGGAGAAGTGAGCAAGATGTCATGGGAAGATTTTCTGGTGCAGTTAAAGATGCAGTACTGCTCTGAGCAGGATCTTCTGGAGATCAACAACGAGTTTCAGAATCTAAAGAAGGGAAGGATGAGTGTCATCGAGTATGCTGCAAGTTTTACGGAGAAAATGAAGCTTGTTCCTTACCTAGTTCCAACTGAGCTCTCCAAGGTCAACAAGTTTGCCCATGGATTACCGGCAGACTTTGGACCAATGGTCAAGCAAGCAACCACTTTGAAAGGAGCCATCTGGGCAGCCAGGAATGTTGAAACCCAGATTAGGGAAAAGGGTCTGGAGAGAGCGGAAGTTGGCGAGAAAAGGAAGCATGAAGGATCTTCAAAATCCAACAAAGAAAGGAAATTCTCAAAGATTGAAGGAGGAGGAGGAGGTGAAACCAAGTGGTGCGAGAAGAGTAAAAAGAAGCACTTCGGGAAATGTGGCGAGGAGGTGACTTGCTACAAATGTGGAAAGACAGGGCATTACGCTAGCAAGTGTGCGTCCAATAAGAAGGTGTGTTATGGATGTAGCAAAGAAGGGCATATTTCTAGGGACTGCCCAAAGAAAAACGAGGCAGCAAGGCCAAACACACCACCAAGGCCAAGAGCATTTCACATGATCCTCGACGAAGCAGAAAACCATGCGAGGAATCAAGGATGTGGACTTCATATCCGAAGATCAAGTTATGCAGTAGCCATAGTATTGTATGATGTAGCCTATTATAGGCATAGTCTAGGGTGAACTTGAACACCTATGTAATAGTTTCAAGAAATAATAAAACCTTCGTTTTGTCATCTGATGTGTTAAACTGTTATGTGATTTTCTTATATGGTGACTTGGGGACTGTGAGACAATACTTGGGACGAGTATGAGTAGGTGTGAAAGGTAGTAGATGCATATACTACCGGAAGCACAGGACTCGCGCTTGGATCAGGGAGAGTCACAAGGTTACCAAGAAGCTAGTAATTGATACCGTTTTATTCAAGTATGTCGTTACCATCGTTTCGGTAATGACTAAAAAGATTGTTGATATTCCGACCCTAGTTGTCATATCGAATTGAGTCCGACTACAATAAGTATGTTACGTGGTTCAAAGAACCAAGTTCGATGTAACATCTGACTTAAGCCATAGGATTGAAGTAAAAGATAATCGAAGTGATCGGTAGAGGTATCGCAATAGTTGCTTGTAGCTAGAAATGCTAACTTTTAAAATGTGATCACCTCACATTAGAACATGAAGGGAGGTATAGTCTGTTCTAGAAATTTGACTCTAAAAGACCTGATTCTAAGCGTTGCAACATACGATGTTAGGTCATTACAATACGACACATCGGTCCATGGTAGTAATCCTAAGATTGTTAAGAGGAAGAAGCAGTCTCCAGTTAGGATCGATATTGTGACGTGAGGGTCATAATTGGGAGTCCAACGTGAGATAGGGAGCGAGTTCAAGATCAGGCACTGCCTATAGTCAGGAAATCTTAGAGTTAGATACTCGTTTGAAGAAACATCAAAGTTACGGTTATTACTTAGGATGAAGAGATAACGTATGGAGTCATCATGTGAGCCTTGTTTCTTTGATGATTCCGGGACGTAATCATCCTAAGGGGGGGATAATTGTAACGTCCATAGATCCGGGCTAGTCAATTTAGAGATAATAGGGGTCGAAAACAACTTTTCAACAAAAGATTATTTAGAATGAATAATCTTAACCAAGTTTTAGTATATGTTACAAAGTTTCCGTACATATAAAGAACGCCGAAATCCGACTTATAACGAAGAAGTTATGACCCGTTGAAGTTTCGCGATGGAACCGGCACGATACTGGGAAGCATAAATAGTGAATTTACGATAGAGAGAGATTTAGCCTTAGCAATCTAAACGAAATTCGTAGAATACATTAAACCGAGAGCGTCCATAAAAAAACACCCAAATCTGACTTCGTATGAGGAAGTTATGATTTTTCTAAGATTTAGCATAGTAGTGCATAGCCCGAAAATTCGAATTTTAGATCGGTCGATTTTCAGCCAAAATAATCTAAACAAGAAATGAGGATATCGTTAATAGGATTTAAACGATAAAAAGACAGTAAAAAATGGAGCTCGTATGCGAAAGTTATGGACGAAGCTTAGTCGATACTCTTCGAGCGCGATAAATTCGATACAGTTTTATAAATCCGACATAAAATGAGAATTAGCTAACGGGGTCTAAATGAAAGTTGTATTACTCATAAATACCAACGCGTGGATATAAATAAACTCGGAAACGGAGCTCGTATGCGAAAGATATGGATGAAGCTTAGTCGCTACTCTTCGAGCGCGATAAACACGGTATAGTTTTTGTAAATCTGAGATAGAAGGAGAATTAGCCGACAAGGTCTAAATGAAAGTTGTAGTCCTCGTAAATACCAACATGTGGATATAAAGAACGTAGAAAATGGAGCTCGTACACGGAGATACGGACGAAACTTAGCGGCTACTTTACTATAAAATCCCTATAAATAAAGGGTGAACCCTTCATTATTTCTTCACACCATAAGCATTTCAGCCCCGGAGTGCCCGAAGGCTCCGAGAAGAAAAGCTTTCGGCTCGGAAACGATGCGCCAACGATGGCCGATTTTTAATAAAAACCCGTTGTAAGTGAGCTACGCCTATACTATATTTAATATAGCTTTTATTTAATTATAGTAACATTGTTAGGGCGTTAAAATAATTATTTGGGCTATTATTATGAGTTATATTGAGTGTTATTTAACGCCTATATAATAGTAATAATAGCTACACTATTAATTAGTCTTGGCGAATAATAGACTAAACTCGACTTGTAATAATACTAGGTTTCGTCGAAGGAAATTATTTTTTTAAGAAGCGAAGCGCTGTCTGAGTTCGGAATCACCACCTTTTCAAGTGAGTGCATGGTCCTTTTCATCTTACACATAGATATGAAGTATTCTATATAAATTATGTGTTATGTGTGCGTATTATCTGAGTACTTGCTGTCTATGCTAGTTGAACGATTTTATACACGTTTTAAAGGATTTAAACTGTATATGTATTTTATGTCTACAAAAATGTTGGGGTAAAACATGGGTAGATGTAATAGATGGAATATAAGTTGGACGATGAGTTAAGAGGTGTTATAGACCACGAGGTGAGGGTGAGAGGTGAACGATGTGAGAAGCCTTTTCATAAACGATGACCCAGTCATTCAGTAGAGTATGGATGACAACCATGAACTATTATAGATAGTCCAGTGGAACACTAGCAGGCTCGCAACCTGTAAGTGTTGTGAACGATGTGTTCACTCGGTGTACTCTAAACCCTGGCGATCATGCAGACTTGATGCCTAAACCCTGGTGATCATGCAGACTTGGTGCCAAAACCCTGGCGACTATGCAGACTTAGTGCCTGTTGTATAGATTCTGGCGACTATGCAGACTTAGTGCCTAAACCCCGGCGACGATGGACTTCGTGCCGATTCCTTAGGATGATCCTTAGGAATGTATGAACGAGGAATGGTTGATTCTTAGGGTAAATCCTTAAAAGTAAAGAAGATAATGGGGATGGGTAATTGGGTTGATTGTTTGATTGTTTGAACATAATAAATACATTATTGTGGGTTGAAAACCCTATGTACTCTCCAGGTTTCCCAACCTGACCCACTCAGTTTATTTATGTCACAGGTGTTGTCATGAAGTCACATTACACTAAGAGATTAAAGAGATGTAGGTCACTAGTAAGTTCTGTTTATGCTTATGTTTATGTATTGACGATGATATCCCAAACGTTTCAAAATAAATAAAATACGTTTCTTCGAAAATGTTTTGATAACGTATTTATCATGTTTTTCTGGGAACAAATTCCGCAACATTTTTATGAAAAGAAGTATTCTGATTTTTATAAAGCATAAACAAAATCGGTCTTTTCTAGCCGTGAAAATGGGGATGTCACAATATGTAAGTTATTAAACTGGGAATATGGATTTTTTGATTTACTAAATTGTTAGTTAGTGTATGGAATATTGGAGTAAGGTGTGAACTAGTGTCTCAAATGTTGAATTAAACTGTGAATTCTAATTTTTTTTATACGTAAGTTATCAAGTTGTAAATTTAGTTGTGAATGCTAATCGTGAAGTTTTATAGAGTTTAAGCTGTGAATAAGTTGTTAATATATTGTCTCTTTGTATATTTGTTCAGATATTCTGTTTTGTGGTGATTATGGATCTGATGTATGTGGTGCACACAAGGTGTTTGATAAAATGCCTCAACGAAATTCAGTAAGTTATTAAGTTGTGAATATGTGTATTTTATATATTAATTTGTGAATATGTAAGTTATTAAACTGTGAATATGCATTTTTTTTGATTCATTAAATTGTAAGTTAGTGTCTGGAATATTAAATCAAGTTGTGAATTAGTGTCTCAAATGTTGAATTAAACTGTGAATTCTGATTTTTTTAATCTAGATATGATTTTTGAGGAAGGATGCTGGCGGCATTGGCACCGATGGTTGGTGGTGGTAATGGTTAGTTTGCGGTGTTGAAGCTGGTGGTGGTGGTAAAGTAATTATATGTTCTATTTCTCACTCATCTTCTTCATCGATTTCAGATAAGTTATTTTATTTTATGATTCATGTATATGTTTTTTTTTCTTTTGATGTTTGGTTCTGAAATATGAGATAACTTATGAATATATTAAACTGTGAATGAGTTGTTTAATACAGTGACATATGAGATTATACTTGTAAATGAGATATAAATATATTGTATTGAACTGTGAATTTTGCGTATTAAGTTGTGAATTTTGGTCACAAGTAAATATAATAAATTCTCAATTTAATACATAGAACTCTCTCCAAATATGAATGTTTTTATGTATTTTTCAAATATATTAATATGCTTTTAAAGTATACATATGCTTTGAAATATATACATACGTTTTGATAAATATAAGTACTGTTGTTTACATGTATAACTTTTTATTTGAAAAAATATATATTCAAATTATAATATACAAAAAACGTATTTCATATTTATATACGTTTATAATGCTTATATATGTTTGCATACGTTTAAAACGTTTATATATATATATATATATATATATATATATATATATATATATATATATATATATATATATATATATATATATATATATATATATATATATATATATATATATATATATATATATAGGAATAGGATTAAATGAGAACACCAAAAAGGTTGAGAACGCGAGACCAAAGTATATTTATTTGTGATTCAATGTATTCATTTGTGGAGGAATGATAAATATTTATGCCTTTAATTTCAATTGAAGAGAAAAAACACTTTCATGTTGATTGTGCGTAAAAATTTATCATTTCTCAACAATGAACACATGGAATTACAAATGAATATACTTGTTCTCGCGTTCTCAACCTTTTAGGTATTCTTATTTGATCATTTCCCTGTATATATATATATATATATATATATATATATATATATATATATATATATATATATATATATATATATATATATATATAATAATTTATTTCAGTTGTACAACATATATAGGAATTCAGAACTAACAACACATAATGAAGTGTAGTTAGGTGGAAAAGGCGCTGGACATCTTCGGAAGTGGCTCGAGTTCGAATCCCGGCAACCTCAATTCTTCAGCCTTCTTTCAACATTTATTATTAAACTAGGCGAATGTCCGCGCGTTGCGCAGAAGCACCTATATAGTTGAAGTCTTTACAAATATATGATTTTTTGAATATAACAATAACGTTGTTGTTAAATTTGATATAATAATTTGTATATATACTAAATTGATATAATATATTGATTATTTTGAATTATATGATAATATATACATTTACTATAACTTCATAATCTTAATCGTTTGAATGACTTTTACCCGCGAGTTACACATGAATAAAATTAAATATAATATATGGTTTGATGTTATTTATATTTGTTTTTATTGTTAATTAATTTGTTAAAATTTATTTGCTTAATGTTTTAATTTCTATCATTATAATTATTTAAAACATCAAACATTATTTTTTGATTTTAAAGGTAACAATATAATCATATATATAGAGTTATTTTTAACTATTGTTATTATAAGTTATTTTAAGCTACTTATTTGAAAATTTTTAACGATTCTATAAATATATTTAGGAAATATTTTAGTTAAACTGATATTACAATTTAGTTTTTTGCATTTATCACTATAATTTATTACTTTTAACTATTTACAAAATATTATTTGGTTTTTTTAGTCCAACTGAAATTTATATTTAAGTTAACACTGTAATGTTATATTTAAATTAACAATTTAAGTATTTTGTCCAAATTGTTCAAAAATTATAGCTTTAAACTGATAATGATTTACATGCAACAACATTTTAAATCTAATAAATTAAGTATAATATGTTAAAATTTAAAGACATAACTTTATAAATAGAAGTAAAGATATTATTTTAAAATTGAAATTTAGTCTATTTATGATTAAACTTTAGGTTTGATATTTATTTAACCTTATTAACCAACTTACAATCATTATTAGAAAGACACTACAATTTATCACTTTTAACTATTTATAAAATAATCTTTGGGTTGTTTAAGTTAAATAAAATTTATATTTAAGTTCAGCCTATAATGTTATATTTTAATTAATAATTTAAGTATTTTATACAAATTGTTCAAAAATTATACCTTTAAAATGATAATGGTTTACATCCAACAAAATATTAAAACTAATAAATTAAGTATAATATGTTAAAAGTTAAAAAACATAATTTTATAAGTAGAAGTAAAGATATTATTTTAATAATGAAATTTAGTTTATATATGAATACACTTTAGATTTGATATTTATTTAACCTAAATACCAAATTATAATTATTATTATAAGGAAATTGAAAAGTCATGGGAGTTTCAAATGAATGTGGTGAAAGAAAAAAAGAATGGGGGTTTCAAATGCATGAGATTCAAGAAAAAATGTTAGCTTTATAAGTATGTATGATAATGGGTGTTGATGTGGCTGCCTCGTCAGCGCCAACTCATCGATTATAGTCTAGTAAGCAGTTCCTATTGGCTTGGTGACTGACAGAGCTGGGCTAAATCAGATAAAAGGGTGTAAATGACAAAATCAACCAAAATCAGAGGTATTATTAAACCTAAAACTCTTCAAAGGGTAAAACCAAACATTTCTTGAAAATTTAAAGGCATTTATAACAATATACCAATGAAAAATTTTTAGACTAATAAAAATACGATTTTGCCATTTTCTTATCAAAAAGACAAAAATTAAGATTTTAACATATTTAGTAATATTCACAATGCATATTTACTTATTGAATGGCTTAGGGTTCTTAATCTTTTGTGATTCTCATTTTAACTACTATATATATATATATATATATATATATATATATATATATATATATATATATATATATATATATATATATATATATATAGGATCAGGTGAGGACTCTTTCGGTGAAGACTCGTGAGAACACCTTAAAAGAATTGAAAAATATATAAAAAAATACAAATCATGAAATCCAGCATGGTATTATATAGAAGAGAACAAAAATTGGGAATTTTTTTTGGATCATTAAAATTGAAGCATTGATCATTTTTATTATCCATGATTCAATTTTAATGATCCAAAACTTTTTTCTCTCCGATATAGTACTATGCTCGATTTTATGATTTGTATTCTTTTTTATATTTTTTTTAATTTTTTAAGGTGTCTTCACGAGTACTCACTGAAAAAATAGTCATCATCGGAACCAGACCATATATATATATATATATATATATATATATATATATATATATATATAGAGAGAGAGAGAGAGAGAGAGATGATCTTTTGCGAACCCATATTTTTCTACGAACTCCGTGAACTTTTTCGTGTGAAATTAAAAAGAAAGACTTAATGCACTAAATTGGTCATATAGAAGATTATTCACAAAAATATCTCAGAAAATGTGTACAACTGAAAAGTACATATATGCAAACCATGGAAAGTGCATATGTTCGTTACAAATAACTTTCATATGTGCACATTTGTTTTTTGTGAGTCGCTTGTATATGACCCAGTTAGTGCTTTAAGCCACTTTAAAAAAAAAAAAAGTGCTATGAAAAAATTCACAGGGTTCGCGGGAAAATATGAGTTCATAAAAAATCATGATTCTCTCCCCCCCCTCTCTCTCTCTCTCTCTATATATATATATATATATATATATATATATATATATATATATATATATATATATATATATATATATATATAAGTTCAATAGAGAACCATAATTATTGGTTCTCCAAGGAACCAAATTTTTTTTCAAGTTCTAGAGCTTATTCTTTATTGAAAAAAAAAACTAAAAATATCTAAATTCATAACATAACATTGTGAATGTTAAATATATAGTAAATTACACGAATCGTCCCTCGTACATTGTGAATGTTTAAAATGAGCACGCTTCGTCCCTGATACAATTTTGTTGCGATTTTAGTCCACACCATATATGAAATGACCATAATGCCCTTTATGTATTTCTTTTCCAATTAATTTATGTTATTATTAATATTATTAATTAAAAAAAATACTTCATACCCAACCCCGCCTCCCCACCCACCCCCACCTTCCCTTTACTGTATCTATTCTTTAAAATTTTCAAAAACCCTAAAACCATTCCTCCTTAAGCCACCACTGGTGGCACTCCAGCGAACCCTCTCTCTGCTTCCATCACCATCTCCAGTGAAACCATCGTTTTACATTCAACCACGTTCCCAAATATCACGATTGTTTTCACCTGTATGTCGCCACATCGATTACAAAGCCACTGTCTCAGAGCGTCGCCGCCAACCGTCCCTGCATCCATCACCATCTCCAGAACGACGTCTGCTAGGGTTTTGACAGATCAAGCTTCGCAGCCACCATCGACAGCAACTAGGGTTTTGTCACAGATGCCAACGATCTCTTAGGATTTTAGATCGGAGGTGTCAATAAGTTGTATATCGAAGAAGAACGAGGAGAAGTTGATTACACGGGTGGTTGCCAGAATCCGACGCTGATTCTACTAAGTCTCCGGTCTTAATCTTCTTCTTCTATGATCTCCTTCTCTCAAAATGCAGATCTAAAGAATCTTCAGATCTGCTTCCTTCTTTAACTAAACTACCACTACCCTCTTCTTTTATCAACCCCAAAAGCATCTTCATATCACCAATTAGGAGGAACATATCCAACGTGTTTCAGATTAAATGCAGATCTTATATAGTGGTGGTGGTGTATGAAGGTTTATTCTTCGATTTCCTTTTAATGGAGATTTTCTCGATTTCTTTTACCGAACACTTTGAATCTTTATTTACGAAGATTATTTTAAAACCAAAAAATATCCGGCAAACCCAAAAAAACTTTGAATCCAATAGTGGTGGTGGTGGTTGTCGACGGTACCGGGTGGTGGAGGGGGTGTTGGTTATTGGAAATGAAGAGAATTTTTATTGAGATTTACGAAAGCAAAATATGATTTGAGTGATTGAAGAGTTAGAACACGAAGAGTAAATATTAATCAGATCTTATATTGATGAAGACTGATTACAGAATAAGTAGAAAGGATATTTGAGTTGCAAAAAGTTATCCTCTACTTCTATCCTCAGTCCCTATTTATAGGGAACATGAGTGTACAAAAAATATACTAGGTCTAAACATTACACTTCGCACAAATATGACTTAGTAAAATAACATAAAGATGCGTATGTGAAACTATACAAACACAATATTCGACTTTTACAATTTTGCTTCTACAATCTCCCCCTTTGTAAACAGTCGAAGCTATTCAGTCCATAAGTTTTTGAACAGCAGAGTGAATTGTCTTTCGCACTTCTCCATACCAGGAAATCACCTTCTTGAGCTCCTTCTTGTCTCCTTCATTGTTCTTCTTGCAATTGTTCATACGGACAATTAAGTGTGTATATTGCGAATAAGTATATCTTTCCACCTCTGAGACTTTAAACAAGAATTTCTTGGGCTTCCCCTTCGTATCTCTTCCTGAAAACACCATGTCGAAAGGTTTCAGGTATATTTCCCCAACAACATATTTTGATAATGCTGATTGAGATAAAGTTTCTTCCCAAGGAACATTCACTTCTCTTCCCACTACAGTCGCCAATTCTTCATCAGTAAGAGCCAAACAATTGAAGTAATTGTCGATGTATGTCTTAACATGTGTGAAGCCTATCTTGAACACTTCAGTCTCAGAACCTTTGAGCTTATTCTCTTCCATATGCTTCAAAATCAGAGCCACTTGAATCAAATCGTTGCAGTTCATCAGAGGAAAATCAGCTACAGTGAAGTCATACTGCTTGTTGTCTGCTCGAATAACAAAATAACAGAAATTTTGAAGCATGTCTTCAAACAATGTATCTTTCTTGATTGTTAACACCTTTTTGATCTTCATTAAAGACCAAACTTCATCCGGATTCTTCCCCAATACAGCATGAAATCTGATTTTCATGTGTATATAATCATCAGGATTATCAAATTTCACGCTAATCTTGTATTGAGCAGTAATGAAGAGCATTTCGTTGATTGGAAAATCTAGCTGAAAATTGTCTGAATTCGTAATATCATAACTTCTCTTTGGCTTCTTCTCGAATTCATATATTTTCCTCCCCACAACTTTTGACTCTATGGTTCCGTAAGAGTACAGCTTCGTAGGATCTCCTTTGTTCATCGTGGGAGGATCACTTGCCCTTTGCCTCATGATGCTTTGTACTTGCCTCATCCTTTCCAACTCTGCCTCAGCCTCAACTTTCTTCTCCTCCTTTGATTTTTCGTACAATATCCCTTTTCCTTTTCCCACTACATCTGTTTGAGGTTTTGAACTCGAACCTCCTTCTTTTTCCCCAATAGAAATTCCTTTAGCAATCGGTCTTGTGGTTATTGTAGTTGAGGAAATTGGCTTCGTAAGTATTGGAAGAATAGATGTAATTTGGGTAGATATAACTTTTCCCACTGTCTTCGCATCCTCCTCTTTACTTAAATTCTTCTCTCCCCCTTGCACCCCTGTGAAAGCAGGTGGGGCACTCTTCGGTAGTAAAGAGGTAAAATTGGCGATTGGTGCAAGAGCTTTCTGAATTGCTTGTTCTAAAGTATTAAACTTTAGAGACAAGAACTCAGGAGTGAGAATTTGTGTAGATGAAGATTGCGAAACCACCGTTTTGAGCTCAGTCACCAACTTGATCAGCTGATCAAACTTCTCCTGGGTTTCTTTATTATTAGCTTCAAGGATAGGAACATCAACAACCTTTCGCACTTTTGAAGAAACCTCATCAATCTTTTGAATTTCGACATGTTGAGAAGTAATATCCCTGATCTCCTTCGCAAGTTCGGTTTTCAACTCTTCAAGATTAAAGTTGACATCCTCCTGAACTTTCTTCACATCTTGTACAAAGAGAACATGACGTTCTTTTGCAACAGTTTTCAAATCCTGGACCACTGAAGAGAAATTACTCCCTTGAGCTTTAATGCGAAGCTCATTATTTTTATCAGACTGATCAACCTTCTCCATTATACGTTTCTCAGCACCCTTAAGCATTATATCAACCTCCATTGCTAAGATAAAAGACATCCTGCCAGAATCAGCTTGCGACTGAATAATGGCATTCAACTTTTGATTCAGGATTTTAAATTGCTTTCCTGTCATAAGCATATGATCAGGAATATCCTCCTCCTCTGAATCAAAATGAATGTCTTCAAGTACTCCTCCAAAGGCTCCTCCTTCAGCTTCATTATCAGATAAAGGTTGCGAAGGTTGAGGAGTTTCTGGTGATTGTGAGGGAAAAAGGGTTGTAAATGGATTTTGAAGTGGATGATCAAAAATTGATGAGGTTATGGATAGAGTTGTAGATGGAAATGAAACAAGTGGTAAAGAAATTGGTAAGGTGATTGGTAATGTGGTTTCAACACTCGTGATAGGTTCCCCTGTATCAGATACGTTGACAACCGTATCAGAAATAGGTACCTCCTCAGAAACTGATTTGGTAGTGACTATTTCAAGTGGTTCGGTGAGTGGTATTGTGGTAGATATTTGCGAAGTAGGGGTAATGGAAATTATTGGTAAGGAAACATTTACCGTGGACGTCACCGGTGGAGTTTCTGGAATTATCTCTTCATCAGATGATTCATTGCGAACCACCAGCTTCCGTCTTTTTATTAGAGTACGTTGCATGTTTTTCGCAACGTCTTCAGCTCTTTGCCTTTTCTTTCCTGGAGAGACCGGAGCTGGAATACTACGAATGGTAACCCCTTTACTGCTCACCTCATTCTTGCGAATCTTTTTCAATACCCCAGACTTGGAAGGTGTTGTTTCTTTCTTTGATTGAGATGAAGTCTCTTCAATATGAACATCTTCATCCTGAGCCTGTTGCGAAGATGGACCTTTCACATCCTTCTTTGTGGACTTCTTCTTCTTTGATGGTGCAGCAACATCTAATAACACTCCAGTCGGCACCGATTGATCAATTGTTTTCAAATATCTCACCAAGACCTTGTGAGTTTGAGAGACCTTGCAAAGCATCGCATCTGGAATGCAAGCAACATGAGTAAAAATTGCCTCATCATCTTCCACTACCTTCGGAAATTGATATAAAGAGAATTCAGCAACTTCAACATCCTCAGGGACAGTAATCCCTTCTCTTTCATACACCTTCTCTAGAATCAAACTCCAATACCTCGCACACGAAATTCCTTTTTCAGAGTTTGTGTTTTCTAGACTCTTGAAAAATTCCATCCACAACTGGGTTGCATAATCTACACTGATATCGTAGTATAAGCCCATAACCATGGCATATACTTCCATTCTCCCTCTATCCAGTCCAACTGTTCTTCCTGTTAGGCATCGGAGAAAAATTCCAAATAAGAAATTCCATATGCACGGCAACCCATACTTTTGAAAGTCACTTATCTTCTCAAGCTCTGGTTGATGGCCCATCTCATTGAACATGTGAATGATTTGAGAGTTAACAGGTTTGAAAAATGGAGGATTGCTTGGAATTTGTAAGAATTCAACAAACATCTTCTTGGAAAGTTTTACCCGTTTGTTGTTTATCAAGTTGAAGGTTATCACATCAGTTGTATGGTTGTATGATGCCGTTGAAGCTGCCAAGGATAACCATGTCATCGGAACGGAGAAGGAACTAAACATGGCAGTGGACAGAGGTGATCGTTTCAAGGCAACGATGAGCATCTTCAAGCCTTCGGGATAAGAAAAGACATTTGGATCAACTTGATAATTGGTGCTTTGGATTTTCATCAGGGATTGAGAAAGAACTTCATCAGTGTTGGATTGAGTGGCAACCATTGTTAGGGTTTGAAAGAGATGAAGTTGAACAAGTTTGAATCTTTGGAGGTTTGTGAGAGTTCTGTTCGCGTAACCGTATATAGTGTTCTTGATCCCCTTTTTATAGTTTACCCAAATTGATTTGAAATTAAAGCGGGATGCATTTAATGTTATCCGATGTGGCACCTTGAAAATCAGATCATGACTGCAAAAGATAACCATGCTTCAAAAAGTAACTGTCACATCTCCTTGAAAACCGGATAGAATACCAACCATCTTTAGTACACAGCCTGTCAAGTTTCGCGTTATAGAATCTGAACCGTTAAAATCCTTCGCATGGAGTCAAGGCTCTTTAACTTTTGGGATGTAAAGTGAAGTCATATGCCAGATTTGCGAAATCATCAGCCTGAGTTGGTTTTACTCAGAACCTCAAGGATTTCGTGTGTGTATTGTGTCAACAGAATAAGATGAGAAACAAAAAATTTTTGGAATTATGTGATGTCAAAAATTCAATTTGACATGAATGCAGTTAAACCCCAGGCAAAGGTTGCTTCGTTAATCATCAAGAGAGACGATCAACAGCTTGTGTAGTTTCCCGTGATTTACAATCGAATACTTTTAGATAAGTATCGAAAGGCTTCTTTTAAAAGATATTTTGAATTGGTTTTAAATTTCATTACATATCAACCTTAACATAAGGTGAGAAATTGTAAATGAAATTACTTGTTTGACCAGTGTAGTCAGTGACAAGTTGGCTTTTGAAAATATTTATCATGACTAGGATTTGCGAATAAAACTCACACAGAAATCATATTCAAAATTTTTTTGTTCTGGATCTTGTTAGGTAACAAACATCATGGGTTGCAAATGTTTAATCAAGACCACACATGCGAATTGAATATGATTTGGAGTTTCGAAATTTTGATACTGAAACAAAGGTTTCGTTAAAATCTGGAACGATGTTGCCCATCAATTCCTTTAGGTTTATGATGTTTGGGTTTCACTTCCATCATGGTCTCATGATGTTAGATCATAAACACAGACTTGTGATTTGTCTAGGTTTTGATTGGTTTGATCAAAGACCTCAAGGACAAATCTCTTCAAAAATTTTGATTGAAATAATTGTTTGGTAAAAAGATTGGTTAAGAATCGAAGTGTACCTCTGTTATAATGGACAAAACAGAAAACTCTTAACTCATTTGAGAAGAGTAAGGTAGCTCTTTTGACTTATGCAAATATAAGCCTTTTGGGAAGAAATTTTCATGTGATAATTTCATTAAGGCTTTCTTTTCTCACACATAGAGTCTTGTTGAGGCTTTTGGTCTACATACAACATCATGCTTCTAGGGACATCCTAACTAGTTTTAAAAAAAATTGATACATTCCCGTAGAAACACATAAGCATGACCTCTTCGCATTAAGCCCTGTACTAAATTCTCAGCACGTAATATTTAAAGAACAAAGAAAACAAAAATATTTTTGTGATTTTTGAATTTTTCAAAATTAAAAACATAACAAAATAAAAACTTTTTGGATTTTTAATTTTTCAAAAACAAAAATGAATAAACATAAAATCTTTTTGGATTTTTGATTTTTCAAAAATTAAAATCTACAAAATGAATCGTAAACCTAACCTTAATTGTTATGATCGCAAATGCGAAAAGATGTGGATGCGAAGCCATGCGAAGCCTCTGGATGAACAGTAACATCAAAACAAGTTTAACTCATAACTGCTGAACGAGACTTTCATGCTTGAGTTTTTGGAATTGAATTCGCATCAATCATCCCCAATCCTACCAAAATTCTAACAAATGATTTTTCATCAAGAGGTTTTGTAAAAATATCAGCAAGTTGTTCAGTTGTTTTAACAAAATGAATTTCAATATTTCCATCTTCCACATGATCTTTGATAAAATGATATCGAAGAGCAATGTGTTTTGTCTTTGAATGTTGTACTGGATTATGAAAAATGCGAATTGCAGTTTGCGAATCACAATACAAGGGAATCTTTTTCATGTTTATTGCATAGTCACGAAGTTGACTCTGAATCCAAATAATTTGCGATGTGCAAGTCGCAGCAGCAATGTATTCAGCCTCAGCAGTTGATATAGCCACACAAGTTTGTTTCTTCGATTGTCAACTCACCAACTTCCCATCCAATAGTTGACATCCACCACTCGTACTTTTCCTATCCAAAGTACATCCTCCTAGATCAGAATCTGAAAAAGCTTGAATGAAAAACCCCGTTTTCGAAGGATACCAAATTCCTAACGAAATTGTTCCCTTAAGATAGCGAAAAATATTTTTCACTGTAGCCAAATGAGGTTCTCTGGGATTAGCTTGATATCTAGCACAATTGCAAACCGAAAACATAATATCAGGTCTACTTGCAGTTAAGTACAATAAAGACCCTATCATGCTTCGATAAAGTGTTAAATCAACAGCAGGAGCATCTAACGAAGGAGTTAATCTTGTTCCTACTGTCATTGGTACTCTTAGTTTCGTGCTATTAGTCATTCCAAACTTTTCAAGCAAGTTCTTTGTATTTTTTTTCTTGATTGATTAAGATTCCATCCCTGTTCTGTCTTATATTCAAACCAAGAAAATTATTAATTTTTCCCATCATGCTCATTTCAAACTGACTTTTCATTATATTTTCAAATTCAATTGACAATGCTGGGTCAGTCGAGCCAAAAATAATATCATCAACATAAATTTGAGCAAGCATTAGATGATTCCCAACTTTCTTGCGAAATAATGTGGGGTCTACTGATCCTTGTTTAAATTTAGATTGTTTCAAGAAATTTGTAAGTGTTGCGTACCAGGCTCTTGGTGCTTGTTTTAATCCATATACAGCCTTATCTAGGATGTAAACATGATCAGGATGTTCATCATTTATAAACCCTGGTGGTTGTTCAACATACATAGTTTCTTCTAGTTCTCCATTTAAGAATGCACACTTAACATCCATTTGATAAACATCAAAGTCTTTGTGAGCTGCATAAGCTAAAAATATGCGAACTGCTTCAAGTCTTGCAACATGAGCAAATGTTTCTTCATAGTCTATTCCTTCTTGTTGCGAATAACCTTTAACCACTAGTCTAGCTTTATTACGAATAATATTGCCATCTTTGTCTGTTTTATTTTTAAAAAATCCATTTTAATCCGACAATTGAAACATCAGAAGGTTTAGAAATTAATCTCCAAACCTTGTTTCGTTCAAATTCAGCTAGTTCAGATTGCATAGCAACAACCCAATCTGAGTGTTCCATAGCATCCTTTACTGTCTTTGGCTCTATTTTCGAAATAAAGACATTAAACATACATAGTTCTTGGTTCGCATTCAGTACCTCATTTTTCGCATGAATTTGAGCTCTTGTCAACACACTATCTTGTGGATTTCCAATTACCTGTTCTTTTGGATGATTTCTTGTCCATTTCTGAAGTGGTGGAAAATTAGGATCAAATTCTAATGGTGCATCTTCATACATATCTTCATTTTCAGATCCTGCAACAGAAAAATTATCATTTAGTTCATGAAACTCATCATTTTCATCAAGATTAATTGTCTGTGTTTCATCATGCTCCCCCTCAACATGATATTCATCTTGATGCTCCCCCTCAAAATGATGTTCCTGTTGATTTTGCGAATGCTCCCCCTCAACTTGATGATTCATATTTTCATTCTCCCCCTCGAAAGTTGGCTGACAATCTTCATGAATACTCGTATGCTCCCCCACCATACGAGCATCAGGCATACTTTCGCAAGCTATTGACCTTGTAGTAATTGTTAAATCATCAGTATGTTTTGAGGATTCTGATGTTTGATTATCAGGAGCATTATTTTCCACTTCAATTGCCTTGTCAGGAATTCCGAAAATTAAGTCATAATCAAAATCATTTATTTCAGAATTATCAATTTGAGTATTTGAATCAACAAGTATTGATTTATTTTCAAATTTACTATC
Source organism: Lactuca sativa (assembly GCF_002870075.4). Taxonomy (NCBI): domain Eukaryota; kingdom Viridiplantae; phylum Streptophyta; class Magnoliopsida; order Asterales; family Asteraceae; genus Lactuca; species Lactuca sativa. The sequence continues at coordinate 29,416,348 of NC_056629.2, read as the reverse complement.
CGTTTGTTTAAGATAGTAATCATCAAACGTTAAATTGAAAGTTTCTTCAACTTTTCTAGTTCTCTTATTAAGCACTCTGTATGCAACTGAATTCTGCGAATATCCTAAGAATATGCCTTCATCAGCTTTAGCTTGGAATTTGGACAAATTATCTTTGAGATTCATGATAAAACACCTGCAACCAAAAACATGAAAGAATTTGACATTAGGTTTCCTATTATTGATTATTTCATATGGAGTAACATTGAATCTTCGATGAATGAATGATCTATTCTGAGTAAAACATGCAGTGGAAACTGCTTCAGCCCAAAGATATTGAGGTAGATTCGCATATGTTAACATGGTTCTGGCTGCTTTGCATAGAGATCGATTTCTTCTTTCAACAACTCCATTTTGTTGCGGAGTATATGGTGATGAGAAATTATGCGAAATGCCTTTGCTTGTGAGAAAAGAATCAAGAGTTTTATTTTTAAACTCAGAACCATTATCACTTTTAATTTTGCGAACATTCTTTTTCAGACTAAGCTCAATCTTTTTGATAAAATCAATCATCGTCTGAGCAACTTCAGATTTTAACCTGAGAAAAAATACCCATGTGAATCGAGAAAAATCATCTACAATAACTAAAATGTACCGCTTTTTATTGATTGTAGCAACAGTCGACGGTCCACATAAGTCAATGTGAAGAAGTTCCAACGGTTCTACGATTTTTGAATCGATCACAATTGGATGACCTTTTCTATGTTGTTTTCCTTGTTCGCAAGCTGCACACAGAGAATCATTGTCAAATTTTAGTACAGGTAACCCTCGAACTAAATCTTCAGTGACAAGTTTGTTAATATTGCAAAAGTTCAAGTGTGACAATCTTCTGTGCCAAAGCCAGCTGACATCATTTGATGCTTTTGATAGTAAACATATCACCATATCTTTTGGATTTGAGAAGTATTTCATTTGACTTCGCATTTGAAATGATATTTCCTTCTTCATTAAATACAACTTGATTTCCAGTACCAACAACAAGTTGTGACACACTTATCAAATTATGTTGAAGTCCTTCAACATAAGCAACTCTGTTGACAGTGAATTGTCCATTTGTGATTTTCCCATAGCCTTTCACTTGACACTTGTGATTATTCCCAAATTTGACTACTCCTGCATTTTCCAAGCTTCTATAATCTCCCAAGTTTTCCTTTCTTCCAGTCATATGACGAGAGCAACCACTATCAATATACCATTTCGTATCATATTGCTCGTCACACATCACCCGCATTTATTGGAAAATTTTAGGAACCCAAGACTTGTTGGGTCCATCATTAGTAGAATGAAACAAATTCTTTGAATTTAAAAACCATGTTTTCACTTTGTTTGTGACATAATCCATTATATCAACATCATCAGATCTAGATATTGAAATATAGTCGTTCAATAGTTTTGGATTTTCATTGATTGTAATCTTATCCTTCACAACATTCGTATTTTTGATAATTGGTTTCCATTTTTGAACTGGAACTTGCGAATGATGAGATGATGAACTAGCAGTGGAAGAGTTATTTGCGAACTTGTCAAATGCATTCTTGATTTGTTGCTCTAAAAACTTTCCACTTTGATATTTTCTTCCTTTCCCTTCAAACCAACGATTGATTGTACTTACATCAGATTTTCCTTTTGTATATGAAACTTTGGTCGGTTTTCAGACTGAATGATTTGGAAAATTTGGTTGTTTTGGTGAAAATTTCACTTTTGCTTGAGTTGAATCTTTCAAACTTGATGAAGTATTCATGAATTTGCCAACATTTTGAAACTTTTGATTATTTACAAATTTTTGCGAATTCTCAAATTTTCGATTGTTGTCATATTTACGAACATATGGAATTTTGTCAACAAAATTTATTGGTTTATGAAAACTTGAATCTGTTTGTTTATTTTTGCTTTGAAATTTTGATGATGTTGGTTTTGAAATTTGTTCTTTTTCAGCTCTTGGTTTGTCATTTGACACAACTTGCCAGAAAATTGCTTTTCTTGCTTTTCTTTTTGAAACATTATTTTCTGTTGAATAATTTCCAACCATCAATTTGAATTCATGAGAATTTAATTTCACTTCAGCCTTTGGTTTTTCGACTTTTTCAAAAATTTTGTTTGGTTTTTCACCTTTAACCACTCATTTTTGTAATGATTTTTGTTTTTGAAACACATAAGAATTTTGAGTTAAATTGTTTTCTTCTATGTTTTGATTTGCGAAAAAACATTCAGTGGTTAACCTTAGATTATCTTTTTCAATCATTTTGTTGAATTCATGATGAATTTTCTCAGCATTTCCTGTAGTGACAAAAACTTGATTTGGAAAAATGGTTTTATCAGTGCATACAAAATTTGGATATACCACAGAGTTGGTTTCCAAATAATGTGCGTCTTTGTCATTTAAAATTTTGTCAAATTCTTTTGTATTCTCAAACACTTGATCAACCACAACTCGTGGAGGTATTTCATGTGAATCTTTCACTTCTTCTTTGTTTTCTTCATTATCATCAGATTTCCAGCTTTCAACTTCCACATTATCAAACTTACAATGTTGCGAAGTTGAAGGTTTATCAATTTCATCTTCTACTATCGAATCAACAATAATTTATTTACCTTTGATCTTAGATGTGATATTAATGATTGACAATTGAGAACAATCAACCTCTTCTTCCTCTTCTATCTCACTGATTTCACTCACATTATCTGAATTGTCATCAATATCGGCATAATTGAATTGAAATGAAAGAGATGAAGTTTCTGTTTTCTTTAAGGTTTTCACTTGTTCACTCTTTGTCAAACTTTCATTGACAATGTTAACCAACTCATCAGCATTTAGAAATTCATCAATTTTGACAATACCATATGGATATCTATCATCAAGTATTTTGTCAAATTGAGCAATTGTACTTTCGCAATCATAAGAAACAACATCAACTTTTTCACGTTCATACTCAAGAAAAGGTAAAAGTTCCTTTGTGCTAGCAACAACCTAACATCATTTGTAAGATTATTCCTATCACAATCTACATTTTTTATCTGCATTTCAAGTTTATCTACTCTACTCCTTTTTATTTCTAATTCTCTTCGTGTCTCTCCTAGTTGCATATTTAATTTTTGAGCTTCAGTACTAGCAGACACAATTACAGAATCAAAATAAGCCACAGTATCATCAAATGAAGTGAGTTCAGCATCATAAGCAGATAAAGGAATATTAAAAGATTCAAGTATAAGACGTACCTTGGTGGTCATGGGTGATTTGTCCGTGGATTTGGATACGAAGAACCTCCCTGAAATTTCCTCTTCGCAATCTTCAAAATTTGTGAACATGGCTCCATGTGTAGGATGCCTCATTTCCTCGTCATCAGATCCTGAAGACCAGATCTGATACATACCACTCTCTTCATTATCAATTTCACCTTTCGCAACCAGAGACACTCCTTTGGTCTTAGCACGTAATTCTTCAATATTTTCAGAATAGTATGCTTCATCTTTAACCTTTTCCTTCTTCTCTTCTTTCTTTCGCAACATGCAATCGGCTGCGAAGTGATTCGCACCATTGCAGTAGTGACAATAAATTCCTGAGTCACCTTTCAGCTTCTTCATTTCTTTCGCATCTTTTTGTTTTTCCTCAGCTTTCTCCATTTTCTTCCTCTCCTCTCTTCGCATCAGTAGCCTTTCCTTTTGGATTAAATGACTTCTTGAAAATTTTCTTAACTCTATTGTTTGAGTAGAATGCCACAGCTTCATCATCCGAATTCATCAAAAATCCTTCATTATCTGAATCATCTTTTTCATTCACATCAACTTTAGATACCTTTGAAACTAGAGCCAAAGGACCTCCAATACTCTGTTTTGATTCTTCATACATTTCTGAAACTTCAATTTCATGTGTTTTCAGCTGATTGTAGAGATCATTCAAATGAGTTGTATCAAAACTCTGTTGATTCTTAATCATCATGCTCACACTTCGCCATTCCTTGCGAAGGCCCATAATGTAAGTTAAATTAAACTCCATGAGAGACCTAGTGATTCCATACCTATTGCAGCGAAACATAAGCTCATTCAGATGATCATAGTAATTTTCAAGAGTTTCAGCATCCTTTTATCTGAATTCTTTCAGTTCAACTAGACATTGCTTCACAGAATTGATCTTTGTCTTTTCGCTACCTTGATACTTCTCTTTTAGAGTGTTCCAGATCTTCTTTGTTGTTTTACAAATACGAATGTAATTATAAACCACAGGAGGAAGAGCACCTCTTAGTTCCCTCATGCACCTATTTTCATTATTCTTCAACCGTTTTTGTTGAACAGCAACTTCAGCAGATCCAGTAGAAGGTCCAATTGATTGAACATTAGTAGGAGCTTGCACTGTTCCATTGATACAATTCCAAAGTTCTTCATCAATTCCATTTAAGTAATCTTCCATTCTACCAGCCCACTAACCATAGTATTCTGGAATTAACATCGGAATTTTGGTTGAGGAACCAAGCAAGTGAGAGAAGGAAGTCATTGTATTCATGTTGAAGTTCGCCATTGATGAACACAGAAATTTTCAGAAAGCTTGAAAAACTTGATGAAATTGAGAATTGATCAATTGAATTGATCACAAATCACTGATAGATTACTCGACTAAACAATTCAAAGACAAAATCAATTCAAATTTGAAGATCAAATTTGATTTTCAAAACCAAAATGCGCGGAAAATTTTGAGTAAAGTTGCAACTCAAAAAGCAAATGATTCTAACACGAAAATTAGATCGATGCAGTTTGAATCCCGTTCTGATACCAATTGAAGAGAATTGTTATCGAGATTTACGAAAGCAAAATATGATTTGAGTGATTGAAGAGTTAGAACACGAAGAGTAAATATTAATCAGATCTTATATTGATGAAGACTGATTACAGAATAAGCAGAAAGGATATTTGAGTTGCAAAAAGTTATCCTCTACTTTTATCCTCAGTTCCTATTTATAGGGAACATGAGTGTACAAAAAATATACTAAGTCTAAACATTACACTTCGCACAAATATGACTTAGTAAAATAACATAAAGATGCGAATGCAAAACTATACAAACACAATATTCGACTTTTACAATTTTGCTTCTACAGGAAATGATAAAGAGATATATATTTAATTAAACAATTTTTTTTAATAAATTAATATCTAATAATTAATAAATAAATCAAAAAAGAAATAAATAAGGGCAAAAAGGTCTTTTTATGTTCAGAGGGATGAAACGTGTAAGATTTAAACTAACGAGGGACGGTCCGAGTTAATTTTTGAAAATAGGGACTAAACGTGTATTTTGACACTGGTACAAGGGACGATTCGTGTAATTTACTCTTAAATATATTTTTCGGATTCACCGTGTGAATTTAGATTCACATTGTGAATTTTCAAAGATTCACATTGTGAATTTGACGAATTTTTTTTTCGAAGTTGATATCATTGGAAAAAAGATAAAAAGTTATGAATTTTTGTATTTTTAGTTTTTCTTTTTGTTAAAAAATAAGTTTTAAATGTTGAAAAAAAAATTGGTTCCTTAGTTAATTATGCTTCTCTATTGAACCTCACTATATATATATATATATATATATATATATATATATATATATATATATATATATATATATATATATATATATATATATATATAAAAGCTTTACAAGGATATAAATATAATTATAAGAATTTATAAAAATCAATGATACATATAAACCATTATTTAAACAAGTTTTAATGACAATTGGTATTTATAAGCATAATTTGTTTAGATAGCATCGAAATTTCTGTTAAACTTTAGGTTGTTGGGAGTGGTCACATCCAACCTTTCGAAAAAATGTTGTCACCTTGGCTTTACCACCAACTCACCACACCCACTAGACATCGGAAATGTTACCACTTCGCAAATGTATTTTTATATTGTTTTTTATTTTTTACATTATATTAAATGAAAAACGAAATAAAAAACCATAATTGAAATAAAAAACACACATTACATTAAAATTAAAAACACATTACATTAATATAAAAGACTCAAATTAAAATCCCAAAAAATCTTAAAAAACATAAAAAAATTAAAATCCTAAATTACTTAAAACCGTAAATATTAGAACCTAAATTTCATATTTGTCTCGGACTTCTTGTTGAATTTTAAGAAACATCGTAAGATTTTTCGGGGCGATATCACGTTGGGGTTTTGTGTTTATGATTTGAAGATCGGTAAAAGCTATTTTTTGGTGATGAGCTACCTCCGTTGTTTCGTATTATTTTCTAGAAAAACTAGAGCTTTATCTATGGATGCCGCAAGCCCGTCTCCGCAAGTTGTCGGTGCTTTTCCGCTTGAAGACGCTCATTTTCTCGCTTTTTCCCTTCCCGGTGGTCGACGAAGTTGGATGTCCGGTGGACCCTCCCTCTCGGTGGCGTCGAAGTCATTGTTGAGGTCAAGTCCAAAACCCACGTCCGACTCGGACGTTCTTGCCCTTTTGTTGGAACCAATGGTAGATCCCAAATGAGCCTTTTCCGGATATAGAACCCATTTTGGACCGTTACGACAAACTTCCCAAGCTTTTTGGTAGCCGAGCGGTTTACCATTAGCGGTAATTTTGTATTCGAAGACCGCGATTGCTAAAATGTTGAAATCGTTGCTACCACTTCTATGCATATTTTTAAGCTTGTCACATATGACATTGAATTTGGTGCAAGCTGCTCGTAAATATGCCATTTTGTGTTGATCGAGTCGTACGTCCACTCTGTTTTTTTTCCTAATAACACATGTAAGTGGTCTAAAATCCGACATCAAAAACTTTGACCAGTTTACGAGTTGCCGACATCCCCATCTTGTGATATGAAAATTCAAGCTTTCGCTAAAGTTTCCTCCTCGTCTTCGTTCCATGCGGCAGTTCTTTTTTTGGATCTTTTTTTTTTGCCTCCGACGAATTGGTTGTTATATTTCTTGGACCTGTTCGTCGTCGTCATTGTTGAGGTTTATAGGTTGAGATTGAGATAATGAGACTTGAAATGGTTGAAAGTTGTTGAGGTATAAAATATTGTTGTTGAAATTACTGAGAAGGTTGTTATTAAAAGATTTGGAATTGGGGTTGATTGAATTGTGGTTGTCGTTGGTAAAAGTTTTTTTTTTTTTGGGAGGGGCGGGGGTGGGGGTAATGAAGTGGTGAATAAATGTTTTTGGATTGAGAATGTTAAGAATTGCATGTAGCTAACATTTGCATTTGGAGGAGTGTTTAAAGTATTTTGATTTGAATCCATATAGAGAGAAAAAAAATATATATATGAGAGAGATGAATGTTTTTTGTAGAAGGTAATAAAATATAGAGAGTGTTTTTTGAAGTGTAAAATGTAAATAAAATAGTGGGTAATTTATAGGTGAAGTTGATTGTATTTAAATTTAAAAAAATATATATTTTTTTAATTTCTTAAAAAACGAGCCGTTACAAAAGAAACGCTCCCATTAGTCGTCTCGTCCCATTTGAGCCACATTACACGCACCCCATCGGAGTTGAGGCGGTGTTCACGCGTGGGGAGGCGAGCCACGTCAACCCAAGACGCGTGGGTACTCACACACACCAGATAGCCTTATACTTGGCTTTAATCATATTCATGCGATTAATGCCAAACATTAAAAGAACCCAACAAAATTCATGTTACATTGCAATCATGCTACAATTTCCAAGATTCCTATCGTTTTCAAACAATACAAATCGCCTAAATCAACTACACTAGCTAAAAACCGATAACCGATACTTTATCTTTTATGATGTAAAACTATCATATACGTTTTTGTGTGTCCTTTTCGAAGGTTGGGGAAATTTTAGAGTAGAAAAAAAGAGAGAAAAAAGAAAAAAGAATTTAAAGAATGAAAAGGACCACCATTGTACGACGGAGAGCAATATAATCTTGATTGAAATAGGACCAAAGATAACAAAGATGTTAAATAAATGAGTGGGAAATCTTTATGTACACATCTTGTTTATTTGTGAAAGATTGATACACCTGTGTTTGGATGTTACTACTTAATTTTCGTCCATATTTTCCCATCTTCGATTAGAGTACGGTTTCACTAAATTAAGAAAATTCTTTATAAACATTCATGGTTTTTTAGAATATAAAGTTTTTTTTTTGAAGGTTCCAATGGTTTTAATGTCTATGGTGATTAATTCGTGGTGCATATGAAATGACTTATTTACCATTTTTATTTTGTTTTTATTACAATAATTATAAAAAAGCAAAAAATAAATACTACCACTACCCGACACCACCCACCCTCTCTTACAATGTTCATCTTCAAAACACAACCACCATTGGTTATCCACACCACCACCGGAACTCCACCGTCACCGCAACCAAGCAGGGCCGACCTTACAATGTTTTTTACTAAGTTAGCGCTTAGGGCCCCATTTTTAAAGGGGCCCCATTTAACCCAAAAATTTTATACATATGCTCCTAGTCGGCTACTCCTTTCGCATTATACTACCCACGCCGCATCAAAAATATATTCATCAGCCAAAGTTGATTACATGAAAGTATCGATTCTTTGTGTTACAAGTGAGAGCCAGTTCTTGTTCTTATTCCTTCTCTTATCTGAATCTCGATTCTTAAAAGTTGAAAATCAAGCCCTGGAAAATAGCTTCTATTCTTCACGTCTTCTTCTCTTCCTAGTTCCTTCTTCGTTCTCTGATTCAATATTGATTGTCCATCCTCTGAAAAATACCTTCCGATTCTCCATTGTTAATTGTTAAAAGACTCAAAATTCAAGTCTTCAAGGCTGTCGAGAAGACAATTCGAGAAGAAGTCAAGAATTAAATTACTGAACCGGTATGTGTAGGTTTCCACTTTCCAGTTTTAATTAATTGACTTTTTCCATTATCTGATTATGTATTAGGGATACATAATGGCCAATTTTAGGGTTATATTTTTTCAATTATCCGTTGTCTAATTATGATTCTCCATTTTTGAGTAATTAAGTTTTCCATTAATTGATTATGCATTGTCCTGATTAAGGTTGGAATTTGAATTTTCCATTATCTTCTATTTTTAAGGTTTTCAAAAGCTCATCGAGACGTGTCTCGGTTTATCTTTTGTTGATTTGTAGTTGCCTACTTGTGTTGGTTCTTTTCAATTGAAAAACATTCAGCAAAAGAAAATGATTATGAAAATTTTATTAACGAAACGCTAGAAAAATTAACTTTGTCCTAAATATATTCACTAAAAACATATACATAATAATAAAAAAGATTAACTTAACCATTTATAAATTTTTAGTTTATTATTGTCGGTCCCAAGCCCAGATAAAAAAAAGAGGATTTATAACATTAACAATAGTAAATGGTTGAGCCGTCCCTGCAACCAAGACAACCTCCATAAAGGGTCCACCCACCCTACCCACCATATGTTCTTGTTACCCTCCACTACCCACTCTTCCAACTATTCTTCACCGCCACTACAATCTATCGTCACCACTACTACTAATAACAAAATTTCCTTGTACACCAGACTCTCTGTAGCATTTATTAATAAAAAATATACATTAACATAGATTTATATGTTTCTTTAATATGAAGCCTAGCCTTGAAATTCTGTTTTCATGGTTTTAAGCTCAGGTTAATAACCACAAACATGAATGAACAAAATATAGTGACAAATATATGAGCACAAATCCATTTAACACATGACACACAAACAAATTATTGAACACAAAATACGAAACAAGTAGATCTAATCTCAACATACTATAAACATATACACATAGAGAAAGATGGGACCAGAGAGATGAAATAGCCAACTATGACATCCCCATAATTTAAACTTTTTCTTTATGCTTATTTAAATTCATAGTATTCATTAAATTGCAAAATTTGTTCCCAAAACATATTTATTCAAGTATTTCCGAAGAAACATATTTCATTGATATATAAAAATCTTAGGATGTCATCGTCAATACATATACATAAGCATAAACTTGTTTTAATAGGCCTTACAACAATTTGTTATACTATAGCCTAACAACTCCTCAAATCACTCATCAATCCTGCACATTTGTACTGCTACTTGTGATACAAAGAAATTGAGTGAGTCATGCTTGGGGAGCTAGTAAGTACGTATGATTTTCAACCCACAATAATTAAGTTATTTAATTATATAATTCACATCAAATATTTCACCTGATTATCCATCCTTGTTATTCTCACATACTGATCCTAAAATATAGATCTCAAGGGACTTATCATGAGGATCATCAGCAACAACGAGTAGACGATATTGCTTGGGGGATTCCTTTAGCAATATGTGTCAATAAGGAAACCATGGGAGGGGGGCAAGGGTAGAGTACATCAAATGAACATATATTTCATTAACACCTACAGGTTGCATACCTGCTAGTGTTTCCACTTGACTATCTAAAATGGTTTGCGGTTGTAATCTATACTCTGCTAGATGATTGTTTCATCAATAGTCAAGTCCTCTAATCATCATTTCATCATTTTCATCACTCATCACTACCCAATATATTTTATATAAATATATGAAGATACATATATGATTAAATCAAGTAAAAATCATATAATTCATTTAACAAGGATATCAAGTAATACAAATAATAGGCACACATAACATTTAAGCATCTAGATATTTTATATCTATGTGTATGCTAAAAGTAACTATGCACTCACTTGTTAAAATAGATGACTAGAAAGTTGGGCAACACTTCACTTCAGCACTTAGCCTTTCCTTTGAGGTGACCTAGGTTCAATAATCACTAAGTCTTAGTTCAATATTCCTTGTGTCTCATAATAGTCTACATTCCTCAACAATATCAATGTCTACATCAAGATCTATCAAGTAAGGAAAAAACAAGGTAAGATCATGTCAGAGGTAGGGTGCGTTTGGCATAAAGAGTATATTGTTCGGAAATCTCACTTTAAACACCTCACTAAATCTTGCCTAGACATCACCCCCGTAAGTAGATCAATTAGAATAATGAATTGGAATTACTGATAAATCTTATTTATAAATTCATAAGAATGACTATGAATATGAATACACGCTAAACTGAAGGCAGTATAAGTATAGCTTAATTTACAGAGATTTTCCTGACAAAAGTCCGGAAATTTCACTGGCAGATCTCCGACTCGATAGATCCTAACTAACGTCTCTTTGAGACCTCAAGGCTTTGCCAAAATACCATAAATCTAAGGGAAAGTTGGACTATAATTGAGAGAAATTCGAGAGAGAATGATAGGAGAGGTGTGGAGAATAAAACAAGCACTTGCAAGCAATTTATAAGATGAATTCCGAGCATGCATGCCGCGCCAGACCAGGTATGCGCCGCGCCCTAACTCTGGTTGGCCGTTGTACTGCTGACACTTGTCCTACATTGTGTGGTGCTGCTAACAACTTCTACAAGGTGCGCGCTACGCCTTTTTGTGCGCGACGCACTCAAGAAACTTCAAAAATTCATACCTCCTTCTTATGAATTCTGTTTTCGACGTTCTTTATATCCCAACGTAGCTATCGACGAGATCTACAACTTTCATTCATACTTCGTCCACTAATTCTCACTTTATTATTTTAGAAGGCTTAGGCTGCTAATCCCCATTAAAAATTCATATATTTTTCATACGATATCCGTTCTTGACTGTCTTTATATTGATGAAATCTTATTAACGAGATCTTCGACTGTTGTTTCGATTGTTTGGGCTAAAAATCATCTGATCTAAAATTTGATTTCAATGCTAACATAGTTGTGCTGAAACTTCGAAAAATTATAACTTCCTCATATAAAGTTAGATCTAGGCGTTCACTATATGAACGCTCTCGGTTTTACGATTACTATGTCTTCCATTTAGATCACTAAGGATAATAAGTAACCTATCTCTGATTCACTATTTACGAAACACTTTTCCCTATTGAGTTGAACGCGAAACTTCAAATGATCATAACTTCTTCATATGAAGTCAGATTTATGCATTCCTTATATCCCCAAAATCCTCATTACGACTACTTTAACTTTCATCAAGGATATTAATCCTAATTAATATTTTATTTTAAAATTTGCTTTAGCTCTATTTATTAAGTTTTCACATAATATTATATACACATAATAGAAGCACATAAATCACATAGATTGATACGGTTTCCTTTTATTTAATCATCAAATGATTGCAATTATTGACGATCAATGGTTACATATTCTATTAATGCCTGGCGAGACACGTGACGTTACAATTATCTCCCCCTTTAGGATGATTCTGTCCTAGAATCATGCATCAACACACAGATATGGATACTGACTCCTCCTTTCGCTTTCTGTCAACCAGGTGAGGTTCAGGCCCGCTGTATGTGTCCATCGCACAAGCACCTATTCGAACATCTTACATCGTAATTTTTTCGTCTTACGGTCAACAATCGCTTCGGGTTCTTCAATAAATCTCTTATTCTCATCGATCCTCATCTCAGAAAGTGGAATCACATTGGGAACTTATACTGTGAACTTCCTCAAATAACACACATGAAAAATGTTATGAATACCTTCCAGTTCTTCTGGAAACTCCATCTGTAAGCTTGGTTCCCAATTCTCTACAGAACCTTGAACGGTCCAATGAATCATAGACTCAACTTCCCTCGATTTTCGAATATGATAAGTCCCTTCCATGGAGAGACTTTAAGCAACACTTGGTCTCCAATTTCAAACGTAATCGATTGTCTCTTCTTATCTGCATAGATCTTTTGACGGTTTTGAGCTACTAGCATTCTTTCCCTGATTACTTTTAGTTTCTTGGCGGTCTGATGGACAATCTCAGGACCCATAAACCACTTCTCTCCAACTTTAAGCCAACAAGATGGTGTACGACACTTCTGTCCATACATTGCTAGTTAAGGTGCCATCTTAATGCTCGAAATGTCACCATTATTGTAGGAAAATTCCACCAATGGTAGATGCTCATCCCAGTTACTCATAAACTCAAGGTACAAGCTTTCAACATATCTTCTAGTGTTTGAATTGTTTCTTGCTTTAATCATCAGTATGCAAGTGGTAAGCAGTAATCAAACACAATTTTGTACCCATTTCTTCATGAAAAATTCTCCAAAATATAAAAGTAAAATGGCTATCACGGTCTAATACAATTGTCAAGGGAACACTTTCAGATTTCACTATCTCCTTCACGTAAACTTTTGCAAGCTTTTCCATAGAAGAATTCTCATTGGCTGTTATGAAATGTGCACTCTTTGTGAAACAATCCAGAACCACCCAAATCATGTCATGACCATTCTTCAACCTTGACAATTTGGTCGCAAATTCCATGGTGATGACTTCCTACTTATCCATAGGTACTGTTACAGGTTCCAATTTCCCATATCGTTTCTGATCTTGCGCTTTGACTCTTGCGCACGTCACACATTCAGCCACATACTTAGAAACATTAAGCTTCATTGTCGGCCACCAGTAATGCGGTGTCAAATCCATATACATCTTGGTGTTGCCAGGGTGAATAAAGTAGATGGTTTTGTGAGAATCTTTCATGAGAAAATCCCTCATTCTACCCATCTTTGGCATCCAAATTCTATTTTGGAATACCTTCAACCCTTGGTTGTTTGTTCCGAACACTAACATTTTGCTGAAACGTTCTTCCTTTTGGTTTTCTCCTTCTAATGCTTCCTCCTAAGCTTTCTTGATTCTTTCTACAATCGTCCATAAAATTTCAATTCTCAACACTCTTGGCCTTTTCCTCTCTAGGTTTATTTGTCTACTCAAACCATCTGCTACGAAATTCGCTTTACCAGGGTGGTAAAGTATCTCGCAAGAATAATCCTTGAGTAACTCTCTCCAACGTCTTTGTCTTATGCTCAACTCCTTCTGATCAAAGAGATACCGAAGACTCTTATGATCGGTGAAAAGTTTACATTTTTTTCCATAAAGATAATGTCTCCATATCTTCAGCGCAAAAAATCACCGCTGCTAACTCATGAGTGGGGTAGTTTTTTTGTGTTCTTTCAGTTGTCGGGATACATATGCTATCACTTTATATCTCTGGGTCAGAGCACAAACCCAACTCTATATGCATCATTGTAAACTATGAAGTCTTCAAATCCGTCTGGTAAAGCATGGATTTGTGCTTCACGCAATCACTTCTCTAACTTCTTCATGCTTCTCACTCCATGTGTAGGTAGCTCCCTTGTGGGTCAATGCTATAAATGGAGCAAAGATTGAAGAAAAACCTTGGATAAACCTTCCGTAATAACAAACTAATCCCAGAAAACTTTGAATCTCAATGAGACTTTTTTTGTAACACCCTATTTCGAATCGTTACCCGTTTGGACGTGGGCGATGAAATGTGGATGTTTTGGTAAAATGGCAGCGGGCTTTTATAGAAATTGGATTTCTGTTCGGGGATCTTTATGGCAAGTTTTAGTTGATAAAAGTGTAGAGCTTCTCGCTACATTTTCATGGATATAAGGATGGTCAGAATCAGAGTTGTATCAAAGAAGTTATGGCCTTTGGAATAAGTTAGGGTTTGAGAAGACCCTAGTACGTGGGGCGTACCGAGGGAGTACACGAGGCGTATTTATGTGAAGGAAGTTATGCCATGCATAATGAGGAGTACGCTTAGCGTATTGCGAGGTTGGGATCGGGGTGCAAGACCTCGTACACTGGGCGTACGAGGGTTAGTGTGAAACCCTAAATTTTCGTATTGTACCCTATAAAAGCTTTACACTATCCTCTTTTTTTCATTTCTAAGCCAACCTCCATACCGTAAAAACCCTAAATAGACCTTTCTTGATGGTGTTCTTGAGCTATTAGAAGGTTTTGGTGCACATTTTACCATTAGGAAGGAAAAAAGAGAAGTTTGAACTTGTTTGGCTTGGTGGAGAGGCTTTGGATCCAGAATCACCTGTTATGGGGAAACGTTTTGAGGTATCAAGTTTTCATCTTGGCTTGTATATGTCTATATATCTTTTGGTTATTTTGTTGTGATTTTGGTCTCCTTGTTGGGTATATGGATGGGTTGGGTTGTTTAAGGGCTTGTTCTTCCAGATCTGAGATTATTTTGGTATCCTTGAGCATAAAGGTGAAAGCTTTATGTGAAGAATGGTGTCATGAGTTATTTAAGTCATCTATTAAGTCCCTTTTAAGCTTAAGAGCTTCATTTAGTCATGTATGGACATAAAGTTGGAAAGTTTACATGATAATCCAGCTCACAAAGGTCAGATCTATGTTTTGGAGCTTTGTATTAATGGATTAAGTGAAAAATCAAGTTTAGACTGATAGGGTGAGTACGTTGCGCATAAAAGTAGATATGCTTATCATACAAGCTTCCACGTGAGTACGCTAAGCGTACATGCTTGTACACCTCACGTACTCGGTCTGTTTTGGCCTTGTATGTTTGGGCTATCTTTTGGGCTTGGTTGCTTGGGGATTTGTTGGGCCATCTGAGAGTATTTGTTTGGATTAGGGTAAAATTAATGGGCTTTAGGGTAAGGCCCATGTAAGGGTTTGGGCCCAATTTGGAAAATTAGGCCATAAGTGGGCTTTGGATGATTATTGGTTTGTGGGCCTTTATGATTGTGAGTTTGGGACTTAGTCCTGGACCAAACTAGATGAGGGGTAAATTGGTATTTTTACCCCATATTGGATTGTTAGATTTGGTTTGGAACCCAATTGTTAATTGGGTGTTACTTGTTTGATTGCGCAGGGATTTTAGCAGATTAGTAGTTAAAGATTTTTTCTTGGGTTTAGCTGTTGAGGTGAGTCTCCTCACTTTATTATAGGTAGAAGGCACCAATGCGGGCCCATTTGGTTTATGTATTATAGGAAGACTAGGGGGTGGCCCTTTCCATTTACATGAAAGACTAGGAGGTGGCTCCATGCAGATCTGTATGCAAGACCAGAGTTTGGACTATGGTAGTTAAGTAGATAAGTAGATGTAGACTATATACTACCTATCTTTGTGATTCTTGCATGGAAGACCAGGAGGTGGCTCCTGGCACTTGTCTGTAAGACCACGGGTTTTGGCCTCTGGCTTGGAAGGAAAGACTATGATACGACTCGTGACATAATGGAAAGAATATGTTTGACACATAGCACCTCCTATTGCATGTTTGATATGTATAACTTGTATGTTATGTTGGTCGTGGTATTTAGGAGAACTCACAAAGCTTTGTTCCTACAGTTTGTGGTTGATGGTTTCGGGTACTTATGGTTTGAAAGGGAAGGGCTTGGCTTGCTCGCAGCACATACACTCGTGTTTTCCGCAAACTCGTGATTTTGGGAATGTACTATAATAATTGTTTTGTTTTGAAATACTTTTTAAATGTTTGAATAAAGGATAATTGAATGTTTGATTATATTAAAAATGAAAATCTGGGTGTTACATTATTCATCTTCATCTCCATAAGAACTTAAATCCTACATCATAGATGATGCCTAACATAATCAACCACCATCAAAAATCACCATCGAGATTATCTCCCACCACCTCACACTACCATTCTCTTCACATGAAGATCACAATATTACTGGAAAACCAACTGCCTGCGACCAAAAAACTTCACACATAACCAATTTCCCGCTAACTGTCGTTCATCAAATTTCAGTTATGATTGCACTTGGTGATCATTTTTTATGTTTTCTTTGGACTTCACAGAGCACTGGATTGAGATGCGGGGAAAACTTATTTGGATATGTGTGAGGCTTACATTTACATTAAGATGGTGAGAAAGAAAGAGAGAGAGAGAGAGAGAGAGAGAGAGAGAGAGAGAGAGAGAGTATGTGTGTAAGAGAATGGAGACAAATAAAGATGAACAGAAGAAAGGGATGCGTTAATCAAAAAGGGTTTAATTGGTAGGGTTGGAAGAGGGGATTTTAATCGGACAATATGGGGGTTTTCTTGGTGATTTATAGTTATAGCAAGACACGCCTGTTGATGAGGAAGGAATGGAATAAAAAAGAGTTTTACTAGAAGGGTCGGGGTAGGAAAGGGGTAGGTTGGGGGTTTTAATTTCTTTTTCTTTTTTTTCTTTATTCAAAATTAGTTAAAACAAATATAAAGTAAAATAAAAGGGTATAAAGATCTTTTTATATTTGTAAGGGACCAATCATTATTGAAATAGAAATCTATAACACTTGCTTTAGGTATCCTTTATTTCTCAAAATTTTAAGGTTTTAGACAGGAACGCAAAGATTTGGGGAGCTCCAACTCATCGTGTAAGGATCATAATGGATGCGGGATTAAGGGTCTACTCGACAATTTGGAAGGCCCCAACTCGACGAGTAGACGCTGGAAAGGAAAACCTTAATTTTTAGGGCGTGTGCCCTATTTAAAGGCCTTAAGCCTCATTAGTAGCCTCCTTTATCGCCCCTATCGTCCAGAGAAACCCTAGTGCAACCATTTCCTCTCATTGTGTGTGTGAGCTTGGAGAGTGACTTTTGGTGCTCTTTTGAAATGAACTGGAAGCTTGAAGAGGATAGATTGAGTAGAAGGCAGTATATTCGAGATTTCCTCCAGTGTTGCAGCTACATTGAGGTATAAATTCGAAACCTTGGCCTTCTATTGCTTAGATCTTCTTTTATGAAAGTTTTGGCCATTATTAGCCTAGTTTGGGACAATTCTTGGATTTGAGCATGATATGAAGATTTGGCTTCAGATCTGGATATCCCAAGGCCTTTATGAACTTAAAGTTGCCAACTTTATCAAGTCATGGCCCTCCTTTATGCTCTAAGACCCATGATAAGCATGTTTAAGTGTTTTTAGCCCTTTGATGCCTTGCATGGATGTAAAGTTAGAAACTTTACATAGTATATAAACCCTTGGTGACTGGATCTGTAGTTTGGGGCTTCAGATTTGACTGAAAAGGGCTGAATATGTTAAGACTGGGAAAACTCGACCAGTTGCCCTGGCAACTCAACAACTTTGATCAGGTTTCCCCGCCTTCTGGATACTGAGTAAACTCGAAGTGTTGATGAGACAAATCGGCGAGTTGGCTAGGGTTTTCCCAGTTTTCTGAACACTGAAGGAACTCGACGAGTTGCTAGATGCACTCAACGAGTTTGGGTCAACATGGACCGTTGACCTTGAATTTGACTATGGTTGACCAAGTTTAAATTTGAGGGTATTTTTGGTATTTCAGGATTTTGACAAAGTTAGTTACAAGATGGTTGTAGGCAGTTGAGTTGGAGATGCGAGTTGGGACTTATCTTATCAGTTCAACATTTCTTGAGAGGTGAGTCTTCTCACCATACCAATAGGTCTAAGGCACCAAGGCCGGCCTATTATATGATATGTGGATTGTTAGTTGATTATGTGGTATGTCGGTATGATATTTGTATGGAAGACCCCAGGGGGTTCCCATGATAGTAGATTAAGACCATGTGGGAGTTCCTATGGCATTTGGTATAAGTCCTTGGAGGGTTTCCATGACATCCTAGTATCTTTGCATGTTTAGCTCGTATGATATTTCTTTGGTTAGTGAATACCATGTGGGGGTTCCTATGGTAGGTAGTCAAGACCACGTGGGGGTTCCAGTGGCAGTTAGTGAAGACCATGTGGGGGTTCCCATGATAGGTAGTCAAGACCATATGGGGGTTTCCTATGGGAGGTAGTTAAGACCGCGTGGGAGTTCCAGTGGCACTCGGTATAAGACCTTGGAAGGTTTCCATGGCACCCTTATATGTTTGTATGCATGACTCATGTGGTATGTGTAGCTTATAGAGCTAATATGGATAATATGATTATATGGATTGTGTGGGGTATGCTCCGGGAACTCACTAAGCATTAACTTACAATTTTTTGGTTATTTCAGGTAATTCAGAGCCTAAGGGCAAGGGCCCGACTTGATGGCACGGCATGCACTCTCCAACAATTTTATTTGGGGACATTCTGATATTATGAATAAAATGTTTAATATTGTGGATTTTGAAAACAATTGTTATTGGTATTTTATGTCTATTGGAAACGATTTTGTTAATTAACAATGAAAAATTTTATTGGAAAATTTGGGTTGTTACAAGTTGGTATCAGAGCCTTGGTTTGAGGGATTCGGGCACACTCTCGGGTGTGTCAGGACTCAAACTAAGGAAATGGTAAAAAAAAAATTCAAAAATCAAAGTTAAAACTTCTTAAACTGAAAAGGGAGAGAGTGTAATGCGCGCAATCAGCCGAGCTCAAGTAAGTAGTTCCCCAATATGATAGCGGTGTTATACTTATATTTGGATTATGATACTCAAATCGATTTTGCTATGTGTATGTTTTAAAAATTGTATACGGTTAGGATCTTATAGCCTTAGAATGATTGATTTGGCCTTATTTCCTGTTCATTTTCTGGTTATCGTCCTAGGGTAGAGTCTATTATTCGCAAGTCTATTTGATCATGTTCTATGTATAATTTGCATGCATATGGCAACCTGTTATGATTGATCTAAGTTCTGGTGTGATACGGATGGAGCAAATCTTAGGATAACCTAGGATTTGAGTTATACGGTAGCCTGTGAGATATGTTTTGTTCTGGGATGAATTAGAGTTATCAGGTAGAGCCTTGGGGAAGGTATAAGTAGGTGTGGAAGGTAGTATTGGGCTTGTACTACTGAAAGCACAGGACCTATACCTGAAGTAATGTTAGATCTGGAAGCTTTAAAGAGAACCGGTGTGGAAGGATCAGGATCAGGATCCGAATTTGGGTCGGGGTACGCTATAGAGCCCGTTGATGAGAGGTTGCGCGAGCTTATTGCAGCCGAGGTTACGAGAGGCATCGTTGACGCTACCCCCATTGATTTTTGGGACAGTCAAAAAAGGGATGATCGAGATCATGGAGGAGCGGATCAAGTCTTTCCGAGTCAAGATTGCTGCGGGCCAGTTCGGGGCCCAAACTCCCTCGTTCAGGGAGTTCAAGGTGTGCGGAGCGCCTGAGTTCTTCAGGGTCCAAGACCCCATAGCTAGTCGACACTGGGTGGTAGACATGGAGAATGCCCATCGCACAAGCTTTTGCCCCGATACAGAAAAGGTGGAATTTTCCTCATGTATGTTGAGGGATCGAGCAAGGGATTGGTGGGAGGAGGTGACTATCCAGGTGGGAGCAGCCGGTGTGGCTGAGATGACATGGGCAGAGTTTGTCAGATGCTTTGATCTAGAGTTTGCACCATCTATTGAGGTGCAACGATTAGTAAGGGAGTTTCACGAGCTCCAGCAGACCACCAAGACTGTGGCGAAGATAACCGCCAAGTTTCGGGAATGAGCACTGTTGATTTCGCAGTATGTTGCGGATGACGATATGAGGAGGACGAGGTATCATTCCATGTTGAGGGACGATATTCGTGAGTTAGTGAGCTTTATAGGGTGCAAGACCCCGAATGAGATGGTGGAGAAGGCCCGAGAGCGGGAGATAGAGTTGGAGCTTCGCACTAAGCGAAAGCCAGAGCAGGTTCAGACAGCTGTAGGTCAGTCTAAAAAGCCTAAGACCTATGATTCTTCGGGTAGGGGCCAACAGGGCCATGACCGGTGTGCGAAGTGCGCGAAACCGCACAATAGAGTTTGTCGGGGGACGGACCCGGTGTGTTATACATGTGGTCAGCTGGGCCACATGAGCAGGGATTGCCCCAAGAAGGGCTTGATTTGTTTCCACTGCAACTAGAACGAGCATAAAAGGCCGATTGCCCGAGGTTGCAGGGAGGAGGAGAAGCAGTGGCAGCGCCTACGCCCGCCACGATGAGGGTCATTGATGGCCGCCCTGCCAAGGCGGATTAATCTATGCTCTCAATTAGCATGTCCTTTATACTCTAAGGGGTTATATATAAAGATGATTTTATAAGTATCCTTATATGTTATAATAGTCAATAATGACAATTACCATTTGACTGTGGCTGATAGTCTTTCTTTAACTCAAACTTCTAGTTTATGATTACATCTTGCTCATGATTAAACTTTCTATGTCCAAAAGTATATCTATTGGTGGAGAAAAAATAAGAATGAACACAGCCAGGTTCATTTAAATGAACATGGCCCGACCTAATGCTGTAGTTGGAAGAACATTTGTGGTCCATGAACTTGCAGAGGACCTTGAAAAGTGTAAACTTTATATTTTTAACACTATTCTTTTACAATATTAATGTTGTATAACTTTATTGATGGGTTGCATTGGTTTAAATGTAGGTGGTCATGAACTTAGCCCGTGGACTTGAAATACAAGTGTAAGACTTGCTTGTGGTAATACTTTTTATTGATGGGTTGTATTGCTTTTATATAATATTATTTTTCTTTCTTTATCAATTATTTTTTTCTTATAAAAAATAGTACTTTTTCTTTATATAAGTTTATTTCTGTATGTAATTTAATTAACGACATAATTTTTCTTTTGTTTCAATTTGGGGGCAAGGAAACATATACTCACAAGATCGATGTGTTTTGCCAAGAGGGGGCATTTTATGTCGCAAACTTTATTTTTTGGCATTAGGTTTCAAGTGATACTGGTTATTACGTAAACTACTTTGTATTTGACAAACTATCGTTTTTGTGTAATGGATTGTTTATATATATATATATATATATATATATATATATATATATATATATATATATATATATATATATATATATATATATATATATATATATATATATATATATATATATATATATATATATATATATATATATATATATATATATATATATATATATAAACAGGACCGGGTGATAACTATTTTTTCGGTGAAGACTTATGAGGACATCTTAAAAAAATTGAAAAAATAAATAAAAAAAGATACAAATCATAAAATTCAACATAGTGCTACATCGGAGAGAAAAAAAATTTGGATCATTAAAATTGAAGCATAGATTATTTTTATGATTAATGATTCACTTTTTATGATCCATTATTCAATTTTAATGATCCAAAAAAAAAATCTATTTTTTTTCTCTCCGATGTAATATTTTTGCTCGATTTTATGATTTGTATTTTATTTATTTTTTCAATTTTTTTAAAGTGTCATTACGAGTATTCACCGAAAAAAGAGTCATCACCGGGAACCGCACCATATATATATATATATATATATATATATATATATATATATATATTATTGTATTGTATTATAGGATATATCAAATGTTTTTGTTTGAAAATTATTACATTTAGAAAAATATATATTATTAAAAAAACTGTAATATATGTCCTAAAATGTGTGCTAAGAATTTTTAAAGCCAATCATATATGCATAATGTAAGGCGATCCGGAGTGGTACTTGTTTCATGCGTGGAATGCTGAGGTGTACACCCTGGAGAAGCGTGGACACCTCCCCCCCCCCCCCCCCCCCCCCCGGGTGGATGGGTTGGGTGTGACATAAGTGGTAAGATGGATCAAGACAACCAATAGGAAATAAAGAGGAGTAGCAACTTCCATTTCATCCATTTTCTCTTTTATTGAAGTTACATATATGGTTTCTCAAAGTGTTTCTTTATATCTTATTGTACCATTATATTTATCTTTAAATTAAATTAAACCATCAACTCTCTCTCTCTCTCTCTCTCTCTATATATATATATATATATATATATATATATATATATATATATATATATATATATATATATATATATATAATATGGTTTTATTATTTTTATGTTTTTAAAATACATATTTATGTTATAAATTATGTTTTTTAATTAATTTAATGTTAAAAAAATAAATATTGTGGGGTGGTAACCATTTATGAGATATAGTGGATTGGTGGTGAAGCTGACGTGACGCAGAGACGACAACACTTTTTCGATGAGTTGGTGGTGACCACTCTCCATAACCAAAATTTATAACAAACAAATGATGTGTTTAGTGACACAAATTTGTGTTTTATATATTTTCTATAATAACACACAATATATTAAAAGTTTTTATTTTTTATTTTTTTTTATTTTTTTAATGGTATTTTTATGAGGAGAGGAAAGGCAATTTTTTTAGTAAATTACATTTTAAAACATATTTATTTATATGAATTTATTTTTGAGGCATAATTGTTGACAAATTTCCCGATATAGAATTGGTCCATTTAACGTGGGCGTTATGTTTGGTTCCTTTCATGGATATCATGGTGCCATGGTGGTATCTCGTCCTTCAGAAGGTCCCATCCCCCAATATCAACACCCTAATTTGACCTCTTTTGTCCTTCTTTGTTGCTAGTCTTTGTCTTCTATTACCTCCAGTACTTCCACTATAAACAAAGAGGAAGTTGGTAATATACTTTGTATAGTTGTATTATACATCGTTTTTGAAACCAAATATCACATACATTTTATCTACATTCTATGGCGTTTAGTGAAATGCTTGAGAAACGACGTCATATCTTTTTTTTGTTGGATACGTAATGTTGAATTTCAAACTTGATATTTAAACATTTCGATTTCGATAATAGTATTATGAACTATAAAGAATTATTTTAGTATCGACAAACAAACGAGTGTATAGATAATATCCAAAACCTATTCACGGAAGCAATGAACTAACGATTAATATTAAGGATTAAACGTTGAGATATGACGAGATAATAAATTCAATTATTATTAATTCAATTACCGAGTTTTGTCCAAAATCCATATTGATATTTATTGATCAGATTTGATTATAAGAAATGGGTAAAGGTAGACTGTCTCTTTATCAGACAAAATTAAAAGAATAAACTAGGGGTATATATGAAGTGGTCTGGTTTGGCTTTCAGTCATAATTGAACCATAATCATTATAAATGGTTAATGAATTTTGGTAGTTATTGGGTATTGTGTAGTATTGGTTTTGGCTAACGGTTTTTTTTGGTTAATGGTTATGGTTGATGATCAATATCGGTTAACTATTTATTAATCATAAGATAAAAATAAAAAAAATACTTTGCTATAAAAAGTGAAAACATAAAGTTTATTGTTATAAAAAGTCAACGATTAAGTTTTTATAACTATATTAATATAATAGAAGATTAGGCATTTCATTTAATTGCAAATAATTACCCTTTAATTTTTCAATTCCAAATATAATTACATACCACATATTTAATATTATATTATATTAAAAACATTTATTAATATTATTGTTTCGGTTCGGTTTTTAGTGGTTCGATTTTGGATGAAAATCATAATTGAACCATATGTATTTGGTTAATCAAAAATAGAAACCGCACCACTTTTTTTAGTAATGGTTCGGTTAATTTGGTTTCGGTTCGGTTTTTCAGTTAATATGCTCACCTCTAGAATAAACAATAAAATGAAACCAACCTTGTAGTTCCAGATCTTTGACTTGTAAATGACTGGACAAAAGAACTTCCTGTCCTTAAAGATTTTTTACATCGCTCGACGACTGTAAGATTCAGCGCAAACACCTAGGATTTGATCCAATTTATTTTTCGTTCCAACAAGTGTGAAAGAGGAATAAACACAAAGTGATTACTCGGAAAACGGAAGAAACCTGGATTTTACAGTTGCCAAAAACTCGCAGATAGCACGTACGCACACACACATACATACATACACACACACACACACACACACACACATATATATATATATATATATATATATATATATATATATATATATATATATAGAGAGAGAGAGAGAGAGAGAGAGAGAAATGAGAGAATGGATTTTCTGGAGTAGGGAATACGAGTCCAGGAGAGTTGTATATATAGTTGCAGAAACCCTATAAGGCAACAAAAGACCCTCTATGGACGACCCCTAGAAACCCTAGGGCCACGCCTTGCTCTCGAAGCAACTCATTTTCCGGCCTTCCAGAATATTCAAGTGAGAATCGCGATGCAAAAATCGTGAACCCGATTTGGGAAACTCAATCGATTCTGAGCCTGATAAAAATAAAAGCTCCTCAACTCCTAGCAGTGTTGCCTGGTTTTATTTCTGTTCTAGAGGGCACAGTTTTATTGAGGGTCTTACAGAATTGATAAAAACGGTGGAAAAACGAATTTATTTGGTTGAATTCGTCTCATTTCTCATATCATAACATGTTTCACCTTCCTATCACTATCAACGATTAGAAACCTGATAGGACTCTTGGCTTAGCGTAAGATATAGATAAGATTTCTCATTTAAATGTTTCGATGAATAAATTTCTAGAAGCGGTATTAGGGCAAGTTGGTATGAGTCCTCACTAGATACATATGGGTGCAGTTCCTTTGTTGTATTTTCGATGACCATGCATTTTACTTTTAATTCCTAACACTTGTTATTTTCTATTGCGTATCTTATCTAAATTCTTTGATCATATCTTTAGATGGGAGTCGGCTGACCTTCTTATTATATAATATTGTTGAGGTTAAGATTTTTGCCTAGGATTTAGGCTCTAATGATTTTGAACTGCCTTTGATGGATGATAATGAGGATGACAAGGGAAGAAATGTTGATGGTGGGGAGGAAACCGAAGAGGAATCTTAGTCTTTAATTTGAGTTTATGATTTGTATGATACTACTGATGGTGCTAACGAGCAAACTCCTAATGTTTATGTTCCTCATGTGTTTGGTGAATGATGATGATAATAATGATGATGGCGAGGGTGCTGAAGAAGTTCCGGTTCGCCGGAAGAGGGATAGGGTGTCTATTGCCTCAGATACCTTTATAGAAATATTATTCGGTGGGAAGGAAATAATGGATGTAGGCTTGTGAAAAGATCCCATTCTTTGGATCTTGGTGTTTTATAGTCATTTTTTGATAATTTGGGTGTCACTCAGCCTCTTTACTACGTCAAGCAACTACACATGACCATCCCCCTCAATATGTAGATGCTCCACATCCCTCTGGGCCCATTCATGTTCTCCAATGGGGGGTATATGCGAGATTAGTTTTTGTTGGATCTGAAGGCGACCATGTCTTTCTTTGAGAATTTTGCTTTCGATGGTAGTAAGCAATGTTCAGGGAGAAGAAATACGGAACACACTCGAGATTTGTTTAAAATGAAAATTATAGAAAATATGTTGCTCGATCATGAACTTATGTATTGTTTAGAGGAGAATTCAAGAGCTGCATCAAGATAATCACAATCTTCATGACAAATTTAAGAAAGTATATGAGCTTTTGAAGCCCATAACGTTTAGACATTTTATGATTAGTATGTGATCCTTTCAGAGAAAGTTGGTTATGGTGTTGGGATGGTTCCAGAGGCAGAACTAAATGGTGTTAAAGGTGAGTTAGTTGTTGGGTTTTAGGTAAAATAAATAAACTAGAAAAACAATTCCTAAGTTCACATGCAACCTACTTTGGATCTATGTTTTAACTATTGAACATATAACTTTGAATTGCAAAACAAGAACCCTAGAGGAGGAGGCTATTTTCGAAAATAACTAATTAGGGTTTGAGAGTTACATACCTTTCAATTGTTATAGTAAACAATTGATAATCCTCTTGAACTTGATCTTCTTGGAAGCCTAGCACCACAAATGTAATGGCTCTAATGGAATCACACCCAAGAACTAGCAAGAAGGAAACTAGAAGGAGAAAGAGAGAATAGGGTATGCAATTTCGGCCCTAGGGTTTCTCCAAAAGTAAGAGTGGCCAATATTGGGAGTCATGAGGCTCCTTATATAGCTGAGGGATCTAGGGTTTAGGGAAAACCCTAATACTCCTTTGCTTGGGGCCTAAGCTAATTTAAAGGCCTTATCCAAGCCCCCTTTGATAAAATCATTAGGGTTTCCCTTAAAGATTTTGTCCACCCCATTCCAAGGAGGTTGTGGGGCCTTCCACTCAACTATTAGATAATTGCAAACTAGTCCCTGCACTTTATAATTAATACAGTTAACCCCAAAATTAATTCTAATTAATTTCTGGCTAACTATTAATTAAACATTATGATTTCTAATTAATATATTAATCTTTTAACATATTAATAAATCATTTATATTAATTTATTAATGTTATAATAAATCAATATCTCTCCTTTCATAATTTCCTTGTCCGGTTGCTAGGTTTGAGGGCAACCCAAAAGGAATGTGCTGCTATCAATTCAAGTACATACCAATTATAGTTATGGGCTTAGACACCTAATCCAACAGTCTCCCACTTGGATAAGTCTGTAACTATAATTGCTAGTATGACTTCTAAATTTGACCAACAAATTGTAGCTTCCAAAAGTTGCTGTCGAACTCTGACCTAGTCAGTTACGTGTCCTAAGATAAGTGATCACATGACCCTTCGTTCTACTAGATATCCCTAGACATAAGACATGGAATACAATCAATCTCTTTGTCCAGAATCTGTGTTTCATGATTTCTGATTTTTGATGATATAGGACTTCTAATCGAACACATCAATTTAGTCCTGGCTAGGCCCAACACAAAAGTCAACACCAAATCATCAAGGGGCCCACAGATATCGTTTTTCCCATTAGGGAAAAAGGAACGAATAAACATTGACTCATATGCTTGTATCTTTTACTAATCTAACCATACATGACAGTACGTTTAATAACACCAAGTTACTGATGCATTTTCGTATCACCAATGTATAGCCGGCTTGCAAATTACAACTCATATATCTCTGTTTCAAGATCATAGATATTATCGTCTGAGTATTACTCGTGATGAATTCCATGAAGTAATACTCAGAGCGTGGGTTTATCCAATACTCAAATCTCATTCTCTAAGTACTCATGAACATTGCAACAATTCTATTGCTATGTCTATCCTTAGACAATCTGCAACCCAATTCATGACATTCTTAATTCACTACTTACTTCCAAAAGTACGCTCGACTGTGGAGGTTCGAATAACCCACTTATCCTGGAAGTCAAAACATGCAAACTGAAACACAACAATAATACTAAATCCTATATGGCCCCAAACTTGCGAGAGTAAATAAAACACTTCTCTTTATCCACCATATTGATTACTCATTAGTTATCATTTAATGTTTCGGATAATCAACTCATTACTTGAATTACAACAATTGTCTCATGCTCCAAGCATGTACACTTTGTTTCCTATGGTCCTTACTTTGTGAAATAGATCAATTGAAAAACGTTTCCAATGATGCTCATTTCACAATTCCGAATCCTTATTATTAGTGTTAGAACACAAGGTTCTTGCTACTACTAGAATATGCTAGATTCTAACATTTTATGCAATGATCCTTTCGCAAATTCATAGCACAAAAGTCACCAAGACTTGGCCAATGAAATTACGAAGTACTCTTATCAAAAATTGTTACAAGACAATTTCATAGACGCGAAGTCTCACATTCAAAGTACATTCCTTTGAACATCCTTCTTGCATAAAAGTTTCTAATCTAGACATAGACTCTCAACATCCAACTCCCAATATGGAAACATTTCCATATTTTCCATATGACAACTCATTCTTAATAGAATCTTATTTATTCATAATAATGTCAATATGGTCCATCCAATACCATACTTCCAACTACTCACAAGCGACCAATCCTCAACGAACTTTGGATCGTTCTTTGATAGTTGTTTAATTATTTTAGTCAAAACCGATTCTAGTCTTTTTTTCCCTCTTAATGTGCTAGACATTTGGAAAATTTAAGAATGGTTAAATATTATAGCATTCGGAATCGATCCTATACCCGAAGCGTATGGGACACGATGCATAATGTTCTTACATAAAGATATGATACTTTATCAATCTTCTGCCATAATATTTTATGCGTCACGTTCTCACATTTCGAACTATGAAGAGGGATGCCATAATCATAATCGAAATTTAAGAACACACTATGTATCCTTTGACTAAATTTATTAAAATTTCTCAATCTAAGCTTTAGATTTTGAAAAGAAGTATAATATTCTCTCCCTTAATTATAACAAAAATAACTTTTCAACCCATGCAACTTTGCAAATTGAATCTTTGTTTTTCTATTATTAATATTGCTATCTTGCAATACTTGCCATAATAATCATATGAGCATAACACTTATGAACCCACTATCATGATGATTATTATCATATAAGTATAACACTTATGCTCCCACTAGCTTTGACATGTATTCAGAAAACAACTGAACTTCCAGAAAACAATGCCTATTGAATTTATGAAATTCACATTTCTAATACCAGATGCTTCAATAAGCCTTTATCTAAGCTTCTTAAACTTATATACCTTTGCCTTAGATAGCTCATACGTGTGTCTAAACAATTTAGAGCTTATAAGTCCCAAATGTTAGACTAATTGCCAAATCTCACAATTCGAACTATGGAAAGGGATGTCGTAACCATAATCAAATTTGAGAATACAATTTTTCACAATTGCTATCTTCTTAAATCTCTCTTAGTGAAAGCATTTCCTCACAGTCATTTTCATGAAGGAGGGAATCTTATGACACTTAGATTTTATGGTGTATGAGTTCCTATCCATGTGAATTTACCAAAACCAAGTTTCCGACAAATCCAAACTCATATGGATTGAACTTTCTTGATTTCTAGCCTTATGGTAACACGAGTGCCCACCATGTCTTCCAAGTAGTTTAGCAACTTATCCTAACATATCAATGTACTTTCCATCGATCAAGGTACTTTGTCTTTATGCATTCAAATGAGATTTCATAGAACTCACATGCATAATTAACTCAATTGGAATGGAACAGAAGCAAAATAATGTCAACACGATAGGTTGTAAACCGCAAGTCGTGTGCTAGTGATGATCGATAAGGTTTATTCTTGATTTGTTCTTGAAACCTTTTTGAAGATCATTAAAACTCCCACTGACCTCTTGACATATATGATTCTCTTGTCAGAAAACTTTTCTAGACAAAACACTTCAAATAATTGGTCCTAGCTGGTTTTGTCTTATCCAAGACAACACAACTTACTAATTTCAAATGTGCAAGAATAAGAAAATTTTTCCAAATTCCACATTTGTTGAGTGTTATAAACCTACTAAAGACTTGTTACTCAATTCACAATCTTGGAGTATAACTCTAAGATTTGATATTGGAATGAAGTATGATTGACTTCTTGATTTAACCGTTTCCACAATTCTTGATTCCTCTTCTTAGACATACAAATGCACTAAGAATCACTTAGAGGATCAATTGATATATGGTTCTTAATCATTAAGACTTATCATAAAACACAATAAAAGGTGCTCTCCCTTCTTCTTAGAATAAAGAAAATTTTATCTTTCTGCCTTCTGGATCCTTCTTATTCGTTCTGCCATTAATTGAAACCTTTTCAATCAACTCAGAATTACACTTAATCTTGTAAGTATAATCATATTTATTAAACTTTAGTAAATCATGACGAATGTCTTTATCACTCTTGTGGTGGACTTGATCAACGCACAACCTAGTGTAATCGATCTCCTAGTCCTTTACTTGACACTTTGTTAAAGAATTAGTCTAATTTCCAAATATGAAGTTTCCCATTCATCACGCAACCAAGTTGTATGATTCCAAGTTTCTGTCCAATTGAAACTTGGGCGATGAGAAACTCTCCCTATTTGGTAAATTCTCGATATTTCCACAAATAATATAATTAAGAATCAAATCCATTATTGCTAATAATAGAAACTTTCAAACATCAATTTTTCGTACACGCCATTGCAAGGATAAATAAATAAGATAAAATCAAAAATTTATTTTATTGCGGAAAAATATGTCCTTACAATGCAATTCAATTGAAAAACTATGTTATTACATATTTCTTAGCAATTTATTCTAACTCCAAGTAGTAGCTCAAGAATCCAATCTTCAAGCAATGCGATCGAAATCCATTTCTTCATGATTAGATTAAGCTCACTTCTTCCCTTAAGCTTCCTCTCTTTTCTTCGATCCTACAAAACATCAAAATGTAATCTTATCACATCATGTATTAAGAATCTAGAATAGGAACTTAAAAGAGTTAGATAATGGATTTTACCTGAAGTAGAGCCATACGTATTGACTCTCCCATCTCTTGGATCTCTCAGGTAAATAGGGCAGCTTCATCTCCAATGCCCCTTCTCTTGGCAATAAAAGTAAATGGACTCTTTTGGAATGACACAAGGAACTATCTCAGAGTTTACCTTTTTTGGATCTCCAATGTCATCATTTTTCAATGTCCATTGAAGTTTGGGAGTTTGATTCACCAGACAAATTTGCTTGGCCAGCACGCCAAATCATTGTTGATTCAGCAGCTATAAGCAAATAGGTGAGATCAATGAGGGTCACGTCGTGATCCATCATATAGTACTCTCTAACGAACTCACTATATGATTCATGAAGTGACTGAAGAACCCAGTCAACAGCCAACTCCTTGGGGATGACAACACCCAACATACCCAACCTGTCAATGTGTGACTTCATCTCTAAGACGTGTGCACACAAAGACTTTCCATCTTCATGCTTAATTGCCAATAGGGCTTGAGTGAGCTTGAACTTATCAAGCCTTCAAACTTGTGGTTTAGGGAGAACAATTGGAGGAGGTGGAGGAAGTGAAGCATGATTTCTTGTTCCTCGATCATATCGTGGAATATCATCTTCGTTTGGAAAACTTGTTCCAAGGGATTTAAGAAAACCATAGTTTTTGACATCTACAAAACGGGAGAAAATTCCAGTTAAGTTGATTGAGTCCTTAATAAAACACCCAAGTGAATTATTAAGGCTAGGATCCAACAGAATACTCTACAACCTAGAAGAGGGATGCCGTAATCTAGTTGCAGAATATTTGAAGGTAGGTTAATGACGATTTACCAATTTCCTCCATGAAAAACGAAAAGGAAGTTTAAGTTTTAAATGAATTGAACTCTTTTGAGATTCATTGAACTCTTTTCTTTTGAGATTCATTGAACTCTTTAATGTCATGTTTAATCTCGATTATGCTCTACTATTTGTGACTGGGATGCCGAGGATCACAAATAATGTGTGAATAACCATACAAATCACGTGGCGCACCCAATGCTACCATCACCTAATCAATGTGCCGGTTAGCCACACACGATCCATTGATCTATGATAAGCATCGAGCCACCCTTCGCTACCAATGTCATCCCCAAATTAATGTGTCGATTAACCACACACGCTCCACTAACGTTTGACAAGGGTACGAAGTGTAATTCCATGGATTAGCATATAATTTCACATTTTCCTTAAAGTAACTAGAGTTGGGATTTTTTGTAAAATAATTTTCTAGTACTTTCTTTAATGACATTATACTTTTAATAAGATGTAGTTGTTCTATCAAATCCGTTCTGCTAACAACCCTCCACTAATCAAGGAAGCGGTGGGTGAGAGTGGACACCCATTAACCTACCATTTTATAGGCAGTTTCCTTATACCCCCTTATAGATTAGCTTCGTGAATGAGGCATACTAGCGATTTGACTGACCATAGTCTTATACATATATAGTATTTAACTTTTAATTATAATACATATATAAGGTGTGTTTTAAATTTTTTAAAACTTTGGGGTTTATCTTAAAATTTTCGAAAATTAAACTTTTAATTTAAATTTAAAATAAACCAAATAACTAGATTTAATATTTATCTATTAGTTGACTTATAATTAATTAATTAAATCTTGTAATGATTATCTAATTAATTTAATCCTAATCCAAATCCCTCTAGATTTCGAAAATTAGGGAATAGGATAATTTCTTTATTTTTCTCAATTATCCAATAAGTGAACTATTATCCAAAACAAAGAAACCCTAAAAAGACTAGCATATTTCGAAATTCAAGGGAGGAGGCTAGGTTTTCCAAAACCCTAATCGTAATTTCGATTAGGGTTCATGGAGGCTAGGGTTTTTCGAAAACCCTATGAACCAAAACCCTAAAAATCGAAAATATTGGCCTTTAGGGTTTAATGTCTATAAACCCCAATTTGCAATTCAACTATTATAGCTATTCAATTTAAACAAAACCAATTGCTCTGATACCACTGTTGGATTTTAGGTAAAACAAATAAACTAGAAAAACATTTTCTAAGTTCACATGCAACCTACTTTGGATCTATGTTTTAACTATTGAACATATAACTTTGAATTGGAAAACAAGAACCCTAGAGGAGGAGGCTATTTTTGAAAATAACTAATTATGGTTTGAGAGCTACATACCTTTCAATTGTTATAGTAAACAATTGATAATCCTCTTTAACTTGATCTTCTTGGTATCCTAACACCACAAATGATATGCCTCTAATGGAATCACACCCAAGAACTAGCAAGAAGGAAACTAGAAGGAGAGAGAGAGTGAGAATAGGGTATGCAATTTTGGCCATAGGGTTTCTCCAAAAGTAAGAGTGGCCAATATTGGGAGCCAGGAGGCTCCTTATATAGTTGAGGGATCTAGGGTTTAGGGAAAACCCTAATACTCCTTTGCTTGGGGCTTAAGCTAATCCAAAGGCCTTATCCAAGCCCCCTTGGACGAAATCATTAGGGTTTCCCCTAAAGATTTCGTCCACCCCTCCCAAGGAGGTTCTGGAGCCTTCCACTCAACTATTAGATAATTGTAAACTAGTCCCTGCACTTTATAATTAATACAGTTAACCTCAAACTTAATTCTAATTAATTTCTGGCTAACTATTAATTAAACATTAGGATTTCTAATTAATATATTAATCTTTTAACATATTAATAAATCATTTATATTAATTTATTAATCTTATAATAAATCAATATCTCTCCTTTCATAATTTCCTTGTCCGGTTGCTTGGTTTGAGGGCAACCCAAAAGGACTGTGCTGCTATCAATTCAAGTAGATATCAATTATATTTATGGGCTTAGACACCTAATCCAACAGTCTCCCACTTGGATAAGTCTGTAACTATAATTGCTAGTATGACTTCTAAATTTACCAGCAAATTCTAGCTTCCAAAAGCTGCTGCCGAACTCTGACCCAGTCAGTTACGTGTCCTAAGATAAGTGATCACATGACCCTTCATTCTACTAGATATCCCTAGACATAAGACATGGAATACAATCAATCTCTTTGTCCAGAATCTATGTTTCTCGATTTCTGATTTTTGATGATATAGGACTTCTAATCGCACACATCAATTTAGTCATGGCTAGGCCCAACACAAAAGTCAACACCAAATCATCGAGGGGCTCACAAATATCGCTTTTCCCATTAGGGAAAAAGGAACGAATAAACATTGACTCATATGCTTGTATCTTTCACTCATCAAACCATACATGACAACACGTTTAACAACACCAAGTTGTTTGTCACACCCTTGACCGACAACAGAAACGATGGGAGGTGCAAACAAGGGGATATTGGGCTGAGGCATATATATATATATATATATATATATATATATATATATGTGTGTGTGTGTGTGTGTGTGTATATATATATATATATATATTTATATATATATATATATATCACATAACTTAAAAGAATATCACAAACATTTCTGTTATTAATTATAAATTATTCTGGGATTACATTATTTTTAAAAGACAGACACAATTCCTAAACAGGTCTAAAAACAATAAACAGACGAAACTAAACTCCGAAAACTTCCTTGTAGACTTCCTTATCCTTGACATGACTATCCTCCTCCTCAACACGACTATCCTCTACACTCATCTTCCTGAGAATTCATGTATTTTTGAAAACGTCAACATAATGTTGGTGAGTGCATAAGTCTTTATAGTTTTCAGCATTTATTGGGTTGCATTATTTTATGAATCCTTTTTCTATTAGAAAACCTTCCCTAAAGTATTTTATCAACCCTAAATTACTAATTTTTAGGATATCTAACGATCCTATCTGATTATCTTTTAGGATATACTTATTAATCCTAATTTACTATCTTTGTTGGATATCTAATGATCCTAACGTAGTTTATCTAGCATTCTAAGGCATCCGTAATGGTAGTCCGAAATCTAAGGTGATATAATGTATTAACATGAGCCCCTATAATCGGCATTTTTTGACTAACAATTTTGCCCCACCACGACGCTTCATCAAAAGTCGAATAGTGAATAATAAGAACATTATCCTGTCAGGATTGTAGCTAGCAATCGCAGGTGGGGTTGTCAATCCCCATATAGATCTATACATATCTTTCTAGCTCTCTCAAGATTAGCGATTATAGGTATATGGGGAATGACGAATTTAATCAAGACCTTTTGATGAATTACAAACTCACTAACGCATTGACGTCAGGTACTTATCTTTTTTCTTTTATCTTAATCCTCCCTAGGGATTTCCTGTAACTATCACAATATAAATCTTTTATATTATTTTTGATAATTATAACTTTTGATCTCATAATTATTTTGTGTGTATAAATATTCATATATATACCCTAATTATGGTTATTGAAACCTGAATATTTAGGCAAACAACTAAGTACAGTGCATATCTTTATATTTGACCATCATAACTTCTAGGTGCTATATTATCCTAGGGATTTGACCATTATAACATCTAGGTATTATCTCTTCCTAGACTATCAGACATTATATCTCTTAGGCATGATATTATAGCTTACAACTAGGCATAGTATCTACAACTATGTTATCCTAAGGCTTTTAAGCTTTATAAAATGATATGATATTTATAACTATAAATATATTTTGATAAAATCATTTGATAAGCATGTATTCTCCCCATTAAACATTTAAGGCAGTGAAATAGGGTCGTGTACTGTAACAACCAAAATTTCAAACCAATTTAAACTTTTAAAAAAACATGTCAAGTTCATCAAAACATTACAACTTTGTTTTCAAAATATTAATTATCAGAGTTTTCCCAGACACATAAACATAATATGAGGAGCTGTACGATCATGCCTTCTCCTTGCCGCGATCCCCTGATGTACTTGAAACAATAAACTGAAACTGTAAGCCCGAAAGCTTAGTGAGTTACCCCCAAAATACCGATACACATATAGTCCACATAACCATATAAACAATAACATATCATAACAATCTGAAACAGCATGTAATGGTCCACAACTTTACAAGCTGGACTACCCCTGGGCCCTCAGTACGAGTCTGGAATGCCTACCGGGACCTCAACTCGTATCTGGAATGCCATCGAGCCCTTAATACGAGTCTGGAATGCCTACCGGGCCCTCAACTCATATCTTGAATACTCTAGGGTTTGTTGGCTACCTCATGGTGCAGTACAACCTCAACCCAACCCATATAACATAAAACATAACTACTGAACTGCAATACTCATATAACATCACAAGTAGTCCTACAGGTCTACCAAAATGGCATAACCACTAGCATGCAACACCAACTCATATTCAACATCTAACACTGATAGGATAATATATCCAATGGGCTGGCCTTGGTGCCTTAGACCCCTTAGTATAGTGAGGATAACTCACCTCGCAACTGCCGTCTAAACTAGAAATCTCAACTCCCAGATCACCAACACGAACTTCACCACCTATAGTTACCATAAAAACCCTTTTTCATAAATCTCCAAATTACCAGAATAACCTCAGACGTCAACTGGTCAACTCTAGGTCAAAGTCAAAGTCCATAGTCAAAGTCAACAATACATGTTGACTCGACTCGCCGATTGTAGCTTACCGACTCGTTGAGTCCTCCCTGAACTCGAGAAGTCGTGAAATCCTTGATTGGCTCGTTGAGTTCCCCTTTAACTCGCCGAGTTCATATGTGTCCTTGGATTGAGAGAAACCCTCGCCGACTCGCCGAGTTCAAGGCAATCTTCAACGGACTCATGGAGTTGTTCATCCAACTCGTCGAGTACATGGCCATCTTCAAGTGGCTCTCCGAGTCGACCTCGCGACTTGTCGAGTCCTTGCAGTCTATCATCCATACAGACGCTTTTCAATCCATGCAACGGCTCCATATTATAGATCCAAGTTTCTAGGGCATGTTTATCACATAAAGTTGCAAACTTTACATGCAAGCAAGGCCCTAAGGGCTCTAAATGACCAATCTAAGTTTCTAATGGAGCTTTACACCTTAGGAGAGTCTCATCCTTGCAAGAGCTTGAAACTTTATGGACTTAGGACTCAAAAGAGGTTCAGATCTAAAGTTTCAGCTTTAGATCTAGCTCCCATAACAAAATCCCTTAATGAATAACCAAAGAAAGCCCTAGCCTCCACATATGAATGATTCTAGAAGAAAAGAGGTTAAGGTAACAGCTTATTACCTCCCAAAACGTGCCCAAGTTGGAGTGGATTCTGGATCCACACGAAATCCTTGATGCTAGCCTCTTGATCTACAAGTTTCCTTCACAAAATTCACTTCCCAAAGCTCCAAACACTCTCCAAGCTCACACTCACAGAAATTAGGGTTTCTGGCTCTCAAGGGGTGATAGAGGACAGTGGGAAACGCTAATGGTCCAATATATAGGGTGCAAAAACCCTGAAATTTAGGGTTTTCCACTGCCAGCTCCTACTCATCGAGTCCCCCATGTCGACTCGACAAGTCACCCATTAAACGACATGTCCTAGCCCGCTGCTACTTGACGAGTCAGAGTGTCAACTCGTCGAGTAGACCTTAAAAAAATGAAATCTAAAAGGAATAATAATGATACCTGACGGTTGGGATATTACAATTCTCCCGCACTTAACTTAGACTTCGTCCTCGATGTCTGCTGTAGCGAATAACTCCGGGTAGTGTTCCCGCATCTCCACCTCTGGCTCCCACGTCCATTCGGACCCTCTCCGATGCTCCCACTATACCTTCACCAAAGGTACCTCCTTGTTCCTCAGAATCTTCACCTTTCTCTCCAGTACGGCCACATGCCTTTCCACATAATCCAGGCGCTCATCAACCTGAATATCATCCAGCGACACCACCGCCTCCGGATCCATGATGCACTTTCACAGCTACGAAATGTGGAAAGTTCTGTGGATCCGACTAAGCTCTTCCGGCAGCTCTAACCTGTAAGACACCTTGCCAACCCTGGCAATGATCCTGAACGGCCCAATATATTGAGGACCCAATTTTCCCTTCTTCCTGAAGCGGATCACGCCCTTACAGGGCGAGACCTTCAGGAGTACCATGTCACCGACCTGAAACTCTAGCTCATATCGGCACCGATCGGCATAACTCTTCTGTCGACTCTGAGTGGTCTGCAGCCGCTGCCTAATTTGCTGAATCTTCTTTGTAGTCTGCAAGACTACCTCCGTTCGACCCATCACCCTGTGACCAACCTCACCCCAATAAACCAGGATGCGACATCTTCGCCCATACAACAGCTCGAAAAGCGGGGCGCCAATGCTGGAATGATAGTTGTTGTTATAGGCGAACTATGCAAGCGGTAGCTGGGAATCCCAACTCCCACCAAAATCAATGACACATGCACTCAACATATCCTCGAGGGTCTGAATGGTCTGCTCGCTCTGACCATCACTCTACGGATGGAATGTTGTGCTGAAGTGCAACCGCGTGCCCAGTTCCTTGTGGAACTTTTGCCAGAAACGGGAGGTAAATCTAACATCCCGGTTGAAGACAATGGTGACCGAAACCCCATGGCAAGCCACGATCTCACGGACGTACACGTCGGCCAACTTCTCGGTCGATGAACTCTCTCGTATGGCCAAGAAATGGGCACTCTTGGTCAATCGACCCACGATGACCCAAATGGCATCAAACATGTTCGCCGTCCTCGACAACTTTGTGATAAAGTCCATCGTGATCTGTTCCCATTTCCACATGGGAATCTCTAGGGGCTGCAGCTTGCCATGCGGCCTTTGATTCTCAGCCTTGACCATCCTATAGGTCAAGCACCTCTCGACGTACCAAGCGAGCACGCTTCATACACGACCACCAGTAGCTCAAACTCAAATCCCGGTACATCTTAGTGGCCCCCGGGTGATTAGAGAAGTGGGAGTTATGAGCCTCCTCCATAACCGTCTACCTAACCCCACCAGACATCGGAACCCAAACTCGGCCGCATCAGGTCAATAATCCCCGGCTATCTTGCTCAAACCGGGTATTCTCACCCTTGATCCTTTCCAGCTCCCAATTCTTCGGTCGCATGCCCTCAACCTGGGCATCTCTGATCAGACTCACCAACGGAGAGTCCATTGCTATCCTCATACATACCGTTGGGGTGGAAGACCCAGCTGACTTGCGGCTCAAAGCATTCGCAACCACATTCGCTTTACCAGGGTGGTAAAGGATCTTGCAATCGTAGTCCGTGACTACATCCAGCCACCTGCGTTGCCTCATGTTCAGGTTCGGCTGATCCATGATATGTCTCA
This sequence comes from Lactuca sativa, assembly GCF_002870075.4. Classification (NCBI taxonomy): domain Eukaryota; kingdom Viridiplantae; phylum Streptophyta; class Magnoliopsida; order Asterales; family Asteraceae; genus Lactuca; species Lactuca sativa. The sequence continues at coordinate 29,377,189 of NC_056629.2, read as the reverse complement.
AGCTCTTGTGGTCCGTGTATATGGTGCAACAGACCCCATATAGGTAATCTCTCCATATCTTGAGGGCGAAAACCACCGCCCCCAACTCCAGATCATGAGTAGGATACCTCGTCTCATGCGGCTTCAACTGCCGCAATGCATAAGCTATCACCCATCCCCTCTGCATGAGGACTGCCCCTAGTCCCGTGATGGACGCATCACAGAACACCACAAAATCCTCAAATCCTTCCGGAAGAGTCAAAACTGGGGACTTGCACAATCGCTGTCGGAGGATCTCAAATGCCCTCTGCTGCTTAAGTCCCCACCGGAAATCCACCCCCTTCCTCGTCAGACGAGTGAGGGGTACCATAATCTTGGAGAAATCCTGAATGAATCTTCGGTAGTATCCCGCTAATCCCAAAAAGCTCCTGATGTCCGAGGGATATTTTGGAACCTCCCACTGCATAACCGCCTCGATTTTGGCCGGATCAACCAAAATCCCCTCCTGGTTAACGAGGTGTCCGAGGAATTGGACCTCTCGTAACCAAAACTCACACTTCGAGAACTTAGCATACATCCGTTCCCCTCTCAGAACTCCCAGTAACTCCCGTAGATGTTCCTCGTGCTGCTCTCGGGTCTTGGAATACACCAGGATATCGTCTATGAACACAATAACCGAACGATCGAGCATTGGCCTATAGACCCGATTAGTTAGGTCCATAAACACTGTTGGTGCATTGGTGAGCCCAAACGGCATCACCACGAACTCATAATGTCCGTAACGTATCCGAAACACGGTCTTCTCCACATCATCCTCCTTCACTCTAACCTGGTGATATCCAGATCTCAAGTCTAGCTTGGAAAACCATGACGCACCCTACAATTGATCAAAAACATCATCTATCCTCGGGAGTGGATAACGGTTCTTCACCGTTAACTTGTTCAACTCCCGGTAGTCAATGCACATCCGGTGCGAACGGTCTTTCTTCCTGACGAAGAGTATCGGTGCTCCCCATGGAGAACAGCTCAGACAAATGAACTGCTTTCCCCGCAGCTCCTGTCTTGTAGCTGTGATGACAATTCTTGCATCTCTTGTGGTGCCAATCGGTACGACGCCTTGGCGATAGGGGCCGCACCTGGCACTAAGTCGATCCTGAACTCGACCTGCCTCTCCGGAGGCACTCCGGGTAACTCCTCCGGGAACACATCAGCAAACTCCCTGACCACCGGAACCTCTGAATCTGGAGTCTGATCCCTGACTCGCGTATCCACTACATACGCTAAATAACCCGCACGCCTGTGCTGAATGAACTACCGAGCCCTGGCGGCTGAACAAAAATCTGATCCCACTCTGGTGCCCTCATGATATACAATCAACTCTCCCCCACTTGGGGTTCGAACCATTACTCGCTGACCCTCGCAATCAATCATGGCACTGAAATGGCTGAGCCAGTCCATTCCCACAATCACGCATACATCCCTCATGGGAATCGGAATCAAGTCTATCGGAAAAAGGCACCCCAAAGATCTTCATCTCACACCCTCGGTAGATCGAAGTAGCAGAAACCCCGTGTTCGTTGGCGATAGAGACTTGCAATGGACACTCTAGCTCGCCTACTGGCACTCTGAACTTCCTGCTAAAGTCTGAGATACAAAAGACCAACGTACCCCCGAGTCGAACAAAACCAAAGCAGGCAAGGAGTTCACTAGAAATGTACCTAATCACAGGTACAACAGATAAACATGCATAAGATATTGTAAATGAGATAAAGGATAGAAACATACCAGCAACCACATCCGGTGCTGCCTTGGCCTCCTCGGCCGTAAGCTGAAATGCGCATCCCTAAGCCTTCGGAGGCTCTACTCTACCCTGCCTCCCATCGGTAATCCTCAACGTAGACGGTGCAGGAGCATGTGTCGGCTTGGCGGCAAGTAGTGGACAGTTGGCCCTCATGTGGCCAACCTAATCGCAGTGATAACATAACCTCATACCCTGAACTGGGACAGCCTGGCGACAATCCTTCGCGTAATGCCCCTCCTTGCCACACCTGTGGCACCCACTACCAACTCGACACACACCAAAATGACCCTTGCCACACTTCCCACAGGTGCGGCTCTGCTGACCCCCGGTCCTAGTATCATCGGTCTTAGATCGCTTCGGCGTCGGCTGACACTGTGCCGGGGCCTACCGCTGATCTCTCAACTGCTGCTCAATCTCCAACTCACGCCATCTGGCAGCCTCCTGCAACTCTAGAAGAGTATCACATCTCTGAGTAGACACAAACTGACGGATATCCGTCTTGAGCATGCTCAAATAACATGTCATCTGAGCTTGCTCTGAAGCAAACTCCGGGCAAAACATCGCCCTCTCAGTGAACATCCAGGTGATCTCCGTCACCGACTCCCCATCCTGTCTCAAACTCAGAAACTCCTGTACCAAACGTACCCACGGAATGTAACAGGCGCGGAACATGTCCCTAAACTACTCCCAAGTAACAACAACTCTCTGATCATCAGTGTCCGACCCAGTCGCAAGCCTCCACCAGTCCTTGGCCCCGGACCTAAGCAGATTCAGAGCACACCTGACCTTATGGTCAATAGGACACGAGCAGGTGAAGAAACACCCCTCCACATCTGAAATCCATCTCATAGCCTTGATGGGATCCTGCGTCCCATCAAAAGTAGGGGTCTTCGTGTTATCGAATTCCCTGTACTGAAAACCCCTACCAACTCCTCCCCCTGTCGCAGATGCAGCTGATGCAGCTGTTGTGGCGGCTGTCTCTGCAAGGGCTGCGTAGAGCTCATCAAAATACTCCACCATGGCGGTCTTAATCATCCCGGACATCTCTGACAGCTGTGTCCGGAACGCAGCAACAACCTCATCATGTAGGATCTCCCGAATCCTAGCATCCAACTCCTCTATACTCATCTGCACCACCTGCTCAAGTGTTGTTGGCCCCTCCTGGCCTCTGTCTCCTGATCCTAACCCCGAACCAGATCCAGCCACAACGCATCTCGTCATCACCATTCTGAAACATACCACAAGATGTCAGATAATCCACATAAATATCTGGGAGCCAACTCCTGACTCACCCTAGGGGTTGTGACATCCTTTCTACACGTATGGGTCTTGTGCTTTCAGTAGTATGGGCCCCTACTACCTTCCACACCTACCCATATTTGTCTCAAGTATCACCACAATGCCCTAACTGAATACATAACATGGCCAACGCTCAATCCTCACTCCTAGAGGAATGCTAAATATCTCATAACTGACCTTCCGGCCTCTCACATCCCACCCATCCAATAAACTTTCACTAACCCTGCAGCACTAGTGTATGCTAGCCATACATAATGTTGGACCCTATAGACTTTCGAATATCCAATCCTACCCTAAGCTCCCAATCAAACAAGAACAGAACATAAGGCTAAATCAAACATTCTCAGGCTATAGGATCTTAATTATGTATAACCACAATGCATACACTGAGTAACTACAATAATGATGTCAATTTCATATAAGGAAAACCCTAGGCTAGCGGGCATCATATAAACAGACAATTCTATCATGCAGTTCCTGAAGATCCTTTGCCTATGTCTAGCATGTTGTTCTAACATATCACATAATCAAGTAACTGTATGGTATTTTCGGGTCTACTTACTGACTCTGGTTGATCATACATCCTCATCCTCTTTTACTTATTTTGAAAACCATTTAAAACTATATTGAAAATCATTCCTTGATTTGAGACTGGATTCACACAAATGTTCCTCCAATTCACTCAAACCAAGGCTTTAATACCAACTTGTAACACCCAAAATTTCAAACCAATTTAAACTTTAAAAAAAAAACATGTCAAGTTCATCAAAACATTACAACTTTGTTTTCAAAATATTAATTATCAGAGTTTTCCAAGAAACATAAACATAATATGAGGAGTTGTACGATCATGCCTTCGCCTTGCCGCGATCCCCTGATGTACCTAAAACAATAAACTGAAACTGTAAGCCCAAAAGCTTAGTGAGTTACCCCCAAAATACCGATACACATATAGTCCACATAACCATATCAACAATAACATATCATAACAATCTGAAACAGCATGTAATGGTCCACAACTTTACAAGCTGGACTACCCCTAGGCCCTCAGTACGAGTTTGGAATGCCTACCGGGCCCTCAACTCGTATCTAGAATGCCATTGAGCCCTCAGTACGAGTCTGGAATGCCTACCGGGCCCTCAGCTCATATCTGGAATACTCTAGGGTTTGTTGGCTACCGCATGGAGCAGTACAACCTCAACCCAACCCACATAACATATAACATAACTACTAAACATGCAATAATCATATAACATAACAGGTAGTCCTACATGTCTACCTAACTGGCATAAACACTAGCATGCAACACCAACTCATATTCAACATCTAACACTGATAGGATAACATATCCAATGGGCCGGCCTTGGTGCCTTAGACCCCTTAGTATAATGAGGACAACTCACCTCGCTACTGTCGTCTAAACTAGAAAGATCAACTCCCGAATCACCAACACGAACTTCACCACCTATAGTTACCATAAAACCCCTTTTTCATAAATCTCCAAATCACCAGAATACCCTCAGACGTCAAATGGTCAACTCTAAGTCAAAGTCAAAGTCCATAGTCAAAGTCAACAATACATGTTGACTTGACGCGTCGAGTGTAGCTTACCGACTCGTCGAGTCCTCCCTAAACTGGAGAATTCATGAAATCCTTGATAGGCTCATCGAGTTCCCCTTTAACTCGCCAAGTTCATACGTGTCCAGGGATCGAGAGAAACCGTAGCCGACTCGTCGAGTCTTCGAACGACTCGCCGAGTTCAAGGCAATCTTCAACGGATTCGTCGAGTTGTTCATCTAACTCGTTGAGTACATGGCGATCTTCATGTGGCTCGCCGAGTCAACCTTTCGACTCGACGAGTCCCATCAGTTCATCATCCATACATACGCTTTTTAATCCATGCAGCAGCTCCATATTGCAGATCCAATCTTCTAGGGCATGTTTATTGTAACGTCCCAAAATTCAAGACTAAAAATTTCTTTTAATAAGGTATCACTCAAAGTAAAATCATCAATTCAAAACATAACAGAGTATTAGTTTTCAAAACACATGTTCATTATCAGAGTAAAACATTCCCAGGCTGACTAATATATGGTGTGTGCTATGCGATCATCCCGAGCTCCATCATCCGCTACCGGAAGAACCTGAAACCAAAACTAAAAGCCGTAAGCACGAAGCTTAGTGAATTCCCCAAATACCACATACCATACAAACCATTCATAGCCAAGAACCATACATAACTGACTTATCCATAACCAAGTAAGGTGCTATGTGCCAAACATAGTCTTGCCATTATGCCACGGGCCGCACGTGGTCTTCCTGGTCAAGCCTGGGCCCCTCCCTGGGTCTTACAGACAAGTGCCAAGGGCCACCCCTGGTCTTACATACGTGTGCCAAGGGCCACCCCCTGGTCTTACAGACAAATGCCAAGGGCCACCCCCTGGTCTTACAGACAAGTGCCAAGGGCCACCCCCTGGTCTTCTATGCAAGTATCACAAAGACAACCGTACATACTACTCTACTTAGCTAAACAGCATACAGTGTGCCAGAAGCCACCTCCTGGTCTTTCATATCTATAGTATACAATGCGCCAGGAGCCACCTCCCGGTCTTTCATACATATTGCCTAGGGCTAACCCCCGGGTCTTCCTGTCGTACATAATAACATACTGTGCGCCAGGAGCCACCCCTTGGTCTTTCATGCATATTCTAAATGGGCCGGCATTGGTGCCCTAGACCCATACAAACAGTGAGGAGACTCACCTCATACTGTTGAACTGCTGCTGCTAATCCCTTTGACCGTTACCCGACCACTGGCTGAACTCCTGCTCTACTTGCTTCCCGATCTATCAATATCAAAGCAACACTGAGTCTAACTGACCCCTAAAAGACAACCAAGTCAACTCAGGTCAAGGTCAAAGTCCTAATCAAAGTCAACCTTCTAGGTCAACCCTACTCGTCGAGTCACCCTACTGACTCGCCGAGTTCATAAGTCCAGAGTCCTTCCACTCGCGACTCTACTCGCCGACTCTACTGATTCCCGATTCCTGTCCTGTCCAACTCACTGAGTCCTTGCTCGACTCGCTGACTCGAGTCTTAACTCGAAGGGTTTGGGGCTCCGCGACCTGACTCGCCGAGTCTAAGAACAGACTCGCCGAGCACAAGGAAATCTTCATCCAACTCGCCGAGTTCATGCCTATCTTCATCCGACTCGACGAGCTATTAATCCCACTCATTGAGTTCCTCCTCATCTTCATGGTACTCGCCGAGTCCATTCAGATCTCCCAACATGCAGAGGGCTTTTGAGTCATGCAGGGACTCCAATCCATAGATCCATACTTCCAAAACTCAATCCCTACGTAAAGTTGCAAACTTTACGTATAACTAAAGAGATCTAGGCTAAAACACATTAGTGTTTGGTTTAAGGACACAAGGGCTTCACCAACTACTCATCTCCTGATGCTTTATGACATAATGGACCAACCCAGCAATAGATATGAAGGCAACAACAACCTATCTAAGCCCTTAACCCGATTTGGGTCTCAACCACCATAAAACCCCCAAATCTCATGACAAAATAGATCTAGATGCAAAGAAGGGAAAATGGCAGCTTAATACCTCCAAGATGGACACAACTGAAGTAGATCTCGAGCACACACTTCTCCCTTGAAGCAATCTTCTTGATCTTCAAGTTTCTCTCCAAAGTTTCCTTCCTCCCAAAGCTATTTCTCTCAATAATGGAAGCTCACACGAATTATAAGGTTTACAGGTCTTCTGGAGTGATATGGGGGCTGAGGGAGGGACATAACACCCTTTATATAGGATACAACTCCCGGAATTAGGGTTTTCCTCGCACAGACCAGACTCGCCGAGTCACCTTGGCCGACTTGCCGAGTCGGTCACTTACTCCTCGACCCGGATCCCGTTCCGACTTGCCGAGTGCCTCCTTGGACTCGCCGAGTCCACCCCTAAACTTAGGGTTTTCTTCCCTTTCTTGGTCTTCAAAACTGTGGGTGTTACAACTCTCCCCCACTTAAATTAAACTTCATCCTCGAAGTTTGCCATAGCCCACCGCCCGCGATCTGCCTCCAATACCCCCACCAATTATCCCAACACCAGCTGTCTACCTTCGCTGGTCTTCCACCTGGTCGTTCTGACTAACGTAAACCTCGGGTCAAACCTGACCCTGAACAACTCAGAAACACAACTTACTCAACCGATAATCCTTCTGGTACTTACCGAATACTGCACTGAACCTATAGGGGCTCACCCCTTCTTTCCGTGCGCAAATTTCTTGCTTTCCCAGGGCAAGCTCCATATCCAACTATTTCCTCTGACACTGTGGAGGTCCTATCCTTCACCAACTCCATCACCCCCGCTATTCCCAGAGCGGGTCACCACCGTGTGTCACCACTGACACTGCTCTCTGACAGAGCTTGGTGCCTAGCACCCCTCGACCAACTATCTGAATTCAACCATAGACTGCTTACCAGCACTGCTACTGGCTGGAAATTTCTGTTATTCCTTATCTGCCTTCCGGATGAACTAAGACCACCTTGGTCCCTACCAATCTACCAATATCTGGATTACCGGCTCCCACCGGCCGCTAGTCCCAACTCAACTCCTAGTCGCTCCGAGCGACTTTCGAAGAAACTTCACCAATAACCGCTCAATCCACTCTGCCACTAAATCATTCACTGGATACATTCGCCATAACGAATAGGGACCGATGAATGCTACGGGCCACCTCGTAGTCTTACAACACTTCTACGCTGCCAGCCAACCAAAGGTACGGGCCGCCCTGCAGTCTTGCTAACCAGTGCTACGGGTCAAACCGTAGCCTAACCATACTCTCATACGATTGCTGCGGGCCGCACCGCAGTGCTGCTAATCTGATTCTACGGGCCACACCGCAGTCTCACTAATCTAATGCTACAGGCCACACCGCAGTCTTGCTAATTTGATGCTACGGGCCACACCGCAGTCTTGCTAATCTGATGCTACGAGCCACACCGCAGTCTTACTAGTCTAATGCTACGGGCCACACCGTAGTCTTGCTAATCTGATGCTACGGGCCATACCGCAGTCTAACCATACTCTCATACGATTGCTGCGGACCACACCGCAGTCTTAATATACTTCACTTACTATTAGCCACTGGCGAATGCTATGGCCATCCGGTAGTCTGACAACACCTTTCCACCGAGTACTCCCAAGTGGTACTCATGTCCCAAATGGAACTCCCAACCGATTCCTATGAAATCTGCGACCAGAAATTTCGAGAATGAGATCTCACAGTTGGCAAGTTTTCCAAACTTCCAATTTACTCTATCCTCCAATCATACAGTCACCTGAGCCGTCTTTCTTACTAACAAGAGAGCGAACTTATCCCAGTTTCAAGACCCCTTCTACTCCCATAACCTGATTGTTTCTCCCCCACTTAGCCTCAGCTAAGTCTTTACTGCCTGCGTAAACCCAAAGATTTCCACTCCTTCCTTCCTTACACGATAGGCATGATAACCACCATCACCCTATCCCTGCTAGCGATCTGTCTCTAGCCTACTCCAACTACCGCATGATTATCGAATACTAGATGAACACCGCCCGCATCTCTGATGCTAAATAAATCTTCTAAGCTCTGACTACTGTCCTTACAGTCCGAATAACTGGGCACAGACTCCTTGTTGATAAGCCACTTTCCTTGATGCTTCCGAAAGCCATCCCGAACGCCCAGATTAGAACCATCAAATCCCGATGATGGTGGCTGACCACTTCCCGAATCATTTCCATCCGTAACCGAGATGATACTGAACACTTTGAACCCGAAGTGAAAGATGGCCTACCCTAGCTACTAATGGCTCCTGGTATGCAATTGGCATATGACAATTCCAAAATACAATCCGAATACAAGCAGCGAGACAAATCATACATAAAATCTCCTGAGTCCAGGGTAAAAACTTCCATAATTCACATAGGAATGAGAATAGCCATAGATACGTACCTGCAACATTCCTTCCTGTAGTCCAGATCCTCCGCATCTATCACTGCATGGCACTACCCTCTCGCCCATCTGTAATCCTCATAGTCGCTGGGGCAGGCGCACTCCCTGCTCCTCCCCTCATCATCGGGCAGTCGGTCCTCTTGTGGCCCACCTGATTGCAGTGAAAACATAATGGGCTTGCCCCCCGTGGGCAGTCCCTGCTGACGTGACCATCTCTGCCACACTTGTAGCAGCCGGAACCCCTGGAACGACACACTCCCTCGTGCGGTTTCCCGCACGTGCTGCACTGACTTCGGCCCTGCCGACCCACTAATCGCTGATCTGAAGTCTTGGGTCTCTTCTCGGGACCCTCCAATGTGAATGTCTGATCTGACTTCCTCTTCGCAATGTGCTCCAGATCGATCTCCCTCTCCCTAGCTCTGGCAATCATAGAGTCCAGGGTCGGGCATGCCGAGAAGCTGACATGCTCCCGAATCTTCGCTCTCAACATGTCATGATAGCGGGTCCTCTGCATCTCATCATCCCCTGCATACTGAGGAACTAATAGGGCCCTCTACCGAAACTTGGCGGTAATCTCCGCCACCGACTCTGTCATCTGTCTCATGTCTAGGAATTCTCTGGCTAGCTGCTGAAGCTCCACTGCCGGTGCAAACTCCGCCCTAAACCTGGTCACGAAGTCTGACCAGGTCATAGCCTCGATGACAGAGGCTCCCAATGAGTCTCCAACTGACTCCCACCAATCTCTAGCTCTGTCTCTCAAACATGCCGCCGCAAAGCGGACCTTCGACCCATCCGGGCAGAACCTCGTCAACTGTGCAGACTCAATGTCTACGATCCATCTCCTGGCAGCAATGGGGTTCTTCACCCCGTGAAAATCCGACGCACCACACCCTCTGAAGTCCTTGAAGGACAGCGTGCGCGTACTTGCCTGGCCAGACGCCAAATCACTCCTGAAAGCTCGGAGGCGATCCTCCATCAGCTCAATGATCCCCTCCTTGATCGACCCGAAAATGACCGGGGTCGCCTCAAGGATGCCTCTCGTAATCTCAGATGCGATGAACTCGCGCAACCCATCATCAACTGGTTCAGATCCCGCGCCCGAACCTGATCCTGAACCGGATCCTGACCCGCCCACTGGTCTCTCCCGCAACGTCACCATGCTGAAAATATAACATAACCACTATCAGAATACTGATCACTGCTGCGAGGCCAAACACACGCACTACCAGGTTCCCGGTCTTGTCTCGGCCATTCCCGAATCGAGTACGGATCCTCTGCTTTCAGTAGTACGGGCCCATACTACCTTCCACATCTATCCATACTTTCCTCAGGAACTGCTTCAACTCCACTAGGTCCCTTTCTACAACTTCTGCTTCCAACACTACCCCATCCTAGGCTGACCCTAGGGAAATCTCTGACTCAACTCAAGCCAGTCCTCAGCTGCTGAAGGCTTCCTCGCGATGCCAATTAGCCACCACCTGGATACCATCACATGTGACGAGGCTCAGATAATCCTTTGAGTAAAAGACTCGTCCCTACAACGGTTAGACTCAGACGAGAGCTGCGCAATAGGGTCAAATCCAGCACTCTGAGATTATTCAACCCTGATCACATGTGACGTGATGTATCCACCTAATGGCTAACTCCCATCACTCAAAATCCCGCAATGCACAAAGCAAGCAGCATTCGGACAAGGGGAAAATCTAACCACAACATACTCAAGCAATCATATCCCAATAGCAAGAATCTGAACTAGCATGCAACACAAACTCATAACTCAAGCATAACCTAAACAGGCTATCCTACTACTGTCTAATCAGCACTACTATGCAGCTCAAAAGCACAAATAATAGGCACATAAGGCATCATCCCTAGATCCTTAGTCCTATTCTAGCATGATGTTCTATCAACTGATAAGCATAACATAAACTTGTATGGGTAATTTGGGGTACTTACTTGAGCTCGGTTGATTGCATGCACCACACCTCTTTTCTCTTTTCAAAGTTCTTTTCTTTCTGAATTCTTTTTGCTTTTCCAAAACTGTTTTTCGTTCTCAAAATTCTTTTTACAAAACTGTCTTTTCACTTTTGAAAACTTGTTATCCGACCCCTCAGTTTGAGTTCAGGCACACCCGAGAGTATGCCCGAATCCCTCAAACCAAGGCTCTGATACCAACTTGTAACGTCCCAAAATTCAAGACTAAAAATTTCTTTTAATAAGGTATCACTCAAAGTAAAATCATCAATTCAAAACATAACAGAGTATTAGTTTTCAAAACACATGTTCATTATCAGAGTAAAACATTCCCAGGCTGACTAATCTATGGTGTGTGCCATGCGATCATCCCGAGCTCCATCATTCGCTACCGGAAGAACCTGAAACCAAAACTGAAAGCCGTAAGCACGAAGCTTAGTTAGTTCCCCAGATACCACATACCATACAAACCATTCATAGCCAAGAACCATACATAACTAACTTATCCATAACCAAGTAAGGTGCTATGTGCCAAACATAGTCTTGCCATTATGCCACAGGCTGCACGTGGTCTTCCTGGTTAAGCCTGGGCCACTCCCTGGGTCTTACAGACAAGTTCCAAGGGCCACACCCTGGTCTTATAGACGTATGCCAAGGGCCAGCCCCTGGTCTTACAGACAAATGCCAAGGGCCACCCCCTGGTCTTACAGACAAGTGCCAAGGGCCACCCCCTGGTCTTCTATGCAAGTATCACAAAGACAACCGTACATACTACTCTACTTAGCTAAACAGCATACAGTGTGCCAGAAGCCACCTCCTGGTCTTTCATATCTATAGTATACAATGCGCCAGGAGCCACCTCCCGGTCTTTCATACATATTACCTAGGGCTAACCCCCGGGTCTTCCTATCGTACATAATAACATACTGTGCGCCAGGAGCCACCTCCTGGTCTTTCATGCATATTCTAAATGGGCCGGCATTGGTGCCCTAGACCCATACAAACAGTGAGGAGACTCACCTGATACTGCTGAATTGATGTTGCTAATCCCTTTGACCGCTACCCGACCACTGACTGAACTCCTGCTCTACTTGCTTCCCGAGCTATCAATATCAAAGCAACACTGAGTCTAACTGACCCCCGAAACACAACCAAGTCAACTCAGGTCAAGGTCAAAGTCCTAGTCAAAGTCAACCTTCCAAGTCAACCCTACTCGTCGAGTCACCCTACTGACTCGCCGAGTTCATAAGTCCAGAGTCCTTCCACTCGCGACTCTACTCGCCGACTCTACTGATTCCCGATTCCTGTCCTGTCCAACTCACTGAGTCCTTGCTCGACTCGTTGACTCGAGTCTTAACTCGAAGGGTTTGGGGCTCCGCGACCTGACTCGCCGAGTCTAAGAACAGACTCGCCGAGCACAAGGAAATCTTCATCCAACTCGCCGAGTTCATGCCTATCTTCATCCGACTCGACGAGCTGTTCATCCCACTCATCGAGTTCCTCCTCATCTTCATGGTACCCGCCGAGTCCGCTCAAAGGACTCGCCGAGTCCATTCAGATCTCCTAACATCCAGAGGGCTTTTGAGTCATGCAGGGACTCCAATCCATAGATCCATACTTCCAAAACTCAGTCCCTACATAAAGTTGCAAACTTTACATATAACTAAAGAGATCTAGGCTCAAAACACATTAGGGTTTGGTTTAAGGACACAAGGGCTTCACCAACTACTCATCTCCTGATGCTTTATGACATAATGGACCAACCCAACAATAGATCTGAAGGCAACAACCTATCTAAGCCCTTAACCCGATTTGGGTCTCAACCACCATAAAACCCCCAAATCTCATGACAAAATAGATCTAGATGCAAAGAAGGGGAAATGGCAGCTTAATACCTCCAAGATGAACACAACTGAAGTAGATCTCGAGCACACACTTCTCCCTTGAAGCAATCTTCTTGATCTTCAAGTTTCTCTCCAAAGTTTCCTTCCTCCCAAAGCTATTTCTCTCAATAATGGAAGCTCACACGAATTATAAGGTTTACAAGTCTTCTGGAGTGATATGGGGGCTGAGGGAGGGACATAACACCCTTTATATAGGATACAACTCCCGGAATTAGGGTTTTCCTCGCACAGACCAGACTCGCCGAGTCACCTTGGCCGACTCGCCGAGTCGGTCACTTACTCCTCGACCTGGATCCCGCTCCGACTCGCCGAGTGCCTCCTTGGACTCGCCGAGTCGACCGCTAAACTTAGGGTTTTCTTCCCTTTCTTGGTCTTCAAAACTTTGGATGTTCCATTTCTCACGTAAAGTTGCAAACTTTACGTGCATGCAAGGCCCTAGGGGCTCTAAATGACCAATCTAAGTTTCTAATGGAGCTTTACACCTTAGGAGAGTCTCATCCTTGCAAGACCTGGAAAATTTATTGACTTAGGACTCAAAAGAGGTTCAGATCTGAAGTTTCAGCTTCATATCTAGCTCCCATAACAAAATCCGTTAATGAATAACCAAATAAAGCCCTAGCCTCCACATATGAATGATTCTAGAAGAAAAGAGGTTAAGATAACAACTTATTACCTCCCAAAACGTGCCCAAGCTGGAGTGGATTCTGGATCCACACGAAATCCTTGATGCTAGCCTCTTGATCTACAAGTTTTCTTCACAAAATTCACTTCTCAAAGCTCCAAACACTCTCCAAGCTCACACTCATGGAAATTAGGGTTTCTGGCTCTCAAGGGGTGATAGAGTACAATGGGAGGCGCTAATGGTCCAATATATAGGGTGCAAAAACCCTAAAATTTAGGGTTTTCCACTGCCAGCTCCTACTCGTTGAGTCCCCCATGCCGACTCGACGAGTCACTCATTAAATGACATGTCCTAGCCCGCTGCTACACGACGAGTCACGATGTCAACTTGTCGAGTAGAACTTAAAAAAATGAAATCTAAAAGGAATAATAATGATACCTGACAGTTGGGATGTTACATGTACTCACCCTAGTCGTGCGAAACCTTTGATGTAAGGTTGAATTGGGCTTGGGACTCCGGGGACCTCTCTAGAGGGTACCAACTTTGAGATCGAGAGTGAGATAGATGTATGAAGGTGTGCAAAACTGGAATGACACTGCCTTCTACTTATAGTTGAGTTTTGGAGGTGCACGTTGGGCAAATATTTGCGCCTGCCGTACATGAACATCGTGGCTCCATCCGGAAGTTGCCACGTGTCAGTCCCCCACTCGGCTACGTCACTCACAATCTACTCGAATCCGGTATCAGGCATGCGGCGTACGGAGACGCGCACCTGACGTGCACGAAAAGATTTTGTAAAAATCATAACTTCTTCGTGCGAGCTCCAATCTAAGCCCTCTCTATATCTATGTGATGATCTCAATGGGTTCTACAACTCTCCTTTAGGTTGTTTTGACTAGTTTTTACTTTCATTTTCGTGCTTAACAGGGTTAAAAATAAATGATTTTATAAAAATTATATCTCTCTCATACGGATCCCGTTTTTCGCAAACTTTTTCCTAAAGTTTATATCTCGAGGAGTACTACGAAACTCCTTTTTGCACTTTTAGTCAAAACTCAATGAATCTCTAAGTACAATTTTTACGTAACTAATTTTAATTACATGGTTTATTTCTGTTTTTATAAAATCCATAAATCTTTCCTTTGGAGTCGGATTTTTACGAATCTTATATCCTCGAGTTCACGTTAACAAATACTATCCAAGTATGTTAACCAACTTAGAAAACGTTACAACTTTTCGGATGCTAGTTTTTTTAGCCTAATGGACATTTTCAAGAAATAAATGTAATGGCACATTTGATTCTTGTTATCTCAAAAATAAAATATTACAATACTAATCTATTATATCTATTTTCCTACTCTTTCCTAATGGCGATCAATGACGGAAATCTCTCGGTTGTCACAGTCTCCTCCTGTTTAGGAATTTTCGTCCCGAAATTTTATCTTGACGTCAGGTTCGAACAAGTGAGGGTAATTTTTCTTTCATTTGGTTCTCCCGTTCCCATGTGTACTCTCATCCTTGCTTAGAGTTCCATCACACCTTGAGAATGGGAATCCGGATTTGCTTGAGTCAGTTGACATCTCTTCCCATTATTTCAATCAGAATCCGAAATTTTATCTAAATTTCATCAAGTGGAATGACGAGCGTATCGTCGGAAAGGCACTTCTTAAGATTTGACACATGGGAGACGTTGTGCACGTTATTAAGTTCTTGGGGTAATCTAAGTCGATAAGCAATTGGACTTATCCTTTCGAGGATTTCGAATGGTCCTATGTACCTCAAATTTAGTTTACCCCACTTCCTAAATCTTATAACTCCTTTATAGGGAGATACTTTGAGCATCACCCTGTCTCTAACTTGGAACTCTAGGGTTTTACGCCTCACATCGATGTAGCTCTTTTGATGGTCACGTTCTACCTTCATGCGTTCTCTTATCTGCACTATCTTTTTTCAGTCGTTTCATGGATAATCACTGGGCCTATTCATAGTGTATCCCTTGCGAATTTCTTGGCCAGTTGGGTATTGCAAACTTCTGTCCAACAAATGGGAGATTGACAAGTTTAGCCGTATAATGCTACTTTCATGCTCGTGTGATAACTATTATAGTATGAGAACTCAACTAGACGAAGGTGAGTATCCCATGCACTTCCAAAATCTATCACACATGCTCTGATCATGTCTTCCAGCGTTTGGATGGTCCTTTCACTTTGGGCATTGGTTTGTGGATGATAAACTGTACTCATATCCATGCATGTACCAAGGGACTTTTACAAATTCTGCCAGAAGCAAGAGGTAAACTTACTATCTTTGTCAGAGATAATAGATAAGGGTACCCCATTCAATCTGACAATCTTTCTAAGGTATGTTTTGGTCAACTTCTCCACATTATTCGTCTCTTTTATCGGTATGAAGTGGGTAGACTTTGTTAATCTATCGACAACTACCGATATAGTGTCATAACCAACAGTAGTCTTTGGTAAATTGGTAAAAAATTCCATCACGATCTGCTCCCACTTCCATTCGGGAGTCTACAAATGCTGCAACAATCCCGAGGGTTGTTGATCTTCTGCCTTGACCTTGGAACATGTTAGGGATTTACCTATGTAGGTTGCAATCTCAGCCTTCATGTTTGGCCACCAATAAAGGGCATTTAGGTCCAGATACATATTTGCTGCTCCAGTACAAATGGAATATCTAGTCCTGTGGGCCTTATTTAGAACTAGTTCCTCGACCTCTCCATATTTCGAAACACATACTTGGTTCATGAAATATCTCATTCCATCATCCTTAATTTCAAGTTGTCTTTCCATTCCTATGACACCTTCTTCTATAACGTTTCCTTCCATCAAAGCCTCAACTCCTAATCTTTGAGATTATATTTGACTGGATAGTCATCATGAGTGTTTTGACTCTACGAGGTTTAACTCGTTCTTTACGGCTCAAAGCGTCAGCTACAAAGTTATCCTTTCCTAGGTGGTATCGAATCTCACAATCATAGTCGTTTAGCAACTCTAACCATATTCTTTGTTTCATGTTGAGCTCTTTCTGATCAAAGATGTGTTGCATACTCTTATGATCCGTTTATACTACACACTTTGTTACGGAAAGGTAATGATGCCAAATCTTCAGGGAAAAAACTACCACTCCCAACTCTAGGTTGTGGATCGTGTAGATGCTCTCATGCACCTTAAGTTGTCTTGAGGCGTAGGCTATGACCTTCTCCCTTTGCATCAACACACATCCTAACCCATGATGTGAAGCATCACAATATACTATGAAGTCATTAGTGCCTTCTGGAAGGGATAACATCAGTGCACTACACAACGTGTCTTTTGGAAATTTGTTTCTTTCTGGTCTCCCGAGAGAAAATGTCTATACGAGAGAAAATGTCTATAAATCTCTAGTAATAACGAGCTAGTCCTAAAAATAGACGCACCTCTATTGGCGTTTTGGGCGCTTCCCAATTCTTCACCGCTTCTATATTTGAAGGGTCGACATGTTGTGCTGTTTAATACATGCTGAAGAAAGTGTAATTCTCTTATCCAAACTTCACACTTAGAGAATTTTACGTACAACTTTTCTTTCCTTAACAGCTCTAGGATCACTCGAAGGTGTTGCCCATTCTCTTCCTTGGTTTGTGAGTATACCAGAATATCTTCAATGAATACTATCACGAATTTATTCGAGTAGGGATTGCACACTCGGTTCATAAGATCCATAAAGACAACTGGGGCATTGGTTAATCCGAAGGGCATACCCAAGAACTCATAACGACCATAGCGTGTCCTAAAGGCAGTCTTTGGAATGTCCTCTTCCATGACTCGAAGTTGATGATATCCCGATATCAAGTCGACCTTAGAGAAGTAACTGGATCCTTGCAATTGATCAAAGAGATCGTTTATTCAGGGTAGTGGATATCTATTTTTAATGCTCAACTTATTTATCTCTCTATTTTCAATGCACATTCGAAAAGATCCGTCCTTCTTCTTGACAAATCGAATGGCTACTCCCCGAGCTGAAAACCTTGGTCTAATGAAACCCTTGCCAAGAAGTGCTTGTAGTTAGCTGGAGATGTCTTGCATCTCCTAGGGTGCTAATCTATAAGGAGACTTTGCTACTGGGGCAACTCCTGAAGCTTGATCGATTTGAAGCTCTACTTGTCGAGTTGGCGGCAGACTAGGTAGATCCTTAGGGAATACATGAGGAAAATCACACACCTGAGGTACTTCCTCAATCCTTTTCTTCTTATTGTCTTTCCTATCGATAATATAAGCTAAGAAGGCGAAATACTTTTTCTACAAGTATTTTCTAGCCTTCATGCAGGAGATGATTTTAAGATTTCTACCGGATTTGTTACCATAGAAGATTAAGGGTTCTCCATTTTGTAGAGGTAGAATTAAGGCTTTCTCAAAGCACAATACCTCGATGTGGTTAGAGGATAACCAGTCCATACCAATGATGACGTCGAAACTTCCATTGACCATTAGCATAAGGTCGATGAGAAAAGTTTGTTATTTAATGCTAAGGCACAGTTCCTAAGTATTTCTTTAACACTACCGACTTAGCTGTTAGCCTTTTCTATCCTATAGGCTTCCTTAAGTTTACTAGAAGAATGATTTAACAACTTCCTAAATTTGGGAGTAATATAGCTTCTATCGGCACTGGTATCAAAAAATATATATGCATATAAATTATTGATTAGGAATGTACACGTCACTACCATCAGATCTTGGATGACCTCTCTTGCTCATATGAAAATGCTTTGCTTCAAGAATTATCTCCCTTACCTTTCAACTTTGGAAAATCCCACCTGATATGTCTAATCTCCTTACATTCATAGCACGCTCGACTATCTACTATTGTGTTTCCTCGATTGTGTGGCGTGTTGCATCTGTTGGTAAGATGACCTTTTCTACCCCAGTTGGTACAAACCAACATGCTCCATTATGACAAAACCCACACTCATTGCATCTAGTGCTACTTCCAGAGGTAGTCCTTGTCGAGGGTGTTGATACCACAAACGTCTGAATAAGTTCTCGCTTCTTCTTTGCTGTTTTCCTATCCTTCCTTTTAGACTCCTTACCAAACTTCCTTTTTCTACCCTCCACATCCGGAAGGCCAACCTTCTGAACCATCATTCCATGACGAGCCTCTTGATGGATCAGACTAAAGACTAGTCTCTTGGCATTGTCGAAGGTAGTCATTTTTGAGGCAGTGACTAAGCCATGGATAGGCCGAGGTAAACCTCAAATATACCTCTCTATCTTTTTCTCTTCCGGGGTAACCATCATGGGACATAAGGTGACAAGGTCATTGAAACAACTTGTGTAAGTGGCAACATCAGCTTCCTGCATCGTAAGATTCCACAGCTCCTGCTCTAGCTTCTGCATCTTTTCGAGTCGACAGTTCTCTCCAATCATGAGTTGCTTCAACTCATTCTAAGGCATTGCGTTTTTTACGTTAACACCCATGGTCTTGGTATAACTATTCTACCAACTTAAGGTTGCGCCTACCATGGTGCACATGACGAACTTGAATTTACAGTCCTCCAGACAGAAGCTTATCTCGAAAACCGACTCCATCTTTTCCATCCACCAAGTCAACCCAAATACGCCTTTGTTTTCATATATGGATTTTTGCTTACAATTTATAAAATCTTTATATGAAAAAACTCTAGTTGGACCTTGATTATCTCCTTGTGATCTCTCGCATCTATTACCTTTTAATCCTAAATTCCTAAGGGTTTCTAAGCTTGCTATGGCATCAGCTGCACGTTGGGGCACTAGTGCCTCTATTGTGGCTGAGCTCATAGGCTCGTGATTGGTTTCGTGTTGACCTAGTTAGAAAAGTTAGCTATATCAAGAAAACAAAGCAAACAAGAACACAATAAAATAGTAAGATCACATAGTTTTCATTAACTTTTCACAAACTTTGTACATTAGATTTTCAAAAACAACAAAAGAATGTATAACGGTGTGGTTTGAGCAAGAGTAGTATCTATTTTACACAAAATAAATAACACTTTCCTATTATCGGCTACACTACTATTCCCTCCCTAATACCTAAAAAATGATAGTGCCTAGCTTCCCTAGGTTAGAACTATCTTCCATAATCCCAAACAAACTAACATACATGCTACTTTTTGCACTAACTGATGCTAAAGGCAACTGATCATCACCTCTATAGTGGCCACTCCTATTTCAGACACCAACAACCTTAACTCTGTCTCTCTCACTCGCTACTTGAGACTTTAAATCACGATCTGCTGATACTGTACGTGAGAATGAGTCTCCTACATATGATCATAAGCATGGAGGATCCTCATCTCATCGAAATCTCTGTCCTACTCTAATCCTCTAACTCTACCAGCTAACATCTTGACCTCCCTCCTCAGCGACTCGTGATCCTGCTCCACCCAATGTATGTGATCCTCGTGTCGTGCAACACACGGGACTAACATTGACATCACACTGTTTGTGGGATCCTTTGGGATGGAATCTTGTCTCGGCGCCTCGGATGACTTGTCAATCTCATAAAAACCAATACTATCCTCCTGGATCCACTCGTCCACATGGAGTGTCCATTTGTGGGTAGGGCAGGGTTTCTTTTGAGGGTAGTGATAATTCTTCATATTAGGGCATGAATGTTGAGAGAGGATGAGGGAAGTGGGGCAACAGTCTCTGGGGATGACTCTTACTCAGTAAGGTCCTCCTCCTGAGTCTCCTCACGATCCTAGTGGGAAGACGAATCGGGATAGGACGAACTGTCTACAAGTACTCCACCGATCTCATCGCCATGCTTCTCATCCTCACTAGTTCTTCCTCATCATCAAATGGCTCCTCGTCAGCTTATACCGAGGTAGTCTGTAGGGGCATCTTTGGATCGTAATCAATCTCAGTCTCGGGCGTGTGTGGCACCACCTGATCTCTCTTAAAATAAGGATGCGACATCCAGTCCCATATGTCCTCCATATCGCTCCAATTCCAACATAAGACATCAAACATGTAGATGTTTATGAGAAATCATATATAATATGTATAATTTCCTATTTTATATAGCCTTTCCCAAATCGAGTGCGGATCCTCTGCTTTCAGTAATACGGGCCCATACTACCTTCCACATCTATCCGTACTTTCCTCAGGAATTGCTTCGACTCCACCAGGTCCCTTATCCACTACTACCGCTCCCAGCACTATCTCATCCTAGGCTTACCCTAGGGAAACCTCTGACTCAACTAAAACCAGTCCTCAGCTGTTGAAGGCCTCCTTGTGATGCCAATTAGCCATTACCCGGATACATTCACATGTGACGAGGCTCACATAATCCTTCGAGTAAAAGACTCGTCCCTACAACGGTTGGACTCAAACGAGAGCTGCGCAATAGGGCCAAATCCAGCACTCTGAGATTATTCAAACCTGATCACATGTGACATGACGTATCCACCTAATGGCTAACTCCCATCACTCAGAATCCCACAATGCACAAAGCAAGCAGCATTCAGACAAGGGGGAAATCTAACCACAACATACTCAAGCAATAATATCCACACAACAAAAATCTGAACTAGCATGCAACACAAACTCATAACTCAGGCATAACCTAAACAGGCTATCCTACTACTGTCTAATCAGCACTATCATGAAGCTCAAAGCACATATAACAGGCACATAAGGCATCCTCCCTAGATCCTTAGTCCTAATCTAGCATGCTGTTCTACTAACTGATAATCAATTCATAAACTTGTATGGGTAATTTGGGGTACTTACTTGAGCTCGGCTGATTGCATGCACCACGCCCTTTTTCTCTTTTCGAAGTTCTTTTCTTTTCTGAATTCTTTTTGCTTTTCTCAAACTGTTTTCTTTCCCAAAACTCTCTTTTTACAAAACTGTCTTTTCATTTTGAAAACTTTTTATCCGACCCCTTAGTTTGAGTTCAGGCACACCCGAGAGTATGCCCGAATCCCTCAAACCAAGGCTCTGATACCAATTTGTAACGTCCCAAAAATTCAAGACTAAAAATTTCTTTTAATAAAACATTACTTAAAGTAAAATCATCAATCCAGAACATAAACAGAGTATTAATTTCCAAAACACATGTCTAGTATATTGTGTGTGCCATGCGATAACCCCGAGCTCTTCCCTCCACTACCGGAAGTACCTAAAACCAAAACTGAAAACCGTAAGCACGAAGCTTAGTGAGTTCCCCACCCTACCACATACCATGCATAACCACATTCTGCACATACTGGGCCACGCCCGCTAACCTGGGCCTCGCCCCTACCTCGGGCCACGCCCGCTACAACGGCCCCGCCGCTCCAGGCCCCGCCTGGCTTCGAGCCCCGCTCGGATATAGATCTATTTCACTTAGGCCTCGCATGTCACCGGGTCTCACCCGCTAACATATAATAGCACATAAACATATCACAACACATAAGCTAAACACATACCAACGGATCCTGTCCAAAGGACTCGCCTATCCTGGGCCTCGCCCTTGTCCTGCTACTGATGAGTCATGGAACCCAATCCATGCTCCTACTGATAGTGAGATACGGGCCCAACCCACACTCACTATTTCCCTAACTTGGGCCTCGCCCCTGATCCGTTGCTAATGAGATGTGGAACACCATCCACACTCTGCTCTTGGTGAGGTACGGGACCTCGCCCTCACTTACCTTCCTACCAGGCATATACAAGTATCACACAGACAACAAGTATAAACTATCACATGAACCATTCCTTGGGCACCCGCCCGCTATCATTGGACCTCGTCCTGAATATCATACTAGCATACTGTGCTTAGGGCTAACCCTAGGGTCTTCTACTCATAACTACATGGGTCAACATTGTGGCCGTAGACCCATTCACACAAAAGGGAAACTCACCTCGAACTGCTGAACTTGCTGATAACCTTCTGGATGCTGACCGACAATTCCCTGAACCGTTGCTCCTCTAGCTCCCCGAGCTACCAATATCAATGCAACACTTAGTCTAACTGACTCCCGAAAGTCAACCAAGTCAACTCTGGTCAAAGTCAACCTCCCAGGTCAACCCTACTCGCCTAGTCTGCCTACTGACTCATCGAGTTCATAAGCTCAGAGTCCTTCCATTCGCGACTCGACTCGCCGAGTCAGTCCATGACTCGCCGAGTCTACCGATTTCCGAGTCCTGACCTGTCCAACTCACCGAGTCTCCACTCGACTCACTGATTCGAGTCTCAACTCGAAGGGTTTGGGGTTTCGCGACTTGATTCGCCGAGTCCAAGAACAGACTCGCCGAGTCCAAGACAACCTTCAACATACTCGCCGACTTGTTCTTCCAACTCGCCGAGTTCCTGTCCAACTTCATCCGACTCAACGAGTTGCTCATCCCACTCGTCAATAAACGTAATAAAATGGTAAAAAGGGGTATCGATCCTCGGGGAAATGGTTGTATTCAATCACCAATGCAATTCAATAGAACTAGTGAAATTAAACTAATTAACTACAATTAAACTAAAAGGGGGTTTGTTTGATTACTTGCAAACTAAAATAATTGAATAACTAAAATCCTTGCAATTAAGCAAGTTGATGAGATGCTCAAAGATTGGGAATAATTGGTTAACTAAGGCAATTCAACACAATGAACATTTGTGTGTTAATCATTAGGATCTAATACAAAGCTTATCCTTCATCCCAAATTGGTTATAACAATCATGAAGCATGATATGCCAAGATTCCTCATAGGTAGTATGGAGGTTGGGGAAGCCCACAACACACCTTCTTAATTAAGATCAAGGGTCAATTAAAGCAATTAATCCCAAGAAATCAATTAGCCTTAAGAATGAAGGAATTCCTAATTCCTAGAGGATGTCAAATGCTTACACATCCATAAAGGAGATATGATTCATAAGCTAGAGATGATTTCTACCATCAAAAGACTTTGTTCTAGATAAATTCAATGATCCAATGCAAAATCAATGAAATAAATCAACCATTGCTCAATCAAATACTAAGCTCATGATCCAAGCATCAAATAAGCATAAGAATTGCAAACTAGAATCATAAACATGGAATAAATTGATAATCAACATAAATCCTTAAAAACCCACAAACATTCATTGGTTTTCAGCCAAAGTCAACCAAATAAGAGTATTAGCCACTCATGGCAACAAAGTAACAAGAACAATAATCTAATTGCATAAAGAAACTACCTAAGATTTAGAAAGATGAAAGGAAATGATTTCTAGCTCCCAAAATCGCCTCTTGCAGGTCTCCAATGGTGGAAAAACGTGAATGAGCCTCTAGATCTGATCCCTAAGAGTTATGGTGAGCCAAATGACCAAAATGCCCAAACTGGGCAGTTGCGCGGGTACCCACGCGACGAAAATCCCACCCGCGTAAATATTGTTGTAATGCTATTGGTCCTTCCTTCCACCACTCCATCCTTCCACCACCAAAGATTCCTTTGGTCCCCCCCCCCCCCCTTGTCCAGGTAATTTGAATCCACCAATCATCATTTAGCCACCAAATGGATGCTCCAAGCCCAAAATTAGAAATTTATGATCCATATTCACAAGCCCAAATAATCCAAGCCAATAACTTTCAAAGCCCAATTCTTCCTCTTTGATTCCGCCAAGCCCAATAATGCCTCGGGAGCCCACTAAGCCCGTCTCCAATCAACCCGCAACCGAAACAAGCACCGAAAAACCTACAAAATATCTCATGCAACATAACAAGCACCCGGTATGATCCATAATAAAGAAAATAAAGAATATACAATGCAATAATAATAAAAAGATCTAAAAATCTAAAATAAACTAATAAAAACAAGGAAATAAAATAAGCTATCAAATCACCCCAAGCTTAAACCTAACTTGTCCTCAAGTTAGAACAAGACTAAAAATGAGCTCGGGATGAACTATCTAAAAAGGAAAAAGAAAGATACCATAGAACTTGGTCAACATCAGTCAACATGGTCAGAATTAGTCCTTCAATGGACCCTATGCATCTTCAAATTGTTCCCCGCTTTAGAACCATAAGCCATATTCTTAACCACTTGATGCGCGAATAGATCACGGCTGGATGCGGTCGTGGTGTGCAAGACAAAGGAAATAGAGATGCGCCAAGTGGGGGCACTTTAAATCACCAATGTAGACCATAGTGCACGAAGGAAAGGCGCCTCTTCACACACTATGACTCCTACATTTGTCAGGCCAAAGTGTATAATAACGAAATAGGGTTTTGCAGCACGGCCTCCGGGCAAACATCCGGTTTCAGAGGCTTCTCCCTCATACTGTCCTTTACAGTCTACCGTCTCATCGTCGGGGCCTTTTCTCACCAAAAATCAAAAATAAAATAGAATAGAATAATAAAAACTCTACTTATCCTAAATCTAAACCTAACAACCTAAATATTCAATCTTGAACTTCTGCTATTGGGTCTTCAATCACATTTGCTGTTTTTTTTTAAATCATATATATAACATGAGTCTTGAACTTGGAATCTTGTTCTTCTTTTTGTGTTGCTCTTGTTCTTCATTTTTTCTTCTTTGCTTTTGTTGCTTTTCTTGAATCATCTTTAATAGGCTCTTATTGTCTTCACTTTTTCAAATTTCTTCATTCTTTGTGTTGCTTCTTGGAAGGTCTAAGGAATTTCACCAAGTAACATAGGACTCCAATAGTGAAAATTGAGTGATAGATAGAGACTAATATGAACACCAAATGATCATTGACAATGTGCCAAGATCAACTAAAAAGGGTGGGGAATGACTCAAAAATGGGTGTTACCGAAAATACTAGGTCCTAGAAGATGTGAATTGGGAGACCCACTTCAAAGTTCATCAAGAACCTCAATGCAAGGTGTGATAAACAAAATCTATCTAACTATCTACTCTAGACCCCTAAAAAAATGATAACCTATCCTAAAAAGGCGGTGAGAATCTAACTAATCAAGGCTCGGACGAGACTAGGGAGTACTAAGGGGTACTCCCTCCAAAACCAAGATGCGATTCTTCAATATCTTCAATGTCTTCAAAATACCTTACCGGGCTAGTCTTTGCTCGCACACATTGGTATGACCAACCACATCCTTCCGCACCTAGACCCAATTAAGCTACCTGCATCTGACCCCCACACAAGCGGTCTCAAAGTGGTTTGTGAGGCCCAAAACGTGTCCCGTTCATCAAATACAAGGAATTCCATATCAAGACCCGGGACTAATCTATGATTCAATACTTATGACTCGGCGCTATGGTACCTGTAGGGATGAGAAGACAAGAGAGAACAAAAATGCATGAACTTAAACTAGAATGCATCTAAAAAGTATGAAAATTAGAAAAGAAAGAAACAAAATATGCAATTTTTTTTTAAAATTTTTTTATGCAATTTTTTATGAATGACCTAAATGACTAACTCTAAATGCAACTATATACAACCTAAATGCAATAAAAATAAAAGATTAGATTACCTCACCCCAAGCTTAAAATTAAGCACTGTCCTCAATGCTTAGGATGAGAGTAAGGAAGGATCATACCGGGATCAAGGTGGAGGAGGCCCGCGAGGACGGTATGGAAGCAACACATGGGTCGCATAATGATGCTTGGATGGAGTTCTTGGCCGCCTAAATACACATGGATGAAAGCTTGGTCGCGCAAAGGACGCATATGAAATGGATCAAAATTTTCTTCTGAAATGACATATTTGCGCGGGTGGGGGGCAGCCGCGCGCACATGTCAGAATACATCCAATGTTGGGGTAATTTGGAACTCGGAATCTGTGCGGCTGAGGGTCGGTCACGCAATGGCTGTGCGGTCACCCGCACGCAACAATCAGAGAGCACCCCATGTTGGTGTAATTTGGAACTCGGGACCTGCGCGGCTGGGGTCGGTCGCGCAAAGTATGCGCAGGCACCCGCGCAAAAGTCAAATTTTTGGAATTTTTCAAACTTCACCAAAATCACTAGAAGACTTCTATATGCTTATTTTTAGGCCAACTTCAAGTTTAGAAACACCCAAAACTTCAAGCGGAGATTATTTATTCACAATGCATTTATTTAACGTCTTTGCGAAGACATAGCCCCGCTTCCGTCAACCTTCGTAAATCGGTGTTTCCATTGTTACGTTGTCGAATTCTCTCGTGTCAAAGCCTTCATAAAATAGTTTCAAATGGTGCCCATTCACTTTGAAGATTTGGTTTGTTTCTAAACTCTTGATTTCAACCACACTAGGATCAAACACTTTTATAACAATAAAAGGTCCATGCCATCGAGATCGCAATTTTCCCGGGAATAGCTTTAAGCGTGAATGATAAAGAAGAACTTTTTGACCCGGAATAAAGTGTTTTTGGGTTATGAGCTTGTCATGAAATGCCTTTTTCTTCTCTTTGCACCTTTTGAACCTTTTGATTATCTTCTTCTTGACCACTTCCAACATTGGAGGATCCAATCTTCTTTGAGGTTCCCTCTTAGGATTACAATCATCTTCCATGATTATCTTGTCTGTGCATACATTAGGGCTTATCCTATTTATTGGCTCAATCACATCAACCCAATACAATGGATAAATGTTACTAGGGTACTTCATTCCTTCAAAGATGTTGAAGTGAATGGTTTCTCCATCAAACTCCATAGTTATCTTTCCTTTATGGACATCAATGATTGTGTGAGCGGTATGCATGAAAGGTCTTCCAAGGAGGATCATAGATGATTTGGAAGGAGTCTTCTCTTCAAGATCAATGACATAAAAATCTACCGGAAAAACAAGTTGATTAACTTGTACTAACACATCCTCCAACACTCGTCTTGGAGACACACTTGACTTGTCTGCTGATTGAATGATTACTCCAGTTTCTTCCAAAGGTCCAACACTGAGAGATTGAAAAACCGAATATGGCATCACATTGATCGAGGCTCCAAGATCTAGCATGGCACTTTCGACATGCAAATCACCAATGGTACAAGGGATAGAAAATATTCCCGAATCCTTGCATTTAGGAGGTAACTTCTTTTGGATAACCGCAGACACATTTGCATTGACTTGAATCTTTTCATTTGCCTTGACTTCTCTCTTCTTGGTGCATAAATCCTTGAGGAATTTTACATAACTTGGAATTTTCTTAATAGCATTCAATAGTGGAATGTTGATTTGGACCTTGAGAAAAGTTTCAAATAATTCATTTTCTTCCTCTGTCTTCTTGGAAAAGGCTAGCCGGGAAGGGAAGGGAGGTGGTATAACCAATGGTTTGATGGGTTTGTTGGAAGAGTCAGGTTGATCAACGTTTGGCACAACCGGTTCCTTTGGACTAGCTTCAACCTTCAGAGGCTCAACAACAATAAGCTCATCTTCTTCTTCTCTTGAAACTCTTTTAGGGTTGCTTTCTCCAAGTGTTTTTCCACTTCTCAAAGTTATTGCACTCACATTATGGTTCTTCTCGGTTTGAGATGGATGTCTGCCCATTTGTTCTATCTTGTTGAGAGCGGTTGCCAAGTCTCCAATTTGTACTTGAATGTTAGAGAAAGTATTCTTGGTTTCTTGTCGAAATTGGGTTTGGCTTTGAGCAAGAGAAGTGACAAGTTCTTGAAGGCTCATTTGATGGGTACCACTTGATTGGCCTTGTTGTGGAGGTTATTGGTAATTTGGAGGGTTATAAGAATTTTGTGGATATGGAGGTTTTTGGGATTGGTATTGTGGATGTTGGAGTCTCATCAAAAGATTTGGTGGATTTTGCTTTGGTGGATAAGGGTTGTTTTGGTTATTCCTCCAATTTGGGTTGAAATTATTTTGAAATCCCATGGGTCTTGGTTGACTTTGATATCCGCCCATTGCATTCGCATCTTCCAGTTCACTTCCAAGTGTGGGACACTTATCCGTATAATGTCCCGTCATTGCACAAATACCACATACCATCAATTGTTGACCACTTCCCACCACCATTTGACTTAACACATTAGTCAAATCCAAGAGCTTTGATTCCAAGTGTTGAGTGTTGCTAACTTCACCAACCACTTGTGTAGAATTTCTCTTCATGTCATTTCGAGTCCCAAAATTCCTTTGATTTTGAGAAATGGTACCAAAAAGTAATCGGATCTCGTGAGGGGTTTTGTTGAAGATGTCACCACCACTTGAAGCATCAATCATCCTTTGATCTTTTTCATTCATGCCCTCATAAAATTGTTGAAGAAGTAATTGTTCGGGTATATTGTGTTGAGGACAACTTGTACACAAATTGTTGAAGCGCTCCCAAAAATCATGAAATGTTTCATTTTCCCCTTGACGAATCCCCAAAATGTCACTTCTTTGACTTGAAATGCAGGAGGTGGGATAGAATTTGCTATTGAAGGCCTTGAGTAACTCTTCCCATGTGTGAATTGATCTCGGTGGTAAGTTGAATAACCACTCTCTAGCTTTGTCATCCAAGGTGAGCGGGAATGCGGTTAACTTGAAATCATCCAATGTCACATTGTCGAGCAACATACTAACACATATCATATGAAAGGACTTCAAATGCTTTTGAGGGTCTTCTCTATCCAAACCATGGAACTTGGTAAGTTGATGTATGAAACTTGACTTCAATTCAATCCCTCGGCGGTTTGCGGGATAAACAATAGCAAGAGGTGTATGAGTAACATCCATTTACATCATTTGTCTAAGTGTCAACTCTTGAGGGGGATTGGGTGGATTGGGGTTGTTGGGATTTTGTTGCAAGTAATTGGGATGTTGTTGGTAAGGTGGATATGTGTATTTTTGGGGATTGTAGATTGGTGGTGGAGAAGGTTGGTAGTTAGGGTATTGGTTGTAAGGAGGTTGTTGTTGTGGGTACATTGGGTTTTGGTACATTGGAGGGTGTTGGTAATTGGGTTGATTTGGGTAATGTACTTGTTGAACTTGAAAAACATTGTTCTGAGGTTGGTTGTTTTGGTTGAAGTGTTGGTTTTGTAGTTATGGTGGTGGTTGATAATTGGGTTGGTTTTGAGGAGGGGCTTGATTCCAAGGTGGCATATCAATGAGAGGTTCTTGTGGTTGTTGTCTTGGTTAATGGGGTGGGGTATTGGCATCTTGATTGATTGGGTTTAGATTGGGATTGTGAGGTGGAGTGTGATTCATGGCTATGTGGTTTTCAAACGGAATGTCTTCAAAGGAATGACCAACAATTGGAGAACTCGGTTCGGTGTCGGTATCACTTGAAGTATGAACTTGATCTTCTATGTTGATTAGTGGAGAAGAGGAAGAAGCTTGAACTAGTTGTCGTTGCTTTGCTTGTTTGGCTAACTTTTTCAACCTTTTTGCTTCTCTTTCAATTTCCGGATTGTAGAGTAGTTCACCGGTTCTTGTAGACCTAGGCATAAACAATCAAATAACAATAACCAATTTCCCTGGCAACGGCGCCAAAACTTGGTGGGATGTCAAGCCCACCAAGAAAATTACACCCTTTGATTGCTAAATAAACGTAATATAATGGTAAAAAGAGGTATCGATCCTCGGGGAAATGGTTGTATTCAAATACCAATGCAATTCAATAGAACTAGTGAAATTAAACTAATGAACTACAATTAAACTAAAAGGGGGGTTGTTTGATTACTTGAAAACTAAAATAATTGAATAACTAAAAACCTTGCAATTAAGTTGATGAGATGCTCAAAGGTTGGGAATAATTGGTTAACTAAGGTAATTCAACACAATGAACATTTGTGTGTTAATCATTAGGATCTAATACAAAGCTTATCCTTCATCCCTAATTGGTTATAGCAATCATGAAGCATGATATGCCAAGATTCCTCATAGGTAGTATGGAGGTTGGGGAAGCCCACAACACACCTTCTTAATTAAGATCAAGGGTCAATTGAAGCAATTAATCCCAAGAAATCAATTAGCCTTAAGAATGAAGGAATCCCCAATTCCTAGAGGATGTCAAATGCTTACACATCCATAAAGGAGATATGATTCATAAGCTAGAGATGATTTCTACCATCAAAAGACTTTGTTCTAGATAAATTCAATGATCCAATGCAAAATCAATGAAATAAATCAACCATTGCTCAATCAAATACTAAGCTCATGATCCAAGCATCAAATAAGCATAAGAATTGCAAACTAGAATCATAAACATGGAATAAATTGATAATCAACATAAATCCTTAAAAACCCACAAACATTCATTGGTTTTCAGCCAAAGTCAACCAAATAAGAGTATTAGCCACTCATGGCAACAAAGTAACAAGAACAATAATCTAATTGCATAAAGAAACTACCTAAGATTTAGAAAGATGAAAGGAAATTTTCTAGCTCCCAAAATCGCCTCTTGCAGGTCTCCAATGGTGGAAAAACGTGAATGAGCCTCTAGATCTGATCCCTAAGAGTTATGGTGAGCCAAATGACCAAAATGCCCAAACTGGGCAGTTGCGCGGGTACCCACGCGACGAAAATCCCACCCGCGTAAATATTGTTGTAATGCTATTGGTCCTTCCTTCCACCACTCCATCCTTCCACCACCAAAGATTCCTTTGGTCCCCCCCCCCCCCCCTTGTCCAGGTAATTTGAATCCACCAATCATCATTTAGCCACCAAATGGATGCTCCAAGCCCAAAATTAGAAATTTATGATCCATCTTCACAAGCCCAAATAATCCAAACCAATAACTTTCAAAGCCCAATTCTTCTTCTTTGATTCCGCCAAGCCCAATAATGCCTCGGAAGCCCACTAAGCCCGTCTCCAATCAACCCGCAACCGCAACAAGCACCGAAAAACCTACAAAATATCTCATGCAACATAAGAAGCACCCGGTATGATCCATAATAAAGAAAATAAAGAATATACAATGCAATAATAATAAAAAGATCTAAAAATCTAAAATAAACTAATAAAAATAAGGAAATAAAATAAGCTATCACTCATCCCACTCGTCGAGTTCCTCCTAATCTTCATGCTACTCGCCGAGTCCACTCAAAGGACTCGCCGAGTCCATTCAGATCTTCATACATGCAGAGGACTTTTGAGTCATGCATGGACTCCAAACTGTAGATCTACCCTTCCCAAGCCTATTCCTCACGTAAAGTTGCAAAATTTACGTGTAGAGAAGGAGATCTAGGCTAAATACACCATAAACTAGGGTTTAAGGCAAAGAGGCTCCATAATCAACTCAAGGGCAGTTACTTTATGCTTCACAAGGCCAAAATATGCTTAGATCCGAAGTAGCAACTTCTGATCTGGCTTCTAACTCAAATGGATAACTAAACATGGCTAAAAAGCCCCAAAAGTCGCAACCATAATAGATCTAAAGGAAGGAAACAACTTAATACCTTCAATAACTCGGAAAGGTTCCCCAAACTTTAGATCTAAGGCCAATCCTTGAAGCTTCAGTGATTCCCCTCTTTCTTCTTCCTTCAAATCACCCAAAAATGGCTTGGAAGCTTGGATGAGCAACAATGGGGCTTAGGGTTCGAGTTCTGGGTGAGAGAGGCAGTAAAGGAACCCTACGGGAGAGAATGAGACGTTTAAATAGGCTCCAAGTCCCGGATTTAGGGTTTTCCTCGTTCACACCAAACTCGCCGAGTCTCCTTAGCCAACTCGCCGAGTCGATCACTTACTCCTCGACCCGGATCCCGCTCGGACTCACCGAGTTCCTCCTTGGACTCGACGAGTCGTCCCTTAAACTTAGGGTTTCCTTTCCTTTCATGGCCTTCCTGACTTTGGGTGTTACAACCTCTCTCTTCAACAGTAGTTTTTGCCAATTACTAGTTTTGAGGGCAACCCAAAAAAGGTTTTGTTTTTAATTCAAGTATATATCAATTTAGTTATTGGCTTAGACACCTAATCCAATATTGACTAATTTAGAATGCTTCATGGACCTTATGGACGAGGAAAGTTGTGATCTTTTTCCTTCCCTTATAGCCATGCGACTTATGTTGGCCCTTTTTGGTGTATTAAAGTTTAGATCTTGGAAGTTTGAGACATTATTCTAGATAAAGTTGAAAACTCTATCCATCTAAACATCATGTTGATTTAGATATGAAGGTTTGAGACTTTGACTTAATGGATTAAGTTAAGAAAGATGATTTTTTTGGGTCCCTTTGAGACATAAAGTCTACATCTTGATGGTTTAGATCTTCCTAATGGATAAAGTTAGAAAATTTATGTAGTAAGACATTGGAAAGGATCATATTTGAGCTTTGGAGCTCCTGAAATCAGAAGAAAATGGATTAAGATCGTTTGAGCGGTTAAAACCAGTCCCCATGGCATGGCCTTAGGCTGCCACGGCGTGGCCTCTAGGGAACCCCTTAATATAAATTATTATTTTATAATTGGTAATAGTTACATAATTATTTTTGCGACATGTCAAAAGTTAGGGAAATAGACTTTTTAAGGTAATTAACTTTCCAGTTTGTTCACATGTGTGTAACTATCTTTTTTTGTACACATCTAGGTAACAAATTTTTTGAAAGTATTCACATATGACCATTATGACTGGCTGTAGCAGATTACATCCGGTCATAATGGTCATATGTGAACACTTCCAAAAAGTTTGTTACCTAAATGTATACAAAAAAAGATAGTTACCTAAATGTGAACAAACCGACAAGGTAAGAATAAATTACACGAATGGTCCATGTGGTTTGGGTGCGTTTGGTCTCTAACTTATTTTTTAACTCGGATGATCCCTACTGTTTATTTTTGTTGTGCGTTTGGTTTTGTCTTACCTTAAAAGACTATTGTGCCATTTTTAATTTATTTTTTAATTTATTTTCTTATGTATGTATTTATTTTTTATATATTTAAAAAAAAATCAATAGACCCCACATCTCTATATCTCCTAAATATGGAAATGAAATAGAAATTAAGGAGGATGAAAGATGGGATGGTGACCGGTGAGACCGAACTTAAATTTCTGAAATGTGGTTTTTGATTTAGGGTGAGGAGATACAAATATGTGGGGTCTATTAATTTTTTTAAATATATAAAAAATAAATACATAAATAAGAAAATAAATTAAAAATAGCACAATAGTTTTTTGTAGTAAGATAGGGACCAAACGCACGTCAAAAATAAATAATAAGGATCATCCAAGTTATAAAATAAGTTAGAAACCAAACGCACAAAATACCCAAACCACATGGACCATTCGTGTAAATTACTCTTACTTTTTCGGTTTGTTCACATTTGGATAACTATTTTTTTTGTACACATTTAGGTAACGAATTTTTTTGAAAGAATTCACACACTTCCAAAAAGTTTATTATCTAAATGTGTACAAAAAAAATTGTTATCAAGATATAAACAAATCGAAAAATTAATTATCTTAATAAGTTTGTTTCCCCAAAAATTAAAAGTAAATAATTTAAATTTGCTTTTTTTTTTCCCTAACATTCCCCTGGTTATATATAAATTTTTGAATATTCAAAGTCAACAACAGTACAATTAAATTGAAAAAGCAAAAAACTAATGATAACATAGTTGTGAATGTAATCTTTTAGACCCCTAATCACGTGAAATTATTTAAAATATGCCTTAATTTACTGAAAAGAAAACACCTCTCACAGGTTTATAATCCTACCCTTTGTCCGTTTATTCTTGTTTCCATGCATGAATCCAGTTTTTATTTTTATTTTATTTTGCAGAAAATAAACCGATGCTAACTGATCTTCGTAAACCAGTCGTTATATATATACGTTTTAAAATTCACTGCTAGTAGAATAAATGTATCTTAGCCAGTTAAGGAAAAAATATATTTTGACAGAGACCCAAATAACTAAAGGTGGTAAAAAAAAAGTAAGCTTGACCAACTATCCAACCCTCTTTTTTTTTCTGGCTTCCCAATAAATTTTATGAATAATAGGGCTGGTCGTTTGATTTTATAGGCCATGTGCCTAAATCAAAAATGAGTCTTTCAATATAAATTTTTATATAAACAAAAGATATTATATATTAATATATAATTATTATAAAATTAATCAAACTAAAAACTATCTTGATCCTTTACTGATGTGTCCCTAATTCATTATTAATATTAATGTATGTAAAAAGAAAGGACCCCAAAAACGACATGAACTATATACAGTCGCATACCCCAAATTACATACCAAAAGCAATGAGTAGTTATTGCATTTATGGAATAAAATTATGGGCTTGTAACATTATAAATACTCGATTTTAATCTTAAAATCTTTATTATGTTTAAGATCCTAAGGATGAAAAACAATCTCTCCGTTTAAAAACAAGAAGTATGTAGATATCTTGATATATAATAAAAGTGTCTTCAATCATTCAATTAGTTGTAATCACTCACTAACTTGTATGGACATTTTGTTCGCAAAGTATCCATACTTCTATATTTATTCACATTTGAAGCATGCATGTAAATGTGCTAAAAAAGTGTAGGGGAAATATTAATATGTAGCACTTATTGTAAAATTTTAAAAACTACTTATTAATTTGATCCGTTGGATATATAATGTATCCAAAATTGATAAAATTTTATGTAATTGGAATGAAATTACTATATATACGAAAAAAAATGATTTCAAAAAATGGGATTTTTGTCGTATGTTTATTGTATCCATGTAGTTTTCGATCTTGTTCTATAGGTATTTTACATTATGTAACTAAAAATGACCCAATTTAGTAAATTGATCAAAATTGTTACATCTACGAAAAAACCATATCCACAAAAAGTAAATTTCTTGTTGTGCTTCAATTGATATATTGTTCTATCTTTGACTCTAGTTATGTGGGTATTTAAATTTGATCCACAAGGGATATCTGGTATTGACATTGTGCACGTCAACTCAAGTGGTTGAAAGTTAAAGTTTTTTTTGGGACAATTATGTAGTTTAGGAGTATATTAAAGAAACATAATTAAAATCAACATATATATTATCTCAGATAAATTGGAATCTATACCTCTCTGAAAACTCCTGATAAAAAAAGTGATGTTATAGTTTTTATGGATGTATATTTTGAATCTTGTTGTGCGTATACAAATTTACCTTAGAGAATTTTCAAGAATGGTCGTATACATGTTTACAACTAGTAACGAGTGGCCAGAGGCTCTCTTTCTCTCTCTCTCTCTGTCTCAATTATTAAGTCTTTAGACAACAAAACATGACCCATGTCTTTTGTTTTCTAGCATTTGGAAGGAGTATCTATCTCCATCTTTCTGTTTGTTTTTCATCTTCTTCTTCCACACTTCACATACCAAAGCCAAAAACAACAAAAACACCGCATAATTCTTTCTTCTTTTGTATCTAGTTTCCTAAACATTTTTAGCAGTAGATCCATCACAAGAATGAGTTGATGGCATCCGGAGTTCATGTTATGGAGAAACCGATTCAACTTCAACAACAACATCATCACCAACAACAGCAACAGCAACAGCAACAGCAACATCAACTGCAACAACAACAACAACAACATCAACCACATGAAGCGTTGAAGTGCCCACGATGTGATTCATCGAACACAAAGTTTTGCTACTACAACAACTACAGTTTGTCGCAGCCAAGACATTTCTGTAAAGCTTGTAAGAGGTACTGGACCAGGGGTGGTACCTTGAGGAATGTCCCTGTGGGTGGTGGTTGCAGGAAGAACAAAAGAGTCAAGAGACCAATCACGACTACTGTTCATGCTGCAGCTAACACGAACACGAACCCTAATCATAATCATAATCCTAACCCTAGACCTAACCCTAATCTTGATCATAATCATCTCCAATCTTCCACCACCTCAAATAGTAACAGCAATCATCATCTCAACCCATTGTTTTATGGGTTATTACCTCAAAACCCCAATTACCCAAGATCTGATGCTAGGGTTTCTAGCGTAAACGAAAACCTTGTTTCTGGTTATGATCTTCCTCATCAACCTCATATGAATGTACAAGGATTAGGGTTTTCGTCTATGGGACAAGGAGGTTCACTTGTGGCTAACCATGGTCATAATTCAAATTTAACTTTTTCAAACTACAACTCCTCCATGTATGGTGGTGGTTCGACTACTAGCTCCACTAGTGCTCCTACAATGGCTTCTCTCTTAGCTTCAAGCCTTAACCACCAGCAACAAAGATTCATGGGGTTTGCAAATTATGATGGTGGTTCGATGGTTAAAGATCTGAAAATGGAAGAAGCAAGAAACAGGATGGAATGGAATAACAACAATTTTCATGTACATAATAAGCATGATCAAATCGAAGCAGCTGTTTCTTCTGATCCGAATTCTCTTCTATGGGATACCGATGGTGGAGGTTGGCAGCTTGATCCTTCAACCAACATTGGTTCATCGGTTCCTTCCTTGATCTAATTCGAAATCCCCATCATTTTTTTCCAGTTAGTTTCTGAATGATCTTTTTTCACATGATCACCTTCTTTTTTTCACTAAACTTTGGTCTGTTTTAGTTAGTTTAGGCAAAATTCATGTCAAAGCATCGATGGGAGGGGATTGGATCGGAGTGATCATGTCAGCTAGCAAAGTAAATTTCAGCCTTTTAGATTTTACACCAAAAGGTTGGAAATTAAATAAAAGATCAGTTTTGCGCTGAGAGGAACCTCGGATCCTCTTCATCTCATCGACCCAAGTTTGATCATCAACAATTTATGCAAGAATCTGCAATACCAAGAATTTGGGTTCAATACTCCTGGTGTGTTCTTCTATCTTTTCTTGTGTATATAATTAAGTAATATGCTCTATATAAATTAGGGTTTGTGGTGGGTTTTTCAAGGAGTGGATATTTTTGTTTTTTCTTTATGGATTAAAAGGGAAAGAACGAGGGTATATTGGTATAGAAGAGAGGGGGATATGTTTAACGTTCAATCTTTCAGTGTAATGTGTTTGAATTTGATCTTGTTCATCGTATTATAATTAATATCTAAATTTTAAACTCCCTATTTATGGTTTTTGATAAAATGATTGTATAATTCTTTCAAATCAATTGCATTGCGTTGGGTTGATAACACGTCATATATAATACACGTACATCAATCAAATCAACAAATTACAATCAGATTTCTTACCCATTTTTCGTAATTAAAGATATAATTAAAAATAGTTATATATTGTTGACATATCGAATGTTTTTATATGAGTTAACCAGGAATCTTGAAATCTGTGGACATGTCTATATAAGATGAACTTTATTAGATTCTTTTAACTGTCTCTTGGAATGCGGAGCACAAAGCACAAACATTTTGCATTTTATGTAACTTGAGTCACGTACCTTGGTGTTTGTGAGCTTTGTTAATTTCTTATAATAAGATTTTTTTTTATTTATTAACTTCAGTTATATATAAATGTATGTAAACTCAATAAGTCAAAAAACTGTATACGTCATGAAATAATAATAATACCTTCGATTACTCTATGTTGTCTTAATTTAGGAAGTACGTACGTAGGTTCTCGACCTAATATATGGGAAATGGTCGAGACATGTGTATCATAATTAAACTTCATATGTGAAACGTATATGAATCTTATTATAACTTAACAAAATCAAAAGTACACGTTATACCCTAAAAAATAATATTTTCACACGCTAAGACTACAACATTTTATACATGTCCTAAAAAAAACTTGATATATATGCTAAGAATTAGGGGTGAGGAGTAGAGGATGGTACTTGTTTTTTGAATTGAAACAGCCTCGGAACTGCATGTTCTAAAACCGAAACTATCTTATGCGGTTCCGATTCCGGTTCACAAAGTTTTGGAACCGTCTTAAGCTGTTTCAGTTTCGATTCTAATTTTTTCCGAAGCGCTATCTGTTGGGTATGTGCTGGAACCAGTTATATATATATATATATATATATATATATATATATATATATATATATATATATATATATATATATATATATATATATATATATATATATATATATATATATAATTTGAGTGTATACTTTTTTCATTTCAAATTAATTAAAAGGCTAGTGTTGTAATTTTCTGAATTCCAATCAAAACGTAAGGCTCCTGTTATAATTTGCATGTATCCTTTAGTTGCATTTTAACTCTTGGGTGAGCAAAACATTACCACATATGAGTTATGAATGAAAGCCCGGTATATAGTTATCTTCGTGTTTATCGCCGTTAAAGAAAAAAATATTGATAAAAAAACATAGTTATAAGATTGCTAGTTATGAAACTTTAAATTGTTTTATAACCGATTCAACTGGTTCCGGTTCCGGTTCTTATTCCAACATCTTAGGAATTACTTCCATCAAATATGGTTGGATATCCATTTATGCTGACCCTAAAAAAATACATACATTGTTAATTATTTTCATGGTTTTTACTTTTGTTTTGAGAATGATTACATTGTTTTTCGATGGCAACCAAGAATGATTACATTTGAACTTGAATGCTTTTGCCCTTTACAACTAATCTATGATAAATCATCTTTATTATATTATTAAGAATATTACGTACCCGATCGATCATTTGGTATTTAAAATTCGTATTTCATTGATCCTATTTATGTAGCACATGAAAAACACAAGTTTGATAATGAGTTTCGATGTACTTAATACAAATAAAATAACGATAAGATATAGAAAATTAAAACCGATCATAATATTTCTTATATTTTATAAATGTATGGTGATTTTGTACGTTAATTCCTTGTGGTCCAAATCTATCTTCTCATTCATGTGCACCCCAATGAACTCTCTTTCTTAAAGCTGATTTCAGCACGTGCCTCCTTCCCACTCATGTCTAAATTCTTTTAATAAATATCATTATTTAATATTTAATATTTTAGAATAAAACCATGATACTTGATAAAATGTGATCATTTATTAATTTTTAAAATTAAATTTTGTTTTATGTTTTGTTATTAATGGATAAGCACAATGATGTGCTACATGTATTTAACAACATACTCTTTGGCGTTTGTCCCTTCACGTATTGTTTGTAATTCTTGATAATTAATATACCACATGTTTGAACTGTCTCTATATCAGTTATCAAAGGAAGCATTCTACCAGTAATGCAAATCAAATTAAATATTAAGTTGAATGATATTAAATATGGACTTGCACAGTTTGCATTAAAAGTTGTAACTTGTACACCATTTTAACATAGAAAAAGCTTTCTCTTTATGCGCATGCATGTTATGTATATGATGCTTTAGCTTTTGTAAGGAACATATAAGATCATGCATGTGTGCACTAAAGGTACAAGATTTACGAATAAAGATTCAAGATTTTGTATATATAATGTATTAAAACTACTTGTGAAGTGTGTTATGCATGAACTCTATGATCAATTAGGAATTCTAAAAATGTCGATACCATGGTTTCAAAAAAGGATTTAAATCTTTGTATTTTACATGGGATATATTGGTTATGTTCGTTTTTGTACGTCCATATACACCCCCTATTAAATGTATACACACCTTCTATAACAAACAAGTAGATTTTATTGCTTGTTTTTATAGGTCCAATAATGTCAATTATCTATCTGTAAATATTATTAAAAGAAAATCCTTAATTCACCAATGAAGCAATTAGCGTCCTTGATTGTATTTTAAGCATATGTTTTCCACCATTAGATCAAATTGATGACATCATCTTTCCCAAATAGAATTTAAACACAATTACATTTAATTATATAATCTTTAAATTCAACAATTATGTTATCAATCGAAACATATCATTCTATTTATATAGAAGATATCAATTTCTATAATTAATATTGTTTCTAATTTAACTCCTTTATTTATAGCTTTTGGCTTCAAAATTTAAATCTTTTTTTTTTTAAATAACTCTTTAAATAAGCATATTATTAATTTGGTTATTAACCTATAAAATCTTATCTAATCCAGTTAAATCTGCAAAATATTTGAGAGTCAAATTAAAGTCACTATCATTCACAAGTTATCTCACAAAATATCACACATAAATGAATCGATTTGAGATAATGATTGGAATTTTAAAACTCATAAAATAAGCAGATTAATTAATTTGTAAATTTGAATCAATATAACTGATTTTTTTTCTAGATTAATAGCCGGAAATCTCCAAGATGATATCTTAGGATCCTATTATTTTAGAAAATAATGATTTGATTATCAAAAACACCCTATATGTAACACTTGGTTCCTAGTACGTATTTTAAATTAAGCATCTTGGCATTTGACCTGAGACTCGGCGAGTTGGTGGCCCAACTCGTCGAGTAGAAGCGAATTGGACCCGGGAGTTAAGTGACTGAATCGGCGAGTCAGTGACCGGACTCGACGAGTCCATGCTGTCTGGACAAAAACCCTAAAATGAGGGTTTGCACCCTATATAAGCACCTTAAATCGGTCTCCCTCGTCCCTAAACACTCTCCTAGAGCTGCATATCGAAACCCTAGCCGTTTGTGTATGTGTTAAGGTCATTTTGGTGTTTTGTGGACTTGTGAAGCTTGGAAGGAAGAAGAAAAGCTTGAGTATTCGACTTGGGGCTTGTAGATCCGGAAATCTCATTCCATCTTCAGCTTAATCAAGGTAAAATGCCCCTGCTTTGGTCTTTCTTTTGGTGGTTCATCTTTAGATTGTAGATCTTAGGGTGCATTTAGGGCTTTTCAAGCCATTTTCGGATTTAAGGAGTGTTATATGGACTCTAGCTTCAGATATGGGCCTTAAGATGGGTCTCATGGCATAAAGTTGTCAACTTTAGGGCCATGAGATCCCCATGCACATTGTAGGACCATTTATATGGGTTTTTGAGCTAAAAACCCCATGCATGTGCATCAAGTTTGGAACTTTACGTATAAAATGGACATTAGTAGGCCAGGTCCATGGTTTTGGTGTGTTAGACCTCATTTAAATCGACTGTATGGAATTGGTCAAGGGTGGACTCGGCGAGTTGTTTTTGGCACTCGACGAGTCGGTGACCATTGTGCACCAAACCCTTCCTGTGAATGGGTAAATGTTAGGAGGGAAGTCCCTGGTGGGTTTAGACGCAAAAGGGGACTTGGAAGTCATGGGACTCGGCGAGTGGTATGAGCAACTCGGAGAGTCCATAGCAATCTCCCAATCTTTGAAGATGGACTCGACGAGTTGTTTATACAACTCAGCGAGTCATAGACTGGACAAGTTTTTAAGTTGGAGATGAACTCGACGAGTTCAAGGAGGAACTCGGCGAGTATGATGAAGATGGTCTCGATGTTATGATTGAAGGAGAACCCATCGAGTTTTGCTAGACTCGACGAGTGGAGATGGGGTTTGTGTGGGATTAGAGGAGCATGGACTCGACGAGTTGCTGGCCAACTCGGCGAGTCAGGTCAACTGAATGTTGACTTTGACTGAATTTGGACTGACCCTATTTAGGGTTGTATGTGATATGTGTTGACTTGAAGGATGTCGTGTATGGATCGAGGAGTCGTAGGGAGTCGACTTGTGCGTCGGGGATAGTTCAGACACTGCACAACATTGAGGTGAGTTACCTTCCAGTAGGGGTGGGTCTAAGGCCATAATGTCGACCCACCAAAAAGGGGTATTTAGAAGATATTGGTCTTTGTGATAATTATCTTGGTCTGGTTATGTGTTGGTAGTATGCTATGTGTATGGAAAGGATTAGTTTCCCCGACAGTGGTCCTTAGGACCCAAGGGTAGGTTAGTAACCGGATATGCCTGACTGTATGCTTATATCTGTTGATTGTATGTTAGTAGTAGGGGGTGAAATAGTCCCCAGTTACCGGTTGAAAGATACCAATGATGGTTACCGATTGAAAGATACCGATGTTGGTTACCGGTTGAAAGATACCGATGAAAGTTATCGGTTGAAAAATACCGATGAAGGTTGCCGGTTGAAAGATACCGACAATATTGTGTGCTATGTGGTATGATGGGGGAACTCACTAAGCTTTGTGCTTACAGTTTTGGTTTTGGTTTCAGGTACCTCTTCGTCGAAGGGGAAAGAGTTGGCGGCGTAGCAGCACATCACACACACACACACTTGTTTCCGCAAGAAGCTTTTGGGACTGTACTGTGATTTTCTATACTTTTGATGTTATGGTTTGAAATACAATATTATGATTTTGTAATGAATGTTTATTGACAATGTTTTGGTAAACGTTTGCTAAACGCGTTAATTCAAAAACGAAATTTTTGGCCTTGAAAATTGGGTCATTACAAGTTGGTATCAGAGCCCTGGTTTGAGGGATTCGGACACACCCTCGGGGGTGTCCGGACTCAAACTGAGGGACTAAAAGGTCTTTAGAAGAAAAATGGTTTTTCTAATGTTTAAACTGAGAAATTTTTAAGAAAGACGAAGTGTGTGATGCGTGCGACTGGCCGGGCTCGAGTAAGTTTTCCCCAAGATACCCATACCTGTTATGTCATGTTATATGATTTTGATTTTGAGAACTGCATGCTAGAATAGGACTAAGGATCTAGGAGGATGCCTTGTGTGTCTGATATATGATTCTGAGAATTGCATGCTAGATAAGGCTAAGGATCTAGGAAGGATGCCTTATGTGCCTGTTGTATGAGATGTATGCTAGGACTATTTAGTCAGTAGTAGGATGGCATGTGTAGGTTATGCCTGGTTTGGTGACTCAAAGCACGAATGTCGCTTGCTTTGTGCTATGGGGGTTCTGACCAGCTCCAACTAACTAAGGAGTGGATATGTAACAGTATCTGCAAGCTAGTTAAGGGGAGGAGGTGGGGACTCCTAGTGCAGCTGATGGCTGAGAGTAGGTCGGAGAGTGCCCTAGGGAAGCCTAGGATGAGGTCAGTGAAAAGGGTATCGGTAAAAGGGACCTGGGGAAGTCGAAGCAATTCTTGAGGAAAGTATGGATAGATGTGGAAGGTAGTATGGGCCCGTACTATTGGAAGTAGAGGATCCGTACTCGAACCAATGAGGGCCTAGATGGAACCAGGAAACTTGGGAAGCATGTGTGGCCCTGACATTTGTATGTTTATTTTCAGAATGGTGGTTACGCGACATGGAGCAGGAGGTTCAGGATCCGGGTTAGGATCGGGCTCGGGGGCAGGATCCAAGCATGTGGATGATGGGTTACGCGAGTTCATTGCGTCCGAGATCACGAGGGGTATCCTTGATGCGACGCCGGTTATCTTCGGGTCCATCAAAGAGGGGATCATTGAGCTGATGGAGGATCGCCTCAGGGCATTTCGGAGTGACATGGTGGCTAGCCAGTCCGGGTCGCGCACACTGTCCTTTAAGGACTTCAGAGCGCCAGATTTCTACGGGGCGAAGGACCCAATTGCTTCCAGACGATGGATTGTGGACATTGAGTCTGCACAGCTGACCAGCTTCTGCCCTGAGGGGTCGAAGGTACGATTTGCAGCAAGGTGTTTGAGGGACCGGGATAGGGAATGGTGGGAGTCGGTTGGTGACTCTTTGGGAGCCTCGGTTGTTGAGGTTATGACATGGTCGGATTTTGTGACCCGGTTCAGAGAAGAGTTTGCGCCAGCTGTAAAGCTTCAGCAGCTGTCCAGGGAGTTCTTGGATATGAGACAGACTACAGAGACTGTGGCGAAGATCACCGCCAAGTTCCGGGAGAGGGTTGTTGGTGCCCCAGTATGCGGGTGATGAGGACATGAAGAGGACCCACTACCATGACATGCTACGAGCTGACATCCGGGAGCATGTTAGTTTTTTAACTTGCCCTACCCTGGATTCCATGATTGCCAGGGCTAGGGAGAGGGAGATTGATCTAGAGCACATCCGAAAGAGGAAGGCAGAGGAGGGGCAGACGACGGGGGCTTCGGGGAAGAAGCCTAAGGGATCTGATGGTAGGCCAAACGGCCAGTTAGGGTGGGACCGCTATGGAAAATGCGGTCGGTTACACGAGGGAGCTTGTCGCACTAGGTCGGGTTCAGGCTGCTATAAGTGCGGCAAGGTTGGGCATTTTGGCATGGATTGTACTGCCCCTACCCCTGCGATTCAGATATCTGACTTGATTTGCTTCTATTACAATCAGAAGGGCCACAAAAAGGCCAATTGCCCTAGATTGGCAGCAGCAGCGGCGCCGGCAGTGTCGCCGACTCAAGCAATAGGT
Organism: Lactuca sativa; assembly: GCF_002870075.4. NCBI lineage: Eukaryota > Viridiplantae > Streptophyta > Magnoliopsida > Asterales > Asteraceae > Lactuca > Lactuca sativa. Next base: position 29,332,649 of record NC_056629.2, on the reverse strand, counting down.
CGGGTTGTGGATGGCCGGAAGGTCAAGATGGAGGCTCCAGTGGTTCGAAGCCGAGCATTTCAGCCGACAGCCGAGGAGGCACGCGCTGCACCCGATGTGGTGACGGGTATGATTTCTTATCCTTGTGATTTTATACTATGTCGTTGTGATTTTGATATATCATGTGCCTTGTTTAGGATCGTTCCATGTGAACGGAATCCCAGTTCAGGTGTTTGATTCGGGTGCCACCCGATCATTTGTCTCTCTTGCGCTTAGCAAGAAGTTTTCGGAGTCTTCAGTCACGTTGGATTGCCTTCTAGAGGTCGAGATTGTGGACGACCGATCGGTGCGAGCATCGGAGGTCTATCGGGACTGTGTTTTAAGGCTGTTCGAGGAGCGTTATTTGGTAGACCTGGTTCCTATCCCGCTGAGGGGGAACAAAGTGATCAGAGGCATGGATTGGTTGAGCCCCAATGGGGCAGTGATAGATTGCGCGCATCAGCTGGTTCGGATCAGAACCCCAAGTGGGGGAGAGTTGGTAGTTCATGGCGAAAGGCCACAACGAGGACCAGCGGTATGTTCAGCAGCGAGAGCTAGGCGTTACCTTCAGCAGGGTTGCGCAGGATATGTTGCCTATGTTATGGACACCCGGGAGGCGGGTAAGGCGACGGTGGGCGATGTGCCCGTGGTGCGTGAGTTTACGGACGTATTCTCCGAGGAGTTGCCTGGGATACCTCCGTAGAGGCAGGTGGAATTGAGGATCAACCTAGTCCCTGGTGCGGCTCCAATAGCCAAGGCATCGTATCGATTAGATCCTCCTGAGATGCAGGAGTTGTCTACACAGCTGTAGGAGCTGTTAGACAAGAGATTCATTAGACCGAGTAGTTCTCCCTGGGGAGCCCCGATTCTATTTGTGAAGAAGAAGGACGGGTCGCATCGGATGTGTATAGATTATCGGGAGCTGAACAAGGTAACGGTGAAGAACCGTTACCCACTCCCAAGGATTGATGACCTCTTTGACCAGCTGCAGGGAGCATCTTGGTTCTCCAAGATTGATCTGCGTTTCGGATACCATCAGATGAGGGTCAGAGAGGAGGATGTGCAGAAGACTGCGTTTCGGACGCGCTATGGCCACTACGAGTTTGTGGTGATGCCCTTCGGGCTCACCAATGCGCCTTCCGCGTTCATGGACCTCATGAACCGCGTGTGTAGACCGTTCTGTGATAGTGTTTATTGATGATATCTTGGTTTACGCCAAGACGCAGGAGGAGCACGAGGAGCACCTGCGAGACATTCTGGAGACTTTGAGGAAGGAGAACTTGTATGCTAAGTTCTCCAAGTGTGAGTTATGGTTGCGCGAGGTGCAATTCCTTAGGCATCTCGTCAACCAGAACGGGATCTCAGTGGACCCGGCCAAAGTGGAGGTCGTGATGATATGGGAGGCTCTGAAGTCTCCATCTGAGATTCGGAGTTTCCTAGGATTAGCCGGCTACTATCGGAGGTTCATCCAGGATTTCTCCAAGATAGCGGTACCCCTGACCATGCTAACAAGGAAAGTCGTGGTCTTTTGTTGGGGGCCTGAGTAGCAGGCCGCATTCGAGACTCTGAGACAGATATTGTGCGAGGCGCCAATCTTAGCCCTGCCAGAGGGCATGGAGGATTTTGTTGTGTATTGTGATGCGTCCATCTCAGGTTTGGGCACAGTTCTGATGCAGAGAGGGCATGTCATCGCCTACGCGTCGAGGCAGCTGAATCCTCACGAGGTGAATTACCCGACGCATGATTTGGAGTTGGGGGATGTTGTTTTCGCCCTCAAGATTTGGCGTCATTACCTTTATAGGGTTCGTTGTATTATCTACACGGACCATAAGAGTTTGAGATACCTCATGGTCAGCCGAATCTAAACATGAGGCAGCGTCGGTGGATGGACGTGGTAAAGGATTACGATTGCGAGATCCTTTATCACCCGGGTAAGGCCAATGTGGTGGCCGATGCGCTAAGCCGCAAGGAAGCGCCGATCAGAGATATCTGCCTAAGGATGATGGTGGTGACTCCGCTGTTGGAGCGGATTCAAGAGGCTCAGCAGGAGGCCATGAAGAAGGAACATCGAAAGAGCGAGAGGATTGTGGGTCAGGTTTCCTCATTTGACTATGACAGTCGGGGGTTGTTGACTCTGCACCATAGGGTGTGGGTCCCGTATCATGGGGGTGTGCGCCAGGTGCTGATGGATGGGGCGCACAAATCTCGATTCTCCATTCACCCCAGGGCAACGAAGATGTATAGGGATCTTCGTCTGGACTATTGGTGGCCCTGCATGAAGCGGGATGTGGCATGGTACGTAGAGCGGTGCTTGACCTACAGGAAGGTCAAGGTCGAGCATCAGAGACCTCACGGAAAGATGCAGCCATTGGATATTCCATTATGGAAATGGGAAGACATCACGATGGATTTTATCACTAAGCTTCCCAGGACTGCGCGGGGAGTGGATTCGATCTGGGTCATCGTCGATCGATTGACTAAGAGCGCCCATTTCATCCCGATTCAGGAGAACATCTCGGCCGAGAAGTTGGCTGACATCTATATTCGAGAGGTGGTGGCGCGGCATGATGTGCCAGTTTCTGTGATTTCAGACAGGGATGTGCGGTTCACTTCCAGGTTTTGGAGGAAGTTTCATGACGAGTTGGGTAATCGTCTTCATTTTAGCACCGCCTTTCACCCGTAGACAGATGGACAGAGTGAGCGGACCATCCAGACTTTGGAGGATATGTTGCGGGCGTGTGTCTTAGACTTCAGAGGTAGTTGGGATACTTACCTTCCTTTGGCTGAGTTCTCGTACAACAACAGCTATCACACGAGTATTGAACGTCCTCCCTTCGAGATGTTGTACGGGAGGAAGTGCAGGACCCCGATATGTTGGGGTGAGGTTGGTCAGAGGGTTATGGGGATTACCGAAGTAGTACTCCAGACTATGGAGAGGATCCAGCAAGTCCGGAGCAGGTTTCAGAGTGCTCAGAGTCGGCAGAAAAGTTATGCTGACAAGCGTCGATCCGACTTGGAATTCCAGGTCGGGGATATGGTCCTCCTGAAGGTGTCACATTGGAAGGGTGTCATTCGATTCAGGAAGCGGGGCAAGTTGGGCCCTATGTATATTGGACCTTTCAGGGTTGTAGCCCCGGTGTGAAAGGTGGCATATAGGCTGGATATGTCAGATTCATAACACCTTTCACGTTTCCCAGTTGCAGAAATGTTTGGTGGACGATTTGGCAGTAGTGCTGATATGTGTATTTTTATATATATTTTTATGCACTTTATCTTAATATTTTGGCCTTATTTATTCTATTTTAGAACTAAAAGTACTCATAATACTTTGAATTATGTTTTGCAGCTATTTGTTGTCAATAAAGCACAAAAGAAAAGACTGAAGCAGAAACCGGGCTTAGAAGCTAAAAGAAAGAAAAGAATGTTGAGGGAGCGAGTACGCCCCGCGTAAGGAAATGGTACGCGCCGCGTACACCTTTGCACCGGATAGACTTGATCGCGTGATTATCTTGAGTACACGCTGCGTAATCCTAAGTACGCCCAGCGTACTTAGGTCGGCCACAAAGACTATAAATGTCGATTTTTAGCTAACCAGGAGGGGGGATTCGACTTCTAACCTAATATAGTCGACAATTAACTTCTGCTAAGCCGTTTTGAGGGTCTAGAAGGCGGACGGAAGGCCGTTAAGCTAACGGGAGAAGAGATCGGAAGGATTGGAGAGCGGATACATGTCGGTTATCATATGGTTTGTTAACGTGACCATGTTTAGCATTCCATTGTGGTACTTTTCTGTATTTAGTTTCTGATTTGGGTGTAAAAACCTTTTACTTTGTGTTTATGATTGAATGAAGCTTTGATTATTAGACTAATTGCTATATTAAATAGTTTATTTGTGTTTAATTTATCTTGCCAAGCTTGTTCAAAGATCCTTATGTGTTAATGATGATTATTTTCTGTTAATTGTTAAGTGAATTGAGTTGCTTGAACATCTGCTTGATTTGCTTGTCTCTTATGATTTTTTGATGACCATCGAGATTATAAGACTAGAAATAACGAATGTGAAACTAGGATTAATTTGAGAATAAGTAAGTTAATGTGTGAGCCTTGTTTGATGACCATCAACAAGAGGTTAAATAAATTGATTAACTATATTTACAAGTCTTGCTTGATACGAACTGAACACTAGGAAGCGTGTTAGTTTAATCAACTGATCACTGTTTGAATTGATTTGTTTGCTAAAGGATTAGTTATAGTGAACATGAATCTAATCATTTTAGGAATCGGTGAACATGAATAAATGAATTTGTGTATGCAATTGTCTATGTTTTTAAGGTGTAATTTGTTTAAACCAAAGTACCTGAAGAGATTTGCTTTCCTGTTAGTTTATCGAGAGTTGTTAATTAATTGTTAGTTTGAGATTTATTAAACTATTTCTTAATTCTTTTCGTGTGACCTGTAACCTATAATCAAATATATTAAATTAATCCACCGTTCCCTGTGATCGACACCCGACTTACCTAAGCTATACTGTAATCTGACTAGGTACACTGCCTATAAGTGCATAGATAGTCTAAGTTTGTTAGGTTATAAATATTAAAATTAGTGGGTACTTTTGTGCACATCAGCAGCTAGGTCCGACTGTTGCTAGAGAGAGCGGTATGAGAGTTGAAGATTATAGTCGAGACCCACGACTTGTCATAAGTGTGGGGTGCATATTTATTTCGTGAGCGATCGTTTTGAAGATTGGTATTGTTACGATGTTTTGACTCTTATGATATGGATGAGCAGTTCCCATACCATAGAGTTTTATTTCGATGCGAGGAAGAAGTATCGTCCCGGCTGCCACGACATGGTTGACACTTTCCTATGTCGTGGGGGGGGGGGAGATTTTCATCGCGAGAAGAGGATGTCATTCTTGACGAGACGACGTGGTCGACACTTTCCCACGTCATGGTTATTATACATTGCATTTATTTGCAATATTTTGCACCACATTTTCGAAGATGGAGGTCTTGATTTTATTTTCGGCAAATTCAGAAGCAGCAGTTCCAGTTTTCAGTCTTTCGGCGATATTCAGAGCAGCTTGTAGCAGCCCCATTCGATCTCGCCACAACTACCCAGGCGAGTCTGTTCCTTTTTCTCCCTTTTTATGTTCTTAATTTGTTTTAGCATACAATGAGGGCATTGTATGAAATAAGTGTGGGGTAAGGGGTCGGTAAAAGTAAATTAAAATTAAGAGAAAAAATGAAATTGCTAGAATTTGGAAAATTTTAAAAAAAAAACTTGAAATAATAGTTTAATTTAGAAAATCTAGTGATAATTTAGATTTTGCTAATATTGTATGAAATGATCCGATGAGAACTCAAATGTTTAGTTGAGCCAATATACGTTATAGTGCATTTGTGGCCTCCCTTATTTTAGTGAAATCATGGAACAAAAACATAATCCCGCTTGGTTTGAGGGATGCAATATGTTTAGCAGCCTAAACCTGAAATGTATCCAGGAAAATTATTATCATTAATCAATAAAGGTTGAGGTTGAGCGCCTCTGCTTAAGCATGTAGGTTTTGAGTGAAAAAAAAAGTGAGTTACATGTGAAAAAAAAAAGAGAATTACGAAGAAAGTTTGAAGAATTTTGGAGAAAATAAAGTGAAGATCAAAAGATCAAAATCCTGAAGAAATCCAAAAAGTTGAAGATACCAGAAATCAAATCAACAAAGGTGGTGAATTCAAAGAAATCAAAGATCAAAATGTCAAAGAAATGAAGAATTCAAATAAAGCTACATAGTGGTATCGGAAAATTGTAATTATAGATTATGTATGCTTAGGTTGCTCAACTAAAAATACCTTGAGGTTAGGAGATTTTCTGCGGATGGATTTGGAGGGTTGCATGAAATGAGCATTGTTCGGAAAAAGTGGGCGAGTGTTTATGAAGATTGTGAGTATTTAAAATATGGGGGGGGGGGTACTTTAGGAAAATATTAGACACAAATGTACGCGTTGAGGTCTTGGCATAATGGTTGAGTTTTAAATGGATTGTTTAGTGCGATATTGGTAAAATAAAAGCAAATTTGCTTGGGGGCAAGCAAAGGCTAAGTGTGGGGTATTTTGATATGTGTATTTTTATATATATTTTTATGCACTTTATCTTAATATTTTGGCCTTATTTATTCTATTTTAGAACTAAAAGTACTCATAATACTTTGAATTATGTTTTGCAGCTATTTGTTGTCAATAAAGCACAAAAGAAAAGACTGAAGCAGAAACCGGGCTTAGAAGCTAAAAGAAAGAAAAGAATGCTGAGGGAGCGAGTACGCCCCGCGTAAGGAAATGGTACGCGCCGCGTACACCTTTGCACCGTATAGACTTGATCGCGTGATTATCTTGAGTACGCGCTGTGTAATCCTAAGTACGCCCAACGTACTTAGGTCGGCCACAAAGACTATAAATGTCGATTTTTAGCTAACCAGGAGGGGGGATTCGACTTCTAACCTAATATAGTCGACAATTAACTTCTGCTAAGCCGTTTTGAGGGTCTAGAAGGCGGCCGGAAGGCCGTTAAGCTAACGGGAGAAGAGATCGGAAGGATTGGAGAGCGGATACATGTCGGTTATCATATGGTTTGTTAACGTGACCATGTTTAGCATTCCATTGTGGTACTTTTCTGTATTTAGTTTCTGATTTGGGTGTAAAAACCTTTTACTTTGTGTTTATGATTGAATGAAGCTTTGATTATTAGACTAATTGCTATATTAAATAGTTTATTTGTGTTTAATTTATCTTGCCAAGCTTGTTCAAAGATCCTTATGTGTTAATGACGATTACTTTCTGTTAATTGTTAAGTGAATTGAGTTGCTTGAACATCTGCTTGATTTGCTTGTCTCTTATGATTTTTTGATGACCATCGAGATTATAAGACTAGAAATAACGAATGTGAAACTAGGATTAATTTGAGAATAAGTAAGTTAATGTGTGAGCCTTGTTTGATGACCATCAACAAGAGGTTAAATAAATTGATTAACTATATTTACAAGTCTTGCTTGATACGAACTGAACACTAGGAGCATGTTAGTTTAATCAACTGATCACTGTTTGAATTGACTTGTTTGCTAAAGGATTAGTTATAGTGAACATGAATCTAATCATTTTAGGAAACGGTGAACATGAATAAATGAATTTGTGTATGCAATTGTCTATGTTTTTAAGGTGTAATTTGTTTAAACCAAAGTACCTGAAGAGATTTGCTTTCCTGTTAGTTTATCGAGAGTTGTTAATTAATTGTTAGTTTGAGATTTATTAAACTATTTCTTAATTCTTTTCGTGTGACCTGTAACCTATAATCAAATATATTAAATTAATCCACCGTTCCCTGTGATCGACACCCGACTTACCTAAGCTATACTGTAATCTGACTAGGTACACTGCCTATAAGTGCATAGATAGTCTAAGTTTGTTAGGTTATAAATATTAAAATTAGTGGGTACTTTTAATTGTGCACATCAAGTGCCTTTAGAGGACATTCAGGTTGATGACAGCCTGAACTACATCGAGCGGCCAGTGGCGATACTTGACAAGAAGTCAAAGGATCTGAGGAACAAGAGAGTGGAGCTGGTAAAGGTTCAGTGGCAGCATCGAAAGGGCTCGGAGTTGACTTGGGAGCCGATGGATGAAATGATGGAGTTTTGCCCAGAGCTTTTCCAGGGACAAGCAGCAGACTTCGAGGACGAATTCTAAAATAAGTGGGGGAGATTTGTAACACCTGGTTCCTGGTACGTATTTTAAATTAAGCATCTTGGCATTTTGACCTGAGACTCGGCGAGTTGGTGGCCCAACTCGTCGAGTAGAAGCGAATTAGACCCGGGAGTTAAGTGACTGACTCGACGAGTCAGTGACCGGACTCGACGAGTCCATGTTGTCTGGAAAAAAACCCTAAAATGAGGGTTTGCACCCTATATAAGCACCTTAACTCGGTCTCCCTCGTCCCTAAACACTCTCCTAGAGCTGCATATCGAAACCCTAGCCGTTTGTGTGTGTGTGTGTGTGTTAAGGTCATTTTTGGTGTTTTGTGGACTTGTGAAGCTTGGAAGGAAGAAGAAGAGCTTGAGTATTCGACTTGGGGCTTGTAGATCCAGAAATCTCATTCCATATTCAGCTTAATCAAGGTAAAATGCCCCTGCTTTGGTCTTTCTTTTGGTGGTTCATCTTTAGATTGTAGATCTTGGGGTGCATTTAGGGCTTTTCAAGCCATTTTCGGATTTAAGGAGTGTTATATGGACTCTAGCTTCAGATCTGGGCGTTAATAGGGGTCTCATAGCATAAAGGTGCCAACTTTAGGGCCATGAGAGCCCCATGCACATTGTAGGACCATTTATATGGGTTATTGAGCTAAAAACCCCATGCATGTGCATCAAGTTTGGAACTTTACATAAAAAATGGACATTAGGAGGCCAGATCTATGGTTTTGGTGTGTTAGACCTCATTTAAATCGATTGTGTGGAATTGGTCAAGGGTGGACTCAGCGAGTTGTTCTTGGCACTCGACGAATCGGTGGCCATTGTGCACCAAACCCTTCCTGTGAATGGTATGAGCAACTCGACAAGTCCATAGCAGTCTCCCAATCTTTGAAGATGGACTCGACGAGTTGTTCATACAACTCGGCGAGTCATAGACTGGACAAGTTTTTAAGTTGGAGATGAACTCGACAAGTTCAAGGAGGAACTCAGCGAGTCAGATGAAGATGGTCCCAATGTTATGATTGAAGGAGAACCCTTCGAGTTTTGCTAGACTCGACAAGTGGAGACCGGGTTTGTGTGGGATTAGAGGAGCATGGACTCAACGAGTTGGTAGGCGAACTCGACGAGTCAGGTCAACTGAATGTTGACTTTGACCAATGTTGACTTTGACTGAATTTGGACTGACCCTGTTTAGGGTTGTATGTGATATGTGTTGACTTGAAGGATGTCGTGTAGGGATTGAGGAGTCATAGGGAGTCGACTTGGTCGTCGGGGATAGTTCAGACACTGCACAACATTGAGGTGAGTTTCCTTCCAGTAGGGATGGGTCTAAGGCCACAATGCCGGCCCTCCAAAAAGGGGTATTTCGAAGATAATGGTCTTTGTGATAATTATCTTGGTCTGGTTATGTGTTGGTAGTATGCTATGTGTATTGTAGGGATTAGTTTCCGTGACAGTGGTCCTTAGGACCCAAGGGTAGGTCAGTACCCGGATATGCCTGACTGTATGCTTATATCTGTTGATTGTATGTTAGTATCAGGGGGTGAAATAGTCCCCAGTTACCGGTTGAAAGATACCGATGATGGTTACCGATTGAAAGATTCCGATGCTGGTTACCGGTTGAAAGATACCGGTGAAAGTTACCGGTTGAAAGATACCGATGAAGGTTACCGGTTGAAAGATACGGACGATATTGTGTGGTATGTGGTATGATGGGGGAACTCACTAAGCTTTGTGCTTATAGTTTTGGCTTTGGTTTCAGGTACCTCTTCGTCGAAGGGGAAAGAGTCGGCGGCGTAGCAGCACATCACACACACACACATGTTTCCGCAAGAAGCTTTTGGGATTGTACTCTGATTTTCTATACTTTTGATGTTATGGTTTGAAATACAACATTATGATTTTGTAATGAATGTTTATGGACAATGTTTTGGTAAACGTTTGCTAAACGCGTTAATTTAAAAACGAAATTTTTGGCCTTGAAAATTGGGTCGTTACACTATATATACGATTACATTGAAGTTGTTATTCTTACGATTTTGGATTGAGTCCTACAATTTACAGTGTTCTTCTTTAACTCTTTTTTTAGGTTCCTTCTTTACTTTGTTCTCCTTCTCATTCTCCAATTTCTTGCATTTACTCTCTCTTCTTATTACATGTTATTACTGTATTCCTGTTGAGAGGTCATGAAAAAAATTAATTAATCTACTTTAAGCATATTAGATCATTCGTATATAAATATTATTACAAGAGAACCTTTAATTCACCAATGAAGCAATCAGGACCTTTGATTGTATATCAATCATATGTTTTCCACCCTTAGATTAAATTGCTGACATCATCTTCCCCAAATAATAATCAAACACAATTACATTTTATTATAGAATCTTTAAATTCAACAATTATGTTATAAATTGAAGCATATCATTCTATTTATATACGAGATATCAGATTTTATAATTAAAATTGTTTCTAATTTAACTCCTTTATTTATAGCTTTTGGCTTCAAATTTCAAACCCGTTTAGTTTTTTTTCTTTTTTTTTGAAAAAAACTCATTAAATAAGCATATCAATAATTCGGTTATTAACCGACAACATCTAATCTAATCCCATTAAATCAGCAAAATATTTGTGATTCAAAATTAATGTCAATATTATTCATAATTCATTTCTCAGTATATCCCACGTAAAATGAATCAATTTGAGATAACGGTTTGAATTTTAAAACTCATTAAATAAGCAAGTTAATTAATTTGAAATTTTGAATCAATATAACTAATATCTTATTTTTTCAAATGAATAATCGAAAATCTCCAACTTGATATCTTAAGGTGCGTTTGGTTGGAAGGAAATGAATGGAATTCGAGGGAAAAAGATTCCAATTCCCTCGAATTCATGCGTTTGGTTGGACTTAGAAGAGAGAAAAGGATTCCTAAATGAAATAAACTTTCCACCATATGGAGGAAAGTGAATTCCTTCCAAAGTTGGATGGAAAAATTCATTCTCATCAAGGAAAGTGGTAGATTACCAAAATACCCCTAGTACTTATCAGAAAACTCATCACTGCTATCACTGACCACCACCACCACTGCTGCTACCACCGTCACCACTACCACCATCGCCACCACCACTGCCACCTCACCACCACTGCTGTCGCCCCACCAACCACCACCAACACTGCCGCCGCCACAAACACTACCACCACCGCCATTTCCGCCACCGCCGCCACTGCCACCGACCACCACCATGACCACCACCCACCACTATCGCTACCACCACCGCCGCCGCCGCCACCCACAGCCACTGCCTGCAATGCCACCACTAACTACCATCATCGTCGTTACCACCGTTGCCGCCGCCTCACCCGCCACCAGCTGACACTTCCACCATCACCACCACTTCCGCCACCACAATCAATGCCACCGCCACTATCACCACCACCATCGCAGCCACCAACACCACCACCCACCACTATCGCCGCCACCACCGTCATTGCCCCCACCACCACTGCCACTACCGTCAAAATTCTACTGTTTGTATAATTTTCATAGTGTATTTTTACATATAAGTTAGAAAACAAGGTAAAGTTAACCAAAACAACCAAAAAGGGTAATTATGTCATTTTACATGAATTCCAATTTCATTTTCTATGAACCAAACAGATTCTGGAATTAATTACAAGAGTAAATTACACGAATGGTCCTTATGGTTTGGGGTAATTTGCGCATTTGATCCCTAACTTATTTTTGTAACTCGGAAAGTCCCTACTGGTTGTTTTTGTTACGCGCTTGGTCCCTACTGTTTGTTTTTCTTACACGATTGGTCTCTCTCTTACCTAAAAAGACTATTATTTAAATAGGAAAAAATTGTGGGATAGGTAAGGTAAGGTGAGGAAGGTTAGAGTTGGGGTGTGTTTATTTAAAAATTTTAAAAAATTAAGGGGAAAATAGTTTGTTTAGGTAAGAGGGGGACTAAACGTGTAACAAAAACAAACAGTATGGACCTTCCATGTTAAAAAAATAAGTTAGGGACCAAACGCGTAAATTACCCTAAACCATAAGGACCATTCGTGTAATTTACTCTAATTACAATTCCATTTCCTACCATCCAAACAACATATGGAATTGGATTCAAATTCCTAACAGATTCCTTTTCCAATTTCAATTCAAATTCCTTCAGTAACATTCTACGAACCAAACAGCACCTTAGGATCCTAATTTTTTGAAAGATAATGATTTCCTTATTCAAAAATACTATATATATATATATATATATATATATATATATATATATATATATATATATATAATTACATTGATTTTTTTTATTCTTACGATTTTGGATTGAGTCGTACGATTTATAATGCTCTTCTTCAGTGGTCTTCTTCTCCATTTCGTTTTTTCAGGTTCTTTCGTTACTTTGTCTCATTCTTTTTCTTTAATTTCATGCATTTACTCTGTTCTTATTACCTGTTATTACTATATTCCTGTTGAGACGTCATAAAAAAATTAATCAATCTACTAGAAGAAAGATACGTGCTAACATTTTGAATTTGTATTGCCCTCCAGAAACCAACTGTAGTCTCATAGAATATTCCCACATATCTTAATAGGTCTTAGCATTCCCCCAAATTCATCTACGAGGAGTCATGGATGCATTTCTTGAATCAATCATCTAAACTGAAATTCATTTGTTAGTTAGATGCAGTGACCTAAATGAAAGATTTGTGAAAGTTCATTATTATTTATTAGTGTTAACCTTTGACAAATTATGAAACTAATATTATATTTTTGTTCATAACAAAGCTTTTTTTTTTGTAATAATTTCTTTGATCGGAAGATATGTATATCTGATTAGGTGTAGCCTGAAAAATCATATTTTAATTCTTATAAGGAAAAAATACTTTAGAAATTGACCAAATTATAATGTCTGAGTTTGATGTTTATAGCTATGGCAATGCACCTTAATTATAATGTTTATTAAATTTCTTTACAAAATTTAATGTTGCTGGTACATATAACAACTTATTGTTGCTTTTGGTTTTACATGACCAATATGAAAAGTGCCATATGAGCCTCCATGGGGTTTGTATACCGAACAAAGTCAATTCATAAAGCTACTACACAACATGTTTTAATCAATGAGTCGCATTGTGATAAAGCAAATATCATGTGGATCATTTATGTTAAAAAATTACTGTATTAAAACACTAAATTGCTCTAATATAGATATTAAATATTTTTATTTAATAAGTTTTGTTCAAAAACTCAAAATGAATCTAACTAACATTTCTTATTAAAATTTTATTTAAAACAATACCATTTATTAATATGATGTGTATTTAATTTATATTTTCCGCGTTTAACGCGGGTCATAATCTAGTAATATATAATATTCCGATCATTTGAAATCTTAACAATTAGTGAGCACATTGTTAGATAGAAAAGGTTATGAACGTCGGGACATTTACTACTAGCTTCGCATGAGAATCACTACAAGAAACAAGGTCATTACTGACGACATTATTAGCGGCGATGACGGTTTTTAGCAGCGACTTAAGCTTGTGTCACCGCTAAAAGCCTTCGTCGCCGCTAATAATGTCGCCGGTAATGGGTTAAGGCCGAATCCGTACTAACACCTACCAGTAAATCTCAATCGTTCGATCGATGAGCTAATCGAATGCGGTTCATTGTCGCACAAAGTCAATACCGACGACAATTTGTCTCCGCAAAAGGTTGATATTGTCGACGCTAAAAGTGGAATAAAAGAAGGCATGGTAACCTTCCTCCAGACTTGTTGCCGCTGTTGATTATAGTCGCCGTTAAAAGAGTCGCCAGTAAAAGCCTGCGCAGATAAAAAAACGACGCTGAACTCACTTCCCACTTCTTTCTTCTCTATTCATCTCCCGTTTTTTTTCTTTCCCCAATTTTCTCTGCATCAATATCGCTTCAGCCGGCAAAGGGGATTACCCATTGTGAGATTATTGATCAAAGGGGTTTAGGGCTTCAATCTTTGGCGAAAAAAGCTTCAATTCCGACGAAAAAGGCTTCAAATCAGGTAAAAAGTAGCTTCAACTTTTGATTTCTCTTTCTCTTTCTCTTATAACATCTATTTTCAACTCCATTTTATGATTAATTGCAAAATACACTTCAACTTCAGTTTTTTTTGTCTATTTATCTTGGTAACCGCGAGGTAGAGTGTGACTACTTAGAACCACCACCAACCACTACACCATTTTTTCAATTCTGGCCACAACAGGTTCTTTTTACTTTGAATTTCAAGATTTTGTTGCAAAATATTTATGTTTATATATATATATATATATATATATATATATATATATATATATATATATATATATTATGTGGAATTTGGCATATGTGTGTATGAATAATATATTTTTTTCATCATCAAGTTATTTTTTAGTGTATATGATGTATGAATGTGAAAATATATGTATTTGGTTTATCTATGTGTATATAATATGTAGATGAAAACATGGGTATTTTGTGTAAGTAGAATGCTATTATGTATATATGTTAAAGTATGTATATGTAGTATATGTATATATGTGAAAGTATGTACATATGGTATATGTATGTGAAAGTATTTGTATTTGATTATATTAAAAATATCTTTATGATGCGCATAAAAAAATATGTATTCTAATTTGAAATTAGTGATTGTATTTAATTTGTATATGCATGTTTATGTGCCTGATTTTCTATGTTGGAATCCCGGTCTCAATTTCTTTATCCTTTCCACTGCCCTTATTTGAATGCAATGGTTACATTCTTGCTAGGGGTGTGCAAAAAAAAACCGCAAAACCGAAAAACCGAGCCTTACTGGCCGATCCGAAACCGAAAAAAACCGAAACTTAAAAAAATCGAAACCGAAAAAACCAAAAATCAACGAGTCGGTTTTGGTTTGGATACTTAGGTATCCGCGGATAACCGAACCGAACCGCTTGATATATATATATATATATATATATATATATATATATATATATATATATATATATATATATATATATATATATATATATATATATATATATATATATATATATATATATATATATATGGGTTAGGATTAAATGCGAATGGTAATTATAGTGTGAGTGTATGACTCAATGTGGACCATTGGATTTAGAGAATGTTGTGGTTAAGAATGGATCCTGATTTAATTAATTAATGATTTTTTGTTTTAATTAAATTGGTGATAAAAAGCATTATTACTGTTTTAAAAATGGAATTCTACATATTACAAGCGTAGAACCAGATTCTTTTGTGCCACCGGTTAATAACGTTCCATGTTTTTAGGGGGAATGATTGCGGATATTATCGTATGATTATATGCTTTCCCTCAAACCAAATCAATTATCATTTTTAAAAGATTTCTTATTCCAACTACTGACAATACTCTAGCCGTATAAGAACCATCGCCACAGAATTTACAATCAAAGAAAGGAATCAACTAGTAACTCAAAATTCAAAGAATGAGAAGGCGATCAAGCTCAAGATTGGGATATTACATCAAAACGAAGCTGACAAACACAACATCTTCGCCACTATGGTTCGACGACAAAGACGATGATTTTGTCAATCCACCAATACCAAGTATCTTTTATTGTTCACGTTTATTCTTCTAGAATTCAGATAAGCAACACACATTTTGTGACAAGTCACATGTAATCGTTGAGAACGTAGATTGAATTTCAGTTAATAACAAGTTAGGGTTGGAGTGTAGTTACGATTCTTCCGGGTTTTTGATTGTTTGTGATGTATTCTGTAAGAATAAGTATACTCATCAATGTATTCATCAAGACTAATTATAATAATCAGACATTTTGTCAGAATGCACATGTAATTGTTGAATATATAGTGTGTATTTTATTTTGTAACAATTTAGGGTTTGAGTGTAGTTATGATTCTTGGAGGTGCTTGTACTGTTTATGATTTATTCTTCTAGAATAAGGTATAACATCATAATTTCTGATAACATAATAAATTCTGAAAGAATATACATGTATTATTTGTGTAAAAGCATGTTTTATGCTTGTGTATTGATTGATGGGTCATTATATTGGTTTTTTGATGTGCATGGATTATTTACTTTGGTATTCTTCTAGAATAAATAAGTAAAGTAGGGTTGTATATTGGTTTAGTTTATAGAATTCTAAAAGAATTCATGTGGTTCAAGTAAGTTTATATTCAATTTTTAACTTGTTTTCATTAACAGATGGTGTTGTAGTAGCACAACCTCTCCAAGAAGAACCGGAAGCTTGTGAAGAATTACCCAAGGTAGAAATCATTGTAGAAAAGGATGGAGCTATGATAGAAAGGGGAAGGTAAATTAGAAATAAAGAAGGAAGAAACACAATGTAGAATCGACAAAAAAGGGTAAAAAGGTAAAAAAAGAAAAGATGATGGTGGAAATGCTGGTGAAATTAGATCGAAAATGAAGTGTGATATAGCAACAACAGTCTATTTGTCAATGGACCATAATTAAGGAAAGGATATATGAGATTATGGATATATCTATGGGGAGATCAATATCCCCAGAAAAGTATTCAAGTACAACATATTATGAAAAATAAAGGAGTCAAAAGTTGATGACCTTCTATTTAGACTTAGTTCTATAATAATGTTTATCAACATTTTTATTGATTCAAAGAAAATGGGGACATGTCAAATAGAAGTTATTGATAGGTTAACCATGTTAAAAGACTATTCAAGTAGCTATCTGTGTCAATACATTGTTGAAAGCTCGATGACAGGGGCACAATTGTGGAATCAGGAGGACTAGTTTTGCTATTACTCAGGGCCTATTACTGAATTGTTGGTATGAATTTCATTATAACTGTTTTAAATACAAGTGACTATTAGTTTATATTGTGTATTAAATTTTGCAATCAAATTACAATTTTTTATGCAATTGGTTTATTTGTTTAATATCTGCATTAGTATAAGAATTAAATTGAAAAACACTCCTTTTATAACACATGTTAGTAGAGATAAGTTGAAACAGGTCAAGGACTTTAAGTGAATGCAAACGCTCTTGGGATGAAGCAGTTTATAAGAAGAGAAGATGATGAGCATGAAGATAAAAGTAGTGACAAACAGATAGGGAGTTGGAAACGGTTGAAAGAGAGTTTGCGGAGGAGGAGATAAAACATTATACACTGTTAATTTTTCTTTCTAAATTGATTCGTAAAGAATTATTACATAAATTTCTATTTAGTGGTAGTAAGGTTAGAATGTAGACATGATAATCAACTTTTGAATTTTGTAATAGACATTCTTTAAGAAGGAGTTGTTTATAGATTAAGATTCCTAAAGAATGTTGATATGTTATGAGGTATATAAGGTTGTAATGATTAACAATATTTCTTAAATCTTAAAGAATTAAGTAATATCGCATTTTCCTAGTATAAAATATTCTGAAAAAATGAACAATTAGTATTATTTTCTTATGAAAGTTAAATTCTTACAGTCATATTATCCGATATTGTAATGACAGAAAAATATATTAGCATTTGAAACGTCTGTTAAATTGTTTCCATATATATTACTATTTTAATTTTGGTAGATAAAAGGAAAGTGTCCATTATACCTATATTTGTTTAATTAATCATTTATTTTATTTCTAAATTCTCATTGGTTCACACATTCAAACAATAATTAAGGTTTATATATGAACCTAACTATATATATATATATATATATATATATATATATATATATATGTGTGTGTGTGTGTGTTCAGGTTTATTTGAGACCATTCTAATTTTATGAGACCATGAGACCAAATCTAAAAATAATTTTAAAATGCAAAATAAATGGAAAAATCCAAAAATTCTTTTTCTAAATATTATTTTCGGAACTGGAATTAACTAAATAAATAAATAAATAAAATAAAATAAAAAATAATAAAAAAATCCTGTTTTTTTTAAAATACGTGAAATATTCTAATAGAATATTACACTGTACATATTCTAAAAAATAATTTTAAAATGCAAAATAAGTAGAAAAATCTAAAAATTCTTTTTTTAAATATTATTTTCGGAACTTGAATTAACTAAAAAAATTAAAAAAATATAAAAAAATCCCGTTTTTTTTTTTTGAAAAATACGTGAAATATTCTAATAGAATATTACACTGTACATATTCTAAAAAATAATTTTAAAATGCAAAATAAACGGAAAAATCCAAAAATTCTTTTTTTAAATATTATTTTCGAAACATGAATTAACTAAAAAAAATAAAAATAATAAAAAAATGCGTCTCACGGTCTCACAAAATATAGGTGGTCACAAATGAAAATAACACTATATATATATATATATATATATATATATATATATATATATATATATATATATATATATATATATATATATATATATATATTAAATTTTAAAGCATCCATAACAAAATAAATTAAATTTCTAGAAATAGAAAATCCCAGATTTCGTGCCTTCAAGTCTCCTGTCGTAGTATTCCACACCTCTCCTATATTTATTTACTAGTTTATAACCCATGGAAACCACGGTTATAAAATTAATTAAACTTTTATAGTGAGAATTCAAAATTATTAAACAATTATTTTAAATAAATTATTAATTAAGAGATATTTTTTAATTATATAAAATTATAATCGTTAGTTTAAATGAATACGTGAATTTATATCACTTTATAATTTGTATTAATTTTATTTTAATTTTTATCTTAATGTTGTTAATTTAATGTAATTAAAGTGTGAAATTTAAAATTTGAAATTTGAAATAGAAAATTAATAGGTTGACAAATGACATGCATTAATTAGAATGTCTAATAGGGTGACACATAACAAAAAAAATATGCATTAATTAGGAACCTTAATTTGATGACACATGTCAAAAGGAAATTAAAACTATTTTTTTATTAGAATAAGGATAGTGTCATAATTGTATTGATTTAAAATCATAGATCCGTGCTTGCTTTTTGATTATTATTCTTTCATTAAAGTTTTGATTTTATATAAATTGAAAGTTTCAATTTATATAAACTTATTTTATTTAAAGCACCACGAATAGTTCCCTTTCTACTAAATATATTAATATTTATAAATTACTTTTTAACAATACGAATAAATATTCGAAATCGGAATTTAAGTTATTATCATATTATTAAAAGAGAAATTAAATGTCTAATTAAAAGTGACAGATGTCAATATTTGATATGGTAGGAGGAAAAATAAGAACAAATGGTAGGATGATACTCTTATTAAAATGATATATATGCCATATTAACTTTTGTTTTAACTATTATTATTTTTATGGAAAATCTTTCAATATATAACTCATGTACGTTTTTTTATAAAGTTAAAACATACATAACACGATGTTTTGTTACAATAAAGAACTATATATACAAGCAAAAACTAAATAATGTTTTAAAAAATGATGTCGATATTACTTTTGTTTGTGTACACCATGGCTGTTATTATGGGCCGTGGACACGGCGGTGATGGAGCTGAGGACCCATCTTTTTCAGGTGATAGATGTGCTGGTCATCATGACCGTAAGTCTTATTATGAATTTTTATTTATTATTTTTATTCAGTTATTATAAATTAAAGACCGTTTATAATAATTTTTAATTATATTTGTAGTTGAGCAACGTAGGAAAATTCTAGGCAAAGCCAAAAATATTAAGTTTGAAAGAGCGCTCTTAGAGAATAAGGGCAAACCAGTTAACATGAATTATGATAGAGATATGACATATGACCTCGTAGGAGAGCTGAAAGACATGTTTGCACGAGAAATTGGAAAAATAATGTGGCGGATGGTCCCTTTTGATAAATGGACTTGGAAAAAAGTTTCCCTTACAATAAAGGATACAATAATACAACATTTAGGGGTAAATTATTTATATAAACATATTTTATATGGTTAATTATGACTGGTTTTTACTTGGTTATTTTTTTTAAGACAAAGTTAGATTTGGATCAGATGTCACGAGATCCAGACGCTCGTATATTTTCAGAGAGTTTTCAAACAACTTTGTTAAAAGGTTATCGAGAGCGTAAAGTTGATGCAAAAAAAAATATTTTTTGGAAGTTAGAGGGTATCGAGAGCATTAGCCAACCCTACAGATTAGTATTTCCGAACGGATGAACACAAAATTGCTTCCAAACGGACGAACACAAAATTGCTTATGAAAGGAACAAAAAGTCTGTCAAATGCAAAAGACCGTGAATCGTGGGGGTTCAAGCTCGTATAGCAGTAACTGTTATAAGAAGGTAACGTACGATACATGTAACTATTTATTTAAAATATAATCTAATTTTTAATGTTAAACATAATCTAAAGTGATTGGAAACATTTCGCAAGGCTTATATGTATAGGGATGGTGTATTTGTTACCGTCGAGGTGGAAGAATAATACGTAAGTATTTAATTATAATTTTATCATATAATTAAGTTTTTATTTATACTTAATTGTTAATCACTTTTGGGAAATACAGAATCGGTTAGTGGAAGAGCTCTTAGAACAAACGCAAGGGCCAGAAGGTGGAAGAGAGTTAACACCACTCAAGAAAGATATACTTTCGAGAAAGCATTAGGAGAATGATGTGGCCACAGAGGCATCGGCCGAAAGCCTTCTACTATCTTGCCGATTTCATAGTCATTGCAACCACCACTACAACCATCACAGGTAAAACAAGATTATTTAATTTCAATAAATTCATGTTGATTTGGTAATTTTTGTTTGTGGTGATTATTTTCTAAAAGCTTTGGTAATTGGTTTTTTGTCCGAAGTGTAACAAATAGCAATGTACTTTGGTTTTTTGTCTTAGTTTAAAAATAACGATGTACTTTGGTATCAATAAATGCATGTTGATTTGGTAATTGTTCTTTTGTCCCAAGTGCAAGATATAACAATATATTTTTGGTATTTATTGTATTTTAATTGCAAGAAGTATCAATGTACTTTGGTATTTCTTGTATTTAAGTGCAACAAAAAGAAATGTGCTTTAGTTTTTTGTCTCTAGTTTAAAAATAGCAATGTACTTTGGCATCATAAAATGCATGTTGATTTCGTAATTTTTTTGTGGTGATTATTTGTTAAAAGCTTTGTTAATTGGGTTTTTATCCCAAGTGCAAGAAATAACAATGTACTTTGGTTTTTTGTCTCTAGTTTAAAAATAACAATGTACTTTGGCATCATAAAATACATGTTGATTTGGTAATTTTGGTTTGTGGTGATTATTTGCTAAAAGCTTTGTTAATTGGGTTTTTGTCCCAAGTACAAGAAATAGCAATGTACTTTGGTTTTTTATCTATAGTTTAAAAATAGCAATGTACTTTAGCATCATAAAATGCATGTTGATTTGGTAATTTTGATTTGTGGTGATTATTTGCTAAAAGCTTTGTTAGTTGAGTTTTTATCCCAAGTGAAAGAAATAGCAATGCACTTTGGTTTTTTTGTCTTAGTTTAAAAATAACAATGTACTTTGGCATTGATAAATGCATGTTGATTTGGTAATTGTGTTTTTGTACCAAGTGCAAGAAATAGCAATGTACTTTTGGTATATCTTGTATTTAAGTGCAAGAAATACGAATGTACTTTGGTAGTTTTTGTTTATGTTTGATAATTTAACTTATAAATTTATATATGTTGTTATTTATTATGTAGTTGGAAAATCTTCGAGTAATTCTCAACGAACCGACATGTAGGGAGGAAGTTTATGCGTATTTTCTATCGGGGAATAATCAAGGAGGAAAGGATGGGAATAGAGACGGTGGTTTGTCGGATAATTAATTTGTGTGTTGTATGTTACACCTGTCATCACACTTTACTACTTGTTAGAATTGTATAACTTTGGTTGTTTATTTGGTATGAAATTTATTATAATAGTATTTGGTATCTAATAGGATGTTATGTAATTTTTTCTATATTTAATTTCATTATGTATCGGTTTTTTTATACCCAAAATTGTTGATTAAAAAAAATAAAAAATGAAAAAGGTTATTACCGACGACACTATTACCTGCGACATCATCATTAACAGCGACATAGGCATTAGCGGCGACACCAAATATTGTCGGCGACAACAGCATTAGCGATGAAAATTATCTTTACCGACAACATTTTGATCAATAGCGACAGAACAATAGTGGCGACTTATTACCGACGACATGTCACCACTATTACCGTTACCGACGACTTTGTTACTCTTCATCGGCGAATTTTGTCGCCGCTAATTGCCTTTTTTCTTGTAGTGAATCTGGTATCACCGAGTAGTCATATATGAAAGTTGAGCTCGAGAGTACGCTATGATACCTAATGTGGTATATATATGTCGATGAAACACCCTAAAAAAAGGGTCCACAAATTTTATTTTTAATTTATAAATAATACCATTGTAACCCAAAACATCTCATAAAAACATAAATGATAGTATCTCAAAACATCATATCAAAATACTATATCAAAATCACATGTCCAAACATCAGACTAAATCATCCCAGGCTAAACGCTCTGGTGTGTGCAATGCAGTCATCCCAAGCTCTTCCCCTTACTAGCGGAAGACCTGAAAGAAAAACTGAAAACTATAAGCACGAAGATTAGTGAGTCTCCTTAAACTACCACTTACCATACACATATCACATAATCACATAACACAAAACTTGGGACTAGCCCACTACTTCGAGCTCCACCCGACATCAGACCGAAATCCGGCATCGGGCCCCGCCCGACATTGAGCAAAGCTCGGTATACATAAGCATATCAACAAATTCATATAAACATAATCATTTAGCATACATATAAACATTCCTCGGGCTTGCCCCGACATCAGACCAAGGTTCAGAAACATTCTAACAAGCACAACGCAAGAATCACAAAGAAATCAAGCATACAAACATTCCTCGGGCTAGCCCCGACATCGGACTGAAGTCCGGAAACATATAACCTACATCGGACATAGCCCGGAATCGAACATTAGTCCGAAATATACTAACATCTATAAACGGACCTGCATTGGTGCCTTCGACCCATTCCTACTGGAGAGAAACTCACCTCACAAAGCTGGCTGCTGAATCTCTCGGTAAGGAATCTCTATCAGCTGCTCTCACGACTCCTTGGCTATCATGATCACAATAACACTTAGTCAAAATCAAATAATCCTTCTTAGGGTAAAATGACTATTTTACCCCCTATTCTAATATCGACCATAACCTAGGCCCAAATCCATCTAACCTTTCCAAACCCACTAATGGCCCAATTTTCTAAATTAGGCCCAACTCCTCAAATGGGCCTTCCATTAAGCCCAAACATGTCCTTGGTCCATTATCTGACTTCTGGTAGCCCATTACAACCCAATAACTGCTAAGCCCAAAGATTGCCCCAAACCGAGGCCCAAACGTCGCAAAGCCTAAAACCTGAGAGTACGTTAGGCATACTTCTCAATAGGCTAAGTGTATTGCTGCATGGCTTGTATGTTACGTGTACTGGCTTGTACGTCCAGCGTACTACCCTGTTAAGCCATCAACATCAAAAATGCTTATTCCATTAAGACCTTAAGCCCATATTACAGATCTGAGTCCCTTAGCATGTCTTAACTCATAAAGTCGACTATTTGGTGGCTTGCAATGTGACAACCGTCACTTTCTGGCAAGTCAAAGTCAAAGAAAGTCAACAAGTCAAATCGGCCAACTCAATTAACCCTTTGTATATTAAGGTTTACATTATGTTACTATTGTACAACATACCATTCTAATGCAAAGTATCACTTAGAGTCTTTACGTGTTCAAAAAATCTAAACCCTAATTAGGGTAAGTGATGGAACTACTCGATAAAACATTAATACATACCCTTCGGGGGCGTATAACACTCATAACAAGGCAAAACAGGGTTTACAAACCTTGCATTTTGAAGTTAAGCACTCACAAAGATCACAAACAAAGTCTCTCTCAATCTCTCTCGCTATATCTCTCTCTCCCAAATCTCTCTCAAAATCTCTTTCAACTTTTCATGAACTCTCGGGGCATCCCGACCCTTAACTTAGTCAAAAACCGATCAAAACGGGAAGATTATTGGAAAAACAACCTTAAAAGACCGAAACCTCTTAGGAACCGAACCTCTCTTAGAAATCGAACCCCTCTTAGGAACCGAACCTGCCAAGAACCGAAACATTAATACATACCCTTCGGGGGCGTATAACACTCATAACAAGGAAAAACAGGGTTTACAAACCTTGCATTTTGAAGTTAAGCACTCACAAAGATCACAAACAAAGTCTCTCTCAATCTCTCTCGCTATATCTCTCTCTCCCAAATCTCTCTCAAAATCTCTTTCAACTTTTCATGAACTCTCGGGGCATCCCGACCCTTAACTTAGTCAAAAACCGATCAAAACGGGAAGATTATTGGAAAAACAACCTTAAAAGACCGAAACCTCTTAGGAACCGAACCTCTCTTAGAAACCAAACCCCTCTTAGGAACCGAACCTGCCAAGAACCGAAACAGCCCTTAAGGACCGAACTCACCCTTCGGTTCAGATCAGGCCTCTCGGACCGAAGCTCCGCATGCTTCCCCTTCGCTCCTCTTACCCACTCGCCTAACTTCGCTTCGGTTCCCTTCTGATGAGCTTCACCTGAGATAACCTTCAGACCGAACCCTCCATCTCGGTTCTTAAGGACCGAACCTCGCAGCTTCGCTTCTTGGTTTCGGTTTTCGACCACTTTTGAGTTTTGAGCCCATTTTTCATGATTTTTGGGTGGTATTTTCAACCAAACTCATATTTTGACATATAAGACCCTATATATTCATATTTTAATCATGTTTTGGTGGAAATCTTTATCTAAGAATCATATTTTTTGTGCAAGATATTGATTTGGAGTGTTAACTTTCCCATAAAGCAATGACACAAGTTACCTCCCATAACCACTCTATGACAACCTCTAATCACTATTCATCTCTAGCTAGTCAACTGTTTGTACTTTCACCACCTTTCTCCAGCAAGATACACTAATCAAGATCTGGGAAAATCCTTATCTCTCCTTCAAGAAGTTCTCTCTTTCATCAAAAGCAACCACATCACTCTCTCATTTTCACTCTCTCAAACTCGAGATTTCAAGGGCTGATCTCAAGCTTTTCATCTACTTTTGGTAAGTATCTTCATCCTACTCTTACGTATTCTACACTCCTTCACTCAAATCATAGATTTCTCATACAAATATCGACATATTTGTTCTTAGGATCTTCAAATCTTCAAGCATCTTCCAAGTGTTCTTGGCTTGGAAACCTCTTCTCTCCAACCTTCATCTCATGGAATCACTCAAGGTGACTTCATACCCCTAAATTTTCATGTTTTCTTCAAGTTTTAGGGGGGGGGGGGGGGGGGGGGAATATAGGTTAAATCACCTTAACACAACTCAAAAACTCATACTTCAGCTTTTCACAGAAAAGTTGAGTTCTATTCACGGACTGTTTTGACCATCTTAAACTTAATATCTTTCAAAACTGTTTAATATGAAAATAGTTCAGGTTTATTCCTTTCTAATGACTACTTGCACATCTACATACGATTTGTTTACAATTTATGGCGATTTTCACAAAACTGCCTATCATTTCAGAAACTAATTCGAACCAGTCTGTGAAAATGAACATTTTCACACAAGTTAGAGACTTCTAAAAATCATAATAAAAATTATGAACAAACTAGATACATTTTCTAAACTCCTAGAGTTTACGGATTCAAGTTTCGACTTCGTATGATTTTTTGTGATTTTTTATAAAACAATGCAGAAATTTAAAAACTAATTAAACAACTTACAATATTTACAACACTTTGTAACATGTTGAGCAAAGTGTATAACGATAAATTTCTAAATATTGAATGTATTTTTTGTTAAGTTTAACATCATAAACAGAAAATTAGTCATTCTTGATAAGGATTTCAAACACTTCTAACAAGTACAATAAACTATAATAAGTATAGTTTATGGATTTTACAATACAAGCATACTACATGAAAAGGGGATTCAATTCCACCACAGAAAAGGGTTTTACTCTCAATACAAATGGGTTTTTCATTTACTACACAATAAACTATAATAAGTATAGTTTATGGATTTTACAATACAAGCATACTACATGAAAAGGGGATTCAATTCCACCACAGAAAAGGTTTTACACGCATACTACACATAAACTAGTTATCGTAAATTATGAGACTTGTCTTCATTGTACTCTTAGAGTACGAGTCAAAATTCCTGAATAGTTATAACCAGAGTCTCTTGTAGGGAGAGTGTGATAATTGTGTATAGATTTATATTGGGATTGACAACCCACACCCATGCTGCTTACGACAGCCCGGTCAGTCGATCGGGGGGTGACACATGTCATTTCAATTTCGACGCTTGAAGAACGTCACTGCAGGCATCTCTGTTATAGTATGGTTATAGAGACTCACATAGGGACATAACGACACTTATAGTTTACGGACATTTCTACTTTAAAAAGGGATTTTATCTATTTAAAACTGCATACACGTTACAAGTATGAAACACACACATACACTCGGTCTTGGGATTTAAGACTACATAACATTTTATATGGAGAATATTGGATTTTTTTAAGTGTACATTACATTTACAAACAAAGGTTTCCAAACTCGGGATACAAAACTCGGTTTTATTTCAAATAATAAAAATACTATACATGTTGGTGGTAACCAGGGTTTTCAAACAGAAACTACTATACATACTGGTAGTAACTAGGGTTTTCAAATTCTACATCCAAAAGCTTATGAACTCACCAACTTAATTGTTGACACTTTTTCGAAATTACTTGTATTCTCAGGAAATCAGTGAAACGGGAAATCAACAACTTTTGAGGATGGGACGTTAAATCGTCAAACATTTCCTTTTGTCATCATAGTGTAATTGATTTTGAAACATGTAAACTCATACTATGGTGTAACTTTTTCAATTATATTTATGATGGTTGTGTTTACTTTGAGCGCTATTATACTCGTTGTTGTGAAACTATACATGAAGTCCGCCACCCCTGGACGTTTCCGCCATCCTTGGTTTGGGGGTGTGACAGATTGGTACCAGAGCATTGTTTATAGTGAACTAATTATATCGAACCACATAAGATATACCAACTATAAATGCATTGGGACTAAAAGTCTCTAATTAAACATTTTCAAATAACTATACTATTAGAAATGAAATAGTTTATGGTTAAAAAGTATGAATACATGCATACATACTAGTATAGTATCTTATCTAGGACGATACAAAAGTAAAATGAGGAGTTGGACACTACGAGTAGACCTTAGGATATGTAATCAGACTTGGGATGAATATAGTCTGATCAACTATATTTATCTGAGGTGTAACTAATGTATGTCGGGGAATGGTCATAGTGAGCAACAAGCCTAAAAACTTCTTATACAAGAAAATCGCTAAGAACCAAACATAACATTTAAAATACTATAGGAGTATTTTGTGGTATAATAACTTATGTGAAAACTAAACATATCCTTGCTAGTAGGTCTACAATCACTAAGTGGATACGCTAAAGTTATATATAACTTAGATATCATCGACATAGAATCTGTGATCATTGTTTTACTTCATGTTCCTTGTTTGGTTGTGGTTTTAGAGTATGATTACTTATTCGAAGGTCTATCATATCTTTTGTTATATGTAAATGGCATGCACCATGTCATTATAGAAGTAACTAAGGAGGATCAAACCCCTATAAGTATTTCTAGGAATATGATTATTATATGCCTCTTACCCCACCCCTATTTTCGCACGGACATCATAGCAAGATTCTACTTACCAGGAGACCCCTACTTTCCGAACCTGGGGAAATAGTGGATGATTAGGAAAAGAGTCGAAAGTGGAGCCAGAGGTCATCAACTCTTCGTACATAGCCAAGGTTCTCGCAAACCGTTTCGACTACATCGGACATGTGCCCCGTTGGGAAAAATCGATCGAGGGGTGGAGTCGTCATCAGCGACAACAATCATTATTGGGAGATCAACGAGGTTGCAATGACCTCAACCATGGGGGACCGGGTGACACAGCCCTCCCGGTGATGACCCAGCAGATCACGAACATCAAGTTAGGGAGTCGCGCGCTGCTATAGACGCTACCATCTCACCAACTCGAGACTTGGAAAGAGACTGCTATTTCAGAGACCAACTCATTAAGGACCTTATTGCCGCTCGGGTGAAGGCAAAGGAGTATCGGGATAGACAATCGACACTCGAAGAGAGAGTGGTCGTAGTCGAGCGTAGGTTGGCAGAACTACAAGACGCATCGATTTCGTTTCAAGCACCACAAGGGACGGATCGTCATGAGTAGAGTTCATACTACTCACAAGACCTTGTAGATTGGGTTATGGGTATGCATTGATGGTACTCTCCTCCATGTGTAGACTTAACCCTGCGATTTAGTGATTAAGCTAGTCGAGGAATTTATTTGTTGTCGGAACTTTTCCTTGCAATGATGTGGTGTAGACCTGCATCAGGCTCAAAATTTTTCTCTAAAAACTATATATACTAGAATCATACTAATAAAATGAGCATGAGTATTATTTCATTGGGAACAATACTACTAAGAATTCACAAGTTTATTATATATAGACTCTCATTATGAATTGTTTTCAGAACACCATAAAAATCAAAACACGATACACTCAGAACTAAGATAAACTTAGTTAGATAATAACGCCCGCATTTCCAGGCTAGGCATTTTCGTTGATGTAATAGTCTAGGTTAACATTTGTAACTCTTTTTGAAGTATTAATGATGAAATATTTGAGTATTATGTGAATGATGTGAATGATGTGTTTATTTTCTTAATTATTATAATTTAATGAATTAAGAATAAAATAAGCATCAAAATTAAAGTATGAGATAAGCCCAATATCTTTGCATAAAGTTGTAGTGGCCGAAACAAGGTTTCCGAATATATATAGAACGCCCAAATCTGACTTCGTATGAGGAAGTTATGATTTTATGAAGTTTCGACTTAACGGTATGCAGCTCGAATCCTCGATTTGGGATCGAGCGGTTTAGATCCGAAACAATCTAAACGAGAATCGAAGATCTCGTTGTTAGTAGTGAAACAATGAAAAGTTAGGCGAGTACGGACGTCGGACGAAGAAGTTATGAATTTATAACGATGTTTTCCTGTCCGGGCCTACTAAAAATAAATAATAAAAATAAAGTCAAAATTATCCAACGGAGTCTAAACGAAAGTTGTAGAGCGTAGTATCACCTACGCGTGGATATAAAGAACGTCGAAAATAGAGCTCGTATTCGAAAGTTACGCAATTTAGAAGTTTGACGAGTCAAATTACGCTGAGCGTAATTTGAGTACGCCCAGCATACTCGAGTACCACCAATTGACGCATGCAGTGACATCAATGTACGCCCAGCGTAAATTGAAATTACACCCAGCGTAATCCCAGACCCACCAGCTTATAAATAGAAACCGAGATCAGCTATTTTCTCTTGTTCAAAATCTTTCTTCTCTCTAGTTTTTGCCTCGATTTGCATGCCAATCATATCCCGAAGCCCCGATATCATTCCTGAGCCCCAAAGCAAGATCCGAAGCCTCAAGGATCCCGAAGAGCGTTATTCCCGAGCCGAAGCTCTGCCCGCGAGGAGCCCGGTTTTTGTGAAGATCTTCCAGATCTACGGAGAAACACTACTTCTGCATGCCGTAGTGTTGTCTGATCATCTTCTGATCAAGTGAGTGTGTAGTTACTTTCTTCCAACACATTATTATGAAGTATTTTATATAAAATACATGCTATGTGTATATATTTTGTTGTTATATGTGTGAATGTATATTCACTCTCTTCTATCTCATAGATCTTATTTATTCTCTATGAAATACGTGTTATGTGTGTGTGCCTCATCTGTTATGTGGAATATGTATTGATTAAAGCATGGTATACAGGTTTTAAACTATGTATAAAAATATATATTTTTATCTACTAATATGCTGGGTAGAACATGGGTTGATAGTTAGTGTGTAATAAACAGATGAGAGGCCTCGATGTTGTTTTGGTTTAGTCATCTAGCGGAGTTTAGATGACGACCACGGACTTTTCTAGACAGTCTTGTGGAACACTAGCAGGCTCGCCACCTGTAGGTGTTAATGAACTTGGGTGTTCATCCGCTGTACTCCATCCCCCCCCCCCCACGGTTGCCTTATTTGACATATATTGTCGGGAAACCTCCGAAAGCATGTGTTGTCACCCCGATGAAATATTCTTAGACTAGGTCCCTTGTGTCAGTTATTTTAGGGACATAAAGTGAGATTAACGGGAATGAGTAATTGGGTTATTGTTGGTTGGTGAAATTAAATATAATTATTTATTGTGGGTTGAAAACCCTATATGCTCACTAGTCTCCCAAGCCTAACCCACTCAGTTTCTTTGTATTACAGGAAGTGGCGCGAGGGCATAAGATGGATAATCATCAAGTTGTGTTGTTTACAAGTCTGTATATGTATATATTTGTTGAATGACTTGTAATGTTATCGTTTATGCTTTATGGTCTGTATCGGAACATGACATCCCGGGTTTTGATTATGAAATGAAATTATATTTCATCATGAAATGTTTTGATAGAAATCTATTTCATCATGTTTTGTTTTTTGGGAACAAATTCCGCATCTCTTTTAAAATCAAAAGGATTTAATCTGAAAATGTTTAAAAAGCATAAATGAAATCGGTCTTTTCTGGCCGAGATTTTGGGGATGTCACAGTTGGTATCAGAGCATTAGTTTAAGCGAACTAGGAATTTGTAGGATTTCTAGACTTAAACTCAAAATGCTAAGTGAAATTTTGAGATGTGTGTGTGATATTTTAAACACGAGCACTAGTTTATTTTAGGAAAATTGCCTAAAATGCTTTTATGTGCTAAATGTTATGTGTTTGTCATATATGATATTATTTGTTTGGATCTATGTTCTGTTGCCGACCGGATCTGGAGACCTTATGTGTGTAGGATTCTAAGCGTACGTCTATGATATTAGAATTAGCATGTAAACGTTTCGGAGTGATAAGGATTATTTGAACATCTATCGTGAATGAGGATCTAATTTCACCTTATTCGGTGTGTAGATCAAAAATGGTGAGAACAAGAAGTGGAGTTGGAAATGCTGATGAAAACAGGAATCAACCACCAGTGATTGAGCAAATACATGTCGTAGCAGCAGCACCTGGGCCGATAACAATGGCTGGTGTACAGTTGATGATTCAAATGATGTTGGATCATCAAATGGAGGAGACTAGGCGGTTGCTGCAACAGAATCGTGAAGAACTGTCAATTCAAGTGGAAGAGCCCGAATTGAATGAAGGGCACTCGGAAGGGGGAAACTTCAGTGGGTCTGTTGGTCAAGCCAACCCACCGATAGTTAGGCAAAACAACCATGATGGAAGGAATGATGGAATGGGATGCAAGTACAAGGACTTTCTAACTTGCAAACCATCGACCTACAATGGAAAGGAGGATCTTATTGGAGTTATGGATTGGATCTCAGAAATGGAGTTAGCCTTCATGACTTGTGGCTGCAGAGGCAAGTTGTAGACTATCTATGCAGTGCGTCAGTTCTGAGGTGGAGCCGTTCGATGTTGGAACACTCTAGGAAAGACTTTAAGCCCTAATGAGCCACTGTAGTTGTCATGGGCAGAGTTCTTGGCGCAGTTCAAACGCAAGTTCTGCTCAGCTCAAAATCTGTTGGAGTTGGAGAATAAGTTTTTGGCATTGACGAAAGGCAACATGTCAGTTGATGAATACACTAATAACTTTACAGACAAGATGGAGTTTGCTTTGCGCATCGTTCCAGATGAGCTGACAAAGGTGGATCGGTATGCGAAGGGACTCCCATGGGAGTACGAGGTGCCAATACGTCAGGCACATACTCTAGAGGCAGCTATCTGGGCTGCCAAGTCTGTTGAGAACATGATTAAGGGGAGAACCACCAACAAGGTTGAGGTTGGTGAGAAGAGAAAGTTTGAGGGAACATCTGTTTTCGGTAAGAAAATCAAATTTTCGAAATCTGATTCGAAAAAGTTTGGTGGAGGAAAAGGAGGCAAAGCGAAATGGTGTGATAAGTGTAAGAAAAAGCACTTTGGGAAATGTAGTGAGGATGTAACCTGCTACAAGTGCGGAAAAACTGGGCATTTTGCCAATGAGTGTCCGAACAACAAAAGGATGTGTTTTGGTTGTAATGAAGAGGGGCACATTTTGAAGGACTGTCCGAAGAAGAAAGAGGCAGCTAAGCCCAACATTCCACCAAAGCCGAAGGCGAGAGCCTTCCAGATGACACTTGAGGCTGCGAAAGATGAAGCTGATGTCGCTTCAGGTACCTTTCTCGTAAACGAATTACCTGCTCAAATTTTGTTTGATTCTGGAGCCAACTACTCCTTTATTTCGCATGAGTTCGGTAGAAAACTAGCTTTGCCTGTTGATAGACTATATAATGCTTTATTAGTCGAAGTTGCTAGTGGAAAGTTCATACCTATTAGCCATCGTATGAAAAAACATCTTAATCGACCTTAATGGGAATAAGTTTCACGAGGAATTATTGCCTATCGAACTAAATGGTTTCGACATCGTTCTGGGAATGGATTGGCTTAGCGTCAATGATGCCGAAATTTTATGCAAGAAGAAGATAGTTAAAGTAAACCCACCAGGGAAAGATTCGTTTATGGTGTATGGGGACAAACGCAGAGTAAATTCTGGAATCATTTCTCTAATGAAAGCCAGAAAGTGTTTGACCAAGGGACGTACATCATATTTAGCATTTGTGATTGATGCTAAGAATGAAAAGAAGGTAATGCAGAGTATTCCAGTGGTGTGTGATTATCCGGAAGTATTTCCCGAATATCTTCTTGGATTACCGCCTGATCGACAAGTGGAATTCCTTATTGACTTGTTACCAGGAACAACGCCGATTGCAAAAGCACCTTACCGACTAGCAGTGACGGAGATGAAGGAGCTGATGATGCAACTTCAGGAGTTATTGGACAAAGGTTTCATTAGACCTAGTTCATCACCCTGGGGAGCTCCAATGTTATTCGTGAAGAAGAAAGATGGAAGTATGAGAATGTGCATCGATTACAGAGAACTGAACAAGGCAACAATAAAGAATAGATACCCGTTGCCAAGGATTGATGACCTGTCTGATCAATTGCAAGGTTCGAGCTATTTCTTGAAGATCGATCTAAGGTCAGGATATCATCAGCTAAAAGTGAGAGAGCAGGATATCGAGAAGACTGCGTTCAAAACACGATATGGACACTATGAGTTCTTGGTTATGTCGTTTGGACTAACCAATGCTCCAGCAGCATTCATGGATTTAATGAATAGGGTTTGTAATCCGTTCCTTGATAAATATGTGATAGTATTCATAGACGACATTCTGGTTTACTCGAAAAGCCAAGAGGAGCATGGTAGACACTTGCGAGAAGTGTTAGAAGTCTTGAAGAAGGAGAAGTTGTATGCAAAGTTCTCCAAATGTGATTTTTGGATTCAAGAAGTCCAATTCTTGGGTCACGTGGTCAACCAGGAAGGGATAATGGTCGATCCAGCAAAGATTGAGGCTGTAATGAAGTGGTAACAACCAAAAAGTCCCACGTAGATCCGAAGCTTTTTAGGATTAGCCGGATATTACCGGAGGTTTATCCAAGGCTTTTCTTCGATCGCTAGTCCATTAACAGCTTTGACCCACAAAGGGGCTACTTATGCTTGGAGTGATAAGCATAAAGAAGCATTCGAGAAGCTAAAGAAGAAGCTATGCGAGGCACCAATTTTATCTCTACCCGATGGAGTTGAAGACTTTGTTGTTTATAGCGATGCGTCTGGAGTTGGATTGGGTTGTGTTTTGACCCAAAGAGAAAAGGTGATAGCATATGCGTCTCGACAGCTGAAGGAGCATGGAAAGAATTACCCGACTCATGATTTGGAGTTGGCAGTGGTAGTTTTCGCTGTAAAAATATGGAGGCATTACCTCTATGGCACAAAGTGCAAACTTTTCACTGATCATAAGAGTCCCCAATATCTCTTTAGTCAGAAAGAATTGAATATGAGGCAACGACACTGGATATAATTACTTAAGGACTACGACTATGAGATACTTTACCACCCCGGTAAAGCTAATGTTGTTGTTGATGCTCTCAGTTGGAAAGTCAATCTTGAAGGAAAAAGGCCAAGAGCATTGAGAATAGAAGTTGTCTCGACAATTGTGGAAAGTATAAAGAAAGCTCAAGAGGAAGCTTCTGAGAAGAATGACCGAAAGGAGGAACGTTTGGGTAAAACGTTAGTGTTCGGTATAAACGGTCTTGGACTGAAGGTGTTCCAAGGTCGGATTTGGGTACCTAAGTCCGGAGGGATAAGAGATCTTCTAATGGAAGAAGCTCACAAAACCATGTACTCAATTCATCCTAGTAGCACTAAAATGTATAGGGACCTGAAACCCTACTACTGATGGCCGACGATGAAGCTTGATGTTGCAAAGTATGTGGCCGAGTGTGTGAGTTATGCAAGAGTCAAGACACAACATCAGAAACCATATGGGAGTTTAGAACCTTTACCTGTGCCTATGGGTAAATGGTAAGACATTGCGATGTATTTTGTCACTAAACTACCCAGAACGAAAAGTCGTCACGACATGATTTGGGTGGTCGTTGATCGATTCATTAAGAGTACGCATTTCATAGCAGCCAAGGAGAAATGGTCTATGGATAAGCTTGCGAATTCTTATGTGAAGGAAATTGTGAGCCTTCACGGTGTCCCGTTAACGATTGTGTCAGATCGTGACAGCCATTTCACCTCAAGGTTTTGGAAAAGTCTACAAGAGGAAATGGGTACCAAGTTGTGTTTAAGTACAACTTACCATCCACAGACTGATGGTCAGAGTGAAAGAACGATACAAACACTTGAAGATATGCTGAGAGCATGTACCCTAGAATTCCTAGGTAACTGGGATGAACACTTACCTTTAGTAGAATTTTCCTACAATAATAGTTTCCACTCAAGCATAAATATGGCACCTTATCAAGCTTTGTACGGACAAAAGTGTGGTACGCCGTCGTGTTGGCTTGAGGCTGGGGAAAAGCAGTTTATGGGTCCCGAGATGGTCCATCAAACCGCTGAAAAGTTGAAAATAATTAGAGAAATAATGTTAGCAGCTCAGGATCGTCAAAAGAGCTATGCCGACAAGAAGCGAAGACCGATGACTTTTGAAGTTGGAGATTCGGTTTTACTTAAAGTCTCGACGTGGAAGGGACTTATAAGATTTGGTAAAAGGGGAAAGTTCAGTCCAAGGTTTATTGGACCGTTTAAAGTTCTTCAGAGGATTGGGAACCAAGCTTACAAGCTAGAACTACCAGAAGAACTGAGTAGTATTCATAACACTTTCCATGTG
Organism: Lactuca sativa; assembly: GCF_002870075.4. NCBI lineage: Eukaryota > Viridiplantae > Streptophyta > Magnoliopsida > Asterales > Asteraceae > Lactuca > Lactuca sativa. The sequence continues at coordinate 29,297,442 of NC_056629.2, read as the reverse complement.
TGTTATTTGAGGAAGTTCACGGGAGAAGTTTCTGATATAATTCCAATTTCTGAATTGAGGATTCACGAAAACAAGAGGTTAATTGAAGAACCAGAGGCAATTGTTGACCGAAAGACTAAGAAGCTTCGACGCAAGATGGTCGAATTAGTGCTTGTCTGTTGGAAACATTCGAATGGGCCAAATCTCACTTGGGAAATGAAGAGTGACATGTTGAGTCGCTATCCGCATTTGTTTGTCGATGTGTGATTCTGGGGACGAAATCATCCTAAGGGGGAGAGAATTGTAACGCCCGCGTTTCCAGGCTAGGCATTTTCGTTGATGTAATAGTCTAGGTTAACCCTTGTAACTCTTTTTGAAGTATTAATGATGAAATATTTGAGTATTATGTGAATTATGTGTTTATTTTCTTAATTATTATAATTTAACGAATTAAGAATAAAATAAGCGTCAAAATTAAAGTATGAGATAAGCCCGATATCTTTGCATAAAGTTGTAGTGGCCGAAACGAGGTTTCCGAATATATATATATATATATATATATATATATATATATATATATAGAACGCCCAAATCTGACTTCGTATGAGGAAGTTATGATTTTCTGAAGTTTTGACTTAGCAGTATGCAACCTGAATCCTCGATTTGAGATCGAGCGGTTTATAACCAAAACAATCTAAACGAGAATCGAAGATCTCGTTGTTAGTAGCGAAACGATGAAAAGTTAGGCGAGTACGGATGTCGGACGAAGAAGTTATGAATTTATAACGAAGTTTTCCTGTCCGGGCCTACTAAAAATAAATAATAAAAATAAAATCAAAATTAGCCGACGGAGTCTAAACGAAAGTCGTAGAGCGTAGTCTCACTTACGTGTGGATAAAAAGGACGTCGAAAACAGAGCTCGTATGCGAAAGTTATGCAATTTAGAAGTTTGACGAGTCAAATTACGCCGAGCGTAATTTAAGTACGCCCAGCGTACTCAGAAGGATGCAAGTTGCCTCACCAATACTCGAGTGCCACCAATTGACGCATGCAGTGACGTCATAGTACGCCCAGCGTACTGAGTACGCCCATCGTAAATTGAAATTACGCGCAGCGTAATCCCAGACCCACCAGCTTATAAATAGAAACCGAGATCAGCCATTTTCTCTTGTTCAAACTGTTTCTTCTCTCTAGTTTTTGCCTCGATTTGCGTGCCAATCATATCCCAAAGGCCCGGTATCATTCCCGAGCCCCGAAGCAGGATCCGAAGCCCCAAGGATCTCAAAGAGCGTTATTCCCGAGCCGAAGCTCTGCCCGCGAGGAGCCCGGTTTTTGTGAAGATCTTCCAGATCTACGGAGAAACACTACTTCTGCATGCTGTAGTGCTGTCTGATCATCTTCTGATCAAGTGAGTGTGTAGTTACTTTCTTCCAACACATTATTATGAAGTATTTTATATAAAATACGTGCTATGTGTATATATTTTGTTGTTATATGTGTGAATGTATATTCACTGTCTTCTATCTCATAGATCTTATTTATTCTCTATGAAATACGTGTTATGTGTGTGTGCCTCATATGTTATGTGAAATATGTATTGATTAAAGCATGCTATACAGGTTTTAAACTATGTATAAAAATATATATTTTTATCTACTAATATGCTGGGTAGAACATGGGTTGATAGTTAGTGTGTAATAAACAGATGAGAGGCCTCGATGTTGTTTTGGTTTAGTCATCTAGCGGAGTTTAGATGACGATCACGGACTTTTCTAGACAGTCTTGTGGAACACTAGCAGGCTCGCCACCTGTAGGTGTTAATGAACTTGGGTGTTCATCCGCTGTACTCCATCCCCCCCCCCCTCCCCCATGGTTGCCTTATTTGACATATATTGCCGGAAAACCTCCGAAAGCATGTGTTGTCACCCCGATGAAATATTCTTAGACTAGGTCCCTTGTGTCAGTTATTTTAGGGACATAAAGTGAGAATAACGGGAATGAGTAATTGGGTTATTGTTGGTTGGTGAAATTAAATATAATTATTTATTGTGGGTTGAAAACCCTATATGCTCACCAGGCTCCCAAGCCTGACCCACTCAGTTTCTTTGTATTACAAGAAGTGACGCGAGGGAATAAGATGGATAATCATCAAGTTGTGTTGTTTACAAGTCTGTATATGTATATATTTGTTGAATGACTTGTAATGTTATCGTTTATGCTTTATGGTTTGTATCGGAACATGACATCCCGGGTTTTGATTATGAAATGAAATTATATTTCTTCATGAAATGTTTTGATAAAAATCTATTTCATCATGTTTTGTTTTTTGGGAACAAATTCCGCATCTCTTTTAAAATCAAAAGGATTTAATCTGAAAATGTTTAAAAAGCATAAATGAAATCGGTCTTTTCTGGCCGAGATTTTGGGGATGTCACAGATAACTCACGACGTATAAATCCTTATTCAAGACTCATTACCATCTCTCCTTTTTAATCATCATGGTTGAAAGGTGCATTTTTCCGTGGACTAATAGAGTGTGGTCATACCAACACTAATGCACCGGATCCCATTAGAACTCCCCAACTAAGTGTGTTTAGGCAAAGATCTAGGATGGGTAAAACTTAACAGTCGTACGAAACCTACTTCTACCCACTACCATAACTCCATCTCAGGAATGTTACCAGAAACATCGAGAATAGTTCAGTAAAGTATGAAATTTATATATGTGCATATAAATGGTAAGGATATAACTAGAGATAATCATGCCCACTCACGGAATCGTTTCTCCCCATGCAACAGAGTTATGTCTTCACAAGGGGGTAACTAGCCAACTAGCAAGGCACAAATCCTAGGATTTGTGCCTTGACTTGCACTAAATCCTCAAGTTCCACATCCAGGAAATCGGGGTGTTACATAACTATTTATATTATAATACTTCCATGATAATTATAGTATAATTTACTGTGCATGACAATATATTCATAAATGTTTTTTTATAGTTGAAAGCAAAAGGATATTATTGAATATGTTGAGAAGGCTATCGATAGGAGGATCAAAAGTATTATCTTTGTATGTATAACAATAGTTAATACTTGTACTTTGAAATACTCTCGAAACCGTTTCAAAACAAATTTAAACAATTAGGGGCTATTTGGTAATTTAATTTAACCAAAATAGGACTGATTTGGTTAAAATAATTCAAATGAGGGTGTGATTTTGTAACTTGAACAAACTATAGGGACAGGTATGTAACTTCTTGAATAGATGGGGCTGTTTTGGTTAACAATTACCAAAAAATGGGTTGTTTTTGAATAAATGGACCCAATATTTAGGGATTGGGACTGATTTCGAAATAATGTTTTAATAAAAAGGGTAGTTTTGTCATTTCATCAAACTTAATAGAAATTAGGGTTTTAACTTGCCCCGACATTTCTTGATCGACCTGGTATTCAAAGAAAACGGGATACGGGAGAAATGAAATCAGATAGCGAGAAGGAAGCGTGAAGCGGCTTCGAGGCCAGATGGTAGTTGTCAGCTCGCGAAGGGAACGGAGTGCCTCCGGGGTTGACAAGGCCGAAGATAGAGATGGGTGAAGCAGCGAGGCGACTATGATCCTTGGACGAGAAGGAAGAGACGAAGAAGCGGGGTGCTCGTCTTCTGTCTTGGAAGTACTTGCGAAAGGGAAAGAGGTCCGGAGGGGTCTGGGAGGCGTCGCGACCAGCAGCAGCGACGATGACCGGGTGTTCGGTGGGGTTGCTAGACGGGAGGGGAAAAGGAGGGTGCGAGCCATGGGACGCCCAAACACTCCCACTTGAGCTTCTACAGCTGTTCGTCTTCCACCCATCGGAACCCCTCGTTCCTACTGATTGAACCTCGCATCCCACACATTCTCCGGTAGAGTAAACATCTCCGAAATCCTCGCCTGCGTTGCTGTTGCTGCTCGCGACGATCCATCAGACCACCTCACCCCTTCCCCCTTCACACCTCATTATCAAAGCAGGAAGAGAGCAGCCTCGTTGCTTGTTTCCGTCTTCTTCGGCCTTTTCGACCACCGGAGATGCTCCCCTCCTTAAGATAGATCGACAAGCATTGGATCCCTCATCTGCCTACGAGCCTTCGTGCTTCCCTCTTGCCAGCCGTTGTTCGTTCATGTGTTCTATCTGTTTCCGTTCGTTTCTTGTTCCTCTGATTGATCATACAAATGACGATGGAGGGCACAAAAGCCCTAAATCTTTTTGTATACGAGAACAAAAAAGCCCTAAATCCTTTTTATTTTTAAGAAATGACCTAAAAACCCTCCTGTTGAACCATTTATTCAAAATGAGTCCCTTCCCCAAAACTTTGTTTTATTTAAAACAAAACAGCCACTCCATGGAAATTTCTTATCAATATCAGTCCAGTTCTCAAACATTAATTCCTTATAAATCATTTAAGTCCCTCCCTTGTTTAAGTTACAACAAAATCAGTCCTTTCCTTGATTTATTTTAACCAAAGCAGTCACACTTTGGTTAGTTAAATTACCAAACAACCCCAATAATATAAATTCGTTACGAAATGGTCTTGAAAGTATTTCAAAGTTCAAGAATTGTGTTTTTTCGGTATATCGTATACATGTGCCTATATACTTTGTTTATGCAAGCAAATTATTATTTTATGTGAAAATACAATAAGTCTAGTTTATAAAAATGTTATTTGACAATGTAACATATTGTTATAAATAAACTAGTTTAAACTTCTCATATACATGTTATAGTTATTTTATCGTGAAATAACTAGTCCACACAACAAATGCTACATGATACAAAAATATATGATTTTGTGTGAAGTTGTATGTCATAAAAAGCACGTCATAAAACTTTGTAGTATTTCAAAGGTTTAAGTTATTATTGTGCATGTATATTTATATGTTTAAATACATAAAGTTTATACATTTAGATATGTTCATTACATTGGAACGTACCTCTTTATAAAAGCGAGCACATTACACTTTTACATACATAACAAACATACTCGGCTTTTATACACTTCATATAATGGAATTCATTATGCCTAGTGACTTATCCACAAATAATTTATGGCGGATAGTTATTCACATACCTTCGTTAAGGGCTTTTTAGTGAGACTATATTTATTAGCTAAGTCTAAACACTTAGCATAGCCACACTACTATAACCATTAATCTTCGAAGCGAGATACGTATGTATAGATCTATACGGGGTTGACATCCTCACTTATGGTTGCTACCTACAACCTCGACTGATCAATTGAAGCAGGTGATAAGTGTCTACTATCGTTACTACAACGTACAATGAAGCGTTGTAAGGGTACATTCAGTCACATAGCTTGGTTATAAGACTCACTATAAACATTAACTAGAATCTCTCTCTCTCTCTCTCTCTCTCTCTCTCTCTCTATATATATATATATATATATATATATATATATATATATATATATATATATCTAACTATAAACCGTGGGCTTGGTTTCTTTCAAAACTATGTTAAGTATGGATTTACTTATATAAAGATACATTCTGACTTTCAAAGACTCTTTACAAACACGATTTTAATTATGGACTTACTTATACAAAGATACATTTTGGCTTTAAAATACTATTTACAAACACAATTTTAAGTGTTGTTAAACTTACAAAGAAAATAAATTTTAGAATTTTTAAAAGTATTACTATTGGTAGCAGAAAACCTGTAACTTTCATTAACCATGTGTTGACCCTCAAAAGTACATGTATTCTCAGGAAATCACTAAACAGACATTTAAGACGAAATTAATTACATGGAACCTAGTTTACTAGCTGTTGTATTATCTGCATATTTGTTAAGACATTTCATGTACTATTATTACTTGTAAGAAGCTTGTATTCAAAAGTGAAGATAGAATATGAATGCTGTGTTGTTTATTGTTGTAGTTATGCTATATATTCAGTTTACCTGTGATCCACGAACTTGGTCATATAGACCGGCGTGTTCCACCGCCTCGGCCGGGGGTGTGACATATTGGTGTCAGAGCTAAATTGGCTATATAGTACTCGTATCCTCAAAAGAGGAATACAACTATAGCAACAGGTTCCTAATAAAAGTATTATTAATTAATTACACTACTTATTGGCTAGTTGCGGTACGGCATAACTGGTTTGAAGGGTCTCTTGGGTTGCTGGATTTTAGAATGACTTAATTGCTAAAATGATCATGCCCTCCGGTGCTTCTTGTTTGGCACTCGTCTGTACTTGGTAGTCTTGGAGTACAAAACAAAAATTAATAATACTGCAAACGTCACCAACAATTATATATATATATATATATATATATATATATATATATATATATATATATATATATATATATATATATATATATCCTCTTACCCATGATGAGAACACGTTATAAAATTCTAACGTACCTTCAATTAAAACTACCAACTCAACCCTTTAGGCTAAACGCCTCCACTAAGGTTAGTACCATACATAAGTCATATCATAAATATATCTGGAACGCATGCCTATGTTATTTATGGTCGGGCCGGTGCATAACCAACCTTGAGCAATGAGTTTTGACATACAACGAGAACTTAACTATTCATAACTCTTTACGATATATATATATATATATATATATATATATATATATATATATATATATATATATATATATATATATATATATATATATATATATATATCCTTAAAAATCTATTTCCCCTTATAGGTTCAAATTCCCTCTCAATTCTCTCCCAAAAAAACGTTTAAATAAATGGATCAAAACAACTGCTTAAGATATAAACTTTTGCCATTTGACAAGAGTAGTCATTCGAATGTTTTTTTATAAAATAAATCCTAGTCCTTAGCTTTTACTTAAATCCTAAACAATCGACACTTTTATAGATCAAGTCCAACACTAGTTAGTAAGGTTAAGTTGAAGTTACATGCTTAAATCTCTAATTTTTTATAAGTAGACTCTACCTTTAAACTCTAAAACTTAATTACAACATTTGAAACAAACATTTTTAATTAATTATAATTATTTTATTTAAATCAAAAGTGATTTTATTTGTTACAATTTACACTTAAATGTCAAAACTTCTAACCTCAAATGTCAGATGTTATATTACTCTGATCCGACCCACCCCATCTTTCTAGTATTTATCCTATAATCAAGTATATATATATATATATATATATATATATATATATATATATATATATATATATATATATATATATATATATATATATATATATATATATATATATATATATATATATATTCATAAAAAAATCATAAAAAACGTAAACAAAATGTCTATTAATTCAATTTAAAATCGTGTCTTAAAACTTGGATCATTCAACTCGAAATCGAACGTTACAGATCACATGAATACTCATTGAACATCACAACTCAATTTATTCATCTCGATTTAGAAGTGTATCACGACAAACGTATTAATCCGTTTGTGAGCTTGTGATTTCTATTGTACAAGACCACAATAATTTTGCTTGTTTTTTGCTTAAGTTGTTCTTTTCGTTACTAATCATTGCAATTTGCATCCATAAAAAGTATTGTTGTAATATGTATCACACAAACAAAACCTTGCCAACATATGTGAAACTAATTCACTTGGATATAATTTTTCCATCTATGATTTTACAGTCATGCAAAACATAAATTGATAAAAAAAAAATAATAATAATTTATACATTAAGTAAATTATGTCATAATCTTATTTTCCTTTATCAAAAAAACAAACTTACAATAACAATAACAAGCTTATTTTGTTACAAAACCCAAACTTAACGACATTTTTTATTTCCAGTGCTTATGCCACCTGATCGGGTCCGATCGGAGGGAGACCATCCTTCTGCTTCGGATTTGGAAGAACAACGCCGTTGTCCTCACCGTCATGAACACCGCTGGCGCTGGCGCTGCCACCGGCGTCGACACCGCCGTTCAACTGTTCGCCACCACTTTCCGGAGCCTGTTTATTCTCATGACCACCGACGACGCTTGTTGGCGGTGGGGGTTTCTGCTTTAGCGGCAATGGCTCCCGAGCAATTTTAGCAAGCAATTTTGCAGCCAACGGTATTCCATCACACTTTTTTAGTATCTCCATTTTCAATTCTTCCAAATGCGCAGGGAATTCCCTCTCGTCTTCCTCATACCCAATCACCGTGTCTCGAAAAATCTGATCAATGATCTCTTTGGTGTGTGGCTTCAAATAAAGCAAACTTACATCTTTCCCAAGCATCCTTTTTAGTAATGCATCCGACCTGCTCGACGAAATGACTGTTCCACCACACCCTTTTGGCAACGCGTATGCCAACTCCTCACCCCATTTCATATTCGGGTCTTCCGTTCGAATCAATTTCAAGAAGAATTCGTCATCGTTCCAAGCATCATCGAGAACAATCAAATATCTTTTTCCAATCAGTTGTAGCCGGATAAGAAGAATCAGCTTCCGGAGTCCATGTTCATCACGTTCCTCTGCCACATTACTTATGACTTCATCTTTTATTCCGAGACATTTCAAGATCCTGACAACAATCTCTTTTCTGTAGTCATGGTTGTCTCTAGGTTGCTTGGATAAACAAACCCAGATCCTTGGACAGAAATGCTCCTTTACTAACTTCCGGCCAAAAATGTCCTGACAAAGAGTCGTTTTCCCAATTCCGGCGACTCCCACAACCCCAAAAACCTTATATGGAACATTAATGTTTCGCATGACAAGCTCCCTCTCCATGGCCATGACATTGTGTTCAAAACCATGAACTTTCCTGGGTCCATGCCTGGAGCTCCACCTGTAAACATCTTCTTTGTTTCTTTCAAAAGTGAAGTGTTTTGGGTCTTGATGACGAGTAACAGAGTATTCTGCATCACCTCTTGAACTGGATTCTTCACCTTTGAATTCCTTCATCATCTTCTTTAAGCTCTTCTTGATGTTCAGACATGCTTCACGATCTTCAACAGGAGCAAATGAGCTGTGTTTGTTGATGAGTTGCCATTCATTCAACAAATTGTTGAGGTAATAAAGATTCTCCCTTCTTGCACTCAACCAATCCCCGTTATAATCTGGATTTCTTGTACGCGTGAGGATGTCCTTCACATCATTAAAATCAGAATCTAATGAATAGTATCTAGTCACTAGATTTTGCTGATCGCCTATACGTAGAATGCCATGAGTGATTTTTTCGAGAAGATGTTGTTCAATATCATCATCCACAATCTCAGGAGCCATTTCTTTTTCACTCAAAACTATATTTTTTTTTTTGGGAAAAGATTGAAACTTGATTGGAGAAGGAAGGTGTTTTGAAGGGTTGAGATGCTTTTCTTGCTGAAAGAAAAGAAAAATTAACATTCTGATACCTTTTCTCCTCAAGAAAGTAATGCTTCAGATTCTGAATTACTTCACTTAGATTGCTCTGTTTTTACTAATAAGAATTTGTTCTCTGAATTGAAATTATGCATCTTGAATTCAGTAAAGAGTTGAAAAGATGTCTTCCTTATTAGTAACAGAACTTAATCTTGTAAGCTATATACTAATGTATTCTTGCTATTATACATATTTTCAATGTTGTGCAATCCAATTTTGATTTCATAATTAGCCCAAAAGTTCTCGTCCAAGTGAAAACTATTTTTAAAGTAAGATAATAATTAGTTCATTTGTAAAGTAAGAAATTATTTTAATTTCATAAATAGAATCAACACCTTGGACTAAGATTGTATCTTGTCTATGGAGTTGCATATCGGACCTACGATCAACTTTGGGAAAACCATAGATATCTAATCTCAATGCCATCAAAATTTTCCTTTATTTGATCTTTTGTACGATCGGTGGCTATATTTGTAAATGGAAATTACACAACTCAAACAATTGACAATGCCACCTTTGTCAAAAAGAAAGATTATTGCTTGTTGGATAATCGGATTATCTTGGGACAAGTTGCTAGTCTGAATCACGGGTTGGTCATCGACTCACAATCTTTGTACCGAGTCACACTCCATATCGAGTGAGTCATACTACCGAGTCGGCAATTTTCAGTTTGAAATGATTCGACTCAAGACTCATATGAGTTTCACAATTATGGTAGCTGCACCCTAACCTCCCCGTTTTTGGTTATACTAAATTGTATATAATCAAACAAATTTAGAAATTATATTAGGTACATAACTATTTAAGGACATAGTAAGATGAGTTGGATCCGAGTTTAAAATCATTGAACTTTCGGAACAATACTAAATAACATGGAATACGTTTTATATTAAAATTAATACAAATACATATCGATTTGGGAAACCTCTTACGTTTCTACCATGTTAAGATCTGGATCCTACGATCGTCTTCGAGTTTGCAAGATTAGAATCGAGATCTTAAGATTTCACAAAATAAATCATAATTTAAATTTTTAATTTTAAAACATGAAAAATATTTCAAATATTCGATTTTTTATTCAAAAGTTATAAAAACTTGCAAATATTCGTTATAAGTCATAACACAAAATGATAAACAGTAATTTATTTGGTAAAATGGTAAAAGACATAAAATGGTAAAATAAAATTTCATTTACAAAAAAAGAAAAAAAGAAAAAAAAAAAAGAAAGAAATCAAGGGTAGGTAGGATAGGATCGGATCTCAATCCTACGATCTTACGATCCTACGATTGTTTACGATCCGATTTGTTTTTCATACGTAGGATCGTACGATCGATCCTACGATCAGGATCGCGATTTTGACAAACATGGTTTCTATGTGTGCTTCGAGTTGGCGGTGCCTACAGGAAATTAAATCTCTTACATTGTTATCAAAGAATCCAATACGAAACTTTACCGTTTGTCAACTTCTACCATTATAGCAAGTCATATGAAAAAAATGTAAAATACAAAAAGAAAATGCAAGAAATTTGTAGCATATACAACGTCCTTCCAATTACGAGGATCTACCAACACATATTCACTAATCAAGTCGAGATATACAAAAAACTAATAACCATTATTTTTATTCGTGTACCATCCACACTGATAATTTAGTAGGAGAATGAAATGAAGTGGCTATTTGTCATTCAAAGGATTATATCATGTCGGATTCAATAGATTTGATTCAAAATGACCATTGGATTTGAGAAAAAATCTTAAATACATACTATAAATTAGCTTTTAGTTTTTATAATTAACAAAAGTTAATTCTTAAATATATAGTATAAATTAGTTTTTATAATTTTCTATTGTTCTGGAGTTTTCAATTGAAACTAGATTATAACTGAGTTATAGGCAACAAAACATAATTCTATTGATACATTTCAAGTCGTTAAAATATTAGAGAAACACACCTACTCAACATAAAACTACATCCCCATCACCGACAAGCCTATAAAAAGGTATTGGGTCACTTATTGAATGGCATATTAGCTGATAGTACGGGTAATATGTTTCGGAGGAAATAGATACAACAAACTTTAAATGACTGTCTTAGTGTACATATTTGTTAAATTAAAAGCAATGTGTGCTCTAAATCTATTAAGAATGATCCCTAAAGAAAACTTTCAAAGACTACCTTTATATAGTTACAACTTGGAAAAAAAAATATAGGGACAGTTATGTTAGATTAGGTGTCTAAACCAATAATTAAATTGGTATATACTTAAATTGAAAGCAAAGTTCTTTTGGGTTGCTTTTAAATCTAGTAATTGACTAGAATGATTTTTAGAGAGAGAGAGAGAGAGAGAGAGAGAGAGAGAGAGAGAGAGAGAGAGAGAGAAGGAGAGAGAAAGAGGGAGAGAGATAGAGAAAAAAAAGAGAAAGAGAAAGAGAGATATATATAGAGAGAGACTGATTTATTGGTTTATTATATGATTAATAAATAACAATAAATGATTTATTAATATGTTATGAGATTAATATAGTAATTAGAAATAGTATTATTTGATTAATAATTAATCAGAAATTGATTATAATTGATTTTGGGGTTAATTAGATTAATTAAAAGTATATGGACCTAAGTTGTAATTGTTTAATAGTTGAACAAGAGAAGAATTCTAGAATATTCTCATACCGAGTTTTTGAAGGTTCTTTAGGGTTTCTATATTCTTCCATATAGATAATATGGATAATAAGAAAACTAGATAAATGTAAGATGTGAAATGATATTATTTTATTTCAAATTAGGGTTATCTAGAGTTTACTATTAGCTATAAATAGAACCTTTGACATACAATTTTCGGCCACTCTTATTTGTTAGAAGAATATTCGAAAATCATCCCCTCTCTTCTCTCTCCTCAAGTGTTCTAATTGCTAGGTTTTGGGTACAAACCATCAGATGCACGAGATTTCGGGTGTTTGCTTTTTGGAGCTTTTGAAGAAGGTTCTTGGTTGATTATTTACAATAATAATTAAAGGTATGTAAACCCTAACCCTCTTATAAATTTCGATCATATTAGGGTTTCTCTAGGGTTCCTTGATGTTCATAGTTTATAATAATCAATATAGAAAACTTAAATCCAATTAGGTTGCATGTGAACTTAAGGGTTAAGTTTTACCGCCACATGAATTTTATTATAACCTCTAAAACCCTATAATGGTACCAGAGCCTTAGTTTTCAATTGATTTTGCATAATGGTTGAATAGATCAAATAAGGGTTTATAGAAATTAAACCCTAAGACTTTAGATTTTGCTTTTTGGCTAGGGTTCTTAAAACCCTAGCATCCACCCTAATTTTAAAAATCCTTAGGGTTTCCTAAGGTTTTTTAGTTTCTTAATTATTATTTTAATAGTCTTAAATTCAAATTGGAAACCTAATCCCTTAATTTTCAATATCTAGTAGGGTTTGGATTATAATTAAATTTGAATGATTTAATTAATTGTTTAATAGTAAATAATTATTTAATCCACATATGCTTTAAATTAATTTAATTAATAGTTAATTAAAAGATTAAGATAAATTAATTTAATAAATAGTTTAATTAAAAGATAAAAGATTAAATAATTTTTATTTAAACTAATTTGATAAATAATTGATTTAACTTAATTTAATTAAGGGTTTAATTAAAAGATAAATACTAATCATAATTGGTTTAAATTTAATTAAATTATTAGTTTAATTTAGAATTAAAAGTTTAAACCTTATATTTTAATTTTTTTTTTAAAAATACACCTTATATATACTATTAAAAGATTAATGTATTATATATATATATATATATATATATATATATATATATATATCAGTCAGTTGAATCGCTAGTACACCTCATTCATCAAGCCAAACTACAAGTGGGTATAAGGAAATTGCTTATAAAATGGTAGTTGAATGGGTGTCCACTCTCACCCACTTCTCCCTTATTTGGTGGATGGTCGTTAGCAGAACGAGTTCGATAGGACATAATGTAACAATGTAAATTTCAAACCAAAAATTTCATTTTTGTCACAACCATTTTCACATAAAATGTTTTATAAGGTATCCAATAATAGTTATCAAAACATATCGTATCCCAAGATCACAAAAATCAAATCCTTTCTCTAGTGTGTACGAGTCACACCGGCGCCTTTCCACGGTCCTCGCTAGTACCTGAAACACATAACACAACAACTGTAAGCATATTGCTTAGTGAGTTCCCCAAAATACCCTTATACACATACGCCTTTCCAAGCCATACTCTACACGACCTTCCGGTCCATGTGTCTCAGGGGACTTCCGTCCCAGTCCCAGTAGACCTTCCAATCCTACTCGTATCGACCTTCCGTCCATGACTCCTTGACCTTCCGGTCCACGTTATAATGCCTTCCGGCCCATATCATACATATCACATACATAACGCATACAGAACGTGCAACGCATAGCATACAAAACATGAAACTCATAGCATACAAGACCTTCCGGTCACACATAGGTACCTTTCCAGGTACAGTATAGTGAGAAGACTCACCTCAAATATCTCGGTAAGTCTCTGTCTCGGTAGAAATGTGATCTAGCCTCCGCCTAATCACATAAAACAAATACTCCCATAAATACAACTGTACTCAACCCTAAAAGTCAACAAAGTCAATTGTCAAACTTTGACCTGACTCGGCGTGTGCACTAGGGCGACTCGGCGAGTCTACACGTGTCCACTGACTCTCTCTTAGACCCTCCCTTGGCACGTCGAGTACTCCCCTGACTCGACGAGTTCCACTTGGCAAGAATCGCGGGGCCATCCCGACTCAACTCACCGAGTACCAAGAACAACTCGGCGAGTTCCAACTCGAACTCAAACCCCTGACTCTCCCTGACTCACCGAGTCATTCCCCCAACTCGACAAGTCCACTCACTGAGTGATTAACGGGCAACCTTCAAACTACTCGCCGAGTCTGTTCTTCGGAATCGGCGAGTTCATGCCATGCACAAACTCAAAACGACTTCTGAGGTTAGATCTGTTCCATACAATCATAGATCTAGCCTCCCCAAGCATGATAATCACGTAAAGTTCGGACCTTGACACACATATAACATAGAAATGGTCCAAAATGGTGATTTAGCCCTAAAAATGACATTCTAAGCTCATGACTTCCAAAATGGCTCATAAAGCTCCAAGGGTTAAGGTCTCTTTGAGTCCAAATCCAAAGCACAAACCCGAAAAGGGGACTAAATACTCTACATACTCTTCTTCTAAATGGTTTAAAAACCCTAGCTCTATGAATCAACACCCAAAACTGGAGAAGGTCCGAAGGAATACCTTAATATGAAGCCTTTGATCTCTGAAGACACTAGATTTGCACTTCCTTCAGCCTTCTTTTGCCTTGGTCACCTTCTCCTTCAAATTTCACCAACAATGATCAACAACGGCCTCTCTTCTCCTCACAAGCAATCTAGGACTCTCTCTAGGGTGTGGTAGCCGAAATGGACGGCCATAAGGGCCTTCAAATAGGTCTCAAACCCTGGAAATTAGGGTTTCATTAAACAGTGTGGACTCGTCGAGTCCACTCATGAACTCGCCGAGTCCAGCTGTGAACTCTCATACAAACCCACGACCATACTCGGCGAGTCTAGACGCCAACTCGCCGAGTTCCCCCCTCAAAACCCAAAAATAAAGGAACAAAATCTCATACCTGGAAATCCGGGTGTTACAATTCTCCCCGACTAGAATCAGAATTCGCCCCCGAAGTCTCACTCTGCAAACAACTCCGGATGTTGCTCCCGCATCTCACGCTCCGGTTCCCAAGTCAACTCTGACCCTTTCCGATGCTGCCACTGGACCTACACTAGTGGCACTTCCTTGTTCCTCAAAAACTTGATCTTCCGATCCCTGATTGCCACCGGTCTCTCAACATAATTCAGGCTCGCATCTATCTGAATATCTTCTAATGGCACCACTGCCGACCCGTCGACTATACACTTTCGCAACTGCGATGCGTGGAAAGTGTCATGAATCTGACCCAACTCTGCCGGCAACTCCAAACAATAGGCTACCCTGCCCACCCTCGCGATCACCCTGAAAGGACCAATATATCGGGGCCCCAACTTGCCCCTCTTCCTGAATCGAATCACTCCTTTCCAAGGAGAGACCTTCAGAAGCACGAAGTCGCCGACCTGAAACTCGAGCTCGGACCGGTGTCTGTCCGCATAACGCTTCTGTCGACTCTGAGCGGTCAACAACCTCTGTATGACCCGCATGATCTGCTCTGTCGTCTGAAGCACAATCTCGGTGCTGCCCATCAGACGCTGCCCCACTTCTCCCCAGCAAATGGGGGTTCGACACCTCCTCCCATAAAACAGCTCAAAGGGCGGCTTGCCAATGCTCGAATGATGGCTGTTGTTATAAGAAAACTCCGCCAAGGGCAAATACGTGTCCCAACTCCCTCTGAAATCCAATACACATGCCCGAAGCATATCCTCGAGCGTCAGAATCGTCCGCTCACTCTGCCCGTCCGTCTGTGGGTGGTATGCAGTACTGAAATGCAGCCTTGTACCCAACTCCTCGTGAAACATCTTCCAAAATATGGAAGTAAAACGCACATCTCGATCTGAAACAATCGAGATCGGAACTCCATGCCGCGATACCACCTCCCTCACATACAACTTTGCCAGCCTCTCAGCAGAAGAGCTCTCACTGATGGCAAGAAAGTGAGCACTCTTCGTCAACCTGTCCACAATCACCCAAATTGCATTGACACCCCTCGCGGTCCTTGGCAATTTGGTGATGAAATCCATGGTAATTTGTTCCCATTTCTACTCGGGAATCTCTAATGGCTGCAGCTTACCATGGGGACGCTGGTGCTTGGCCTTCACCCTGCGACAGGTCAAGCACCTCTCCACAAACCATGCGACATCCCTCTTCATACAGGGCCACCAATAATCCTTCTTCAGGTCCAAATACATCTTAGTGGCCCCCGGATGGATCGAAAATTTCGATCGATGAGCCTCCTCCATCAAAATGGTACGCGTCCCACCCACAGACGGTACCCAAATCCAGCCCTGAAATGTCATAAGCCCCCGACTATCGGTAACAAATTCCGATACCAGCCTGACAACTCGCTCCCTTTTCTGGCTCTCTGGCTTCACAGCCTCAGCCTGGGCCCCACAAATAACATCCAACACCGGGGTCTTCACTAACAATCTCAAACAAACATCTCGAATTGGGGCGCCCTCCGCCCTACGGCTCAATGCATCGGCTACCACATTAGCCTTGCCCGGGTGATACAGGATCTCACAATCATAATCCTTGACCACGTCCAACCACCTTCTCTGGCGCATATTCAGGTTGGGCTGATCCATCAAATACTTCAAGCTCTTGTGGTCCGTGTATATCATACACCGAACCCCATACAGATAATGTCGCCAGATGTTGAGAGCGAACACTACCGCTCCCAGCTCCAAGTCATGAGTGGGATATCTCGACTCATGAGGCTTAAGCTGCCTCGATGCATAAGCAATCACATGCACCCTCTGCATAAGCACCACTCCCAATCCGGATATTGATGCATCACAATAAACCATAAAATCTTCCATCCCTTCTGGAAGAGCTAGAACTGGTGCTTCGCATAATTTCTGGCGAAGTGTCTCGAACGAGGTCTGCTGCTCCGGACCCCAAGAAAACACAACACCCTTCCGGGTCAACTTGGTGTGTGGCACGGCGATCTTGGAGAAATCCTTAATAATTCTCCGATAATAGCCGGCCAAACCCAGAAAACTCCTAATCTCAGTGGGTGATCTCGGCACCTCCCATCTCATGACCGCCTTAATCTTGGCCGGATCGACCAATATCCCATTCTGGTTAACGAGGTGTCCTAGAAACTGGACCTCTCGTAGCCAGAACTCACATTTGGAGAACTTGGCATAAAGCCTCTCCGATCTCAGAACTCCGAGGATCTCCCTCAAATGCTCCTCATGCTGCTCTCTGGATCTCGAATACACCAATATGTCGTCGATGAACATGATCACTGAGCGATCCAACATCAGTCTGTACACCCTGTTCATGAGATCCATGAACACCGCAGGTGCGTTGGTGAGTCCGAAAAGCATCACCACGAACTCGTAATGCCCATAACGAGTCCGGAATCCTGTCTTCTGGACGTCCTCCTCCTGCACCCTCACCTGATGATACCCAGACCTCAAATCGATCTTGGAGAACCAAGATGCTCCCTGCAACTGGTCAAACAAATCGTCGATACTCGGCAATGGGTAACGGTTCTTGACCGTTAGCTTATTCAGCTCACGATAATCAATGCACATCCGGAGCGAGCCATCCTTCTTTTTGACAAAAAGGATGGGCGCTCCCCATGGCGAACTACTCGGCCTGATAAACCCCTTCCCCAGCAGCTCCTGAAGCTGCGAGGATAACTCCTGCATCTCCGGAGGCGCAAGGCGATAAGGCACCTTAGCGATAGGCGCAGCTCCCGGAACCAACTCAATACTGAACTCTACCTGCCTCTCCGGAGGCACACCTGGCAATTCCTCTAGAAACACATCCGAAAACTCACGCACTATCAGAACCTCATCAACCGACTTCGGACCCTCTGAATCAACCCTCGCATCCATCACATATGCCACAAATCCTCTACAGCCTTACTGTAGACTCTGTCTCGCTCTGGCGGCCGAACAAAATGCTGACCCCGAACGTGTACCTTTGTCGTGCACTGTAAGAACTCCCCCACTAGGGTCTCGAATCGTCACCAACTGACGCTCGTAGTCTATCACAGCTCCATATCTACTCAACCAATCCATACCCACTATAACACACACGTCCCTCATCGCGATCGGAACTAGATCTATCGGGAACTCCACACCAAAGATCTCAAGGATACATCCTCGAATCACATCCGAAGCATACACTGCTCGCTCATCAGCTATGGAAACTCGCAGAGGCCGACTCAATGCCTCTCGACGGATACTAATATGCTGACTAAAAGCCAAGGAAACAAATGACCGACTCGCACCCGAGTCAAATAAAACCAGAGCAGGTACAGAACTCACAAGAAAAGTACCTACGCATATCATCATATAAGCATAAAAACTTAACTCAAATAAAAGATGAAAAGAGAATACATACCAGCCACAACATCAGGCGTCGCGCGGACCTCTTCCGCGGTCAACTGAAATGCCCTCCCTCGAGCCTTCGGGGCCTCGACCTTCACCGTCCGAACCTCGGTAACCCTAGCAGTAGGCGCAGATCCCTGCGCTGATCCCTGGTGTAGCTGAGGGCACTCGGCCTTCCGATGGCCGGTCTGGTTGCAATGGAAGCAAACCATAAATCCTTTGGGGCAATCCCTGGCGATATTCCCCTCCTTGCCACATTTGTAGCAAGCACCCGATCGACAAGACCCCTCATGTCCCTTGCCGCACTTCCCGCAAGTGCGTCCCTTCTGGCCTCCAGTCCTCGAATCGGCGGACTTGGTCCGCTTGGCTGCCGGATGAGACTGAGCCGACCGCCGATCCATCCTCTGAGACTTGGCCTCCTCCTTGGCCTGAGTCTCCAACTCAATCTCCCTCTTCTGGGCATTTGCCTGGAGCTCGGCAAATGTCCGGTACGTCGAGTTCGACACGAACTCCCGAATGTCCCTCCTCAGAATAACCAAATACCGGCTCATCCGTTCCTGTTCAGTAGACACCTGCTTAGGGCAGAACATCGCCCTCTCATGAAGCTTCCGAGTGACCACAGTAACCGAATCATTACCCTGCTTGAGGGTCAAGAACTCCTGAACCAGCCGTTCCCTCTCCACCGGGGGAACATACTCGTCTTTGAACATGGTGGTGAACCTCTCCCATGTCACCGCTGAAATCTCTGCAAGAGTGAAGTCCGTTGTTACGAACTTCCACCAATCCTTCGCTCCCAAGCGAAGCTAGTTCAAAGCGAACCATACCCTCAGATGCTCCGGACATGAACACGTATAGAAGCATCCCTCAATGTCAGCAATCCATCTCATCGCAGCGATCGGATCCTGCGTCCCATCAAACTCGGGTGGCTTCGTGTTTTTGAACTCCCGGAACAACAACGAGTCACCTCCCTGAGGCCTGGCAGCAGCCACAGCTGCTGTAGCTGCAGCGGCTGCAGCCTCAGTCACCGCGGCGTACCGCTCATCAAAATTCTCCAACAGCGTGGTCTTGATAGACCCAAACATCTCCGGAATCTCGGCCCTGATCGTCGCAGCCACCTCATCGTCGATCATCTGACGAAGCTCCTCGTCGCTCACGCCGCTCGCCTCGGGTCTGTGGCGTGTCCCAACCATGATGCATCTGAAATACAACAAAAATTATTAGAGACCTGATCGAGCATACCCATACTCGACGACGCAACCCTACTTGTCCTCCGTTGTCCAAAAGATTCTTACCTGGAATGCCCACTGATCCGACGTCTTCAGTAGTACGGGCCCAATACTACTGACCACACCGTATCAATATTCACTCCAAGTCCTCCTCTATGGTTCTTGGATTACAAGTACTCTATTCTCATGAGCTCCTAACTGCCATCTACTCGCTCTCAAAGCATCTTAACAGCAGAAATCTGCTAGGCTAAGGCATCACAAATCAGGCCACTCTAGTCCTAATATGTATACCTAGCCTACTCTAGCATGCATAATGTAACATAACATATCTCATAACACATAATGTAAGGGTACTTTTGGGAATTCACCGTTCGGGCGCTGGCTGATCATACACACGACTCTGCTCTGTTTGTCTCAAAACTCTCTTTACTCTTTACAAAAATTTTACTTTATTATAAATTTTTTTCTCAAATCCTCAGTTTGAGTTCAGATACCCCGAAGGTGCATCCGAATCCCTCAAAACAAGGCTCTGATACCAATTTGTAACAACGTAAATTTCAAACCAAAAATTTCATTTTTGTCACAACCATCTTCACATAAAATGTTTTATAAGGTATCCAATAATAGTTATCAAAACACATCGTATCCAAAGATCACAAAACTCAAATCCTCTCTCTAGTGTGCACGAGTCACGCCGGCACTTTTCCACGGTCCTCGCTAGTACCTGAAACACATAACACAACAACTGTAAGCATATTGCTTAGTGAGTTCCCCAAAATACCCTTATACACATACGCCTTTACAGGCCATACTCTACACGACCTTCTGGTCCATGTGTCTCAGGGGACTTCCGTCCCAGTCCCAGTAGACCTTCCGGTCCTAATCGTATCGACCTTCCGGTCCATAACTCCCTGACCTTCCGGTCCACGTCATAATTGATGGGTTTTAGCCATAAGAATTTTCCTATGTGCGCATGCAAAACCCTAATGCTTGGATCTAGGCTTTCTAATTAAACATGCTTTGAATCCAAGACTTCTAATGACTATTTAGGAATAAGAACAATGTTAAAACAAATCTAGAATCATACCTTTGAATCTCTTGTGTGATCTTGATGTCTTGGAGCTCTAGAGTCACAATTGTCACTCCTCTAATGGCTTACAAACACCAAATAACAAGGAGGATGATTTGAGAGAGAGGAGAGGGGAGGAATTCGGCCAGGGTTTCTATACTTTAGATGAAGTTTCGATTTCCTTATGCCATAGGGTCTATTTATACTTGTAGACTCCTTAAGGGTTACAACCTAAACCCTAATTGGATAATCTTCTCTTAAAGCTATCCAAATCCATTCCTTAGATAACCCCTTGGACGATTTGAAGCTATCCCAAGCTTCTAGAATCCGTCCAATACATATCTATATGGATTTACAGTCTAAAGTTTAACTATCAAACAATTGACAGTTTATAGCCTCTTATTTAATTAATCTCTTTAAGTCACCAAATTAATTCCAATTAATTCTATGACTTATATTAATCAAATAACAATATATTATTCTTTATATTATTCTCATAATATACTAATAATATTTACTCTCTCTTAATAAATCATCCTATCAAGTTGCTATGGTGAAGGCAACCCAAAAGGACCATGCACAACCGGGTCAAATACTTGCCTAATATAGTTGCAACCTTAGACATTATTCCAACAGTCTCCCACTTGGATAAGTCTAGTAACTATATGCACAAGTACAATTCGGTTTGCAATCGTAGCTCTCAAAGACGTTGTCAAACTCTGATCTAATCAATCTTGTCCTTTAGATAAGGGATCGTACAGTCCTCTGTTAGATACCATGCTGACAATCCTATGGAATGGTTAGTCAAGCATTTAGGTTTCTCGATCTCCGATTTATTCGACTTAGAACTTAATCGAACACATCAATTCAGTTCTGACCGGGCCCGACACATAAGTCAAATCAAACCATCGAGCGGCCGAGATATCGCTTTTACCTTCTTAGATAAAAGTTACAGATAAACTTCGACTTATATGCATTTACTTATTCATTAACCAACTATACACAACAATGCGTTTTATAACACCGAGTTACTGATGCGTTTTTGCATTATCAATGTACAATCAATTAACAAATAACAAACCATATATCTAGGTTTTAAGACTATATGATATTATCGTCTTGCGATCACCCTTTTATATCATATTCCATAAGGTGATTCCAGCAAGCGCAGGTTTGTTCCAATGCTCAAAACTAGTTCAAAAGCACTCATGAACGTTGCAGCAACCCTTTGCTATGTCTAACACCATTTAGACAATCTACACACCAATTCACGACAATCTTCATTCATATCTACTTCCAACATATGAACGATTGTGGACAATTTGAACAATTCGATTATTCCTAATAAACTCAATTATTCTGGAAGTCAAAACATGCAAAGTGAAACAATAGCTAAATAATTAACATAAGATAGTAACATTACTCATAAATAAAACTCCTTTATTTAATCATCAAATGTTAATTACATTTATCTATTACACGTTTATTATACTATCTAATCTATGCTAATATCATCCTTCAGCCCAATACTCCTAGCATGCTGCAAGTGCTTAACCCTACTCAGTCCCTTCGTAAGCGGATCTGCTGGGTTATCTTCCGATGATATCCTCTTCACTACGAGTTGTCCTTCTTCTACACGATGTCTAATGAAGTGATATTTTTTGTCGATATGTCGTGATTTACCATGATCCCTCGGTTCCTTAGTCAAGGCAACCGCTCCTTCATTATCACAGAAAATCTCCATGGGCTCCTTTATGGCAGGTACAACTCCAAGATCATCGATGAAGTTCTTTAGCCATATTGCCTCCTTTGACGCTTCGCTCGCTGCAATGTACTCTGATTCGCACGTTGAATCAGCTACGGTTTCCTGCTTGGAACTTTTCCATGTCACTGCTCCTCCATTTAGGGTAAAGACCCAGCCCGACTGCGAACGGTAGTTGTCCCTGTCAGTCTGAAAACTGGCGTCACTATACCCTCGCATCTTCAAGTCATCACTCCCTCCGAGGACTAAGAACCATTCCTTCGTCCTCCGAAGGTACTTAAGGATATTCTTCACCGCAATCCAATGGGCTCTGCCAGGGTTCCCTTGATATCTACTAACCATCCTCAAAGCAAACGCTACATCAGGGCGAGTACAAGTCATAACGTACATGATTGAGCCAACTGCGGAAGCGTATGGTACTCGACTCATTTCTGCTATCTCAGCTTCGGTACTCGGACTTTGGGTCTTACTCCACTTGGCATTGCTTTGTATCGGTAATTCTCCCTTCTTCGAGTTTTCCATACTAAAACGTTTTAGTACCTTCTCTAAGTAAGTGTTCTGACTAAGTCCAATTAGTCTCTTACTTCTTTCTCTTACTATCCTTATTCCCAAAATGTAAGAAGCCTCTCCGAGGTCCTTCATAGCGAAGCACTTCCCGAGCCAGGACTTAACCTCCTGCAGAGTCGGGATGTCGTTTCCTATGAGTAATATGTCATCGACATATAGAACGAGGAAGCTAACTATACTCCCACTGGCTTTGACATATACACATGATTCGTCTTCGCTTCCTACAAATCCAAACTCTCTAACTTTCTCATCGAAGCAAATATTCCATCTGCGAGACGCTTTCTTAACTCCATAAATGGACTTCTCAAGCTTACACACTCTATTCGGATAATTCGGATCCACAAACCCCTCTGGCTGAGCCATGTAAACATCCTCAGCCAACTTTCCGTTAAGGAAAGCGGTCTTGACATCCATTTGCCAAATCTCATAATCATGAAATGCGACAATCGCTAGCATCACTCTAATAGATTTTATCTTCGCAACTGGTGAGAAGGTCTCATCATAGTCAACTCCGGGAGTTTGAGTAAAGCCCTTCGCAACCAATCGCGCTTTATATGTGTGTACATTTCCATCCACGTCAGTCTTCTTCTTGAAGATCCATTTGCACCCAACGGTCTTACGTCCGGGCACATAATCAACTAAATTCCAAACTTGGTTATCATACATGGATTGGATCTCGGTATCCATTGCCTCTTTCCATTTTGCAGACTCGGGGCCTGCCATGGCTTCCTTATAGCTATTAGGTTCATCAAGATTTATTAGTGTACCATCACTAATATATGTGTCCCCTTCGGTAGTAATATGAAAACCATAAAACTGGGGATGAAATCTAACTCTATCGGAACGTCTAAGAGGTAAGGACTCGTCAATCGGTTCAACCGGAGTTTCCTCCTCGGGTTGAGTGCTAGCGGTAGAGGTTCCTTCATCTATCGATTCTTGAATTTCTTTAAGCTTGATTTGCCTCCCACTGTTTCCTTGGCCTATGAGTTCTCGCTCTTGGAAAACTCCTCTCCTCGCAACAAAGACAACATTGTCCTTCGGTCTATAGAAGAGATATCCAAAGGATGTCTGCGGGTAGCCGATGAAAATACATCGCTCACTTCGAGGTTCGAGCTTGTCGTGAGTATCTCATCTTATGAAAGCCTCGCAGCCCCAAACCTTGATATGTGCCAACGAGGGAGCTTTCCCTATCCACATCTCGTGAGGTGTTTTGGCAACCTTCTTAGTAGGGACTCGGTTAAGGATATGGGCGGCAGTCTCTAAGGCATACCCCCAAAAAGAGATAGGTAGTGAAGCATGACTCATCATAGAGCGAACCATATCCGATAAGGTTCGATTACGCCTTTCTGCCACACCATTCAACTGCGGTGTCCTAGAAGGCGTCAATTGCGAAACTATTCCACACTCCTTGAGATAATCGTGGAATTCAAGACTTAGGTACTCTCCTCCTCGATCGGATCGAAGCATCTTGATTTTCCTGCCCAATTGATTCTCCACTTCATTCTTGAATTCTTTGAACTTTTCAAAGGTTTCTGACTTTTGCTTGATTAAATAGATATACCCATATCTACTATAATCATCGATAAAAGTCACGTAGAAGCGGTTCCCATCCTTCGTGGTTGATCTAAACGGTCCACATACATCGGTATGTATTAAGTCTAATAGACCCTAACCCCTTTCACACGTACTCGTGAAGGGTGACTTAGTCATCTTTCCAAGTAAACAAGACTCGCATGTGTCATCTTCCCTAAGGTCGAATGACTCCAACACTCCATCCTTTTGGAGTTGGGCTATGCGTTTCTTGTTGACATGTCCAAGACGACAATGCCACAAGGATGCTTTATCCATACTAGTGGAAGAATCTATGTTCAAAACATCATTTCCTAAGTTATCAACAATCATAACAGTTTCATAAATTCCATTACATGGTATAGGTTCAAAGTAAAAGACACCATTTAGATAAGCCACAATAGAACCATTCTCATTATTAAAAGAAAATCTAAAACCTTGTCTATATAAACCATGAAATGAAATGATGTTTCTAGCCATTTCTGGCGAATAGCAACAATTGTTCAAATCTAAACATAAATTATTCCTAAGCACTAAAGAATACACTCTAATCTTGGTCACAGGCGACGATCTTCTGTTCCCCATGATTAGATTGATCATTCCTTGCTCCACATCCCTACTTCTTCTTAGTCCCTGCACATTAGAACAAATGTGGTAACCACAACCGGTATCAAGAACCCAAGAAATAGCATGATTAGAATCATTAGATTTAATTGTGTATATACCTGCGAAAGATGGCTTGATCTTTCCTTCCTTGATGGCTTGCAGGTACTCTGGGCAGCTTCTCTTCCAATGTCCTATCTTGTGGCAGTGGTGGCACTCTGCCTCCTTAGGGTTAGGGCAGGGCTTAGCGGGATCAACTTTGGTCCCACTAGAAGAGGCACCATCTCGGGCTTTAACCTTGCGATAGTTCTTAGACGAAGCCTTCCTCTTCTTTCCCTTCCCTTGACCAATAGCCAAGACAGGAGCAGCAGGTGGATTGGGAGTTGGTGCAACAGACTTGTCTTTGAAGTTGCTCTCAGCGACCCTTAAGAGACCTTGGAGTTTGCTTAGGGTGACCTCCTCTTTGTTCATGTGGTAGGTCATCCTAAATTGATTATACATCGGAGGTAAAGAGTGAAGCACCATGTGATCGCCAAGTCTTCCCCAAAGTCAACATTTAACTTGCGAAGGCGGTCGACATACCTTTGCATCTTTTGCAGGTGCACGGTAAGAGATTCTCCATGACCCATCTTAGCGGAAATCATGTTGGTGAAAATCTCATAACGCTCTTGTCTCGCGTTCTGGTGGTATCTCTCCAATAAGTCTTGATGCATTTTGTACGGGTACATGTCCTCATAGGACTTTTGGAATTTGGAGTTCATGGTGGCTATCATGATGCAATGTACCTTCGTTTCATCTCGCTCATGAGTTTCAAAAGCGGCAATTTCAGCCGGAGTAGCGATTTCAGGGTTGATCTTCTCGAGCTTCTCATCGAGGACATACTCCTTATCCTCATAGCGAGCAATGGTGCGAATGTATCTTATCCATTCGCTAAAGTTCGTTCCATAGAAGGTGACCTTTTGGCAAAGGCTCATCAACGTGAAAGAACTAGCAGCAGCATTGTTTGCGTTCGACATCTACAAATAGAAAGGACAAAGATAGATTAGAATATGAATCCCTAATTATCACTCAATAAGAAAAATTAGGGCTAGGATCCAACAACAACATTTACATATTAGAAAAGGGATGTCGTAATCTAATATGCAAATAAATTGAAGGTAAGTGAATGACGATTCACTAATTCTCCACCATAAAAAAACTAACTATAAGTCCTAAATGTATTGAGAATTCCTAGGTTCGGATGAGATTCATTGAAACTATTCAATGGCATGTTTAAATCTCGATATGCCCCTCTTGTTTGTGACTGGGATACCGAGGATCACAAAGCGGGTGTGAATTACCATGCAAATTCACATGGTGCCTTCATTGTAACGATCACCTATTCGATGTGCCGGTAAACCACACACGCTCCATCGACTATGATAAACAATGAATCACCCTTTGCCACCTTTGTTTAGAACCAATTAGTGTGCCGGTAAACCACACACGCTCCACTAACTTCTTAGCAAGGGTGCAAAGTGTAATTTTATGGGATTGCATCAATTCACTTTTCCTAAAGTAACTAAGATTGGGAAATTTAAAAAAAAATGTAGTTACTTTGTATTACTTATTATACTTTTAATGAGAGGATGAGGTTGCCCTATCCTACCCGTTCGGCTAACGACCTTCCACCGATCAAGCAAGCGGTGGGTGTGAGTGTACACCCATTAAGCGCCATTTTATAGGCCGCAACCTTATACCCACCTTATAGATCGACTTCGTGAATGAGGCCTACTAACGGTAAGACTAGCATTTTAGTTATACATATATATATATATATATATATATATATATATATATATATATATATTATTCTTGTATAGTATTATATTAGTATAGGGTTGTATTTTAAACATTTTAAAATCTAGGGTTTGAAATTTAAATTGTCTAAATTAAAACTTTTAATCACAAAATATAAATTTCAAAACTTGAGGACAATTTTTAAACATTTAAAACATGGAGGATCAAATAACAAATAATTTTAATTAACAATTAATTTCCTAATTATCTATATTTGATTTATTCAAGATTTCTTTCAAGATAATTACCAAAATAATCAAAATAATTAATTAATTATCATATAAGGAAATTAAATATTTTATTAGTTGATAAATATCTTTAATTAGATCAAGATAATAGTCATATATATCAAAAAATCGGATTAGGGTTGATCTAATATGATCAAGGTAAGTTTCCATAAGATAATCATGAAGAAATCCCGAATCTGGCCATTCCTGACGCTTGGACTCGCCGAGTGCACCAAGGGACTCGTCGAGTCCACTATCGAACTCGCCGAGTCCATAACTCAGAAACACAAAAATCGAATTTTGCAGTTTAGTTTCAGACAATTCAGCAACAATTTAATGAAAACCAAGCTAGGCTCTGATACCACTGATGGGTTTTATCCATAAGAACTTTCCTATGTGCGCATGCAAAACCCTAATGCTTGGATCTAGGCTTTCTAATTAAACATGCTTTGAATCCAAGACTTCTAATGACTATTTAGGAATAAGAACAATGTTAAAACAGATCTAGAATCATACCTTTGAATCTCTTGTTTGATCTTGATGTCTTGGAGCTCTAGAGTCACAATTGTCACTCCTCTAATGGCTTACAAACACCATATAGCAAGGAGGATGATTTGAGAGAGAGGAGAGGGGAGGAATTCGGCCAGGGTTTCTATACTTTAGATGAAGTTTCGATTTCCTTATGCCATAGGATCTATTTATACTTGTAGACTCCTTAAGGGTTACAACCTAAACCCTAATTGGATAATCTTCTCTTAAAGCTATCCAAATCCATTCCTTAGATAACCCCTTGGACGATTTGAAGCTATCCCAAGCTTCTAGAATCCGTCCAATACATATCTATATGGATTTACAGTCTAAAGTTTAACTATCAAACAATTGACAGTTTATACCCTCTTATTTAATTAATCTCTTTAGGTCACCAAATTAATTCCAATTAATTCTATGACTTATATTAATCAAATAACAATATATTATTCTTTATATTATTCTCATAATATACTAATAATATTTACTCTCTCTTAATAAATCATCCTATCAAGTTGCTATGGTGAAGGCAACCCAAAAGGACCATGCACAACCGGGTCAAATACTTGCCTAATATAGTTGCAGCCTTAGACATTATTCCAACAATAATGCCTTCCGGACCATATCATACATAGCATACATATTACATACATAACGCATATAGAACGTGCAACGCATAGCATACAAAACATGCAACTCATAGCATACAAGACCTTCCGGTCACACATAGTTACCTTTCCAGGTACAGTATAGTGAGAAGACTCTCCTCAGATATCTCGGTAAGTCTCTGTCTCGGTAGAAATGTGATCTAGCCTCCGCCTAATCACATAAAGCAAATACTCCCATAAATACAACTGTACTCAACCCTAAAAGTCAACAAGGTCAACGGTCAAACTTTGACCCGACTCGGCGTGTGCACTAGGGCGACTCGGCGAGTCTACACGTGTCCACCGACTCTCTCTTAGACCCTCCCTTGGCACGTCGAGTACTCCCCTGACTCGACGAGTTCCACCTGGCAAGAATCGCAGGGCCACCCTGACTCAACTCGCTGAGTCCCAAGAACAACTTGGCGAGTCCAACTCGAACTCAGACCCCTGACTCTCCCTGACTCACCGAGTCATTCCCCCAACTCGACAAGTCCATTCACTGAGTGATTAACGGGCAACCTTCAAACTACTCGCCGAGTCTGTTCTTCGGACTCGGCGAGTTCATGCCATGCACAAACTCAAAATGACTTTTGAGGTTAGATATGTTCCATACAATCATAGATCTAGCCTCCCCAAGCATGATAATCACGTAAAGTTCGGACCTTGACACACATATAACATAGAAATGGTCCAAAATGGTGATTTAGCCCCAAAAATGACATTCTAAGCTCATGACTTCCAAAATGGCTCATAAAGCTCCAAGGGTTAAGGTCTCTGGACCTCTTTGAGTCCAGATCCAAAGCACAAACCCGAAAAGGGGACTAAATACTCTACATACTCTTATTCTAAAGGTTTTAAAAACCCTAACTGTATGAATCAACACCCAAAACTGGAGAAGGTCTGAAGGAATACCTTAATATGAAGCCTTTGATCTCTGAAGACACTAGATTTGCACTTCCTTCAGCCTTCTTTTGCCTTGGTCACCTTCTCCTTCAAATTTCACCAACAATGATCAACAATGGCCTGTCTTCTCCTCACAAGTGATCTAGGACTCTCTCTGGGGTGTGGTAGCCGCAATGGACGGCCATAAGGGCCTTTAAATAGGTCTTAAACCCTGGAAATTAGGGTTTCATTAAACAGCATGGACTCGCCAAGTCCACTCATGAACTCGCCGAGTCCAGCTGTCAACTCTCATACGAATCTGCGACCATACTCGGCGAGTCTAGACGCCAACTCGCCGAGTTCCCCCCTCAAAACCCAAAAATAAAGGAACAAAATCTCATACCTGGAAATCCGGGTGTTACACATAACCTCATTAAAAGTATAATGCTATGAAAAGTACTAGAACCTTTTAATAAATCTCACTCTAGTTACTTTAGGAAAATGTGAAAAGTATGCAAATCCATGAAAACATACATCATGTTTTATATGTCGTTAGTGGAGCGCATGTGGTTAACCGACACACTAATAAGGACTATAAAAAGATATTATGAAGCATCTCGAAAATTATCATTGTTAATGGAGCATGTGTGGTTAATCGACACATCAATTTGAGATAATAAAATACCTCGAGGTTGCCATGTAGGTTTGCATTGTTATTCACATCTCATTTGTGATCCTCGACATCATAGTCACAAAAGTGAGAGCATAATCTGATATTAAACAAGCCATTGACAATGTTTAACGAATCTCGGAAGATCTAGGAGTTTCATAAGATTGAAATTGGTAAAAGCCTTACCTACCCAAAATAGATTTGAATTTGATTACAACTTCCCTCTTCAAAGTTCGAATAAAAAATATGGATCCTAGCCTTTATTTAAATTTTAGGTTTCTAATGTAGGATTAAAATCAACTAACTTGCATTCTCTATTCTCCCAAATTATAGATGTTGAATCAAGACAATAATGGTCTTCCTCTTCCTTTAGAAGATGATCTTCCACATTCTGATCAAGGTGGAAATATTTTCCCATCTTCGGGTAGTGGTGGAATTGGACATCATACTTCTGCAACTCTTCTGCCTCTTCCTCAAGTGGCTCTCTCAACGTCACATTTTCCTTAAGTTGTAAGATACGAAACTACTCAGTTGTTCTAATTTCTAGGGTTTGGGTACAATCCTCAGAGGCACGAGATTTCTGGTGCTTGTTTTATAGAGCTTTTGAAGAACCTCCGACCAATTATGATCCTCAGCAACAACAAGATGCTCCCAAGCGACCCTGGGGACCCAATAGAGCTCACTACCCGCCATTAAGCCTACCTATTCCTTCCCTATTCTCCATCCTTCTGACCTGTAAAACCCTTTCTCTTCCTAGAGATGAACCACTCCCCTGGCCTCCTGGTCTCAACTATTCAAATTTATGTCCATTTCACCGATACACAAGCCGTACCATCAAAGAGTGTCATACTTTGCGTGATGTCATCTAGATGAAAATCTTATCAATTGGAACGAAGTTAAGGCATACCTTAAAGTCGCTAATGTCACTGAAGCTACTGGGGATCTAGACTAATCCAATGCCACAACATCAAGGAGGACAAGTCACCACTTAGGGACCTACACCGATACAAACTAATCCAGGACTTTCTACCGACGCTAACATCATTCGAGCTTGCACTGCCGCTCGAAGAGAGATGCCTGTGAGACCCTCTCAAGTTCTTGAATTCGAAGGAGGTTTTGAGAATTCAAAAGTTTATTGGTTGATTATTTACAATAATAATCAAAGGTATGTAATCCCTAACCCTTTTATGAATTTCGATCTTATTAGGGTTTCTCTACGGTTCCTTGATGTTCATAGTTGATAGCAATCAACAGAGAAAACTTAGATCCAAATAGGTTGAATGTGAACTTCAGGGTTAAGTTTTTACACCACATGAATTTATTATAACCTATAAAACACAACAGGTTACACATATGAGGACGAGTTATGACAACAAATTTGAATACTTTTCTTAGGTTATCGGTTGCGCGGTAATATTTCTTATATAATGAGTTCTTTGTATTTATTGTTATTACACGTGTATTCGTTTAGTTAGTAATATATTAGTATTAATTTCTTTTTAGGTTCGAGCGTTTCAAAAAAGTTTGCATCCTATTATTATCACTGATGGAGCACACCTTAAAGGGAAATTCTTGGGCACCATGTTCCTAGTAGTATGCAGGGATGGTAATAACCAAATTCTCCTTATATTATTTGGTTTTAGGAAAAGTGAAAGTTAGGAGTCATAGATATGGTTTTTATCAAGACTAAAAGAATGTATTAGGAACACGCCCTCTTTGGCTATCATATCAGATAGAGCAATTCAATTGAAATGACCATTCAATTTGTGTTCCCGAAAGCATATCACAGACTTTGCTTTCATCATTTGTTGATGAATATGATAACAAATGTAATATCCAAAAAATACAGGCCAAAAATTTCATTTTTATTTATGTTATTACATAAAACCATCAGTATAAAAACATTCATAATAAAGTCTCATGTCAAGAAACAAGTGATAGTAATAAAAAATATGGTATCATAAAACCATATCAGAGCATAATCCCCAAGGATCTCATGTGTGGAAAACATAGTGTGATGCGCTGCGATCGAGCCGGCTCCTTTCCTTTGAAAACGAAGTACCTGAAACCAAAACTGAAAACCGTAAGCTCAAAGCTTAGTGAGTTCCCCCCATCATACCACATACCACACAATCACATAGCATACATACTGCCGGGCAATTCTGGGGTGCCCGACTTACCCGATACGACCATTCTGGGGTGCTGACCTACCCGGTACGGCCATTCTGGGGTGCCGACCTACCCGTGTGAAGCCATTCTGGGGTGCTGACCTACCCATGTCAAGCCATTCTGGGGTGCTGACCTACCCTTCGGTCCTAACAACCGACCCTTGGGGACTATTCCACCCCCTACTGCTACTATCACATATATCATAACATAAACATACTATCAGACATATCTGGGGTGTCCGAACTACCCTTCGGTCCTAACAACCGAATTTGGGGACTATTCCCCTCCTACTACCACTATCACATATAACATATCATGCCAGCATATAACATATCATAACATACTGTCAGACATATCTGGGGTGTCTGACCTACCCTTCGGTCCTAACAACCGAACTCTACTACTATCACATATAACATATCATGCCAACATATAACGTATCAGGTAGTAGCAAACCTAGATGATATCACAAAGACAATCATCTAACATACAACTGCTACTGGTGGGCTGAAATTGTGGCCATAGACCCACCGCTACTGGAAGGTAACTCACCTCACACTGCTGAAGTCCTGTAGACACAATCCCACTCTGCTGAAGTCCCGCAGACTCAACCCCAGCTGCTGGCTCGAACTGTCAACACCAAAATAACACCCACTTAATAATTGGGTCCCATTACATAACCATAAGTATATTCTTTGGGTAATTACTACATTACCCCTAACTTGGCTTATTCAAGCCTAAGGCCCAATCCATAGGCCCAAAGTCAATTAGGAATCAAAGCCCAACACATGGCCCAATTTTCCAAATTGGGCCTAGGCCTAAACATGGTTTCATTCTAAGGCCCAACATCATATAATCATTAATGCCCAAACTATGGCCCACCTATGGCCCAATTTTCCAAATTTGGGCCCAAGCCCCTTACATGGGCCTTACCCCAGGCCTATTAAATTATTCTAGTCCATTGGCTTGACTTTGGATGGTCCAACAATAAACCCAAGTGAAATTACGGTTTCACATAAAATGATGATTAGGGTTAAGTTTCCTACTTAACCCATTAAGGACTTAATCCATTAAGTCCAATATCGCTTAGATTAATCTTTACCAATGATTATTATTTAATATCTCAAGTTATTAAATAATTCCCGTGTGTCCTGATTAATTCCCCAAATTTAGATTTATTGGCATTAGGGTTTACCAACTCAAATACTAGCCCATTATTAATTTGTTGGACTTTTAGGTTATTTAGGGCTTTATTGGGCCTATCAAGCCCATTAGGGTTTTATTGGGTCCATTAGAGTTCATTAAGCTACATTGGGCCCATTAGAGCTCCTTTAAGCCCATTAGGGTTTCACTAAGCCCATTAGGGTTTCTAGCACCCCAAACGAATTAATCACAAGAGGCAAAACGCACCGCCACCCAACACGACGGCCGGTGGCGGCAAGAGGCGATAGCCACCACCCTACGGTGGTGGTTTTGAGATTTCATTTCATGATTCCGACACTATTACAGTTACAAAGTAAAATATCCAATACCACACACTCACACTAATGCTAACAGACACCCAAAAACATGGTGGTTTATGGTGGCAGCCACCACCTCACGGTGGTGGCGGTGGTTGTTCTTGGTATTCCAACTAGACAAAGCACACGCACATAAACTTCAGATTGCATCCAACACTCCAGCCACCCACCTGGTGGCTCAAGGCAGTGACAACAACACCAAAACGGCAGTAACAGCAACGGTTATGACGGTAGCCACCACCTCATGGTGGTGGCCGTGGTTTCTTCTTTGTCCCCAACCAATCAAACATATACACACACTCGTAATCAAGAACTGGACGTCGAATTACTCCCAACCCAGCCACTACGGTGGCAGGTACCGATCGGAAACACCAACAACGGTGATCTAAAACCACCGGCAGCCCCTGCCGACTTAAACTACTCCAAATCACAGAAAGAACAAAGAGAAAGGAGTAGATGAGTGGGTACAATCATTACTGAGAACTTCGTATCCACACACACTCCTTTCACAGTGGCGAACATTGCTCCTTTCACCGGAGGAGGGCAGCGACAGTCCGCTGCTGGCATCCTCGTGCTACTCTTCGTCGCTAGTAGCAGCTTCGCCGGCGATCTTGGGTGCGGTGGACTCCAGCTTCAACGTCAAAGAGGTGGCGGTCGGAATCAACAGGGCAGGTGGCGGCCGAACTTGTCTTCATCAATGGTGGCAGCTAGTGAAGCATTAGGGTTAGGCGTGTTTAGAGAAAAACGAGAAGGAAGGGAATGACGGTTTTAAGTCCCGTGTTCCTTTCAAACTTTCATCCTTTTGACAAGTTTAGTCCCTCCCCCACATAGCCTTTCCAACTTGAGTCCAATATTTACCCTTTCTACCCTGGCTTTGGAATGCTTCTTCAAATTAAATCCGATAATTACCATCTAGACCCTCAGCATTAAAATCCTTTACACCTTTGGTACAAAATTTACCAAACAGCCCCCAATATCATAATTATGACATAATCAACCCTTCCACCTCATTTCCTTTTAAATTAAATCCAAATAGTTACCACGGAACCCTTGTCTGCATAAATATTTACAAACTGAGTCCGGAACTCACACTTTTAACCCCTGACTTCTAAAACTATGCCAGTTAACTCCTCGAAACCAACACCCTACATATATAATTATTTGTTTTAGGGCTACGAGCCATTCATTAATTTATTTATTTATGTAATAAATAAACGGGGTTTTACAACTCTCCCCCACTTAGATTAGATTTCGTCCTCGAAATCATTCCTTACCAATCCTTACATACCAAGCCACTCTAGTAACATAGTCATCATCCTGGGCACGCCCTAGCCTTCCCAGGGTAGCCATGACCAATCCTCGTAAAGCCCTAAATTCGCAGGTGTTGAATTCCTTGCAACAAGACCACATGTACTCTGTCCGAAATCTGCTGTCTCGAGATGGTCTGAATCCCTGAAAGACCACTCATACTAAATCATTATCGTTGAATCTTGCATGTTTATCCCTGAACTGACTACTCGACTTCTGATAGCTTTAGGTCCTCACTATAAACCAGGTGCACAAACCCATTTATCCCTGCAAATCACTTACACTTAGCCAAGGCTGAGCTAATCTCGCTGTGAGTGACTTGTCACTCCCCAAATTCTCTATCTATTCCGTCCAAACTTGCAACCCTAAACACAAATACTAATATTGCCAATCATTGAAGCAGTCCGAACACTGAACTGCCTGAAGCGGTATGTTGCCACATGGCTGCTTTCCAGAGTCTAACGAGACCTGCTTGGTCTCAATTCGTTCACCAACCATCTGAAATACCGGGTTCCGGCCCGGCAAGGACTCCCACTTAGTCGCCTCACACGACTTCTGAACGAAATCCTTCTCTGGGACTAGTCATCACTAGTTATCATGTCACTGTGGCTCAAACATCCTTCCGATCTAACTGATCGCGTCCATGCATCGAATCTTGTCACCATCAAATCTAAGGCTAAAAGTGATTGCCATCTAACTGATGGTAGCCTTATATCATACACGAACGTAAGCAATCCATTGCTTCCCTGATATCATAACTGCAGTGACGTCCCGACTGTCGTATCATTGGCTCAACCAGATCTAATCCATCTAGGTAATTCCGAAATTCTAATCTGTGGATTTCCTTATCCTTACTGCTACACCCGAACTGGTGGGCATTACTGTTCCTTCTGTGTCCTAACAATCCGCTCACACTTATCTACTAACCTAGTGAATGATACGGCTACACCCGCAGTCTCACAATACTCTATAACTATCTGCCCGCTAGTGAATGCTACGGCTACACCCGCAGTCTTACAACATTTCCATACTATCTGACTGCTAGTGAATGCTACGGCTACCCCCGTAGTCTTACAACACTTTCCATACTATCTGGTCGCTAGTGAATGCTACGGCTACCCCTGTAGTCTTACAACACTTTCCATACTACCTGACTGCTAGTGAATGCTACGGCTACCCCCGTAGTATTACAACACTTTCCATACTATCTGACTGCTAGTGAATGCTACGGCTACCCCCGTAGTCTTACAACACTTTCCATACCAGTCAAACACACACTCGACCTAACACACAACTGAGCTTGAATCCTAACCGGAACTCTAACCTACTTCCCGAAAACTGCTATCACATGATCCCACTGTATCAGTACCGTACCCATGCCCGTTATCAAAGTGTCACGGTAAACCATGAAATCATCTACACCCTCTAGCAGGGTGAGAATCGGTGCCTCGCACAACCGCTGTCTGAGAGTCTCGAAGGCTGCCTGCTACTCAGCCCCCCAATGAAAGGTCACCGACTTCTTGGTCAGACAGGTTAAAGGAAACCTCAATCTTGAAGAAGTCCCGCATAAATCTCCGGTAATAACCCGCTAGACCCAGGGAATTCCGAATCTCAGATGGAGACCTCGGAATCTCCCACTGCATCACGGCCTCTATCTTGGTCGAATCAACTAGAATACCCTTCTGGTTGACAAGGTGCCCAAGAGATTGCACCCCGCACAACCAGAACTCACATTTGGAGAACTTTATTAAAATCCTCTCCCCCACTTAGATTCAACTAAGTCTTCACGGTACGTGAGAATTGAAGGATCCCTAATCCTTCTTACTTCTTATTAGTCCACTGCTGACAATCTGAGCTTACCAACGCTAACGATCAATTACCAGTCAAACCTTATGATCGCCCATCCTCTGAAACCTTGAAGAGTACTCTTGAATCTGGTACAGTCTGACTAGGGCTGTCAAATCAGGTAGTCGTGTCGTGTTTTTGTCTGACACGACACGACACGACAAGGTTTTGTATAACACGAACACGACACGACACGATGTCGTGTTTTTTTTCATTAACATGAAAACGAACCAATTAAAACACGACAACACGACACGACACGACAAATATAATATTACGTAACTATTAGTGTATTTCTTTCATACTTAAAGATATATAACACGACAAAAACGACAAACACGAAAAACACGACAACCACACGCTTAATCGTGTCAATTTCGTGTCGATTTATGAACAAGAACACGACACGACACGACATCGTGTTTTTTAATCTTGACACGAAAACGACACGAACACGAATTCGAATTTTGATTTCGTCCAGATTTCATTTCTTTTCATGTATTTTTTTCGTGTCGTGTCATAAATTGACACCCCTAAGTCTGACACCTCAGACCATCTCCCATGCTGTTCACTGAAGACCTTAATCTTCACTCTAGCTGACGAATCCTCGTTCTCATTTCCAATCTTGCAGTACCACTGAACTCTAACCGAACACAGCCCATGCAAAAATACAATTCTCTTGAACATCCAATGACCTACCACTTATTCATCTAACACCCACGACTAACACTACCCTCTTCCTATCACCAGTTCTGTCCTAGCAACGGTAGTGCATTGAACTCCAAATTTCATCCATAAACAATTATCGATCATACCTGAACAATGATAGAACCTCTGAACGCTGACTTCATTGGAGAACAATCACTCCAAACCTGATCGAGTATCCTCTAAATAATACTCCTGCACCGATCTTGACAAGGATCTGAAATGATAACGGTACACGCGGAACCCGCTCCGCAAGGTATGTCCCTTTGTGGGTTCATCAAGGACCTTTCGGCATGCAGGATGGCATATATGATCCTTGATAACCCAAACACTAGCGTAAAACCGACCCGAGGTCTGGCTTATCCAAACTCACTCACAATTCCAAAGCGGTACGTATCCCCAACATCCATCTAGTAGCAATAGAAGATGACATACCCTCAACATCTGGAGGAATACTAATCACTTTCTACTGACATGACCAACCCTGCTACCCTGAAGTAGCCTAAACCCTTGGAGCGAAAAACTCCCTTGTGCACTATCCTGTACATGTTGCACTGACTCCGACCCTGCTGGCCTTTCACCTGATGATCAAAAATCATGAGTGTCTTCCCGGGACCCTTACTATACACACCTAGCACAAAACTCTCTTCTCAAAGTGTTCCAAATCGATCTCGCATCTGCAACTTCATGGAAATCATAACCCTCAGGGTCTGACACCCTGCCACGCTAACTAACTCACTTGCCAATGGCTAAGCTGCAGCAACTGGAACATCCTCTGTCCCCAAACTGGGTCACAAACTCTTTCCTGAAGTTTCTCAGACTCTCCAAGACTCTCACTGATTCGAGTATGGATCCTGTGCTTTCAGTAGTACGGGCCCAATACTACCTTCCACACCTATCCATACTTTCCTTAGCAATCTTCCCGGATCCTCCAAGTCACTTCCTCAACTGGTACACCCAAGTCTCACTGAGCCTCACTACTAAC
This sequence comes from Lactuca sativa, assembly GCF_002870075.4. Classification (NCBI taxonomy): domain Eukaryota; kingdom Viridiplantae; phylum Streptophyta; class Magnoliopsida; order Asterales; family Asteraceae; genus Lactuca; species Lactuca sativa. Next base: position 29,258,826 of record NC_056629.2, on the reverse strand, counting down.
CCACTGAAACATATCCTAGGCTTTCCTAGGTTCCCGAACTCACCTAGTCTTCAGCTGCTGAAAGATTCCCAGTAATGTCAACTAGCTACCTCATGAATATAGCCACATGCAACAAAGATCAGATAATCCTTTGAGTAGAAGACTCATCCCTAGAACGGTTAGACTCAAATGAGAGTTGCGCAATAGGGTCAAATCTATCACTTGGAGATTATCCAGCCTGTGCCACATGTGACTTAGCATATTCACTTAATAGCTAGCTCACATTACTAGGAGTCCTACAAAGCACCAAGCAAGCAGCATTCAGACAATGGAAAATCTAACCATCATACTCTAATCAAACCTTTCTATCCTCTAATCAGGAGTCTGTACATGCAATTCAAAGGCTCATACAATCAGGCATAACCTAAACAGGCTATCCTATTACTGACTGGTCAGTACTAGCATGCAATTCTACAAGAACATACAATAGGCATATAAGGCATCCTCCTAGATCCTTAGCCCTAATCTAGCATGCAATTCTCATAATCATATCATACCATAACATGTATGGGTATCTTGGGGAAAAACTTACTTGAGCTCGGCTGATTGCACGCATCACACACTTTATTCTTCTCAAAGTTCTATTCTCTTTTCAGATTCTTTTCAAACTCCTTTTTATAAAATGGTTTTACTTTTGAAAATTTTAATACCAAGCCCTTAGTTTGAGTTCAGACACACCCGAGAGTATGTCTGAATCCCTCAAACCAAGGCTCTGATACCAACTTGTAAAATCCCAAAAATACAGGCCAAAAATTCAGACACACCCGAGAGTATGTCTGAATCCCTTACATGGGCCTTACCCCAGGCCCATTAAATTATTCTAATCCATTGGCTTGACTTTGGATGGTCCAACAATAAACCCAAGTGAAATTACGGTTTCACATAAAATGATGATTAGGGTTAAGTTTCCTACTTAACCCATTAAGGACATAATCGACTTAATCCATTAAGTCCAATATCGCTTAGATTAATCTTTACCAATGATTATTATTTAGTATCTCAAGTTATTAAATAATTCATGTGTGTCCCAATTAATTCCCCAAATTAAGCTTTACTGGCATTAGGGTTTTCCAACTTAAATACTATCCCATTATTAATTTGTTGGACTTTTAGGTTATTTAGGGCTTTATTGGGCCTATGAAGCCCACTAGAATGTCATCAAGCCCATTAGGGTTTTATTGGGTCCATTAAAGTTCATTAAGCATCATTGGGCCCATTAGAGCTCCTTTGAGCCCATTAGGGTTTCACTAAGCCCATTAGGGTTTCTAGCACCCCAAACGAATCAATCACAAGAGGCAAAACACACCGCCACCTGTCACGGCGGCGGGTGGTGGCAGCCACCACCCTACGGTGGTGGTTTTGAGATTTCATTTCATTATTCCGACACTATTACAGTTACAAAGTAAAATATCCAATACCACACACTCACACTAATGCTAACACATACCCAAAAACACGGTGGTTCATGGTGGCAGCCACCACCTCACAGTGGTGGCGGTGGTTGTTCTTGGTATTCCAATTAGACAAAGCACACACACATAAACTTCATAATGCATCCAACACTCCAGCTACCCACCTGGTGGCTCAAGGCGGTGGCAACAACACCAAAACGGCAGTAACAGCAGCGGTTATGACGGTAGCCACTACCTCATGGTGGTGGCCGTGGTTTCTTCTTTGTCCCCAACCAATCAAACATATACACACACTCGTAATCAAGAACTGGACGTCGAATTACTCCCAACCCAGCCACTACGGTGGCAGGTACCGATCGGAAACACCAACAACGGTGATCTAAAACCACCGGCAGCCCCTGCCGACATAAACTACTCCAAATCACAGAAAGAACGAAGAGAAAGGAGTAGATGAGTGGGTACAATCATTACTGAGAACTTCGTATCCACACACACTCCTTTCACAGTGGCGAACATTGCTCCTTTCACCGGAGGAGGGCAGCGACAGTCCGCTGCTGGCATCCTCGTGCTACTCTTCGTCGCTAGTAGCAGCTTCGCCGGCGATCTTGGGTGCGGTGGACTCCAGCTTCAACGTCAAAGAGGTGGCGGTCGGAATCAACAGGGCAGGTGGCGGCGGAACTTCTCTTCATCAATGGTGGCAGCTAGTGAAGCATTAGGGTTAGGCGTGTTTAGAGAAAAACGAGAAGGAAGGGAATGACGGTTTTAAGTCCCGTGTTCCTTTCAAACTTTCATCCTTTTGACAAGTTTAGTCCCTCCCCCACATAGCCTTTCCAACTTGAGTCCAATATTTACCCTTTCTACCCTGGCTTTGGAATGCTTCTTCAAATTAAATCCGATAATTACCATCTAGACCCTCAGCATTAAAATCCTTTACACCTTAGGTACAAAATTTACCAAACAGCCCCTAATATCATAATTATGACATAATCAACCCTTCCACCTCATTTCCTTTTAAATTAAATCCAAATAGTTACCACATAACCCTTGTCTTCATAAATATTTACAAACTGAGTCCGGAACTCACACTTTTAACCCCTGACTTCTAAAACTGTGAAACCAACACCCTGCATATATAATTATTTATTTTAGGGCTACGAGCCATTCATTAATTAATTAATTTATTTAATAAATAAACGGGGTTTTACAACAAAGATCGACAAACAAGAGAATGGAAATTTTGATTTGGGAGGAGGCAAAAGCTTATCGAAAGTTTGATTTCATAGAAAGCTTGGGTAGGCTATGTCATACACTAAACTAAGATTGTCGTACATGGCAAAACAGAATTAGTTACGAGAAACGGGCAACACCATGTTTCCATATAGTTCTTTATAGTATTATGACATCAAACAACATCAAGTCCATTAATGTTTTATCAAGAGATGCACGAAAACTACCAATAACAATGTTGCTTGATTTCTTTTGAGCAGCTATGTAACAATGGTGGTGTTGTGACGTAATGTTGCAGGTAACTTGTAACGCTCTAAATTTTCGAACAAAATTTTCATTTTTAAACCACATAAAACTCAATATCACATTTCTCAAAAACCACAAATGTATCATTTGTCAAAACAAAAATAAAAAAAAATGACTAATAATATCCCAGAATCCTCAAACATAATCTCAATCTGGTGTGTACAATCAAGTTTGGCGTCTTCCCGCGATCCTGAGAAGTACCTGAAACACATATCACACAACAGGGTAAGCACGAAGCTTAATGAGTTCCCCCAAAATACTACATACACAAATAATAAGCCTCTTATGGCTATAACTTGGCATGGACCCTCCGGTGTCATGCGTCTCGGTGAGGACCCTCCGGTATCACGGATCGGTGTGGACCCTCCGGTCATGTGTCTCGGTGAGGACCATCCGGTATCACAGCTCGGGTTGGACCCTCCAGTCCTATATCTCAGTGAAGAGCCTCCGGTCTCACAACTCGGTTTGGACCCTCTGGTCCTAACTCAGTAAAACATAGAAGAATATAGCATATATCACAAAGACAAAATGCATAATATCACATAACTCAGCAATAAGCACATAGGATCCTCCAGTCGATAACTCAAATAATACCCTCCGGTCACATAATATTACCACTTAGTTAAGTATAGTGAGAAGACTCACCTTGCAGAGTAAAGTAATGTATATCCCACGCTCGAACTGCTGGTCTAGACTCCTGTAACATCCCAAAATTCAAGACTAAAAATTTCTTTTAATAAAACATTACTTAAAGCAAAATCATAAATCCAAAACATAATCAGAGTATTAATTTCCAAAAACACATGTTCGTTATCAGAGTAAAACATTCACAGGCTGTCTAATCTATGGTGTGTGCCATGCGATCACCCAGAGCTCTTCCCTCCGCTACCGGAAGTGCCTGAAACCAAAACTGAAAACTGTAAGCACGAAGCTTAGTGAGTTCCCCACCCTACCACATACCATGCATAACCACATACTGCACATACTGGGCCACGCCCGCTATTCTGGGCCTCACCCCTACCCCGGGCCTCGCCCGCTACAACGGCCCCACCGCTCGAGGCCTCGCCTGGCTTCGAGCCCCGCTCAGATACATATCTGTTTCACTTAGGCCTTGCCTGTCACTGGGCCTCGCACGCTAACACATAATAGCACATAAACATATCACATCACATAAGCTAAACATATACTAACGGATCATGTCCTAAGGCCTGGCCTATCCTGGGCCTCGCCCTTGTCCTGCTACCGATGAGTCATGGAACTCGTCCATGATCCTACTGATAGTGAGATACAGGCCCAGCCCACACTCACTCTTTCCCTAACTTGGGCCTCGCCCCTGATGTGCTGCTAATGAGATGTGGAACACCATCCACACTCTGCTATTGGTGAGATACAGGACCTCGCCCATACTCACCTCCCTACCAGGCACATACAAGTATCACACAGACAACAAGTATAAACTATCATATAAATGATTCCTTGGGCACCCGCCCGCTATCATTGGACCTCGTCCTGAATATCATACTAGCATACTGTGCCTAGGGCTAACCCCCAGGTCTTCTACTCATAACTACATGGGCCGGCATTGTGGCCTTAGACCCATTCACACAAAGGGAAAGTCACCTGCACATGTTGAACTTGCTGATAGCCCCTCTAGCTGTTGCTCGACTACTCTCTGAACTCCTGCTCCACTAGCTCCCCGAGCTACCAATTGCGATGCAACACTTAGCCTAATTGTCCCCCAAAAGCCAACTAAGTCAACTCTGGTCAAAGTCAACCTTCTAGGTCAACCCTACTCGCCGAGTCTGCCTACTGACTCGCCAAGTCTACTGATTTCCGAGTCGTGACCTATCCAACTCACCGAGTCTCCACTCGACTCACTGATTCGAGTCTCAACTCGAAGGGTTTGGGGTTTCGCGACTTGACTTGCCGAGTCCAAGAACAGACTCGACGAGTCCAAGGTAATCTTCAACAGACTCACCGAGTTGTTCTTCCAACTCGCCGAGTTCCTGCCCAACTTCATCCAACTCGCCGAGTCCACCCTTGTGACTCGCCGAGTCAGTTCAGTTCTTAATCCATACAGTGGCTTTTCGAGCCATGCAGGGGCTCCAAATCATAGATCCATACTTCCAAAGCTCAATCCTCACGGAAAGTTGCAAACTTTACGTATAACTGAAGAGATCTAGGCTCAAAACACTCTAGGGATAGGTTTAAGGACAAAAGGGCTTAACCAACTACCCATCTTCTGATGCTTTACGACATATTGGACCATCCCAACACTAGATCTGAAGTGGCAACAACATATCTAAGCCGCAAACTCGAATTGGGTCTCAAACAACCATAAAACCCCCAAATCTCATAACAAAAATAGATCTAGATGCAAAGGAGGGAAAATAGCAGCTTATTACCTCCAAGATGAACACAAACTGAAGTAGATATCGGATCTACACCTCTCCTTTGAAGCAACCTTCTTGATCTTCAAGTTCCTTTCCAAAGTTTCCTTCCTCCAAAGCTATTTCTCTCAAATGATGGAAGCTCACACGAAATCTAGGGTTTACATGTTCTCTAGGATGATATGGAGGCTGAGGGAGGGACATAACACCCTTTATATAGCATTCAACTCCCGGGATTAGGGTTTTCCTCATTCAGACCAGACATGCCGAGTCAGTCACTTACTCCTCGACCCGGATCCCGCTCGGACTCGTCGAGTTCCTCCTTGGACTCGACGAGTCGGCCCTTAAACTTAGGGTTTCCTTTCCTTTATTGGTCTTCCTGATTTTGGGTGTTACAACTCTCCCCCACTTAAACTAAACTTCGTCCTCGAAGTTTGCTATGGCCAACTGCCTGCGATCTGCTTCCAATACTCTACTAATTAATTCAACACTAGTTGCCTACCTTCGCTGGTCTTTCGCCCGATCATTCCGACTAACATTAATCCTTGCAGGCAATAATCTCGGGTCAACCTGACCCCGAACATTCTGGGAACACAACTTACTCAACCGACAATCCTTCTGGTACTCTCCGAGTACTGCAACTGAGCCCATAGGGATTCACCCCCTCTTTCCTTGTGCATTTTCTTGTCTTCCCAAGGTGATGCTCCATAACCAACTATTTCCTTTGTCACTGTGAAGGTCCTATCCTTCACCCAATCCATTACTCCCGCTACCTCCATTACGGGTCATTATTGCCAGTATCCACTGGGCATTCCTCTCTACTATAATTGGGTGCCGAGCCCCCCACGATCAACTAACTGAATTCCACCATAGACCGCTTACCAACACTGTTACTTGCTAGAAATTTATGCTATTCCTTATCTGCCTTCCGGATGAACCGAGACCACCCTGGTCCCTACCCATCTATGAATATCTGGATTACCGGCTCCCACCGGTCGTTAGTCCCAACACAACTCCTAGTCGCTCCCAGCGACCTCCGAAGAAACTTCGACCACCTATAACTGCTCAATCTATTCTGCCACTCAGTCACTACAATCCAGGGATCCTCGATCCCTTATCTTGACACTAAGTTCCCTACCAGGTCCCACCTGTGCTGCTAAAACTCACGGGCCTCGCTCACGGGTCTCACCCGCCTCTATCCTTCTAGTCCCACTTGTCTAACCACTCTCGCTCGGGCCTCGCCCACGGGTCTCACCCAACCATACTACTGAGCAACCCTGCTCTCAGGTCTCACCTATACTGCTACTCTCATACGGGCCTCGCCCAGGGGTCTCACCCAACTATATCCTGGAGCGGCCTCTCCCAAGGTCTCACCTCTCTAGGGCTATATAGGAAAACTCCCTACCATTCTCATCCACTACCCATTCCTGATCCCTATCTGATCACTAGGAGATAAGGGCCTCGCCCCAACTCCGCCAACGAAGCTACTATGGAATGCTACGGCTTACCCGCAGTCTTACATCACCTTCAATCACTGACTGCTAGTGGATGCTACGGCTGCCCTGTAGTCTTACAACACTTTCTACCACTGACCGCTAATACAAAAGCACCCCATGCTATCAATTCTCAAGATCCTCCTTCCGACTCACTCAAGTCCTACAGGCGATCCTCCAACCTGAATTTCCAACCATGTACTAACCATCACCATTACATGCTCTAGCTGATGGGGAGTTTCTCAAACTCCCCACCCTGAACTCCTTAATCCATCAAACGTTATACTACTTCTTTTCCTTCTCAGAGGTCACGTACACATTCTGGATATGCGTTCTCTTACCCTTGTACGCTCAGAAGATTCTCCCTCACTTCGATCCTACTTACACCTCGCTGCTCAATGCTCGAAAAGAAATCCCAATCCTTGCTACCATTCCATAATCAATCTGCTGAGAAATCCCAAGCTTACCATAGCTAGGGATCTAACCAGTCCATTTCTAAAACTAAATTGTAACATCCCGAGTTCAGGAGTGCATGTTCAGGGTTCAAAGTGAAAATGTATAAGGGCAACTCGGCGAGTCCATGGGTGGACTCGGCGAGTAGAGTTGCGACTCTGGTCGCATGTTAAGTGGCCAACTCGGCGAGTCGGCGGCTGGACTCGGCGAGTTGGTGCTGGGTGAAGAAAACCCTAATCTTCGGGGTTTGCCCCCTATTTAAAGGATGTTATGCCTTCTCTACAGCCTCTATTTACCCTGAGAGTTCCAGAGAAAACGCTAATCGTGAGAAACTCCATTATTGAGAGGATTGAAGCTTGGAAGAAGGAATTTGTGAAGAGAAGTTGGAGGAATTCGAGGATAGCACCAAGAGGGCTTGTGGATCTGAAGTCTACATCAGTTTAGGCTCATCTTTGGGGTAAGAATCCTTTGTATTGAACCCTTTTTCCCTTATTGTCATCCATGGTGGTTGTTTTTGGGTTTTTAGAGGATTTCATGAGTCATTTCGGGATTGGAAGATGGATCTGAGGATGCTACCTCAGATCTGGAGTAGTGATGATCCAAAATCGCATAAAGTCCCTGTGATAAGTGATTGGTGAAGCTATCTTGTCCCAAACCCAAACCCTAAAGTGTAAAATGCCTAGATCTCTTTGGATTCACGTAAAGTTTGGCCACTTTACGTGATGGATGGTTTGTAGGAGGCTAGATCTACGTTTTGGATCAATTGCATGGCCTGGAAGGTTCTGTTTGGAATGAGATCTAGAGGCACTCGGCGAGTCACAAGGGTGTACTCGGCGAGTTGCTTGAAGATGTTCTAGAACTCGGCGAGTTGGAAGAACAACTCGGCGAGTAGGTTGAAGATAGCCTTGGACTCGGCGAGTCTGGTCGTAAGGTCCTATCCTTTCTTCTGGTTGAGCTGTGAATCAGTGAGTCAAGGGATGACTCGGTGAGTCGAGTGTGAAAGGACTCAGAGTTGTTGGACTCGGCGAGTCTCGGGGTGACTCGGCGAGTTGAGTCGCGGATTGGGGAAAATTCTGAGCATGGGGACTCGGCGAGTCATCGGGTTGACTCGGCGAGTAGAGTTAGTCAGGGGTTGACTTTGACTTTGACCAAGGGTTGACCAATTGACTTCCAGGGGCATTTTGGTAATTGTTGGATATTGTTTTGAGTTCAGTGTTTTGGTGGTTGTCCAGTGGTGGAGATCGTATCAGTGATCGGAGCAGCTTGGGTTATCTGTTCAGTTGGCAGTTTCGAGGTGAGTTATCCTCACCATATCAACAGGGTCTAAGGCACCAAGGCCGACCCTTTATCGGATTGAGATCCGGGTATTTGTTGTTATGATATTGCTTTGATATGTTGCATCCTGGTAGCTAGGATGGTATATGTTAGAGACCTGGTTGAGGTCGGTATCCTGAGATGTAGGGTGATGCTATGCTAGTGACCAGTTAGGTCGGTATCCTGGTTAGGATGATGATATGTTATGTGATCTATTTGACCAGTTTGTTGACTGTGAATTGTTATATGATTGTATGTTTATGTGCACATGGTTAGTTGGATTGGAGTTGGGTTGAGGCGGGTCATGCTTTGTGCTGTAGGCCAAGATACCCAGGGCGGACCGGTTGTCCCGAAGGCCCAGCGAGCGGTTCGGATAGGCTGTAGGCCCCAAGAGGGTGGACCAGACGTGCCGAGGCTCGGAGAGTGGACCAGGCCTACTGAAGGCCCGGTGCAGGCGGACCAGTCATACTGTAGACTCAGAGAGTGGACCAGGTGGATTGAAGGCTCGGTGCGGGCGGACCAACCACACTGCAGACTTGATGTATATGGCTAGACTCGGAGAGTGGACTAGGTGGATTGAAGGCCCGGTGCGGGCGGACCAATCACACTGCAGACTCGATGTATATGGCTAGACTCGGAGGGTGGACCAGGTGGACTGTTGGCCGGTGCGGCGGACCAGTCACACAGTAGACCCGAAGTGCATGGTTGTTCTGTGATCGGATATGATATGGCATATTATGCGTGTATGGTATATGTGGTTGGTATTTTGGGGATATCTCACTAAGCTTTCGGGCTTACAGTTGTGGTTTTATGTTTTTCAGGTTCTTCAGGAGACCGTGGCAAGGCAAAGGCGTGATCATACCGCTCCTCATGTTTATGTTGTGATGTGATTCTGGGAATACTTTAATTTAACTATATTGAAAACCTTTTTGTAATAATTTAATGAAATCGGGTTGTTTTTGAAAAGTTTAAATTAGTTGGAATTTTTCGGTCGTTACAATACAGCTCCGAACTAGCGAGACATACCAAGTCCCTCCCATGCATGCTACAGTTGCTGCATCCTAAGTAACCTTCTCCAATAGAGCCCATCCCAAAACTACCATTCAAATATCCAAGGTATGCAGATGGCATATAACTCGATCACAATCAAGCCGCACAAAAATAAAATACTCATACCGATAATGATGCAGAACCATAACAATACAATCATGCACAAATAAAAGGACTGAAAACGGAAGTCACATACCTGCAACGTCCGACGCTGCCCGCGTCTCCAAGGTAGTCATCTAAAAATCCCTGCCTCCTACCGCAAGCGCCTCTGCACGACCCTGACGGCCGTTTGGGATCCTCAAAGTTGCAGGGGCAGGTGCCATCACCCGTCCTGCCGGAAGCAAACTGGGGCACTGGGCCTTCTTGTGGCCCCGCTGGTTGCAGTGAAAACATATCAAGTCTGATCCCTATGTAGTGGTAACAGTACAATCCCTGCTAAAATGACCAATCCGACCGTACTTGAAGCAGCCAGACTCACCACCGCTACCACTCCTACATGCGCCCCCGTGTGCCCTGCCACACTTCCCGCATCAGCTGCGGTCCTGATAATCCCTCGATCTCGAATCTGATCCCTTGGTCCTTTTCCCGAGCCCGTGGCTGCCTGAACCTCATCCGGCTTCCTCTTCCGGATATGCTCCAAATCAATCTCTCTCTCTCTCTCTCTCTAGCTCGCGCGATCATATCCTCTAACGTTTTGTAGCTGGACCTGCTCACAAACTACCTGATGTCATCCCTCAACATTTCATGGTATCGGGCCTTCTTCATCTACTCATCCGCGACACAATGTGGTACAAGAAGAGCCCTCTCCCTGAACTTGGCGGTGATCTCCGCCACAGTCTCAGTGGTATGCGTCAAATCCTGAAACTCCCGTGCCAACTGCTGCACCTCAATAATTGGCGAGAACTTCGCCCTGAACCTGGCCGAGAAATCGCTCCATGTCATCGCGTCCAATGCGGCATCATCCCCCAAAGAATGACCGATCTCCTCCCACCAATCCCTCGTTATGTCCTTCAGAAGACAGGAAGCGAGTCTGACCTTGTCCCCCTCAGGACACCGGCTCGTACGGAATGTGTTGGCAACATCAGCCAACCATCTGCTGCTAGCGATGGGGTCCCTAGCCCCAAAATAATATGGTGCCCCGCAAGCCCTGAACTCTCGAAATGTCAAGGTACGCGCTCCCATCAAAGCCATCATCTCGGTACGGAAGGCTCCCAACCTCTCATCCAAAATCTCCAGTATACCCTCCTTGACCGTGCCAAAGATCACATGAGTCTGATCTAGAATACTGCACGTAACCTCCACTGATATCAACTCCCTCATTTGCTCCTCGAGCTGCTCGGCCCCTGAACCCGAGCCTGATCCCTCTCCGGCGCCTGATCCGCCCACTAGCCTCTCTCGCAACGTCACCATACTGGAAATATACCACAACCACTATCAGAATACTTATCATTGCTGCGAGACCAAACACACGCACTACCAGGTTCCCGGTCTTGTCTCGGCCTTTCCCGAATTGAGTACGGATCCTCTGCTTTCAGTAGTACGGGTCCATACTACCTTCCACATCTATCCGTACTTTCCCCAAGAATTGCTTCAACTCCACCAGGTCCCTTTTCTACTACTACTGCTCCCAGCACTATCTCATCTTAGGCTTACCCTAGGGAACCTCCGACTCAACTCAAACCAGTCCTCAGCTGCTGAAGGCCTCCTTGTGATGCCAATTAGCCATCACCTGAATATCATCACATGTGACGAGGCTCAGATAATCCTTCGAGTAAAAGACTCGTCCCTACAACGGTTGGACTCAGACAAGAGCTGCGCAATAGGGCCAAATCCAGTACTCTGAGATTATTCAACCCTGATCACATGTGACGTGACGTATTCACCTAATGGCTAACTCCCATCCCTCGAAATCCCACAATGCACAAAGCAAGCAACATTCAGACAAGGGAAAATCTAACCATAACATACTCAAGCAATCATATCCATATAGCAAGAATCTGTACTAGCATGCAACACAAACTCATAACTCAGGCATAACCTAAACAGGCTATCCTACTACTGTCTAACCAGCATTATCATGCAGCTCAAAAGCACATATAACAGGCACATAAGGCATCCTCCCTAGATCCTTAGTCCTAATCTTGCATGTTGTTCTACTAACTGATTATCAAATCATAAACTTGTATGGGTATTTTGGGGTACTTACTTGAGCTCGGCTGATTCCATGCACCACACCCTTTTTCTCCTTTCAAAATTCTTTTCTATCTGAGTTCTTTTGCTTTTCTAAAACTCTTTTTACAAAACTGACTTTTCATTTTGAAAACATCCATACCAATTCCTTAGTTTGAGTTTAGACACACCCGAGAGTACGTCCGAATCCCTCAAACCAAGGCTCTGATACCAACTTGTAACATCCCAAAATTCAAGACTAAACATTTCTTTTAATAAAACATTACTTAAAGCAAAATCATCAGTCCAAAACATAATCAGAGTATTAATTTCCAAAAACACATGTTCGTTATCAGAGTAAAACATTCACAGGCTGTCTAATCTATGGTGTGTGCCATGCGATCACCCCGAGCTCTTCCCTCCGTTACCGGAAGTACTTGAAACCAAAACTAAAAACCGTAAGCACGAAGATTAGTGAGTTCCCCACCCTACCACATACTGCACATACTGGGCCATGCCCGTTATTCTGGGCCTCGCCCCTACCTCGGGCCTCGCCTGGCTTCGAGCCACACTCGGATACATATCTGTTTCACTTAGGCCTCGCCTGTCACTGGGCCTCGCCCGCTAACACATAATAGCACATAAACATATCACATCACATAAGCTAAACATATACTAATGGATCCTGTCCTAAGGCCTCGCCTATCCTGGGCCTCGCCTTTGTCCTGCTACTAATGAGTCATGGAACCCAGTCCATGCTCTTACTGATAGTGAGATGCGGGCCCAACCCACACTCACTCTTTCCCTAACTTGGGACTCGCCCCTGATCTGCTACTAATGAGATGTGGAACACCATCCACACTCTGCTATTGGTGAGATACGGGACCTCGCCCACACTCACCTCCCTACCAGGCACATACAAGTATCACATAGACAACAAGTATAAACTATCATATAAACTATTCCTTGGGCACAGGCCCGCTATCATTGGACCTTGTCCTGAATATCATACTAGCATACTGTGCCTAGGGCTAACCCCCAGGTCTTCTACTCATAACTACATGGGCCGGCATTGTGGCCTTAGACCCATTCACACAAAGGGAAACTCACATGCACTTGCTGAACTTGCTAATAGCCCCTCTAGTTGTTGCCTGGCAACTCTCTGAACTCCTGCTCCACTAGCTCCCCGAGCTACCAATATCAATGCAACACTTAGTCTAACTGTCCCCCGAAAGTCAACTAAGTCAACCTTCTAGGTCAACCCTACTCGCCGAGTCTGCCTACTGACTCGCCGAGTTCATATGCTCAGAGTCCTTCCATTCGTGACTCGACTCGCCGAGTCAATCCATGACTCGCCGAGTCTACCGATTTCCGAGTCCTAACCTGTCCAACTCACCGAGTCTTCACTCGACTCACTGATTCGAGTCTCAACTCGAAGGGTTTGGGGTTTCGCGACTTGACTCGCCGAGTCCAAGAACAGACTCGACGATTCCAAGGCAATCTTCAACAGACTTGCCGAGTTGTTCTTCCAACTCGCCGAGTTCCTGCCCAACTTCATCCAACTCGCCGAGTCCACCCTTGTGACTCGCCGAGTCAGTTCAGTTCTTAATCCATACAGTGGCTTTTCGAGCCATGCAGGGGCTCCAAATCATAGATCCATACTTCCAAAGCTCAATCCTCACGTAAAGTTGCAAACTTTACGTATAACTAAAGAGATCTAGGCTAAAAACACTCTAGGGCTAGGTTTAAGGACAAAAGGGCTTCACCAACTACTCATCTTCTGATGCTTTACGACATATTGGACCATCCCAACACTAGATCTAAAGTGGCAACAACATATCTAAGCCCCAAACTCGAATTGGGTCTCAAACAACCATAAAACCCCCAAATCTCATAACAAAAATAGATCTAGATGCAAAGGAGGGAAAATAGCAGCTTATTACCTCCAAGATGAACACAAATTGAAGTAGATCTCGGATCTACACCTCTCCTTTGAAGCAACCTTCTTGATCTTTAAGTTCCTTTCCAAAGTTTCCTTCCTCCAAAGCTATTTCTCTCAAATGATGGAGGCTTACACGAAATCTAGGGTTTACAGGTTCTCTAAGATGATATGGAGGCTGAGGGAGGGACATAACACCCTTTATATAGGATACAACTCGCAGGATTAGGGTTTTCCTCGTTCAAACCAGACTCGCCGAGTCCCCTTAGCCAACTCGCCGAGTCGGTCACTTACTCCTCGACCCGGATCCCGCTCGGACTCGCCGAGTTCCTCATTGGACTCGACGAGTCGGCCATTAAACTTAGGGTTTCCTTTCCTTTCTTGGTCTTCCTGATTTTGGGTGTTACAACTCCGCTCCTCCATGGCCTCTAAAATCCACAGCATGACCGAAACCCTAAAGTCAACGGTCAAAGCTGACCTAACTCGTCGAGCGCAACTCATGAACTCGTCGAGTTCCTTAGTACTCAGTAAATCGTGAAAACCCGAGTTGCTAGCCAACTCATCAAGTCCATGTAGTCCATAAGATCAAGGAAAACCCTACCCACTCGTCGAGTTGCTCCACCAACTCGTCGAGTTTACTCTAACTCCAAAATTGGGAAATCTCAACTTAACTCGTCGATTTCCTCAGCCCTTTCTCATTAAACTTATTCCAGTCAATTTCAATGCACCAAACTCTAGATCCAACCTCCTAGGATGGAGTTACCACGTAAAGTTCCTAACTTTACGATCACGCAAGGCCTCACAAAGCTAAATCACCCAAAACTAAGCTCAAGAAGGGGTTTAGGACATGAAGACGGGTCAAAGCTTCATAAAGCTTGAAGCTTTATGTACATGGGACCTAGAGAAGTCCAGATCTGAAACTCATACCCCCTGGGCAAGTTTAACTCAAGAATGGCCCTCATTTTGCACCAAAATCCCATAAACTCACATAAGAAGAAATCTAATGAAAGGAAAGCCAAGGTAAGGACTTTTTACCTCCAAATAGATGCTAAAACTACAAGAATGTTGGATCTAAAGACTCCTCCTTGTTCCAAGCTCTTCACTCTTCAAGCTTCCTCCAATAATGCACACTTTTGGTTTCACACACTCAAAATATAGGCTAGCTCACTAAGGTTTCTCTTTGGACGTGATAGGATGATGAGGGAGGCAGGGTAAAGGAGTTAAAGTCCTTTAAATAGGGTGCAAACTCGAATAATTAGGGTTTTCTCTAAACAACCTCAACTCGTCGAGTCCAGCTCTCCAACTCGACGAGTAGGCTTCATGACTTCCGCATCCAGATCAAATCCTACATGACGAGTTGGGTCCAACCAACTCGTCGAGTAGGCCCTTCCACTAGCACTAAATTCTCAAGTTCCACATCCAGGAAATCTGGGTGTTACATAACTATTTATATTATAATACTTCCATGATAATTACAGTATAATTTACTGTGCATGACAAGATATTCATAAATGTTTTTTTATAGCTGAAAGCAAAAAGATATTATTGAATATGTTGAGAAGGCTATCGATAGGAGGATCAAAAGTATTATCTTTGTATGCATAACAATAGTTAATACTTATACTTTGAAATACTCTCGAAACCGTTTCACAACAAATTTAAACAATTAGGGGCTATTTGGTAATTTAATTTAATCAAAATAGGACTGATTTGGTTAAAATAATTCAAAGGAGGGTGTGATTTTGGAACTTGAACAAACTATAGGGGCTGGTATGTAACTTCTCGAATAGATGGGACTGTTTTGGTTAACAATTACCAAAAAATGGGTTGTTTTTGAATAAATGGAACCAATATTTAGGGAATGGGACTGATTTCGAAATAATGTTTTAATAAAAAGGGTAGTTTTGTCATTTCATCAAACTTAATAGAAATTAGGGCTTTTAACTTGACCCGTCATTTCTTGATGGACCTGGTATTGAAAGAAAACGGGATACGGGAGAAATGAAATCAGATAGCGAGAAGGAAGCGTGAAGCGGCTTCGAGGCCAGATGGTAGTTGTCATCTCGCGAAGGGAACGGAGTGCCTCCAGGGTTGACAAGGCCGAAGATAGAGATGGGTGAAGCAGCGAGGCGACTATGATCCTTGGACGAGAAGGAAGAGACGAAGAAGCGGGGCTGCTCGTCTTCTGTCTAGGAAGTAGTTGCGAAGGAGAAAGAGGTCCGGAGGGGTCTGGGAGGCGTCGCGACCAGCAGCAGCGACGATGACCGGGTGTTCTGTGGGTTTGCTAGACGGGAGGGGAAGAGGAGGGTGCGAGCCGTGGGACGCCCAAACACTCCCACTTGAGCTTCTACAGCTGTTCGTCTTCCTCCCATCGGAACCCCTCCTTCCTACTGATTGAACCTTGCATCCCACACATTCTCCGGTAGAGTAAACATCTCCGAAAACCTCGCCTGCGTTGCTGTTGCTGCTCGCGACGATCCATCAGACCACCTTACCCCTTCCCCCTTCGCACCTCATTATCAAAGCAGGAAGAGAGCAACTGCTTGTTTCCTTCTTCTTCGGCCTTTTCGACCACCGGAGATGCTCCCCTCCTTACGATAGATCGACAAGCATCGGATCCCTCATCTGCCTGCGAGCCTTCGTGCTTCCTTCTTGCCAGCCGTCGTTCGTTCATGTGTTCTATCTGTTTTCGTTCGTTTCGTGTTCCTCTGATCGATCACACAAATGACGATGGAGGGCACAAAAGCCCTGAATCTTTTTGTATACGAGAACCAAAAAGCCCTAAATGGCTAAATCCTTTTTATTTTTTAAGAAATGACCTAAAAACCCTCCTGTTGAACCATTTATTCAAAATGAGTCCCTTCCCCAAAACTTTGTTTTATTTAAAACAAAACAGCCTCTCCATGGAGATTTCTTATCAATATCAATCCAGTTCTCAAACATTAATTGCTTATAAATCATTTAAGTCCCTCCCTTGTTTAAGTTACAACAAAATCAGTCCTTTACTTGATTTATTTTAACCAGAGCAGTCCTACTTTGGTTAGTTAAGTTACCAAACAACCCCAATAATATAAACTCGTTATGAAAAAGTCCCGAAAGTTATTTCAAAGTTCATGAATCGTGTTTTTTCGGTATACAATATACATGTGCCTATATACTTTGTTTATGCAAGCAAATTATTATTTTATGTGAAAATACAACATGTCTAGTTTATAAAAATGTTATTTGACAATGTAACATATTATTATAATTAAACTAGTTTAAACTTCTCATATACATATTATAGTTATTTTATCGCGAAATAACTAGTCCACACAACAAATGTTACATGATACAAAAATATATGATTTTTTGTGACATTGTATGTCATAAAAAGCACGTCATAAAACTTTGTAGTATTTCAAAGGTTTAAGCTATTACTGTGATTGTATATTTATATGTTTAAATACATAAAGTTTATACATGTAGATATGTTCATTATATTGGAACGTACCTCTTTATAAAAGCGAGTACATTACACTTTTACATACATAACAAACATACCCGACTTTTATAAACTTTATATAATGGAATTCATTATGCCTAGTGACTTATCCACAAATAATTTATATTCACATACCTTAAAGGGTTTTTTAGTGAGACTAAATTCATTAGCTAAGTCTAAACACTTAGCATAGACACACTACTATAATCGTTAATCTTCGAAGCGAGATACGTATGTATAGATCTATACGGGGTTAACATCCTCACCTGTGGTTGCTAGCTACAACCTCGACTAATCAATTGAAGCATGTGATAAGTGTCTAATATCGTTACTACAACATACAATGAAGCGTTGTAAGGGTACATACAGTCACATAGCTCGGTTATAGGACTCACGATAAACATTTTCTAGAATCTCTCTCTCTCTCTCTCTCTCTCTCTCTCTATATATATATATATATATATATATATATATATATATATAACTACAAACCATAGGCTTGGTTGCTTTCAAACTATTTTAAGTATGGATTTACATATGGTATCTCTTTTAATACAAACCATGGGCTTGGTTTCTTTCAAAACTATGTTAAGCATGGATTTACTTATATAAAGATATATTCTGACTTTCAAAGACTCTTTACAAAAACAATTTTAATTATGGATTTACTTATACAAAGATACATTTTGGCTTTAAAAGGCTCTTTACAAACACAATTTTAACTATTGTTATACTTACAAAGAAAATAAATTTTAGACTTTTTAAAAGTTTTGCAGTTGGTAGCAGAAAACGTGTAACTCTCACCAACCATGTGTTGACCCTCAAAAGTACATGTATTCTCAAGAAATCACTAAACAGACATTTAAGATGGAATTAATTACATGGAACCTAGTTTACTAGCTGTTGTATTATCTACATATCTGTTAAGGCAGTTCATGTACCATTATTACTTGTAAGAACATTGTATTCAAAAGTGAAGATGTAATATGAATGTTGTTTTGTTTATTGTTGTAGTTGTGTTATATATTCAGTTTACCTGTGATCCACAAACTTGGTCGTACAGACCGGCGTGTTCCGCTGCCTCGGCCAGGGGTGTGACATATTGGTATCAGAGCTAAATTGGCTATATAGAACTCGTATCCTCAAAACAGGAATACAACTATAGCAACATGTTCCTAATAAAAGTATTATTAATTAATTACACTACTTATTGGCTAGTTGCGTTACGGCGTAACTGGTTTGAAGAGTCTCTTGGGTTGCTGGACTTTAGAATGAATTAATTGTTAAAATGATCATGCCTTCCGGTGCTTCTTGTTTGGCCTTTGTCTGTACTTGGTAGTCTTTGAGTACAAAACAAAAATTAATAATACTGCAAACCTCACCAACAATTTTATATATATATATATATATATATATATATATATATATATATATATATATATATATATCCTCTTACCCATGATGAGTACACGTTATAAAATTCTAACGTACCTCCAATAAAGACTACCAACTCAACCTTTTAAGCTAAACGCCTCCACTAAGGTTAGTACCATACATAAGTCATACCATAAATAAACTTGGAACGTATGCCTATGTTATTTATGGTCAGGCCGGTGCATAACCATCCTTGAGCAAGAAGTTTTGACATACCACGAGAACTTAACTATTCATAACACTTTCGGAGATATATATATATATATATATATATATATATATATATATATATATATATATATATATATATATATATATATTCCCTTATAGGTTCAAATTCCCTCTCAATTCTCTCCCAAAAAACGTTTAAATAAATGGATCCAAATAAGTGTTTAAGATATAAACTTTTACCATTTGACAAGAGTAGTCATTCGAATGTTTTTTTATAAAATAAATCCTAGTTAACCAAGTCCTTAGCTTTTACTTGGATCCTAAACAATCGACACTTTTACAGATCAAGTCCAACACTAGTTAGTAAGGTTAAGTTAAAGTTACTTGCTTAAATCTCTATTTTTTTATCAGTAGACTCTACCTTTAAATAATTAAACAAACGTTTTTAATTAAGTATAATTATTTTATTTAAATCAAAAGTGATTTTATTTGTTACAATTTACACTTAAATGTCAAAAATTCTAACCTCAAATGACGGATGATATATTACTCTGATCCGACCCACCCATCTTTGTAGTATTTATCCTATAAAAAGTATATATATATATATATATATATATATATATATATATATATATATATATATATATATATATATATATATATATATATAATATTAAACATATTAGTCATATTTTGAATTTTAAGAGATACAAAATACAATTTTTTTTGTACAAATCAATTATACATAGTAAAATCATTAATTACTTGCCAAAATTTTGAAAACTTAAATTAAGGAAGGTTATTAAAAAATTAATTTGGATCAAAATAACAATTTTAAAATATTAAATCGAACAATAGTTAATTTGCATTTTTAAACTAGATACTGAAAATAATTAAGTTACATTAAATATATAAACATAAAATATAAATATAAGTTCTAAACATAAATATATTAATTAAAAATGGTAATATATATATATATATATATATATCATATATATATATATATATATATAATGAAAATTTCAATAGAGAACCATTATTAATTAAGGAAACAAGCAACCAATCCAAAGCGTCGGAATTTAAAGCGATCAACGGTAAAAGGAATGGTTGTAAACTTTTATAATGAATGCACATGTACCGGATTATAATAAAACAATTTTTTTTTTCATTTAAAATTTTTTTAGGCCAAGTTTTTTATCGAAAAAAAAAAACGAATATACCGTTGTTTACGATTTTTCGTCATCTTTCCATAGAGACCATAATTATATATCAAAAAACGTACTTTTTTTTCCGAAAAAAATCCACTTAATTTTCTTAGTTTTTTCAATATTTAAGTTTATTTTTATCAAAAAAACTAATTATACCAAAAATATTAATTTTTTGTACTATATTAATAAACATCAATCCCGATTAAAAAAAATAATAATAATAAAAAAACCTCGAACAGTATAGATTCACACTGTGAATCTAAACTATAAATATTTCAAATTTTAACATTCATAATGTGATAAAGCTCCGATTAGTTCAGATTCACACTGTGAATCTCAGGAGTTTCACAATGTGAATCTAAACAGATTTACAATATGAATCTGAACATGTTTCCAATATGAATCTGAACTGAAATATCGTTTTTTCTTTAACATGAATATGAATTTATGTTTAATAAGTATAAAAAATATGAATTTATATATATATATATATATATATATATATATATATATATATATATATATATATATATTTGCTATAAAAAAATAGACTTTAACTTTTTTTATCAAAGAAAATGAAGTGGATTTTTTTCGAAAAAAAATTTCGTTTTTTATATATCATCATTGATCTCTATGGAAAGAGGATGAAAAATTGTGAACAACGGTATATTCGATTTTTTTTTGATAAAAAAAAATAACCTACCAAAAATTTTAAACAAAAAAAAGTGATACGTTTTTTTGGTAAATGGTGAATCTTTTGGTATAATTTGTTGTGTGCGCGTCCAATATAAAAATATACATTTATTTTCTTGGCCGTTGATTGTTATCATTTCCGACGTTTATGGTTGGTTTTTTGGTTAATTATGGTTCTCTATTTAAACTCACTATATATATATATATATATATATATATATATATATATATATATATATATATATATATATATATATATATATATATATATATATATATATATATATATATATATATATATGCTTTCTACTAAAAAAATCATAAAAAACATAAACAAAATGTCTATTAATTCAATTTAAAACCGTGTCTTAAAACTTGGATCATTCAACTCGAAATCAAGCATTACATGTCACACGAATACTCATTGAACATCACAACTCAATTTATTCCTCTCGATTTAGAAGTGTCTCACGACAAATCATATTAATCCGTTTGTGAGCTTGTGATTTCTATTGTACAAGACCTAAATAATTTTGCTTGCTTTTGCTTAAGTTGTTCTTTTCGTTACTAATCATTGCAATTTGCATCCATAAAAAATATTGTTGTAATATGTATCACACAAACAAAACCTTGCGAACATATGCGAAACTAGCTAATTCACTTGGATATAATTTTTCCATCTATGATTTTACAGCCATGCAAAACATAAATTGATAAAATAAAAAAAAAAAAAATTATACATTAAGTAAATTATGTCATAATCTCATTTTCCTTTATCAAGAAAACAAACTTACAATAACAAAGCTCATTACCTCCGACGACGCTTGTTGGCGGTGGGGGTTTCAGCTTTAGCGGCAATGGTTCCCGAGCAATTTTAGCAAGCAATTTTGCAGCCAACGGTATTCCATCACACTTTTTTAGTATCTCCATTTTCAATTCATCCAAATGCTTAGGGAATTCCCTCTCGTCTTCCACATACCCAATCACCGTATCTCGAAAAATCTGATCAATGATCTCCTTGGTGTGTGGCTTCAAATAAAGCAAACTTAAATCTTTCCCAAACATCATTTTTAGTAGAGGTGAGCAAAAACTACATCGCAACTAAAATTAACCATAAAAACCGCATAAACCGCAACCGAAATAAAAATCACCAGGTGAGCAAAAACTACATCGCAACTAAAATTAACCATAAAAACCGCATAAACCGCAACCGAAATAAAAACCGATGGTGAGGTTTTCTATTTTACAAAAACCGCAAATTTGTGGTGCGGTTATTAGTTTTCAAAAATCGCAAAAAAACTGCACCCACATATATTATATACAATTTTCTTTTAATAATTATTAATATATTAAATATTAAAAATAAGACAAGTTTCATGGATGAAAGATGGATAAAATATTAGAAGACAAAAGTATTAGTTTTTTGTTATGTTAACTTTGAAAAATGGTGAAAGTAGACAATTTTAAGATATTTATTGTTAAATACTATTGAGTTGACATTTTTAAGATATAAGTTCTTTGTGATTTAAGTTAATTGTTTTATACCTTATGGTTTTTTTATTATTACAAGTAATATGTTTGATCTTTTAAAACCGTTTGAGTTCTAAACTGTGGTTAAAAATCACACAAAATAAAAGCACCAAATCCATGCGGTTAATAACCACAACACAGAAAAAAACAAAACCGCACCGCAAAAATAATTGCCTAACCGCACCGCAAAATAATCGCAACAAACAGTTTTGAAAATTGATTAACCGCATTTGCGGTTAGTGGTGAGGTCTTGACTAATAACCGCACCGAACTGCACCGCACTCACCCCTACTTTTTAGTAATGCATCTGACCTGCTCGACGAAATGACTGTTCCACCACACCCTTTTGGCAACGCGTATGCCAACTCCTCACCCCATTTCATATTCGGGTCTTCCGTTCGAATCAATTTCAAGAAGAATTTGGCATCGTTCCAAGCATCATCGAGAACAATGAAATATCTTTTTCCAATCAGTTGTAGCCGGATAAGAAGAATCAGTTTCCGGAGTCCATGTTCGTCACCTTCCTTTGCTACATCACTTATGACTTCATCTTCTATTCCGAGACATTTCAAGATCCTGACAACAATCTCTTATAAGTAGTCATTGTTGTCTCTAGGTTAACAAACCCAGATCCTCGGACAGAAATGCTCCTTCACTAACTTCCGGCAAAAAATGTCCTGACAAAGAGTCGTTTTCCTAATTCCGGCGACTCCCACAACCCCAAAAACCTTATATGGAACATTAATATTTCGCATGACAAGCTCCCTCTCCATGGCCATGACATTGTTTTCAAAACCATGAACTTTCCTCGGTCCATGCCTGGAGCTCCACCTGTAAACATCTTTCTTGTTTCTTTCAAAAGTGAGGTGTTTTGGGTCTTGATGACGAGTAACAGAGTATTCTGCATCACCTCTTGAACTGGATTCTTCACCTTTGAATTCCTTCATCATCTTCTTTAAGCTCTTCTTGATGTTCAGACATGCTTCACGATCTTTAACATGAGCAAATGAGTTGCGTTTGTTGATGAGTTGCCATTCATTCAACAAGTTGTTGAGGTAATAAAGATTCTCCTTTCTTGCACTCAACCAATCCCCATTATAATTTGGATTTCTTGTATGCGTGAGGATGTCCTTCACATCATTAAAATCAAAATCTAATGAATAGTATCTAGTCATTAGATTTTGCTGATCACCTATACGTTGAATGTCATGACTGATTTTTTCGAGAAGATGTTTAATATCATCATCCACAATCTCAGGAGCCATTTTTTTCACTCCAAACTAGGGGTGTTCGTTTGGATGGACCGGTTTAATCCGATCCAATCAAGTGAATCCAAATTGATTTCGGTTTCCAAAACATGGATCCAAATAGTCCAAACTAAATTCAAATCCGATCTGATTCGAACCAATTACAATTCGGTTGGATCGGTTTTTATAATTCGGTTTACAAAAACCGAAACATTTTAAAACGACATATAATTATAATATTACCCAACTTTACATAAAAAGCAAAAACAAATTAGTTAGTTGTGATTTGAAATTTATAAACAACTAATAAGAAGTTATATTATAGTTATATATGTTATAGACAGAAAACTTATGAGAGAAAATGCATATTAATGTTTTTTTTAATCGGGTGAAACGTTTTGAACCTCTTTGAAAAAATAAATTACAAAATTAATAAATAACTATAGATATATATTATAAATAGATAAATTATAAATGTTTATTTGGTTTTTTTGGACTATTCGGTTCCGATTTTATAAACCAAAACCAATCCAAAATAATAATTATGTTTTGTTGAAAACCAATCCAAAAATCTGAATATCCGAACCAAATAGTCCAATCTAAATTATCCAAATGGATAATTCGGTTTTATTCGAATAGTACACAACCGTAATCCAAACTAATTTTTTTTTTGGAGAAGATTGAAACTTGATTGGAGAAGGAAGGTGTTTTGAAGGGTTGAGATGCTTTTCTTGCTGAAAGAAAAGAAAACTTAACATTCTGGTACCTTTTCTCCTCAAGAAAGTAATGCTTCAGATTCTGAATTACTTCACTTAGATTGTCCTATTTTTTAGTACAAATACATATCGATTTGGGAAATCTCTTACGTTTCTACGTGTGCTTCGAGTTGGCGATGCCTACAAGAAATTAAATCTCTTACATTGTTATCAAAGAATCCAATATGAAACTCTACCGCTTGTCAACTTCTACCATTGTAGTAAGTCATATGAAAAAAATGTAAAATAGGAAAAGAAAATGCAAGGAATTATAATATATACAGCGTACATATACAACGTCCTTCCAATTACGAGGATCTTCCATCACATATCAGGTGTTATTTGTATTTTCTGGGTAAAATGTCTGCAGTCTGCGGCCCAGACCTCTGCAGTAAAAGACGTGGACCAAACGTCTGCAGTCTGAAAAAAGAAGACTGGTTGTTTTTTTATGTGACATCCCCAAAATCTCGGCCAGAAAAGACCGTTTTTCATTTATGCTTTAAAAATATCTTCAGGGTAAATCCTTTTGATTTGAAAGAGTTGCGGAATTTGTTCCCAAAAACAAAACATGATAAAACAATGTTTACCAAAGCATTTCATAAAAGAAATGTATTTTTCATTATATAATCAAAACTCGGGGGGTCATGTTCCGATACAGACCAATAAGCATAAACGATAACATTACAAGTCATTCAACAAATATATACATATACAGACTTGTAAACAAAACAACTGATGGTTCATCCATCTCATGCCCTCGCGCCACTTCCTGTAATACAAATAAAACTGAGTGGGTCAGGCTTGGGAGCCTGGTGAGCATATAAGGTTTTCAACCCACAATAAATAATCATATTTAATTTTCACCAACCAACAATAACCCAATTACCCATTCCCTTTATTCTCACTTTATGTCCCTAAAACAACTAACACAAGGGACCTAGTCTAAGAATATTTCATCGGGGCGACAACACATGCTTCGGGGGTACCTCAGCAATATAAGTCAAATAAGGCAACCATGAGGGGGATGGAGTACAGCAAATGAACACCCGAGTTCATTAACACCTACAGGTGGCGAACCTGCTAATGTTTCCACAAGACTGTCTAGAATAGCCAGTGGTCGTCATCTAAACTCCGCTAGATGACTAAATCAAACAACAATGAGGCCTCTCATCTGTTTATTACTCACCAACTATCTACCCATGTTCTACCCAACATATTAGTAGATAAAATATACATTTTTATACATAGTTTTGAAAACCTGTATAGCATGCTTTAATCAACACATAATCCACATAACAGATGAGGCACACACACACATAGCACATATCTCATAGAGAATAAATCATATCTATGAGATAGAAGAGAGTGAATACACATTCACACATATAAACAACAATATACTATACACATAGCACGTATTTTATAGAAAATACTTAATATTTATGTGTTAGAAGAATGTAACTACACACTCACACTTATAAACAACAATATACTTAATACACTCAAACCAAACTTGTATTATTATCGTGTTTATGAAAGGTAGTATACACTCACTTGATCAGAAGATGATCGGACAGCACTACGACTTGCAGAAGTAGCAATCCTCAGCAGATCTGAAAGATCTTCACAAAAATCGAACTTCTCGCGGGCAGAGCTTCGGCTCGGGAACCGCACTTATCGGGATCTTCGGGATCTCGGGACTTGCCTCGGGGCTTGAGTATGATACCGGGGCTTCGGGATATTTCTGGCACGCAAAACGATGCAAAACGGGAGAGAGAAGAGAGGAAATTGGCAAAAGACTCGGCTGCCTTCGGATCCTATTTATAGGAGGCTGGAGCCTCGGAGTACGCGGGGCGTACTGCAGTACGCAACGCGTACTGCTTCCGAAATCGTCACTGCATGCGTCATCCGAAATGTCGACACTCTTCGGAGTACGCGGGGCGTACGTCGGATCGGACCGGTGACTCGTCTTCGGATAATGCCGGATTAAAAGATTAATTTTAATTACAAAATATTTAATAAACTTCGGAAATTCATAACTTTCGCATACGAACTCCGTTTTCGACGTTCTTTATATCCACGCGAAGGTGAGACCACGCTCTACAACTTTCGTTTAGACTCCGTTGGCTAATTTTGACTTTATTTTTATTATTTATTTTTAATAGGCTGCGACAGAAAAACTTCGTTATGAATTCATAACTTCTTCGTTTGACGTCCGTTCTCGCCTAACTTTTTATCGCTTCGATACCAACAATGAGATCTTCGATTCTCATTTAGATTGCTTCGGCTAAAAACCGATCGATCTCAAATCGAGTATTTCGGGCTGCACACCGCTAAGCCGAAACTTCGACAAATCATAACTTCCTCATACGAAGTCAGATTTGGGCGTTCTATATATATTCGGAAACCTCGTTTCAACTACTACAACATTATTCAAAGATATTAAGTTTATTTTACACTTAAATTTTGACGCTTATTTTTATTCTTAATTAATCAAACCACATAATTAAGCAATTAAGCACAAAACACATAATACTCAAATAACACAATCTTATTATTTCAAAACAGGTTACAAAGGTTAACCTAGACTATTACATTGCTAAAAATGGAAAGCCCGGAAACACAGGCGTTACAATTCTCTCCACCTTAGAATGATTCCGTCCCCGGAATCACACATCAACAAACAAATGCGGATAGCGACTCAACATGTCACTCTCCGTCTCCCAGGTGAGATTCGGCCCATTCGTGTGTTTCCATCGGACAAGCACTAACCCAACCATTTTGCGTCGCAACTTCTTAATCTTTCGGTCAACAATTGCCTCTGGTTCTTCAATCAACCTTTCGTTCTCATCAATTCTCAATTCAGAAATTGGAATTATATCGGGAACTTCTCCCGTGAACTTCCTCAAATAACACACATGAAAAGTGTTGTGAATTCCATTCAGTTCTTCGGGTAATTTGAGCTTGTAAGCTTGGTTCCCAATCCTCTGAAGAACTTTAAACGGTCCAATAAACCTTGGACTCAACTTTCCCCTTTTACCAAATCTTATAAGTCCCTTCCACGGCGAGACTTTAAGCAAAACCGAATCTCCAATCTCAAAAGTCATCGGTCTTCGCTTCTTGTCAGCATAGCTCTTTTGACGATCTTGAGCTGCTAACATTCTTTCTCTAATTATTTTCAACTTTTCAGCAGCTTGATGAACCATCTGCGGTCCCATAAACTGCTTTTCCCCAGACTCAAGCCAACAAGACGGCGTACGACACTTCTGTCCATACAAAGCTTGATAATGTGCCATCTTAATGCTCGAGTGAAAACTATTATTATAGGAAAATTCTACCAAAGGTAAATGTTCATCCCAATTACCTAAGAATTCCAAGGTACATGCTCTCAGCATATCTTCAAGTGTTTGTATTGTTCTTTCACTCTGACCATTAGTCTGCGGATGGTAAGTTGTGCTTAAACATAACTTGGTACCCATTTCCTCTTGTAGACTTTTCCAAAACCTTGAGGTGAAACGGCTATCACGATCCGATACAATCGTTAACGGAACACCGTGAAGCCTCACAATTTCCTTCACGTAAGAATTCGCAAGCTTTTCCATAGACCATTTCTCCTTGGCTGCTATGAAATACGCACTCTTAGTGAATCGATCAACGACCACCCAAATCATGTTGTGACCATTCTTTGTTCTGGGCAGTTTAGTGACAAAGTCCAAAGCAATGTCTTCCCACTTACCCATAGGCACAGGCAATGGTTCTAAACTCCCGTAAGGTTTCTGATGTTGTGTCTTTACTCTCGCACAAGTCACACACTCAGCCACATACTTTGCAACATCAAGCTTCATGTAGGGTTTCAGGTCCCTATACATTTTAGTGCTACCAGGATGAATTGAGTACATGGTTTTGTGAGCTTCTTCCATCAGAAGATCCCTAATTCCTCCTGACTTAGGTACCCAAATACGATCTTGGAATACCTTCAGTCCATGATCGTTTGTACCAAACACCAACGTTTTACCCAAACGTTCCTCCTTTCGGTCATTTTTCTCAGAAGCTTCGCTTTGAGCTTTCTTTATACTTTCCACAATTGTCGAGACAACTTCAATTCTCAACGCTCTTGGCCTTTTCCTTTCAAGATTGACCTTCCGACTGAGAGCATCAACAACAACATTAGCTTTACCGGGGTGGTAAAGTATCTCACAGTCGTAGTCTTTAAGTAATTCTAGCCAGCATCGTTGCCTCATATTCAATTCCTTCTGATTAAAGAGATATTGGAGACTCTTATGATCAGTGAAAAGTTTGCACTTCGTGCCATAGAGGTAATGCCTCCATATTTTTAGAGCGAAAACTACCGCTGCCAACTCCAAATCATGAGTCAGGTAATTCTTTTCGTGCTCTTTCAGCTGTCGAGACGCATATGCTATCACCTTTTCTCTTTGGGTCAAAACACAACCCAATCCAACCCCAGACGCATCGCTATAAACATTGAAGTCTTCAACTCCATCGGGTAAAGAAAGTATCGGTGCCTCGCATAGCTTCTTCTTTAGCTTCTCGAATGCTTCTTTATGCTTATCACTCCAAGCATAAGTAGCTCCGTTGTGGGTCAAAGTTGTCAATGGAGTAGCAATCGAAGAAAAGCCTTGGATAAACCTGCGGTAATATCCGGATAATCCTAAAAAGCTTCGAACCTCCGTGGGACTTTTCGGTTGTTCCCACTTCATCACAACTTCGATCTTCGCTGGATCAACCATTATCCCTTCTTGGTTGACCACGTGACCCAAGAATTGGACTTCACGAATCCAAAAATCACATTTGGAGAACTTCGCATACAGCTTCTCCTTCTTCAAAACTTCTAACACTTCTCGCAAGTGTCTGCCATGCTCCTCCTGGCTTTTCGAGTAAATCAGAATGTCGTCTATGAACACTATCACGGATTTATCAAGGAACGGATTACAAACCCTATTAATCAAATCCATGAACGCTGCCGGAGCATTAGTTAGTCCAAACGACATAACCAAGAACTCGTAGTGTCCATATCTAGTTCTGAATGCAGTCTTCTCGATATCTTGCTCTCTTACTTTCAGCTGATGATATCCTGACCTTAGATCGATCTTCGAGAAATAGCTCGAACCTTGCAATTGATCAAATAGGTCATCAATCCTCGGCAACGGATATCTATTCTTTATTGTTGCCTTATTCAGCTCTCTGTAATCGATGCACATTCTCATACTTCCATCTTTCTTCTTCACGAATAACACCGGAGCTCCCCAGGGCGATGAACTAGGTCTAATGAAACCTTTGTCCAATAACTCCTAAAGTTGCATCATCAGCTCCTTCATCTCCGTCGGTGCTAATCGATAGGGTGCTTTTTCTATTGGCGTGGTTCCTGGTAACAAGTCTATTCTGAACTCCACTTGTCTATCAGGTGGTAATCCAGGAAGATCTTCGGGAAATACTTCCGGATAATCACACACCACTGGAATACTCTGCATCACCTTCTTTTCCTTCTTAGCATCAATCACGAATGCTAAATATGATGTACATCCCTTGGTCAAACACTTTCTGGCTTTCATTAGAGAAATGATTCCAGAATTCACTCTGCGTTTGTCCCCATACACCATAAACGAATCTTTCCCAGGCGGGTTTACTTTAACTATCTTCTTCTTGCATAAAATTTCGGCATCATTGGCGCTAATCCAATTCATTCCCAACACGATGTCGAAACCATTAAGATCGATGGGCAATAATTCCTCGTGAAACTTATTCCCATTAAGGTCGATTAAGATGTTTTTCATACGATGGCTAACAGGTACAAACTTGCCACTAGCTACTTCGACTAATAAAGCATCATCTAGTTTATCAATAGGCAAAGCTAGCTTTCTACCAAACTCATGCGAAATAAAGGAGTAGTTGGCTCCAGAATCAAACAAAATTTGAGCAGGTAATTCATTTACGAGAAAGGTACCTGAAGCGACATCAACTTCATCTTTAGCAGCCTCAAGTGTCATCTAGAAGGCTCTCGCCTTCGGCTTTGGTGGAATGTTGGGCCTAGCTGCCTCCTTCTTCTTCGGACAGTCTTTCAAAATATGCCCCTTTTCATTGCAACCAAAACACATCCTTTTGTTGTTCGGAAATTCATTGGCAAAATGTCCAACCTTTCCACACTTGTAGCAGGTTACATCCTCGCTACATTTCCCAAAGTGCTTTTTCTTACACTTATCACACCACTTCGCTTCGCCTCCTTTTCCTCCACCAAACTTTTTCGAATCAGATTTCGAAAATTTGCTTTTCTTACCGGAACCAGATGTTCCCTCAAACTTCCTTTTCTCACCAACCTCAACCTTGACGGTGGTTCTTCCCTTTATCATGTTCTCAACAGACTTGGCAGCCCAAATAGCTGCCTCTAGAGTAAGTGCCTGACGTACTGGCACCTCGTACTCCCATGGGAGTCCCTTCGCATACCGGTCCACCTTTGTCAACTCGTCTGGAACGATACGCAAGGCAAACTCCATCTTATCGGTGAAGCTATTGGTGTATTCATCAACTGACATGCTGCCTTTTGTCAATGTCAGGAACTTGTTCTCCAACTCCAACAAATTTTGAGCCGAGCAGAATCTGCGCTTGAACTGCACCAAGAACTCTGCCCATGACAATTGCAGTGGCTCATTAGGGCTCAACGTCTTCCCTAGAGTGTTCCACCAACGAACGGCTCCACCTCGGAATTGTCGCACGGCATAGATAGTCTGCAACTTGCCTCTGCAGCCACATGTCATAAAGGCTAACTCCATTTCGGAGATCCAATCCATAACCCCAATCGGATCCTCCTTTCCATTGAAGGTCGATGGTTTGCAAGTTAGAAAATCCTTGTACTTGCATCCCATTCCATCATTCCTTCCATCATGGTTATCTTGCCTAACTATCGGTGGGTTGGCTTGACCAATAGACCCACTAAAGTTTCCACCTTCCGAGTGCCCTTCATTTAATTCAGACTCTTCCACAAGAATTGACAGTTCTTCACGATTCTGTTGAAGCAACCGTCTAGTTTCATCCATCTGACGATCCAACATCGTCTGAATCATCATTTGCACACCAGCCATGGTTATTGGCTCAGGTGTTGCTGCTATGACAGGTACTTGTTCAATCACTGGTGGTTGATTCCTGTTTTCGTCAGCATTTCCAACTCCACTTCTTGTTCTCACCATTTTTGATCTATACACCGAATAAGGTGAAATTAGATCCTCAATCATGGTAGATATTCAAATCTTCCTTATCACACCGAAACGTTTACATGCTAGTTCTAAATTC
The DNA here is from genome assembly GCF_002870075.4 of Lactuca sativa. Lineage (NCBI taxonomy): Eukaryota > Viridiplantae > Streptophyta > Magnoliopsida > Asterales > Asteraceae > Lactuca > Lactuca sativa. The sequence goes on along the minus strand of NC_056629.2, from coordinate 29,227,204 downwards.
GTAGACGTACACTTAGAATCCTACACACATAAGGTTTCTAGATCCGGTCGGCAACAGACCATAGATCCGAACAAATAATATCATATATGGCAACATATAACATTTAGCACATAAAGCATTTTAGGCAACTTTCCTAAAATAAACCAGTGCTCGTGTCTAAAACACAACAGACACACATCTCAAAATTCCACTTAGCATTCTAAGTTTAAGTCTAGAAATCCTACAAATTCCTAGTTCGCTTAAACTAATGCTCTGATACCAACTGTGACATCCCCAAAATCTCGGCCAGAAAAGACCGTTTTTCATTTATGCTTTAAAAATATCTTCAGAGTAAATCCTTTTGATTTGAAAGAGTTGCGGAATTTGTTCCCAAAAACAAAACATGATAAAACAATGTTTACCAAAACATTTCATAAAAGAAATGTATTTTTCATTATATAATCAAAACTCGGGGGGTCATGTTCCGATACAGACCAATAAGCATAAACGATAACATTACAAGTCATTCAACAAATATATACATATACAGACTTGTAAACAAAACAACTGATGGTTCATCCATCTCATGCCCTCGCGCCACTTCCTGTAATACAAATAAAACTGAGTGGGTCAGGCTTGGGAGCCTGGTGAGCATATAAAGTTTTCAACCCACAATAAATAATAATATTTAATTTTCACCAACCAACAATAACCCAATTACCCATTCCCGTTATTCTCACTTTATGTCCCTAAAAAAACTAACACAAGGGACCTAGTCTAAGAATATTTCATCGGGGCGACAACACATGCTTCGGGGGTACCTCAGCAATATAAGTCAAATAAGGCAACCATGAGGGGGATGGAGTACAGCAAATGAACACCCGAGTTCATTAACACCTACAGGTGGCGAACCTGCTAATATTTCCACAAGACTGTCTAGAATAGCCAGTGGTCGTCATCTAAACTCCGCTAGATGACTAAATCAAACAACAACGAGGCCTCTCATCTGTTTATTACTCACCAACTATCTACCCATGTTCTACCCAACATATTAGTAGATAAAATATACATTTTTATACATAGTTTTGAAAACCTGTATAGCATGCTTTAATCAACACATAATCCACATAACAGATGAGGCACACACACACATAGCACATATCTCATAGAGAATAAATCATATCTATGAGATAGAAGAGAGTGAATACACATTCACACATATAAACAACAATATACTATACACATAGCACGTATTTTATAGAAAATACTTAATATTTATGTGTTAGAAGAATGTAACTACACACTCACACTTATAAACAACAATATACTTAATACACTCAAACCAAACTTGTATTATTATCGTGTTTATGAAAGGTAGTATACACTCACTTGATCAGAAGATGATCGGACAGCACTACGACTTGCAGAAGTAGCAATCCTCAGCAGATCTGAAAGATCTTCACAAAAATCGAACTTCTCGCGGGCAGAGCTTCGGCTCGGGAACCGCACTTCTCGGGATCTTCGGGATCTCGGGACTTGCCTCGGGGCTTGAGTATGATACCGGGGCTTCGGGATATTTCTGGCACGCAAAACGATGCAAAACGGGAGAGAGAAGAGAGGAAATTGGCAAAAGACTCGGCTGCCTTCGGATCCTATTTATAGGAGGCTGGAGCCTCGGAGTACGCGGGGCGTACTGCAGTACGCAGCGCGTACTGCTTCCGAAATCGTCACTGCATGCGTCATCCGAAATGTCGACACTCTTCGGAGTACGCGGGGCGTACGTCGGATCGGACCGGTGACTCGTCTTCGGATAATGCCGGATTAAAAGATTAATTTTAATTACAAAATATTTAATAAACTTCAGAAATTCATAACTTTCGCATATGAATTCCGTTTTCGACGTTCTTTATATCCACGCGAAGGTGAGACCACTCTCTACAACTTTCGTTTAGACTCCGTTGGCTAATTTTGACTTTATTTTTATTATTTATTTTTAATAGGCTGCGACAGAAAAACTTCATTATGAATTCATAACTTCTTCGTTTGACGTCCGTTCTCGCCTAGCTTTTTATCGCTTCGATACCAACAATGAGATCTTCGATTCTCATTTAGATTGCTTCGGCTAAAAACCGCTCGATCTCAAATCGAGTATTTCGGGCTGCACACCGCTAAGCCGAAACTTCGACAAATCATAACTTCCTCATACGAAGTCAGATTTGGGCGTTCTATATATATTCGGAAACCTCGTTTCAACTACTACAACATTATTCAAAGATATTAAGTTTATTTTACACTTAAATTTTGACGCTTATTTTTATTCTTAATTAATCAAACCACATAATTAAGCAATTAAGCGCAAAACACATAATACTCAAATAACACAATCTTATTATTTCAAAACGGGTTATAAAGGTTAACCTAGACTATTACATTGCTAAAAATGGCAAGCCCGGAAACACAGGCGTTACATTTTAACATCTGCAGGTTGCTAAAATAAACTAAAATCTAAATAAATTGATTTTAAACTTCAAAGTGATTTTTAATATTTTTATGACTTTGTTATAAAGAATAAACAAATCTAAGTCAACTTTTATGTATTAGTGTATAAAAAGTGAAAATAAAATGGTATAAATTAATGTATATATTTGATAAAAACCAACAATTTTAGTCGTAAAATTATACCTAAATATTGTAATTAGAAATTAAAGAATTTGATATATAAATGGATGAAAATATACTTCGATTTTTTCAATTAAATCAATAAAAACATATCATAAATATTTGTGTTAAATAATGATTTAAAATTTTGGCACAAAAATATAAGAATATATTATGATTTTTTTTCATATGTATATAAACAACTTCAACGACTATTATTGTAATACATCTTTATTTATAAATTTGTTAAAAATATCGTGTTTGTGTCGTCAAACTTTTTTCTTTTTAAGTATTGTAACTTCTTTTTTTCAAATTGTTTATCATGAATAAAGTTGGAACAAATATAAATTTAAAAAAAAATAACTAAAAAAATGAAAGATATATGTGTTTTTTTAGGCTAGAAGATGTCTGAAAATGTTATAAGACTCTAATCCACATTTGTACTAAGAAGAAGACGCACATAAATTTTTAGGTCTGCAGTCTTCCAAAAAACAAATTGCGCGTTGTCTGTGCGGTGCAGGCAGAAAATACCAAGAAGATCTGTAAACAAAAAACAAACAATGCATTACTAATCAAGTCGAGTTATACAAAAGAATAATAACCATTATCTGTTCGTGTATTAAATGATGTTCGTGCATCCAATCTATTAAGTTTAATAGGAGAATTTAATGAGGTGGATATTTGTCATTTAAATGATTATTTCACCATTGCGTTCAATTAATTTTTAAATATATATTATAAATTAGTTTTTATAATTTTCTATTGTTTTATAATTTTCTATTGAAATTCGTAGAAAAAAATTGATATTTATATTAAATGTAAAAGAATTGATGTTTGCATTGTGGATGCCTAACTTCGACTCTATTTCTTTCCGTTAAAAGATTGTAATTTCAGTTTTCAAATATATTAGGTAGCTCTTAAAATGCATCATTCTATTATATTACTCTCTTGTTCACTGGTTAATATGAAATCAATTATTTTAATTTCATAAGTTCTCTAATCTTTTGTAGATCAAGAAGATATTGGAATCCTAAGTCAAGTAGGACTTGGAGACCAAGTAAGAAGGAGTTTTTAAACAAATAGGTTTAAGAGTCCTTGTCTTGTTCAACAAGTCGGTAGAATATAGGTCTATATATACATTGTTAGAAGCGTACTATGATTTTAGAATGTTACACAATCTAGTTGAGTTTTGAGTTATTTTCTCAATATATTTGAGAGTAATTCCAACTTATTTGTGTTTTTGATCTTGAATTGGTATCAGAGCCAATGAACCGAAGGCTGTGAGATCAATTTTTGTTACCTGTTGACAAGCTAGGTCAACATGTCAGATGATGAAGATGGTGCACAGCCTCCTGCGGTGAAAATCAAGGAGGTCGGAGCAACTTTTGTGGCCTGTCTGTAACAGCTCAAATTTTCAAATAAATTTTTCATTTAAAATAAAACAATTTCACTCAACAATAGTATTTATTCCAAATTTCCTTTCAAAATACAATTTAAAGGATCCCCAAGATCTCCAACAATGGCAGTGTGTACGCGTCACACCGGCGCCTTCCCACGGTCCTCGCTAGTACCTGAAACACATACATACAACTTGTAAGCATAAATGCTTAGTGAGTTCCCCAGTATACGACTTACACACATACGCCTTTCCAGGCCCTGACCTTCCGGTCCACAATACATTGCCTTCCGGCCCGTAACATAATTGCCTTCCGGCCCATGACATATCGCCTTCTGGCCCGTATCGTATTGCCTTCCGGCCCACAGTATATTGCCTTCCGGCCCATAAGGTTTACAACACATATTACATATAACTTAATACACATAGCACGTAGCACATACATCATACCTGACCTTTCTGCCACATAATATATCGCCTTCCGGCACACATAAACATACATATCATGCATAGCATCTATCTTTCTATTCATAACATAAATAACACATATCATATACGACCTTCCGGTCTCACAGTCAAACCCTTCCGGGTGGAGTATAGTGAGAAAACTCACCTCGTAGTATGTAGGCTAGAACTCTTGAAACTACTCGCACTCAATCCGCCAAACTGCAGACTCCCTATAATACCACATACCCTTATTAATAATCTTATCAAACAAGACAACTGACCCCACGAAATTACATGCAGGTCAACTCTGGTCAGCGGTCAACTTGACCGGACTCGTCGAGTGCAAAGGCGACTCGACGAGTCTAGACGTCCTCCCCAACTTCCCTGTTGTTCCCCTTTCTACCCGTCGAGTATCCCTCCTGACTCGACGAGATCCTCGTGGAAGAATCGCGGGGCCACCCCGACTCCACTCGCCGAGTCTAAAGAACAACTCGGCGAGTCCCAACGAACCTTCAAGATACTCGCCGAGTCTGAAGAACAACTCGGCGAGTCCCAGTGAGCCTTCAAGCTACTCGCCGAGTCTGATCATTGGACTCGGCGAGTCCATGCCATGCAGTCGATCAACTGCCTCCTGTAATCCGCATGGTTCCGATATATATATATATATATATATATATATATATATATATATATATATATACATGGGACTTCCTGGACCTCTAAACATACTATTACTCGGATTTAAACGCTTGGTAACAACATTATAATCTATCTAATCACTAAATGGGTTTCATAAACCCTAGATTCGTGCTCACCATCAAAACAACAAAAATGGGCCGAGTATTACCTGAAGAACGTGATCTCTGTGTCCCCAACCTTCAGAACTCAATCCTCTTGATCTTCCTTTGACCAAAACCTTGCCTCTTCTTGCCTAACAATCTCCTCAAGGTCCCCAATAGCCTTCCCTTCTCCTCTAATCGTCCACAGATGCTAGGTGCTTCACAATCGGCCAAAAAAAACGTACAGTGACGGCCTAAGAGGCATTATATACGTTCCAAACTAAACGGCTAGGGTTTCTGCTGAACAGCGTCGCCGAGTCCATATCTGGACTCGTCGAGTCCAGTCGCGCATCCGCGACCAAGCCTGTGGTCCTACTCGGCGAGTCAGGCACCAACTCGCCGAGTCCCTTCCTAAAACGTCCCCAAAAATAGTTTTAAAACAATACCTGAAATACCGGGCTGTTACAACTCTCCCCCACTAGAACTAGACTTCGCCCTCGAAGTCTCACTCTGCGAATAACTCCGGATGTTGCTCCCGCATTTCACGCTCCGGCTCCCAAGTCATCTCCGATCCCCTCCGATGTTGCCACTGAACCAACACCAGAGGTATCTCCTTGTTCCGCAGAACCTTGATCTTCCGATCCCTGATAGCTACTGGTCTCTCGGCGTAATTCAGGCTCGCATCCACCTGAATATCCTCTAACGGAACCACTGCCGATTCATCGGCTATACACTTCCTCAACTGTGATACGTGAAAGGTATTGTGAATCTGACCCAACTCTGCTGGCAACTCCAACCGATAAGCTACCCGACCTACCCTTGCAATTACACGAAATGGACCTAAGAACCGGGGCCCCAACTTGCCCCTCTTTCTGAACCGGATCACTCCTTTCCAAGGAGAAACCTTTAGGAGGACGAAATCGCCAACCTGGAATTCGAGCTCGGACCGGCGTCTGTCCGCATAACTCTTCTGTCGGCTCTGGGCGGTCAATAACCTCTGCCTAACCTGCTGAATCTGCTCGGTCGTCTGAAGTACGATCTCTGTACTGCCCATCACTCTCTGTCCCACCTCTCCCCAGCAAATGGGAGTCCGACACCTCCTACCATACAACAACTCAAAAGGTGGCATACCAATGCTCGAATGATGGCTGTTGTTGTAGGAAAACTCAGCCAAAGGCAAATGCGCATCCCAGCTACCCCCGAAGTCTAATACACACGCTCTAAGCATGTCTTCCAATGTCTGAATCGTCCGCTCGCTCTGACCGTCTGTCTGGGGATGGTATGCGGTACTAAAATGCAGTTTAGTACCCAGCTCCTCATGGAATTTCTTCCAGAACCTGGAAGTGAAACGTACATCGCGGTCCGAAACAATCGAGATCGACACTCCATGCCGAGATACTATCTCTCTCACGTATAACTCCGCCAACTTCTCTGCTGATGAACTTTCGCTAATGGCAAGGAAGTGCGCACTCTTTGTCAACCTATCCACAATCACCCAAATTGCATCGACTCCTCTGGCAGTTCTCGGCAATTTGGTGACGAAATCCATCGTAATCTGTTCCCACTTCCACTCAGGAATCTCCAAGGGCTGCAACTTACCATGCGGTCTCTGGTGCTCGGCTTTAACCCTACGGCAGGTCAAACACCTCTCAACGAACCAAGCGACGTCTCTCTTCATGCAAGGCCACCAATACTCCTTTCTCAGATCCAAATACATCTTCGTAGCACCGGGATGGATCGAGAATTTCGATCTATGAGCCTCCTCCATCAAAGTAGCACGCGTACCGCCCACGAATGGTACCCAAATCCGACCCTGAAACGTCAGAAGTCCTCGTCCATCTTTAACGAACTCTGAAATTAACCCGACGACCCGCTCCTTCTTCTGCATCTCGGATCTCACAACCTCGGCCTGTGCCCCACGAATAGCATCTAATACCGGAGTCATCACCGTCAACCTCAGACATACGTCCCGCAATGGAGTGCTCTCCGCCCTACGACTCAATGCATCGGCTACCACATTAGCCTTGCCTGGGTGGTATAGGATCTCACAGTCATAATCCTTAACCACGTCCAACCATCTCCTCTGTCGCATATTTATGTTGGGTTGATCCATCAAATACTTCAAACTCTTATGGTCCGTGTATATAGTACAACGAACCCCGTACAGGTAGTGACGCCAAATTTTGAGAGCGAACACTACTGCCCCCAACTCTAAGTCATGCGTGGGATACCTCGCCTCGTGAGGCTTCAGCTGCCTCGATGCATAAGCTATCACATGGCCCCTCTGCATCAACACTGCACCCAGTCCCGAAATCGATGCGTCGCAATATACGACAAAGTCCTCCATCCCTTCCGGGAGAGCTAATACCGGGGCTTCGCACAGTCTCTGACGAAGTGTCTCGAAGGAAGTCTGCTGCTCGGGTCCCCATGAGAATGTAACACCCTTCCGGGTCAATCTAGTGAGCGGTACCGCGATCTTGGAGAAGTCTCTAATAAACCTCCGATAGTACCCCGCCAACCCAAGGAAACTCCTGATCTCGGAAGGTGACTTCGGTACCTCCCAACTCATCACTGCTTCTACCTTGGCCGGATCAACCAATATCCCTGCCTGATTAACAACATGTCCCAGAAATTGGACCTCCCGCAACCAGAAGTCACATTTAGAGAATTTCGCATATAGCTTCTCCGACCTCAGTACCTTAAGGACCTCCCTCAAATGCCCCTCATGCTGCTCTCTAGACCGCGAATACACCAGGATGTCGTCGATAAATACAATCACTGACCGATCCAGCATCGGCCTGCATACCCTGTTCATGAGGTCCATGAACACTGCCGGGGCATTGGTGAGCCCAAAAGGCATCACCACGAACTCGTAATGCCCATACCGCGTCCTAAATGCTGTCTTCTGGACGTCCTCATCCCGCACTCTTACCTGATGGTACCCTGATCTCAAATCGATCTTGGAAAACCAAGATGCCCCTTGCAACTGATCGAATAGATCATCGATTCTCGGTAACGGATAGCGGTTCTTGACCGTTACCTTGTTCAACTCCCGGTAATCGATACACATCCGGTGTGAACCATCCTTCTTCCTGACGAACAGAATCGGTGCTCCCCACGGCGAGCTACTCGGCCGAATAAATCCCTTTCCCAGCAACTCCTGGAGTTGCGAGGACAACTCTTGCATCTCTGGAGGTGCAAGACGATAAGGCACCTTCGCAATAGGCGCAGCCCCCGGAACCAGATCGATACCAAACTCTACCTGTCTCGCAGGAGGTACTCCCGGCAAATCCTCGGGAAAAACATCTGGAAACTCGCGCACCACTGGAACCTCCTCCACTGTCTTCGGTCTCTCGGAAGTCTCCCGCGTATCCATCACATACGCCACAAAACCTTTACATCCCTGCTGTAGGCATTGCCTCGCCCTAGCAGCCGAACAAAAAGCTGATCCCGAACGGGTACCCTCGCCGTATACTGTAAGAACTCCCCCACTAGGGTCTCGTATAGTCACCAGCTGACGCTCGCAGTCAATGACGGCGCTGAATCGGCTCAACCAGTCCATGCCTACGATGACACAGACATCCCCCATCGCAATAGGAATTAGGTCAATCGGAAACGCAACCCCGAAAATCTCTAGCACGCATCCCCGAAGAACCTCCGTAGCACAAACCACCCTCTCGGCCGCAATAGAAACGCCCAAAGGCCGTCTTAACGGCTCACGACTAATGCCGATATGCTGACTAAAAGCTAACGATACAAAAGATCTACTCGCACCCGAATCAAATAACACTAGAGCAGGCATAGAGTTCACAAGAAAAGTACCTACACATACATTAATATAAGCATAACATTTCGACTTTAAAGTAAATACATGAATGATAGCATACCTGCCACAACATCGGGCGCAGCGCGGACCTCCTCCGCAGTCAGCTGAAAGGCTCTCCCGCGAGCCCTCGGGGCCTCGACCTTCGCCGGTCGAGTCTCAGTAGTCCTGGTAGTAGGTGTAGCTCCCTGACGAAGCTGCGGGCACTCGGCCTTCCGATGGCCTGTCTGGTTGCAGTGAAAGCAAACCATAAACCCCTTAGGGCAATCCCTGGCAATGTGTACCTCCTTTCCACACTTGTAGCAACCACCAGCTCGACACGCCCCCTCATGACCCTTGCCGCACTTCGCGCAAGTGCGGCCCTTCGGACCTCCCATCCTCGAATCAGCGGACTTGATCCGCTTGGCTGCCGGCTGAGACTGAGCCGGCCGCCGATCCACCTGCCGAGACTCGGCCTCCTGCCTCACCTGAGTCTCCAACTCGATCTCGCGCTTCCTGGCGTTCGCCTGAAGCTCAGTGAAAGTACAATAGGTGGAGTTTGACACAAACTCCCGGATATCCCTCCTCAGCACGCCCAAATACCGGCTCATCCGTGACTGCTCTGTAGATACCAGCTCGGGGCAGAACATCGCCCTCTCATGAAACTTCCGTGTGACCACTGCAACGGAATCAGTACCCTGTTTAAGGGTCAAGAACTCCTGAATCAATCGTTCCCTCTCCACCGGGGGAACGTACTCGTCCCTGAACATCTCGGTAAACCTCTCCCACGTCACCGCTGTAATCTCCGCCAGAGTGTAGTTCGCCGTCACGAACTTCCACCAATCCTTCGCTCCCAGTCGGAGCTGGTTCAGGGCGAACCGTACCCTCAGGTGCTCCGGGCATGAGCAAGTATAGAAGCACCCCTCAACGTCGGCGATCCACCTCATCGCCGCAATCGGATCCTGTGTCCCATCGAACTCAGGGGGTTTCGTGTTGCTGAATTCTCGGAACAGCAACGAATCGCCCCCTTGCGGCCTGGCAGCGGCCACGGCTGCGGTAGCGGCAGCAGCTGCAGCCTCAGTCAGTGCGGCGTACCGCTCCTCGAATGTCTCCATCAGTGTGGTCTTAATAGACCCAAACATCTCCGGGATCTCGGCCCGGATCGCTGCAGCCACCTCCTCCTGGATCATCTTACGAATATCCTCGTCACTCACAGTGCTCGAACTCGCCCCATTGCGTGTGATAACCATGATGTCTCTGAAATACAACATAAAATTATCAGAGACTCCACCAAGTACAATTGTACTCGATAACGCACCCTACTCAGTCTCCGATATCCAGGGATTCTTACTTGGGTCTTCCACCGACCCGGTGTCTTCGGTAGTACGGGCCCAATACTACCGACCACACCGTATCAGTATTCGTCCCAAATCTTCCTCCCCAAACCCCGAATAATGAGTACTCTACCTCCAGTATGCACTATCTACTTGCACACTACCAAATATCTCACATAAGCAATCTCCCTAGACTAAGGCATCACAAAACAGGCCATTCTAGTCCTATCATGTATACCTAGTCTTCTAGCATGCATAACAATTCATAATTCAGTGCATAACATAACATTGTAAGGTATTCTGGGGATCTTTACCGTTCGGACGCTGGCTGATCGTACACACTGCTCCGTTCTTGTTTACCGCTTTACCATTTATAAAATTGTATGTCTTTATTACTTTTAAAAGATTTTTCCTCAAATCCTCGGTTTGAGTTCAGTTACACCCGAAGGTACACCCGAATCCCTCAAACCAAGGCTCTGATACCAATTGTAACAGCTCAAATTTTCAAATAAAATTTTCATTTAAAATAAAACAATTTCACACAACAATAGTATTTATTCCAAATTTCCTTTCAAAATACAATTTAAAGGATCCCCAAGATCTCCAACAATGGCAGTGTGTACGCGTCACGCCGGCGCCTTCCCACGGTCCTCGCTAGTACCTGAAACACATACATACAACTTGTAAGCATAAATGCTTAGTGAGTTCCCCAGTATACGACTTACACACATACGCCTTTCCAGGCCCTGACCTTCCGGTCCACAATACATTGCCTTCCAGCCCGTAACATAATTGCCTTCCGGCCCATGACATATCGCCTTCCGGCCCGTATCGTATTGCCTTCCGGCCCACAGTATATTGCCTTCCGGCCCATAACATTTACAACACATATTACATATAACTTAATACACATAGCACGTAGCACATACATCATACCTGACCTTTCTGCCACATAATATATCGCCTTCCGGCCCACATAAACATACATATCATGCATAGCATCTATCTTTCTATTCATAACATAAATAACACATATCATATACGACCTTCCGGTCTCACAGTCAAACCCTTCCGGGTGGAGTATAGTGAGAAAACTCACCTCGTAGTATGTAGGCTAGAACTCTTGAAACTACTCGCACTCAATCCGCCAAACTGCAGACTCCCTATAATACCACATACCCTTATTAATAATCTTATCAAACAAGACAACTGACCCCACGAAATTACATGCAGGTCAACTCTGGTCAGCGGTCAACTTGACCGGACTCTTCGAGTGCAAAGGCGACTCGACGAGTCTAGACGTCCTCCCCAACTTCCCTGTTGTTCCCCTTTCTACCCGTCGAGTATCCCTCCTGACTCGACGAGATCCTCGTGGAAGAATCGCGGGGCCACCCCGACTCCACTCGCCGAGTCTAAAGAACAACTCGGCGAGTCCCAGCGAACCTTCAAGATACTCGCCGAGTCTGAAGAACAACTCGGCGAGTCCCAGTGAGCCTTCAAGCTACTCACCGAGTCTGATCATTGGACTCGGCGAGTCCATGCCATGCAGTCGATCAACTGCCTCCTGTAATCCGCATGGTTCCGATATATATATATATATATATATATATATATATATATATATATATATATATATACATGGGACTTCGTGGACCTCTAAACATACTATTACTCGGATTTAAACGCTTGGTAACAACATTATAATCTATCTAATCACTAAATGGGTTTCATAAACCCTATATTCGTGCTCACCATCAAAACAACAGAAATGGGCCGAGTATTACCTGAAGAACGTGATCTCTGTGTCCCCAACCTTCAGAACTCAATCCTCTTGATCTTCCTTTGACCAAAACCTTGCCTCTTCTTGCCTAACAATCTCCTCAAGGTCCCCAATAGCCTTCCCTTCTCCTCTAATCGTCCACAGATGCTAGGTGCTTCACAATCGGCCAAAAAAACGTACAGTGACGGCCTAAGAGGCATTATATACGTTCCAAACTAAACGGCTAGGGTTTCTGCTGAACAGCGTCGACTCGCCGAGTCCATATCTGGACTCGTCGAGTCCAGTCGCGCATCCGCGACCAAGCCTGTGGTCCTACTCGGCGAGTCAGGCACCAACTCGCCGAGTCCCTTCCTAAAACGTCCCCAAAAATAGTTTTAAAACAATACCTGAAATACCGGGCTGTTACACTGTCCGATGCTCAAACCCACCAACTACATTGTTTGGTCCTGCGTAAGAAGGTGGTGCTTAAAATTCACAAGGCTTGGACTGTAATGATCCAGGAACAGAAAGGAATGAGGAGAAAGATTACCTTGCTATGGGGTTACTTTATCATGCGATTCCAGAAACCCTTGATAATGCAAATTGACGATCTGAGTCTTTGAAGGCTCTATGGGAATCGATCAACTCGCTATGTAGGGGCTGGTAAGGCTCGCTGTGTAGGGGCTGGTAGGGTGAAAGAGGCAAGATTACAAACCCTAAGCGGGTCCTTGATCTGAAGACGGTGGGCTTCGAGGATGTGGTTGGGCAGTTGAAAGCCTCGAAGAGAGGGTGAAGGAGGTTGACGACGAAGGAGAAGAACTGAAGGTTATGTGGTCATCGAGCCCATCGAGCAGTAGCGGTAGTGGCTCAGGTGGTGGTGATGGCATGTCTGGTGGAGTGAAGGAAAGATCGACAAAAGGAAAATTGGTGTCGACCGGTAATCATGGATCAGGAGGGTTTAATGGGTCTGACGGGTCAAGTGGGCTTAAATCATGTATGCGGGTATCCTTTTAGCCCAATCACCACAAGTCCAATTCTGAATTAACTCAACCCAATTCCACCAATTGCAAAAAGTTGTAATTATAGTTGTGACAAAAATCAGATAAAAAGGGAAAAAACCGATCTAAGGTGATTTGTTTTCGATGTGACAAACCGAGTCACTTTGCCTTTCAATGTCCGGAATAACTCCAAAAATTACTGATCTACATTATCAGCTGATGACATTGAATGATTTGAGGACGTTGGGCGGCCAAGCTTGCACTTTCTTTCATTTTGGTTATGGAAAGTGAAAGTTCTTTCGTTTAACCCCTTTTCTTCATCCAACATTTTCTTAGCTTCGGTAGTGAATCACCTACTAAAAAAGGGGCAGGCCCTGTCGGTGGATCACCCCCCCCCCCCCCCCCCCCCCCCAACCCAAAAAAAATTCGTAGATTGAGCTTTTTTTTTTTTTTGCCAAAATGTAAATGAAGTTCTCGCTTATTTTTATAATTTTTCTCACTTTTCCCTTCGATGAGCTGATCTTAAAGTCCGAACTCAAAGCCAGTGTATGAGCCAGCTGTCCTTAGTAGACTGGAAGCCAGATAAGGAAGTCCTACTACCAAGCATTCTCTCTTTACGGGTGCACTAAGAAAAATTGCTACAACAAGAAAAGGAAAGAAAATAGAGGTGCACTAAGAAAGATTGCTACAACAAGAAAAGGAAAGAAAATAGACTGAATTAAGGTTTTCTAGTTTCAATCTATAAATACCCTTTTTTCTTTCTTTTTCAGCCGGCTTGAAAGCTGCTCCTGAGGAAGGATTGGAGTTATTTTCCTTCGGTCCATAAACGTAAGAATCGCGAGACGGCAGCGTTGATGTTGAAACGGATGGGTATCAAATCTTGCCTTGTGGACTCCTTTTGTAAAGGAACTTCTTGTTACAAGAAAATGATTTTTCAGAATGTGACGACAAGAACTCCTCTTGTAAAGGAACTCTTGTTACAAGAAAATGATTTTTCAGAATGTGACGACAACGACGATCTGTACGTATCGGTGTTGAAGAATTCTCCAGAAGGATTTGGAATCGTCGAGTAGGACTTGAAGAGGATTTGGAATCGTCGAGTAGGACTTGAAGAGCAAATAAGAAGGGGTTTTTAAACAAATAGTTTTAAGACTTGTTGGAGTCTATGGAATATAAGTCAATCTATATTATATATAGATTGTTAGAATTGTTAGAATCAAGTTATATGATTTCAGGAAAAAAAAATATAGTTGAGTATATAGATTGTTAGAACTGTTAGAATCGAGTTATGATTTTAGAAAAAAAAATTCTAGTGGAGTTTTGAGTTATTTTCTCAATATATTGGAGTTATTCCATCTTTGTGTTTTTCATCTTCTCAACATCTGTAAACTATAACATAATTTTAATTTTTAAAACATATATACATTAACATAATCTTTCACTCTTGGACGATTATTTTATGGCCAGGTAGCAACTTGCAGGTATCCAAGATCTCTAAACAACCCAAAAATCTTGGGGTAATTAAAACACAAAGAAAGAAATCAACAAAAAAGAACCACTAATTAATAATCCTTCTTTTCATGATCAAGATTACCAGCTTTCCTCCTTAGATTCACAGCATCTTCGCCCATCACTTTCCCTTTCCCTTTCCCTGTACGATCATGCCCCCAATCATCATCATCATCAGATGATGTCCCAACAACAGTCTCCTTGATCTTCTGTGTCGTATCTTTGGCTGCATCCCATGCTCCTGCCACCGTCTGCTTAGTCTTCTCAGCCACAGCTCCGGCAGCATCCATAGTCTTGTCCTTTGCAGCCTTCGCCATATCTGCAGCTTTGTTCTTCCCTTCTCCAGCTTTATCTGCTGCCTTGTTTGCAGTCTCTTTAGCACTTTCTTTCATTTCGTAACTCTTTTCTTTCGCCTTCTCTTTCATGTCACCTGCTCTGTCTGCTGCTTTTCCTGCCATGTCGTTTGCTTTGTCTTTCATTTCTGTAGCCTTTCCTTTCATACTATCCATGGATTCATCTTTCATTTCTCCGGCACCTTCTTTCATTCTCTCTTTACCTTCTTTCATTTTGTCTTTTGGATCTCGTCCCATATCCGATGACTTGCCACCATAGTAGCCGACTGTTTCATCTGCGTTATACCCATTGTTGGTTTCTTCACTTGCATGTTTTCCCTGTGAAAAACACGATGACATATATAACGGGTTAAACACGAACATTTATATAAGCTAGTGAAATCGATCCATTTGAATGTTGATAATACCTGAGAATGTTTGGAGGCAGAAGTGAAGCAAACCCTCGAGGCTTTGTTAGTAAAAGAAAGAGACGTTAAACGAGGGATATTTGCTTTAGATATGTTGAAGATTCCTGTTCTTGTGAAATGCATTGCCGCCATTGTTAACAGACCTGATATTCTTGTGTTTACGATTGTTTTTGCAAATTTTCTGTGTGATGTTTATCTTTCTGCCGTTGTTGTTGGGAGGGAGTTTTGATTATAAGGTGGATGAAGGATGGAGGGTGGCAGAGCAAGTCTGTAACACGTGTTAGAAGATTGTGACACGTGTAGGGGATGTTGTAAGTTTGGAGGTGGTAAGCTTTTCATACTTTCAACACATGTCATTTTCTTCCTCAAGTCAAAAGCATTACATTATCTAAAAAATAATATTGGTTAACGTGACCTAAATACGTATATGACTTGAGTGGCGGTGGATATGAATTTTGCAAGTGATTATAAAATTATAAAAATAAAAACAATTGAGTATAAAATTATAAAATTATATGAATTTTTTGCATGGGCTATTTGAGCTGAATAGTCCGTGCATAAACGTAAAATTTGTAACTTTATGTGTTATATAGAACTTAGGAAGCTAGATCTATGTTTTGGATGCATTAAGCCGGATTAAAATCGACTGTATGGAATTAGACTTTGGGGGACTCGACGATTCGTTCATAGAAATCAGAGAGTTGGGTGTGGTTCCCCAACCTTTTCTGTTACTCAACAAACTTGTTAAGTCTAGAAGATGACTCAGCAAGTTGGATGTGTTTATGGACTTGAAGATCAAAGAACTCGACGAGTTGATAGCGAAATGGCCCGATTAGTATGAAGAGGAACTCGACAAGTTCAAGAATGAACTCAGCGAGTTGATGAGCAAAATATCCCAACATACATGAAGAGGAACTCGAAGAGTTCAAGGATGAACTCGACGAGTTGTGAGTAAAATACCCCGACTTTGTATGAAGGAGAACTTGACGAGTCCAAGGAAGGACTCGACGAGTTCAAACGAAAGTCCCAATTCTGTCATGAGGAGAAACTCGACGAGTTAGATCGTGAGTTCGAGATTCTCTGAATCATGGAACTCGACGAGTCGGACCAACTCAGCGAGTTGAGTCAACCAGAATGTTGACTTGGACCAGAAGGCTGACTTTAACCATAGTGTTGACCTTCGACTTGACCGTTGACCAGAATTGACCCTTAAAAGGGTTATAAGTTTAAAAGAGTAATTAAAGAGATGTTATGTGTAGGAGTTGATGAGAGTTGATCCTAACACTGAGGACAGTTCAGTTCACGACATTGAGGTGAGTTACCTTCTTGTAGAAGTGGGTCTAAGGCCACAATGTCGGCCCACTAATAGGAGTTGTTTGTTAAGATGATTGTCTTTGTGATAATTGTCTGGTATGTCACTATATGTTATGTTGTATGTGTTAGTATGCTCTATGATCATGTGATAGTGGTAGATAAGGA
This sequence comes from Lactuca sativa, assembly GCF_002870075.4. Lineage (NCBI taxonomy): Eukaryota > Viridiplantae > Streptophyta > Magnoliopsida > Asterales > Asteraceae > Lactuca > Lactuca sativa. The sequence continues at coordinate 29,210,304 of NC_056629.2, read as the reverse complement.
CTAGTCCCCGATCTCAGTTAAAATATACCGGCAGGGTAGGTCGGGCACCCAGATATGTCTGACAGTATGATATGTTATGTTATTATGTGGTAGTGGTAAGGGTGAAATAGTCCTTGTAGCCGGTTGAAATAAATCGGAGGGTAGGTCAAGCACCCGGATATGTTTGACAAGGGGTAGGTCGAGCACTCCGGTATGCCTGACAAGGGTAGGTTGAGCATCCAGATATGCTCACCAGGGTAGGTCGGGCACCCAAATATGCCTGACAGTATGTTTGTTGTATGGTATGTGGTATAATGGGGGAACTCATTAAGCTTTGTGCTTACAGATTCAGTTTTTGTTTCAGGTCCTTCTTCGAAGGGAAAGGAGCCGGTACGGTAGCAGCGCATCACACACACACACACGATTTCCGCATACGAGATTCTTTGGATTTGAACCCAGACATTGTTACTATGCGATGACATGATTTGAGACTTATGATCTATCGCTTTTTATGAAATGAAATAACTTGATGATTTTTTCTATAAATTGGTTTATAAATTGCTATATCAAAAATGAAATTTTTGGTTCATATTTTTGGAATGTTACACTAAACGTCACATCGTGGGGACTGGTCTGAATAACTCAACATATTAAGCTGTTTTCAAAATTCGAAGAGCTCGAAAGCTCAGATCCGGTCCTTCTCAGGATCGTGATGGATAAAGTTTCCAACTTTATCCATTAAGGCATCTCAATAAGTCAAGATCTCAAACCCTAAGTGTTTAAAGGCAACTCAAACTATGCAAACACCCATTAAGCACTTAATCATTAAAGTTACTTCTCCAAAGTTTCCAGAAGGGTTTCCTACACTTAATGGACCATCAAAATTGTAGCTTTATGGGCATGCATGTCTAATGCATGTACCTTCCATTTTAGGTCAAAAACATGGAAAATAAGTACTCAAAGCTTATGCATGGGATCAAAACTCCAGGGATCCTTAGATCTGGAACATATAACACTAAGATGCCCATAAGGATCCATAAAGTTGTCATCTTTATGGAATCCAAACTTCCAAACCATGAAGATTAAGGGACAAAAGGCCTAGATCTAGAAGCAAGTGACAAAAAGATTGAATCTTGGACACTTAAAAAGGTCCAAAGAATGCATAAAAGAAAGATGATGAGGCTTGCAAGCTAAATCCACACTCTAAATCACCTTCCTCTTATTCTCCAAGCTACCAAGAACACCAAAAGGACCAAAATCACCAAGAGAGGCTAGGGTTAGGGTTTCCGAGTCTAGAGAGTTATGGAGCCATGGATGAGTAAACCCTAACACATACTTTCCTTTATATAGGCCATAAAACTAGGAACATAAGGTTTTAATCGTCAGATGGTCGCTACACCTTGGCAATCCCACCGCCACGCCGTGGGGAGCAAAACAGATATGCGGTTCATTAAACATCGTCCCATCCTGGTGGTGCCTCCACCACTTTGTGGTACCCTAAAACATAAATAAATTTTGTAAATAAAAAGTACCTCAATATTTGGATGTTACATATAGACCTTAAATACACCGATTAATCTAAAAAATATGAGTGCACACCTAAATGCTTTAGTAATAACCCTGTCATTCACTAATTTACGAATTTCCTCCAACTTCCTATCTTACTACAGTCTATGGTCGCACGGTTCAGGTAATGTTCTCCAGTGATTTAACCACCATTTCCTTCCTAATCTGAAATTCAAAAAATATATTTTATGTTACTTAAAAAAATCAAGATTATCATGGTGTATCATTACTCTTACAACAAAAGACAATAAAGAAGGAAAACAAGAAGTCATAAATTAGAAAAAAAATCATTTAAATTAGAAAAAACAAAACTTATAACAGCGAAACAGGAATCGAGCATCTTCCAAATGGATTCATTTCATCTGGAATCAAATGATATATTGGAAAAGAATGGATGGGGTAAGAAAAATGATAGATCTAGGAAGAAGAGCAATAAAATAAAATCTGAAAACTCGACTCCGATCAATGGTCAAGTTCTCAACCTTCTAAGGACATTGATTCCAACAAGCTTGATGAATCTTTTAGTATTCATTTAAAATCTTGTACGACCAATAGGGGGTGTTTGTGATTGCTTTTGAAAACAATTTATTGATTTTTTGAAAAGTCAATAAGTTAAAAAAAAATTTGTGTAGATGCAAAGCATTTTTGAAAACAAATTTTCTGTAAGCTTGAAAAAAATGAGTTTTGGAAAAGTAACGAGAGCTTGATTTTTGAAGTGTTTTTTGGCTATTTTTTATTCTAAAATGACCATAATATCTTCATTTAACCTTATACCACCTAATCTTATACCCATATAACCTATTTTTAGTCATTTCACATGTACAAGCAAAGTCAAATATTTTTTAAGAAACAACTTATTGATTTATAGATTTTTGTCATAATAAAATTTAATCCAAACACTTTTTTAAAAACTCATTTAGGAAAATTTATAAGTCAATAAGGACTTTTACCTAAAATCACTTTTTAGATTCAAAAATAAACCCCAAACACCTCCATCATAGGTTTTTCGGAGATTCGGTGAACCTCTTAAGGGAGAAGACATCCATAACTTCCATGTGTCTCTCTCTTTCATCGATAAGGTGAGTGAGCTCAACGGGGGCTTTCTATGAGGCGTGGAAGGCATCGAAGTTGTTGTTCTTTCCCATTATTGAAGTTGAAAAGGGGAAATGGAATGGGTTTAGGGGTTCAGAAGGCGGTGTAATGGTGAATGGTGAGGTTGGGCCTATTTGGATATTAAGAAAAAATATACAATAAATATATAATAAAAAGGCAAATATATATTAAGAGTAAAATAGGTATTTTAAGTCATTTAAGGAATAAAGATACAATAAAAACAAACGATAAGGACTTTCTAGTTAAAAAAAAAAAAGTTAAAGACTAAACATACAGATTACTTAAACCACATGGACCATACATATAATTTACCCTAAAGTACATATGATAAATTGGTACAAGAACAAGCACCACTGGTATATGGAAATTGCTTATTGGTTATTTTTTATTTTTTTTTACAAAGTATTAACTTGCACGGTCAAATTGTCATGATGTTAGTTACCTTCTCCACTACGATCCATCATAACATTATTATTCTCCGTCATGTGAGAAGGACGAGAAGGACATTGTGGCAAACATCGCCAGCTAAAACAACAAGAACATTTCCACGATGTTTCTGCAACTAGACACATACAACAAATATGATAATCACTTAAACTCAATATTGTAGATGAGATGGTAGAAAATTTTAGTTTGATTATTCAATTTTAATTTATTTTATTTTTATTTTATTTCATTTTTTTTGTGCGTGTAGGTAGAGCTAGATCCTCAAATCAAAATACTAAATACATAACTTCAGTTTGGATTTGCTGATTTCCATTAATTTTGAATCAAATTTTCTCTTAAATAAACTTGATCACTTTTGCAAACAATTAGTTTCATAGAAATAAATGTAAAATAGTCTATTATAAGAGTGATTACATGGGAAAATAACTACAAAACATTATATATTAGGGGGTGTTTGACTTAGCTTTTCACAGCCCAAAAGTCCTTTTTGGAAAAGTTACAAAAAGTCAGGATTTCCTGACTTTTCCAAAAGGTTCTTTTTCCTTATGTAAAAACTTCAAAAGTAACTTTAAAAACTAGTTTTGCCAAACATCTTTGCTTTTTTTTTTCTTTTCCAAAAAGGACTTTTTGCTGTGAAAAGCTAAGCCTAACACCCCTTAGACGCTTTTACGAAAGATTTGTAATAATTTTCTTTCCAAAAAACCATTGGAGAATTGAAAGTTTTTGATGAAAATATATCACTAATTTTTAACTTCTTTTTAATCATTGATGTTAGAATAAATGATAGAAAAATACTTATATTTTGGACCAATTCGTAGAAAGGTTTTAAATATAAATGTTTTTTTCTATTTTTTTTTCTGATATTAAATGGTTTAAAAGGATAAAAATTCTCAAGTGGTTTTCATGAAAAAATTATAACTTACAACTGATTTTTATTGAAAAATGCTTTTATAATGATTTTTTCATAAAAACATTAAAATTGTAAGTGTTTCTCTAACCTTTTCCCTAAAGACAATGATAAGGAGTTGGCAATAAAGTTTAAATAGAGTTTGTATTTATTTGCAATCGTGAAACGAATTTTAATGAGTAAAATGGTGTATTAAACTGTTTACAAGACTTTTGGAATGCCAATATCACAGACTTCTTTTTCATTTTTCGTTTGGGTTCATTTGTTAGTGTGTATACATATAATGCATAGTGAGGCCCAAGTTAGACCTTTTTATATAGCTAACATTTTTTTTTTTTTTTGGAACCGGAGAAGAAGACAAGACAAATAACAACAAAAAACAAAGTTACAGAATTTTGAAAGGGAACAACACCAATCCTTCCATTTACAAATACCAAAATTATCCTCGTGTTTAAACCAATCAAGCATCATAGAAAAAACGTTATCCGCCAATTTAGAATGTGAAGTACGAATGTGACTAAACCTCCTTTCGTTCCCAGCCTTCCACGCACACTAGATGAAGCCGTAACATATGGCAAAAATCTTTCTTCTTTTCAAGCATTGGCCTTAAGATCCAGCAAAATCCACAAGCTCCACAACATAATTTAGAATCGGAGGCCGGATATCTCACCAAAACAGCCATTGTAAAGCATCTCTCACAATTGCACAACATAAAAGAATATGATCCACATCGTCACTCCCCGTGTTGCAAAGCGAACAAGTTGAACAGCAACCGGAAACACCTCTACGAGCTAACACCATCGTTGTAGGAATATGATCCATACACACACACCACACGAGCGTAAAAACTTTTATGGGGACAATTTTAACCCAAACCATGGGGTTAGCAACAACGGGAGTCACAATGTTTTCAATCGCAGCACGTAAATCATAGATATAAAAGGGTAAATGGCACAAAAAACATTCTTTTTGCACAAAAATCGATTTTGACATCGTGTTTTTTTTTGTGTCAATTTTGACACTGTGTTTTCCAATTTGTTACAATTCTGACCACTTGACCGGTTAACCAGGTTGCATGCTGACGTGACATGACGACGTGTCAGTTTTGATGACGTGGCATGCTGACATGATATGCTGACGTGTCAAAATTGATTTTTTTTCCACAAAAAACATTAAGTTTTTACTTTTTTTCGATTTTGACACCAAGTTTAATTTTTTATTTCAATTTGGACACTATGTTTTTTTTGTTTCAATCGAACATCATTTATCAAATTTTGTTCAATTTTATCTATTTTCTATTTGAAGACGTATAAATATATTTTTTTTTATTACATTTTAAACCGTATAAACATATTTTTTTCGTTTAAAAACCACATTTTTATTTAAATACAAGGTGTTTTTTTTTTTTTTTTTCATTCAAAGCATTAGTTATATCATGAGAATCAAACTAACCATAAGCTTCTAATAAGATGTAAAAATTTGATGAGTTGCAAACTTGATATCCGAGTTTTGATTGACTACAGACCTCCAAACCTCCAAACACATTTTAAAGTTGCATATTTAATATAAAATACAATTTTTATATAACTAATACATACCTATACATAAAAATATGGTTTGAGTGTAAAAAAAATGTATTTATACAAAACTATGATTTTTAAATGAAAAAAAAACATATTTATACGGTTTAAATGTATTAAAAAAATATTTATATGGTTTCAAATGGAAAATAGACAAAATTGAATAAAATTTGATAAATGATGTTTGATTGGAACAAAAAAAACATAGTGTCAAAATTGAAATAAAAAATTAAACTTAGTGTCAAAATCGAAAAAAGTGAAAACTTAGTGTTTTTTGTGAAACAAAAAATCAATTTTGACACGTCAGCATATCATGTCAGCATGCCATGTCATCAAAACTGACACGTCATCATGCCACGTCAGCATGCAACCTGGTTAACCGGTCAAGTGGTCATAATTGTAACAAATTGGAAAACACAGTGTCAAAATTGACACAAAAATAAACACGATGTCAAAATCGAATTTCTGTGTAAAAATAGTGTTTTTTGTGGCATTTACCCGATATAAAAACATCCGTCTCCTGAAAGTTTGGACTTCCATTTATCTTGCCCAATAGAAAGTTTAACCTGCTCCAACAACCTAGTCAAAGAGCTTAACTCAAACAGCTCAAGATTTCTATTAGGCTTCTTCTTCCAATCCCACGTGATCTTGTTCGTGCCCATTCTTTCAGCAATAAAACAACTTTTCCTTTTATCAAGATCAAAGAGACATGGAAATTTAATTGCCAATTACGTCACTCTCAATCCAATCATCTATCCAGAAAAGCGTACCTTTACCATTACCAAGACAAATATCATAAGTAGACGAGAATTTTACCTCCAAATCATTGATATGAGGAATGATTTTAACAATGTTGAACCAAACCCCAGACAAAGATCTTTTCGCCCAAGCGCCCACATGCTTCCGGTTGTTATTGTGGATACTGCAAATAACCCTCTTCCAGAGAGATTTTCTATCTTCATTAAACGCCATAACCATTTGACAAGCAAGACCGAATTCAACGACATGAAGAAATTGTTTCCAAGACCACCTTTTTCTTTAGGTCATAGAACTACATCCCAAGCGATCCAGTTTAGCTTGCACTTTTCATCATAGCCTCCCAAAAAAAATTCTCCTAATAGACTCCAAGTTTTTCAAAATCGATTTTGGGGCTTTGAAAAGAGAAAAATAATAAAGTGGGAGGCTTCCAAGTACAACATTGGTCAGGTTTAACCTACCACTAGAGGACAACGAATTGGCCTTCCAAGAGGCAAGCTTTTTGTTAACCCTCTCCACGATAGGTTTCCAATTATGCTCAAGAGACATGTTTTTCCCAATAGGAGCACCAAGATAATTCAAAGGGAAGGCGCCCGGATCACATCGAAGAATTCGAGCACACGTAGATACTTCATTGTCTGGGACTCCAATATGATACACCTTTGATTTGTGAAAGTTGACTTTAAGCCCCAAAGAAGCGTGAAAACATCTAAGAATACGAGAAAGATTTGAGAAGTTTGAGCTCTCCCAATTACCAACAAATAAAGCATCGTCGGCATAGAATAAATGAGAGATCACCGGACCATTATTTGGTGTCGATACACAATGAGAAATAGACTTCTACTCAGCAGATTTCATGACTGCATTGAGCCCTTCCATGGCTATGATGAATAAGAAAGGAAAGAGTGAGTCTCCTTGACGGATACCTTTAGTGATGGGGAATTCCTTTGTTTCAAAACTGTTGATCAACACCGAAGCCATAGAAGAACTTAGACAACCCTTAATCCATTGTCTCTATTTCCCACCGAATCCCATTTGGGCCATGACATTGTCCAAATCGTTCCATTTTATTGAATCAAAAGCTTTATCGAAATCTACTTTGAAAAAGAAAGATTTAGATTTATGCTTTTTAGTCCAAGTATAAAGCTCATGTTACATAGTATCAAGGTAAGATTCCTCAAACCTAAACCCTAGACTCCCAGGATTTGCCTCTTAATTTTTTTCGACTCACTCATCTCGAGATCCAATGACCGGTGAAGATTCTTCTTCCTCTTTTACTCTTTCCATTTAAAAAGGTCTAAGCATTGACCTAACTATGCATCATGTATACATGCACTAACCTCAAGACAAATATACCCTTAATATTGTTTTTGATTGCCTCAACCATGGTATATAATGGTAAATTGTTAAGAAGATGATTCAATTATGTAGTTACAATAGGAAGATATGTGGAAGGATTTTATTACAAAAGTTTTTTTTTTCTTTTAACTGTCGTTGATACAACTCAAACCGGATTTCTTTGGCTTGCTGGAAAAATCATAACCCAAACCCATCTGAAAGTACCCTCCGCACATACACACAATGGGACATCTATATATGTTCCCTTTTTCCATTTCCACAGTTGCATCACCTGCGTCCATCGGTTTGACACAAACTGTGCGAGATAGATATAGAGGTGTACAAACCGTTTTTTTTTTCCAAAACGAACTGGTTTGGTTCAGCTCAAGTAAATCAAAATCGGTTTAGCCCTAAACCGGTTCCTTCATAAAAAAAGGCGAACCTATCTAAACCGGTTCCAGACTGGTTCATAAGGTGCAAACCGGCGGTTCCAAACCGGTTCATATAGTACTAAACTGGTAAAACCAGGTTACAATGACTACAATTTCGAACCGGTGCAAACCGACGGTTTGGTTCCTAAATTGGATTGGTTCATAGTGAACCGGTTTTTCAGTTCTTTGCGGTTCAGTTCGTAAACCTGATTTTTTTATGCAAATCCAGATAGATGGATAGATAGATAATTAAATAAGATAGGATGAGATAGGATATGATAGGATTAACAAAGAATAAGAAAATGTTACAACAATAGCAATGGCCATTTTGTAACTTGTAAACACAACTACACAAGGATTATTTATGTAATTTACTCAAATAGTTATGTATAAAAATAGAAATATCTAAGAAAATGTCATGGGGACCAAAATAGTAATAAAGGACAAACTTAGGTACGAAATCGTCAAAAAAAATAACAATCAAGGTGATGATTTTGTAATTTATTTTTAGGTAAAATCAAATAGTAACCTATGATAATGACAAAATCGGAACAAATTCAAAAGCTTTAATACCTAACCTACTGTCGAGAAAAAGAAAATTGAAACCTGGAATGAGACATGATCATCAATAATTCCATATAATATTTCAACTTTTTCCTTATAAAGTACATATGGTAATTGGTTCTTACAAGAACAAGCACAAATATCAAGAAAATGATTATTGGGTATATAATATTCTTTTACAAAGTATAACAATACACAATTACATGATCGATGAAATTGCCATATTGTTACTTACCTCCTCCTTTGCGAGGAGGACAATTGGGCAAACATAACCATTCGACGCAACAAGCTCCTCCTTTCCCTGACCCTCCAACAACTGGACACATACAACAAAGTGAAACATCGTAATCTTTTAAACTCGATACCATATGCACGATGGTAAAAGCTTTTAGTTTTACTATTCAGTATTAATTTTCTTTTTTGAAAATTACTAATCTAACCATTTTTCTTAATTACTTTTCATTTGATAGCCAAAAATTAGCCTTTAACCAAAATAATCATCAAAACGTAGATAATTAGCCAAAACTATTGTTTTAAGGAGAAAACTATGGTTTGGCTACAACCTCTTAAATGAACTACTGTTTGGGGAGGCATTGGGCTACTTTTCAGAGACCCTTTATTGTGACGCTCCATTTGCTCAAAATAATAATCACATATTTTCTCCTATTCTTCCTTTTTTTGTGCTTTTTGTTGTATCGTATAAAATCTATTAGCAATGGTTATAATTTATTTTGGAAAAAACGCAACAAAGAAAAAAACAGAATACCTAAGGTGTACATGTTGTTAACGCGCAAACTGTTCATTAAAAGCTTGTACACCGTATGTAACTTCCGAAACCTAAGGTTTTAATTTTTTTAGGGTTTGTGATACCTTATAGAGAGCATACTGTAGGCGATTTTTTCACCTACAGTTTCATATATAAAAATGAAAAAAAAAAATTATATATATATATATATATATATATATATATATATATATATATATATATATATATATATATATTATAAAACATATTAGTTATATATTGAAATTTAAATGGTACAAGTTGTAAAGCTTTTGTACAAATCAATTATGCATAAATAATCAATATTTGCCAAAAATTTTAAAACTTAAATTAAGGAAGGTTATTAAAAAAATTAATTTGGAGTAAAATGACAATTTTAAAATATTAAAGACATATATATAAATTAATTTACATTTCATAAACTAAACACCGAAATTAATTAATTTACATCAAATATATAAAAAGATAATATAAATATAAGATCGAAAAATAAATATTTTATTTAAAAGTTGTAATTAATTATTTTATTACATAATTACTAACAATCAAGTCTAATAATTATTTCCTCGTAAGAAACTATTCGACAAAAAAATTATCTCTCACCGCCGCTTTCCGCAAATACACATCTAGTTGAGAATAAAAAAAACGTTTGTATGCCTTGATTTTAATCAAATTATCATCAATCAAAAGAAGTATTTTGCGACACAAAAGGAAAATATAAGTACTTGTCCCATTTTCTTATTAACATGTATTAATCACTTCCTTAGATTGGTAGGAGTGGGCATTGCCCACACCGGCGTTTTTGAGAAAAAGAAGAAAAAATGCATGAATGGAAGATGGTGGTGGTAACGGGAAGCAACGTACATGCATATACCGAGCAAAATTAGTGTGTGTGTGTGTGTGTATATATATATATATATATATATATATATATATATATATATATATTATATATATCACGCCTCTACAGTAGAAGTTCTTTATCGAGCTCTTCTGAGGTTGTGAAGCTTAATCATTCAGCACATTTCAATCATTGTCGTGTTTTTATTTACTTCCTGTTTTTGAATCTTGTCGATCTTTGATATAATTATACAAAAAAAAATCATATTTTAAGTATGTTTAATAAATAAAGGTTCCTAATATTAATAATTTGTTATATAAGTTATGTTTTTATTTTAGTTTATATCAGCTCTTTTACAATATGTATACATGAATAAGTAGTATATCTAATTTTATTAAGTTTTTTCTGTTATTCAAATGTGAATAATTAGAATATACAACATTATAGTCGTGTGTTAGTAACATATGAATGGATAAGTGAATATATAATATCTTTTAAATGTGAATGCTGAATATCAATTATTTCCATATATTATTCACTTCTTAATTACTCAATATGATGTATTATGTAGATTAGTATGTATATAACTCATAAAATGTATAAAATGTGTTATTCAGTGTGACTAACCCATAACTTGTAATAAATATTCTCGGTTTGGTCTAATATATTCAATTTTTTGTATGAAAATAGCAAGCGAAAAATAAGACAACCTTTGGAATCGTTATAAGTTGCAGGTGGGGGAGTTCTTCCTGCAAAATAAATAAAAACAAATGCAAGGCAAACTTCAGTATCTTACACCCATAGGCAACAAGATTTTTTACATATAATTAAAAGAGTGATTATAGATTTTCGGTAGTCCTACAAAACAGATCAAAAACATTTACATCTTACATACATACATATACATAGATACAAACATATATCTACATAAAGCAGCCACGCACTGAACACAAGGCGAACTATTAATCTTTTGTCTTTATTAAAAAAAATACAGTATATCTACACAGAAATACATGTGTTGATTGGTAATCTACCTTTGGAATAATGAGTTTCTGGTGGGAAATTTCTTCCTGCAAAAGAAACGAGTACCATGGCAAAGAAAACAGCCAACAGAAAAATGGAGCCATAAGACTTCATTGTACTACACCCCGCTTGAAATTTTCAGTATTGTTTGATTTATATAGAAAAAAGCCTACTGTCCTAATTATACGTCGTAATTACTAATTATACGCGTTAAATGGAAGTTTTAGAGACCAATTATAACCACATAAAAGGGTAATTGGATGCGGCCTAATAGAAACATTACACGTGTGATTTATAAGAAATTTACTCCTAAATGCACGAATAAAATATTGCATAAAATTCTTTTGAAAACCATCACGTACGTCAATATTTGAGTTGTCAATATTTTTATTTAAGATTCTACGACTTATAACAATAATATATATTCTTTAACGTGGAAATATTATCAAAGGGCTTTAATTCTGACGGTAAGAAATGACCTTTAAAATAAGAAGTTATGAGTTCAAGTCTCTTAAAAGAACTAGCCGTCTACCCGTGCAATGCGACGAGCGGCAATAACTTTGTTTCAACAGTTAGTTTCGTTTCGGTAAATTGTTTTTAAACGAAAGTTAAAAACTTCAATAAATAGATTTCTTGTGACGATTTGTTTCATTGCGGAAACATGTAAAAATCCAGAAATAACACAATGAAGTAGACAATGTGCATTGTTGGGTTAAAAATAAAAATTTATTATTATCTTTCGTCAAAAATAAAGGTACGATTTTTAGTTTCAAAATATTTTGTATGTTGTTTTCTTTTAACATATAAGTTGCATTATTATTTTGAGTTAAAAATAAAATTATATTATTGTTTTTGGTAAAAAGCATGTAGGTAGTTTCTTATTAAAAATCAAAATATGTCCAAATTTTCAAGTTTTTTTTTTTTTTTTTTTTTAAAAGAAAAAATAATAGGGCAAATTACACATCTAGTCCTTTTACAAGATTTTTTTATATTATTCATATTTTTTTATTTTTTTTTGTGGTATACATATTAAATTATAATACAAAGTCTTTGTATTTAATAATTTATTGGGTATTAATCAATATAGTATTATTAAAATAGTTGGTTTCCGGTCAATTTAAATTAGACATGTTTGATTTTTATTGTCAAGAATTATTAATCATTCAGTTTATTTTTGTTTAAGATTTACTTTCTTGTTTTATCAAATATTTTCAAATATAAAAATAATAATAATAAACATGTAAAATGCATAGTTTTATTTTCTTCATATTGAAATTATTTTTGATAATTCTTATTTTCAGATTTGATACAAATGACGTGTATATATGTATAATAATTCTTATTACCACTTTATTTAAAAAGTAGAAGTTCTAAATTTCAAAATAATAATAATAATAATAATAATAATAATGAATAACTTTGTCGGTCATTTTCACTTTATATTAATAACTAACTTGTACTTTTGTGTATTTTGTATAATAAAGATAAATATTATAATCAATATTATTTGACATATTTTAATTTATTATCCACGTATTAACCTCAATAATAAAAGCGGAATTGTAACCTTCAATTTTAAATTTTGAATCGCCGTCTAGGATTTCAAATTTTCCACAATATATGGGACACGTTTTTTATTTGGTACAATAAATAAAGATTTATTACCTTTATTTTAGGCATAATATATTTTTAGTTTGAATCTTTGCCTATCTTTTCCACCTAAATAGGGTTAAGTTATAAATTTAATATTATTTTATTGGTTGTTACTTGTACTATTGGCTAAATCGTTTAGACGTCTTAAAAAAATAATATTAGTATATTAAAGTTATTTTTAGAAACAGTGAGATTTCCTTTATAATGTATTATAGATAGGTGATATTTAAAAATAGGTTATCTAATTTGTTGTCTTGGAAAAAAAAACTTGGAAATATCGTCATGTTACTTTTACTTATAATAATATGTTAGAAATATGCTTCTATTTCTGTTGGCGATTTGGGATTAATAACACATGGAAATTCTTATAAAAATATGTTAGAAATATGCTTCTATTTCTGTTGGCGATTTGGGATTAATAACACATGGAAATTATGATATCGTGTTTAGCACTTTCATATCAAGAAAAGAGAATGAGAAATATGTTTTTATCTATTGTGTTCTACAACGTGTTGTACCACAAAATTATATCTTTCAGATTATCTCAAATGTTTTACCAAAATTTGCTTAAATATGTGATTTAGTTGAAAACCATCACAAGACAGTTACAACGTTCAAAAACTAACACAAAACGGGATTCTAACCACCAGATAATTAGTTTAACCAACGAGTGTCCACCAATAGCCAAACCTAACACGAAATGGTCATTTTAACCATTAGATATAACACCGAACATGTGTTCTGACACAAGCTTGTTGCAATTCGTTCCGATATAAGTCGTTTCGATGGGATCCTATGTAGATCGTTCTTGATGCGATCCAAAGTGAATATTTCTGATGCTCTCCAATGCGAACATTCTGATGCATATCATTCCAACGAGTTACTATCGATCACATTTGAACAGTAACATGCTATCCGAAGTGAAAGTCCCAATGCGTTGCTTTCCAACGAGTTGCGAACGATCACAATTGAACAATGACCACTTTTGTTGTGAAAGTGAATTCACATTGCAATCAGTTCTAGTTACCAAGTCGCATTCGCATCACAATCAAGTCCGAGATCAATTTCGTTCCAAGATCAATTTCAGTCTGAGATCAATTCCACTCCAAGATTAAATCCATTCCGAAGTCATTTTCGGTATGATACCAACTACATTCCGAAATCACTTTTGTTCCAATTTCAAGTCAATTCCAAAATCAATTTTCCGTTACTTTATAAATATTCTATAAACATAAACAAGTGTGTACTCCAAACCTTCCTTACTTTTTTTCAAGATTTATCGAGATTGATTTTGGTCAACAAGTTAATCCATTACACTTAAATACACTTAGTGGAACAATTCACCAACAAACCTCCCTCATTTAAGTGTAATCTTGATTAACTTAAAAACAAAACATAACAACAACAAACTGATGCATAAATGAAATCTTGTGACGACTGAATTTCAAATTAGTATATTATTCATTCCAAATATTCGAATATTAGGGTGTCACTAAGGATTGAACCTTGTATCCAAGTGAATACATGAAGATAATGTACACAACAATTTACATTCTCATAATTTCTAACTTGACATTATATTTTACTAGCTTGTGTCCCATCCTTTAATAAGCATATGAAAGTCAAGTCTCAACCTCTTCAAATAGCTAAATTTCATGCTTATATAGGCAGTTCTTTTGTTCTTGCACCTGCAAATGCAAATTTTCAAAGAACTATTAAGAAATAAAATTTCAACCTCCTTAACTTACAGTACTGAACACATACCTTAGGATGATAATAATAATGTGTTCCAATCTTTAAATATCAAGCTTTCCACATTTAATTCAGCATCTAATGTTACATTAGATGGGAATTAGGTATCTCAATATAAAATATTTTAAATAGACATTAAACCCATCCATACAGCCGCCTTGTGCACAAGATCTCTAACTAACCATTTGGTTACATGATCGGCTAATGTAACACCCGGTTTCAAATCGCTTCATTATTTGAGGCTACGACCCGATCATCAGTTATCATAAGGCTTGGAATATTAAGGAAGAAAGGATTTGGCCCTTTTTGGATGAGGGTGTTAAAGTCTAAGTGATCCGAGTGTTCAATGGTGTTTCGGAGCCTAAGGGCATAATTGTAATTCGTTAACTAAGTACTTTATAAAATTTGGGATTGGCTCGGGGAGTTTTAATGCTATGATGGGTTGCTAGAAGCGTAGGGCTTCTTGGCACCTTTCTGTGGATATAAAGTTTGTTGGAAATGGACATAAATCGAGGAAGTTATAGCCTTCGGAATGTTTAGGGTTTCAGAGGGAACCCTAGTACGTGGGGTGTACCAAGGTAGTACACGGGGCGTATAGCTGAGGAGGTCAGTACGCTTGGCGTAAAGTGGTGTACGCTGGGCATAATGAGAAAGGTGGTATGAGAGTGCGAGGCCTCGTATGTTGGGCGCATATAAGCTTTATGATAGCCTCTCTTGATCATTTCTAAGTCAGCCACCATGATCTAAAAAACCCTAATTCGACTCCTAACCCATGTTTGGTGATCTTGAAGCTCTTGTGAGATTTTGTTGAGGGTTTTGTGGATCTAGAAGAAGAAGGAGAAACTTAAAGACTTATTCTTTGAAGGAAAGCTTTGAGATCCAACATTTACATCTCCTTTTGGTGGCTTATGAGGTATAAAGTCTCAACCTTGTCTTTTCATTTCATGGATCTTCTTTTTGGTTCATTTTGGTCATTTTGACACTTTTGGTTGATGAGTGGGAGTTAAAGTCGTTTTATTAAGCTTGAAATTGTAGATCTGGATATATCATCAGTTCCTTGGGCATAAAGGTGCAAACTTTATGGTGGTTTTGGTTCCATGTATGTATTAAGTCAAGTATTAAGCTCATTTGAGCTCTAGTATCCCATTTAGCCATACATGCACATAAAGTTGGCAACATTATGTGATTAACCACCTTGCAGAAGTCATATATGAATTTGGACCCAAGTCTTAATGGATTAAGTGCTAAATTGGAAAGATTGCTATGCCTGGTGAGTATGATGGGTGTACAAGTATGTATGTGTAACGCCCTATTTCCGGTATGCATCAGTTCATTTCATATTAAATTTTGTAAAAACTACTCAATGAGTTGGTAGCCCTAACTCGTCGAGTAGATGCCAGATGGGACGTGGGAATTAAATGGTCTACTCGGCAAGTCGAAACCTGGACTCGACGAGTAGGTTTGTTAGGAGGAAACCCTATTTTCGGGGTTTTGCACCCTATTTAAGCCACTTAACCCCCTTTTGGGCCTCCCTTACCAGCCTCCTTGTCCTCCAAAAACCCTAATTCGTTATGAGCTTCATCCTTGAGAGATTATTGAAGTTCTGAGTGTGTTTTGTGATATAGAAGAGAGTTGGAAGAGTTTGGAACCATCAAGCTTGTGGAGAAGATCAAGATCCAGGATTTCATCCATCTTTGGCAACCTTCTGAGGTAAAAAGCTCTTAGCTTGATAACCCATAACTTAGATCTATTTTAGTGTTGATTTATGGGTCCTTTTGATCCCTTTGAGTAGGATAAGTTACTCTCCATGGGTTGTATGCCAAGCAATCCCTTCTTCCTGTGATATTTAGCTTCTAGAACCATAAAAGAGGTATTGAACCCGTTTTGTCCAAGCAATGGTCATGTTCATGGAAGTAGGTTGCTATAACTTGATTTTGGGTCCATTTGAGGTGTGCAAAGCCATCAAGTCTCCAGCTTTATAGAAACGAACCATGGAAACGATCTGAATCTGTATTTTGGAGCCTTAGATGTGTGAAATCAGCTGTTTAGGATAGATCTGCAAGGGACTCGACGAGTTCATAAGGGAACTCGGCGAGTCCGATCAAGGATCCTCGATGATGTTCATGAAACTCGCCGAGTTGTAAAGGAACTCGACGAGTTGGATCATCTGTCCTTTTTCTGAATATGCTAGGACTCGGCGAGTCTGAGGACGAATCGACGAGTTAGTTCGTCCAGTCGTGATGATGAGTAGCCTGGGAACTCGACGAGTCATATGGTAACTTGGCGAGCCGAGTCGCGATTTTAGGGTTTCTGAATTATAGAACTCGTTGAGTCAATAATGTGACTCGGCGAGTTAGGTCAACCTGGAAGGTTGACTTTGACCAGGATGGTAACCATGACTAGGGGTAAATGGTCATTTTACTGTGACATGCCCATTTTCACGGCCAGAAAAGACCGATTTGTTTATGCTTTGTTTTATAAATCAGAGTGATCATTTAAAGAAAACGGTTGCGGAATTTGTTCCCAAAATAAAATATGATAACCATTTATCAAAACGTTTCTCAAAGAGAATGTATTTTCATTAAATAATAAAACCTCGGGATGTCATGTTCCGATACAGACCAAAAGCATAAACAATAATAAATAGACCTTACAACAATTATTCATAACTACTGGCCTATAATCCAAAATCTCTCGTCAAGTCCACCAGCTTATACTCTTGTGCCATTACCTGTAATGCAAAGAAAACTGAGTGGGTCGGGATTGGGAGCCTGGTGAGCATATAGGGTTTTCAACCCACAATAATACAATTATTATATTCAACCATCAAACAATCAACTCAATTACTCATCCCTATTATGTTTCTTAGGATTTTACCCTAGGAATTCAACTACTCGCCATTCCTTCATTCCTAAGGATTGACCTAAGGAATTTACACAAACTTCCATTGCTACATAAGGTGCATCTGCCAACATTATCCTTTAAGCGCCTCTGCCAGGATTACGTCATACACTATGAGGCGCGACTGCCAGGTTTATGACATTCTCTTTTATGCGCATCTAACGACATTATCTTATAAGCGCATCTGCCAAGATTATCCTATAAGCGCCTCTGCCAAGATGATCCTATAAGCGCATCTGCTATTGTTATGACAATCTCTATTTGCCGCATCTGCCAAGATCACGACATTCACTACTTGGTGCATCTACCAATATTATTCTCAAGCGCATCTGCTATCATTATGGCATGCTCTTTTAGTTTCATCTACCAATACTATACTTAAGTGCATCTACTAGTATTATGTCACTTTCTCTTTGGTGCATCTACCAATACTATGCTTGAGCGCATCTGCTAGCATTATGACATTCTCTAATTGGTGCATCTGCCAATATCATTCTTAAACATCTTACATACATCATCATTTTATCACATACCAACTATCTCATCTATCCATGTTCTACCCAACATATTTGTAGATATGGAATACATATATAGTTTAACTCATTTAAAAACTATATAAGACATTCATTCCATACTCATCTCAAATAAACAACAATATATAAACACATAGCACGTATTTTATAACAAATACTTCATATTTATGTGTTGGAAGAAAGTAACCACACACTCTCCCAAACATATACGTGATACATTTAAACAATACTTGTATTATACCCGTGTTTATGAAAGGGACTATACACCTACACATATAAACAACTTTATATCATACACATAGCACGTATTTTATAGAAAATACTTAATATTTATGTGTTAGAAGAAAGTAATTACACACTCACACATATAAACAGCAATATACTTAATACGCTCGAACCATACTTGTATTATTATCGTGTTTATGAAAGGTAGTATACACTCACTTGATCAGAAGATGATCGGACAGCACTACGACTTGCAGAAGTAGTAATCCTCAGCAGATCTGGAAGATCTCCACAAAAATCGAACTTCTCGCGGACAGAGCTTCGGCTCGGGAACCGCACTTCTCGGGATCTTCAGGATCTCGGGACTTGCCTCGGGGCTGGAGTATGATACCGGGGCTTCGGGGTATTTCTGGCACGCAAATCGATGCACAACGGGAGAGAGAAGAGAGAAAATAGCAAAAGAACTCGGCTGCTCTCGCATCCTATTTATAGGAGGCTGGAGCCTCGGAGTACGCGGGGCGTACTGGTCCGAATGCGTCATGGCGTTCGTCATCCGAAGCCACTTGCTGCAAATGTCGACACTTCGGAGTACGCGGGGCGGACCTCGGATCAAACCGGTGACTCCTTCGGATAATGCTTCCGAATTAAAGATTAAAAATAAATACAAATTATTTAATAAACTTCGGAAATTCATATCTTCTTCATACGAACTCCGTTTTCGACGTTCTTTATATCCACGCGAAGGTGAGACTATGCTCTACAACTTTCGTTTAGACTCCGTCGGCTAATTTCGGCTTTATTTTTATTATTTATTTTTAATAGGCCGCGACAGAAAAACTTCGTTATAAATTCATAACTTCTTCGTTTGACGTCCGTTCTTGCCTAACTTTTTATCGCTTCGATACCAACAACGAGACCTTCGATCCTCGTTTAGATTGCTAAGGCTAAATACCGCTCTAACGTAAATTCACTTTTTACGTTGCGCTGTGTAGTGCCGGTTCTGTCGCGAAACTTCGACAGGTCATAACTTCTTCGTTATAACTCGGATTTTGGCGTTCTTTATATGCACGGAAACCTTGTGACATATACTACAACTTGGTTAAGATTAAGCCTTCTAGATAATATTCCATCAAAAAGTCATTTTTGACGCCTATCGTCTCTAAATTGACTAGCCCTGATGTACGGACGTTACAATTATCTCCCCCTTAGGATGATTACGTCCCGGAATCATCAACGAAATAGGACTTGCATAATGATTCCACACGTTATCTCTTCATCCTAGGTAATATCCGTAAATTCTATGTTTCCTCGAAAGAGTATTTAACTCTATGGCTTTCTTGACCGCAGACGATGCCCAATCTTGCATCTGCTTATCGTACTATGTTGTACTTTCAATCGTAACCCTCGAGTTACCAAATAAGTCGTTATTATGGATTCCTTCTTCTTCTCAGGATAAATACTTTCCTTTATCTATTGTAACAAACCGATGGGTCGTGCTCTATTGACCTCTCATCGCACGATGCGACGCTTAGACTCGGTCTTTAATAATGTTAAATTCCAGAATGGAATATACCTTCCTTCATATTCTAATGTGATATAATCACATTTCAGCATGTAGCACTTCTACCTGCAAACTTCTTTTAACAACAAGCGCGACACTATCAATCGCATTAACTTCAACCTTCTGACTTAAGTCAGATGTTACATCTAACTTGGTCCTCTAGACCACGTAACATACTCCTCGTAGTCGAACTCAAATTTAAACATGACCACTAGGGTCGGAACAAGAACCATCTTACTAGTCATCACCGAAACAATGGTAATGACATACCAGAATAAAATGGAATCAATCACTAGCTTCTTGGTAACCTTGTGACTTTCCCTGATCCAAGTGCGAGTCCTGTGCTTCCGGTAGTATATGCATCTACTACCTTTCACACCTACTCGTACTCGTCCCAAGTATTGTCCCGCAGTCGACCAAGTCACCATACAAGAAAATCAGACAATCATTCAACACATCAGTTAGCAAAAATAGGGTTTATATTAATTCCTTGAAACGATTACACAAAAGTTCAAGTTCACCCTATACTATGCCTCTAATAGGCTACACCACATGTTACTTTTCATATCGCTACATTATAACTTGATCTTTAGATATAAGATCCTTATTCCTGATTCCTTGCATTTCCATCTGCTTCATCAAGGATCATTTGAAATGCTCTTGCCTTTAGCTTTGGCGGTGCCTCTAGCCTTGCTGCTTGATTTTTCCTTGGGCAGTCTTGCTTGAAGTGCCCCTCTTCGTTACATTCGTAACACACCTTTTTGTTGAAAATACATTCATCGGCGTAATGCCCATGCTTTCCACACTTGAAACATGTCACCTCCACGCCGCATTTTCCTGAGTGCTTCTTTTTGCACTTATCGCACCACCGTGCCTCATCCCTTCCTCCTCATCCAGACTTCGAGGATTTTCTTTTCTCATTAGAACCTGAAGTTCCTTCTAACTTTCTCTTCTCGCCAACTTCAACCTTACTGTCAGTTCTCCCCTTGATCATATTCTCAACAGACTTGGCAGCCCAAATAGCTGCCTCTAGAGTAGGTGCCTGACGCACTGGCACCGCATACTCCCAAGGGAGTCCTTTTGCGTACCGGTCGACTTTTGTTAGTTCGTCTGGGACAATGCGCAAAGCAAACTCCATCTTCTCTGTGAAGGCATTAGTGTATTCATCCACTAACATGCTGCCTTTCTTCAATATTAGAAACTTATTCTCCAACTCCAATAGATTTTGAGCCGAGCAGAACTTGCGCTTGAATTGCACCAAGAACTCTGCCCAGGTCAGTTGCAGTGGCTCATTAGGACTTAGGATCTTCCCCAAAGTGTTCCACCAACGAACAGCCCCACCCCTGAACTGACGTACTGCATAGATAGTTTGCAACTTGCCTCTGCAGCCACAAGTCATGAAGGCTAACTCCATTTCGGAAATCCAATCCATAACTCCAATCGGATCCTCCTTTCCATTGAAGGTCGATGGTTTGCAAGTTATAAAGTCCTTGTACTTGCATCCCATTCCATCATTCCTTCCACCATGGTTGTCTTGCCTAACTATCGGTGGGTTGGCTTAACCAACAGACCCACTGAAGTTTCCACCTTCCGAGTGCCCTTCATTTAATTCAGGCTCTTCCACTTGAATTGACAGTTCTTCACGATTCTGTTGAAGCAACCGTCTAGTTTCATCCATCTGACGATCCAACATCGTCTGAATCATCATTTGCACACCAGCCATGGTTATTGGCTCAGGTGCTGCTGCTACGACAGGTACTTGTTCAATCACTGGTGGTTGATTCCTGTTTTCGTCAGCATTTCCAACTCCACTTCTGGTTCTCACCATTTTTGATCTACACACCGAATAAGGCGAAATCAGATCCTCAATCATGATAGATATTCAAATCTTCCTTATCACTCCGAAACGTTTACATGCTAGTTCTAATATCGTAGACGTACGCTTAGAATCCTACACACATAAGGTTTCTAGATCCGGTCGGCAACAGACCATAGATCCGAACAAATAATATCATATATGGCAACATATAACATTTAACACATAAAGCATTTTAGGCAACTTTCCTAAAATAAACCAGTGCTCGTGTCTAAAACATCACAAACAAATATCTCAAAATTTCACTTAGCATTCTAAGTTTAAGTCTAGAAATCCTACAAATTCCTAGTTCGCTTAAACTAACGCTCTGATACCAACTGTGACATCCCCATTTTCACGGCCAGAAAAGACCGATTTGTTTATGCTTTGTTTTATAAATCAGAGTGATCGTTTAAAGAAAACGGTTGCAGAATTTGTTCCCAAAATAAAATATGATAACCATTTATCAAAACGTTTCTCAAAGAGAATGTATTTTCATTAAATAATAAAACCTCGGGATGTCATGTTCCGATACAGACCAAAAGCATAAACAATAATAAATAGACCTTACAACAGTTATTCATAACTACTGGCCTATAATCCAAAATCTCTCGTCAAGTCCACCAGCTTATACTCTTGTGCCATTACCTGTAATGCAAAGAAAACTGAGTGGGTCGGGATTGGGAGCCTGGTGAGCATATAGGGTTTTCAACCCACAATAATACAATTATTATATTCAACCATCAAACAATCAACTCAATTACTCATCCCTATTATGTTTCTTAGGATTTTACCCTAGGAATTCAACTACTCGCCATTCCTTCATTCCTAAGGATTGACCTAAGGAATTTACACAAACTTCCATTGCTACATAAGGCGCATCTGCCAACATTATCCTTTAAGCGCCTCTGCCAGGATTACGTCATACACTATGAGGCGCGACTGCCAGGTTTATGACATTCTCTTTTAGGCGCATCTGACGACATTATCTTATAAGCGCATCTGCCAAGATTATCCTATAAGCGCATCTGCCAAGATTATCCTATAAGCGCCTCTGCCAAGATTATCCTATAAGCGCATGTGCTATTGTTATGACAATCTCTATTTGCCGCATCTGCCAAGATCACGACATTCACTACTTGGTGCATCTACCAATATTATTCTCAAGCGCATCTGCTAGCATTATGGCATGCTCTTTTAGTTTCATCTACCAATACTATACTTAAGTGCATCTACTAGTATTATGTCACTTTCTCTTTGGTGCATCTACCAATACTATGCTTGAGCGCATCTGCTAGCATTATGACATTCTCTAATTGGTGCATCTGCCAATATCATTCTTAATCGTCTTACATACATCATCATTTTATCACATACCAACTATCTCATCTACCCATGTTCTACCCAACATATTTGTAGATATGGAATACATATACAGTTTAACTCATTTAAAAACTATATAAGACATTCATTCCATACTCATCTCAAATAAACAACAATATATAAACACATAGCACGTATTTTATAACAAATACTTCATATTTATGTGTTGGAAGAAAGTAACCACACACTCTCCCAAACATATACGTGATACATTCAAACAATACTTGTATTATACCCGTGTTTATGAAAGGGACTATACACCCACACATATAAACAACTTTATATCATACACATAGCACGTATTTTATAGAAAATACTTAATATTTATGTGTTAGAAGAAAGTAACTACACACTCACACATATAAACAGCAATATACTTAATACGCTCGAACCATACTTGTATTATTATCGTGTTTATGAAAGGTAGTATACACTCACTTGATCAGAAGATGATCGGACAGCACTACGACTTGCAGAAGTAGTAATCCTCAGCAGATCTGGAAGATCTCCACAAAAATCGAACTTCTCGCGGACAGAGCTTCGGCTCGGGAACCGCACTTCTCGGGATCTTCGGGATCTCGGGACTTGCCTCGGGGCTGGAGTATGATACCGGGGCTTCGGGGTATTTCTGGCACGCAAATCGATGCACAACGGGAGAGAGAAGAGAGAAAATAGCAAAAGAACTCGGCTGCCCTCGCATCCTATTTATAGGAGGCTGGAGCCTCGGAGTACGCGGGGCGTACGCCAGTACGCGGGGCGTACTGGTCCGAATGCGTCATGGCGTTCGTCATCCGAAGCCACTTGCTGCAAATGTCGACACTTCAGAGTACGCGGGGCGTACACGAGTACGCGGGGCGTACCTCGGATCAGACCGGTGACTCCTTCGGATAATGCTTCCGAATTAAAGATTAAAAATAAATACAAATTATTTAATAAACTTTGGAAATTCATATCTTCTTCATACGAACTCCGTTTTCGACTTTCTTTATATCCACGCGAAGGTGAGACTACACTCTACAACTTTCGTTTAGACTCCGTCGGCTAATTTCGAATTTATTTTTATTATTTATTTTTAATAGGCCGCGACAGAAAAACTTCGTTATAAATTCATAACTTCTTCGTTTGACGTCCGTTCTCGCCTAACTTTTTATCGCTTCGATACCAACAACGAGACCTTCGATCCTCGTTTAGATTGCTAAGGCTAAATACCGCTCTAACGTAAATTCACTTTTTACGTTGCGCTGTGTCGTGCCGGTTCTGTCGCGAAACTTCGATAGGTCATAACTTCTTCGTTATAACTTGGATTTTGGCGTTCTTTATATGCACGGAAACCTTGTGACATATACTACAACTTGGTTAAGATTAAGCCTTCTAGATAATCTTCCATCAAAAAGTCATTTTTGCGAGGTGAGTTCCCTTCAGTAGGAACGAGTCAAAGGCACCAAGGCCGACCCGTAGTATGATATGTTAGTAGCTTAGTGTGGGTGAGGCCCATATCTCATAGTAGCCAAGTGTGGGCGGGGCCCGTATCTCACAGTTTAGTTTGATTATAGATATATGCCTGGTTGATAGATTTAATTATACTTGTTGTCTGTGTGATACTTGCATGTATGTTTAGTAGTTGAGTGTGGGCGGGGCCCATATGTCATAGTAGTCGAGTGTGGGTGGGGCCCGTATCTCGAAGTAGCTAAGTGTGGACAGGGCTTGTATCTTAGAGTCAGTGGAGTGTGGGCGAGGCCCGTATCTCCTAGTTAGTGGAGTGTGGGTGGGGCCAATATCTCCATGAGTGTGGGCGAGGCCTGTATCTCTTAGTTGCATGTTATATGTGTATGGTATGTGGTAGTTTGGGGAGACTCACTAAGCTGTGTGCTTACAATTTTCTGTTTTGGCTTCAGGTACTTCCACTAGCAAATGGAATGGACCGGGATGATCGCATGGCACACATCACAGTTTCAGCCTGGGATTGTTTTAGATTTTGATGATTACTTATATGATTTTGATACAATATTTGACATAATGTTTTGAGATACATGGTTCTTGATTTTTTTATGATGATGGTTGATTTATGGTTTTAATAATGATTTGAAAACTAAATTTTTGGGCGGTATATTTGGGATGTTTGAAGTTGGTATCAGAGCCTTGGTTTGAGGGATTCAGGCACACTCTTGGTTGTGTCTGAACTCAAACTAATTACTTGGTATGAATATTTTCAAAAGGAAATCATTTTTATAAAAAGAATTTAGAAAAGAGAAAAGAATTTATAAAGACAAAAGAACTTTGAAGAGAGAAAAAGGTGTGGTGCATGCAATCAGCCGAGCTCAAGTAAGTACTCCCAAATTACCCATACAAGTTTACTTATGATATGATTATCAACTTTATGAGAAGTGCATGCTAGATTAGGACTAAGGATCTAGGAAGGATGCCTTATGTGCCTATTATATGTGTATCAGCTTTATGAGGACTGCATGCTAGTACAGATTAGTCAGTATGATAGCCTGATTGGTGTATGCTTGATTATGTTTACTCAATGCTCGAATGCTGCTTGCTTTGTGCTTTTCGGAGTTCTAGTTATCCTTTACTAACTAGTAAACAAATATGTTAAGTTACATATTGCGAGGACTAAATAATTTTAGAAGGTTAGGTCTAGCTCTATTTCGCAGCTCTTATTTGAGTCCAAACGTTGTAGGTTAGGATCTCTCATTAAAAGATTATCTAGTTTGAGTGATATGTAATGGTATTCGCGAGCCAGTTTGGGGAAGATAGCAGAGACTTCTTATGAAGCTGATGGCGGAGAGTGGGATGGTAATTACCCGAGGGTAAGCCTAGGATGAGAGTAGCGCGTAAAGCAGTAGCAGTATAAGGGACTTGGTGGAGTCAAGGCAGTTCTTGAGGAAAGTGCGGATAGATGTGTTAGGTAGTATGGGCCCGTACTACTAAACACAGAGGATCCGTACTCGAATCAAGGAAGGTTGAGATGAATCTAGGGAACTTGTAGTGTATGAGATCCCTCGAGTTATGTTCAATATTCTGAAGTTTGTTATGATGTGTTTATTTTCAGAATGGTGGTTTTACGCCCTAGACCAGTAGTTGGCAGTTCAGGTGCCGGTGAGGGATCAAGCTCAGGCTCTAGAGCTAAGCAGCTAGACGAGCAGACCAGGGAGTTCATCTCCTCAAAGATCACGCACAACATACTAGACCAAACTCCTGTGATCTTTGGCACAATCAAGGAGGGCATTCTTGAGCTTTTGGATGAGAGGTTAAGTGCTTTCCGCACTGAGGTGGCGGCCATGATGGGTTCACGCACACTGAGTTTCAAGGAGTTCAGGGCTTGTGAAGCTCCCGACTACCATGGGGCTCGGGACCCCATTACGAGTACCAGATGGTTAGTGGATGTCGCCAATGCATTTCGCACTAGCGGATGTACCGAGGGGGCGAGTTTGACGGTAGGAGCAGTTACATCACCGGATTCGACGACTTTGAGGATCACACATGGACGGGAGGGCAAGCATACGGCCCCTGTAGTGAAGAGCAGGGCTTTTCATCTAACGGTCCAGGAGACACGTGTGACTCCTGTCATGGTTATGGGTGTGTTTTCCATTCATTTATACACTTTCATTATTGTTTATGCTTATGTTTTATTTTGTGATGTTTAGGGATGTTCTTAGTACAGAGATTGCCTGCTATGATTCTTTCTTATTCGAGTGTTACCCGATCATTTGTATCTCTTGCACTAAGCAAGAGATTTAATGATGCTCTTGGGGATCTTGATCACCCGTTGGAGGTGGAGATCGTTGATGATCGTTCAGTGAGAGTATCGAGGGTTCATCGGGGTTGTACTCTTGAGCTGTTCCGAGAGAGGTACCCAATTGTTTTGGTTGTTATTCCTTTACGCGAGAGCAAGGTCATTATGGGAATGGACTGGTTGAGCGCTAATAGGGCGATGAATGAATACGAGTACTAGTTAGTGCGGGTTCAAACCCCAAGTAGGGGAGAACTAGTTATTTAGGTTGAGGGTGCTCCGTGCGGACCAAATCTCTATGAAGCTGTGAGAGCTAGGAGATATTTTCAACATGGTTGTTCAGGTTTTGTGGCTTATGTATTGGAACATCGGAAGGAGAGAAAGAGGACTATTGAGGATGTACCGGTAGTTCGAGAGTATTCATATGTGTTTCTGGAGGACTTGCTTGGATTTCCTCCGGAGAGATAAGTGGATTTCCATATAGATCAAGTTCTAGGTGTGGCACCGATAGCCAAGGCACCCTATCATTTAGCACCGCCGGAGATGCATGAGTTGTCTACACAGCTACTAGAGCTGTTAGACAATGGGTTTTTTCATACCGAGTAGTTCGCCTTGGGGAGAACCGATTTTATTTTTGAAGAAGAAGGATGGCTCCCACAGGATCTGCATTGACTATCGCGAGTTGAACAAGTTGATGGTGAAGAACCAATATCCGCTTCTAAGAATTAATGATTTATTCGACGTGTTACAAGGTGCATCTTGGTTCTCCAAGATTGATCAACATTCTGACTAACACCAGATGAGAGTCAGATATGAGGATATCCAGAAGACTACCTTCAGGCCTTGTTATGCTCATTACAAGTTTACGGTGATGCCTTTCGAGCTCACCAATTCACCAGCCACATTTATGGATCTAATAAACTATGTGTGTAGGCCAATGATGGATTGGTCTTCCATTTTATTTATTGATGATATCTTGTTTTATTCTAATACAAAGGGCAACATGAGGATCATCTACGCGAGGTTCGTGAGACTATAAGGATGGAGAGCCTTTATGCCAATTTCTCCAAGTGCGAGTTCTGGTTGCACAAGTTGCAGTTTTTGGGGCACCTTGTTAATGAGAAAGGGATATTGGTTTATCCGGCAAAGATTGAGGATGTGATGCAATGGAAGTTCCAAAGTTTCCATATGAGATTCAAAGCTTCTTGGGTTTAGCAGGGTATTATCAGAGCTCCATCGAGAATTTCTCTAGGATCGCAATTCCATTGACCAGGTTGAAGATGAAGACAGTTAGTTTCCGCTAGGGGCCTTAGCAGCAGGCGACATTTGAAACTTTGAGATAGAGGTCGTGCTCGACTCTGATTTTGAACCTTCCAAAGGGTGTGGATGATTTCATGGTATACTATGATGTGTTGATCACAAGTTTGGGTGTGGTTCTAATGCAGAGGGGTCTGGTTATTGCTTAAGCTTCGAGCCGGATGAAGCCTCATAAAACGAACTATCCCACTCATGATTTGGAGTTAGGGGGCGGTGGTTTCACCTTCAAGATTTGGTGACATTACCTCTATGGGGTCCGTTGTACTATTTACACGGATCACAAGATCTTGAGGTACTTGATGGATCAACCAAATCTACATCTGAGGCAGCGTAGGTGGTTGGATGTAGTGAATGATTATGATTTCAAGATCCTTTATCATCCCGGAAAGGCCAATGTGGTGGCTGGAACTCTCATTTGCAAGGTGACGAGTGCACCTATTCGAGATCTATGTTTAAAGATGACGGTGATTACTTCATTATTGGAGAGTATTTGCGAGGCCCAAGTCAATACCATGAAAGAGAAACACCGCAAAAGTGAGCGCATTATAGGGCAGGTTCATCTTTTGATTACAATAGTAGGGAATTAGCGACCTTTCATCGGAAGATTTGGATTCCGTATTGGGGTGGTATACGACAGGTACTAATGTAGAGGCGCACAAGTAGAGATTTTCCATTCATCCGGGTACAACAAAAATGTACAGACACCTCCGATGCAATTATTAGTGGTATTGCATGAAGCGGATGTGGCTTGCTACGTGGAGAGGTACTTGAAGTACAGGAAAGTCAAGGTCCAACATCAGGAACGTCATGGAAAAATGAAGACGTTAGGTATTCTCTTTTGGAAATAAGAAGAGGTGACGATGGACTTCATCATGAAGTTGCCACGGACATCGGGGGGGGGGGGGGGGGGGGGATTTGATTTGGGTAATTGTGGATCGATGACCAACAGTGATCATTTTATTCCCATTCAGGAGAGCATCTATGTAGAGAAGTTAAAATACATTTATATCCGAGTGGTTGTGGCACGACATGAGGTTCTAGTATCAGTAGTATCGGTTCGGGATGTACGCTTCACTTCCACATTTTTGAAGAGATTTCATGAGGAGTTGGGTACTCGTCTGCAATTCAGCATGACTTTTCATCCACAGGCTAATGGACAGAGTGAGTGGACTATACAGACTTTGGAGGATATGTTTCGGGCTTGTTGTTGGATTTCAGCGGTAGCTGGGATACGTATCTTCTATTAGCTGAATTTTCTTACAACAACAGCTACCACGCAAATATTGACCAACCTCTATTTCAGATGCTCTACGGGAGGAAGTTTCGGACCCCGATTTGTTGAGGCGAGGTCGTTCAGCAAGTCATGGGTAGCATAGAGGTGGTGCTTTGGACTACCGAGCTGATCCGGCTGGTGCACGGGAGATTGCAGACCATGCATAGTCGATAGAAGAGCTATGTAGATAGGCACCTGTATGATTTGGAGTTTCAGGTCAGAGATATTGTACTCCTAAAGGTTTTATCAGGTTCAGGAAGTGGGGCACGTTGGGCCCCATATATATCGGTCCTTTCAGGGTTATTGCCTAGATAGGCAAGGTTGCTTATCATTTGGAGCTGCCTGAAGAGCTCAATCAAATTCACATCACTTTTCACATATCTCAACTACGGAAGTGTTTGGTTGATGATTCCCTAGTGGTACCTTTGGAGGACATTCAGATTGATGAGAGCCTGAACTACATTGAGAAACTGGTTGTGTTTCTCGATATGTAGACCAAAGCCTTACGAAACAATGAGGTGAACCTGGTAAGGTGAAACGAGAGCACTGAAAGGAATGAGGAGGTTAGGGTTTGCTTACCCTTAGCATCCACCACCCTCTTTTATCCATAAGAAAAACCTAAATCCTTTCCTCTATTGTTAAAGCTTTCTTGATTGCTTTTGAGAGGTATCAAAGGAAGAAACAAGAAGGTGTAATCCAATGATCAACAAGAGAGTCCCTATCTTCCTTCCTAGCTCAATTATGGACCATTGTAAGTGTTCAAGGTTCCACCTTCTTGATTATTGAGTGCTAGATCTTGCATTTGTCCTGTTTTCTTCTTGATATTGTTATATGGGATGGTGAGATTTCATAAAGGTTGCAACTTTATGAATCGCTAGATCATTTAGAGTAGTTCATGGTTTGGAGCTGAAGTTTGGTGGTTTGTTTGTGCCATGCTTAAGATTTTTCTCACAAAATCCCATTTTGACCTAAGTTGTATCCAAAAATTACATTAGACATGCACGTCTATAAAGTATCAATCTTTAGGATGGTTTTAGTGTTATAAGCTCTTCTGGAGCAAATGGGCTCAAGACTTAAGGGATTTAGCGCTTCTTGAGTAAGCTCATGGCATCATTATACTTTATGGTTCTAAGACTTGAGATCTACACCTTTTGGTGGACCTCAAGGGATAAAGTTGGAAAATTTATCTTTTTAGACAACAATAATGATCAAATCAGTGGTTTGGAACCTCTGGGATTAGAGGTTCTTGCTTAGCTTGTTAAGTCATTTTGGATCCAGTTCCCACGACATCGCCTAGGCTGCCATGGCATGGCGACTAGGGAAAATGTGTATGTTTTATCGTTTGAGGGCCACGACATGGCCAAGACGTGGCGAGTTAACTTTAACCTTTGACTTTAACTTTTGACTTGTGTTGACTTTGGTCACACCCCTAGTTTTGGAAGGGAATCTAAGGATGTACTTTATATAGTTGTATAGGTGGTTTGTGGCATTTGTATTCGCAGTAGTAGGAGCAGTTGCAGTTGATCATCGTTTGTTAGGTGAGTCTTTTCACTATACCCGTGGGTCAAAAACACCAATCGGCCCACTGGATTATGTTTTCAAGATGATAGTTGTCTTTGTGACACTTACTATTATGCTTGTATGTGCTTGTTGTCTTTGTGACTCTTGCTGATATGATTGTATGCTTTGTTGTAGGGGTGAAAGAGACCCAATACTGGTTGAAAGAGACTAAAGGGGTGAAATAGACCCACTACTGGTTGAAAGATAGATACCGAAGGGGGTTAAATAGACCCAATACCAGTTGAAAGATATTGAAGGAGGTGAAATAGATCTAGTATTAGTTGAAAGATACCGAAGGGGGTGAAAATTTATTTTTTGAAATGTTATGTATGTATGGTATGGGGTATTTTGGGAGAAACCCATTAAGCTTTGTGCATACAGTTTTATGTTTATGGTTTCAGGTACTTCTAGTTCGAAATGTAAGGGCCCGACATGATCGCACCATATCCACCATCATTCCACATTTTATGACATGATTTGTACTCCGATAACTATTTTATACATTATCACATTTTGATGGGTTTTTTGAAATGAATGAATGATGTTTTTGTTGGTTTTAAAATGAAATTTTTACTTAGTAATTTTTAGGACGTTACAATTCATTTGAGTTGTCACAAACTCAACAAAAATCACACCAATCATGATGAGCTCATGAATCATGTTATGTCTATCACCTAAATGTCTAGACTTCCCATTATACACTCGACTATAAGTCTTAGCCAATGTTGTAAAACTATCACATCCAGTAGAAATGGTAGATATCAGTTTTGGACAAAATGGAATTTCATAAATCAAATTTCTTAGCCACCCAACTTCTTTACCATCAGCAAATAAAGCTACAAACTCAGATTCCATAGTTGAGTTGGTAATACATGTTTGGTTCTTAGATGCCTAATAAATGGCTCCTCATCCAATAAGAAACACCCAACCTCTTGTAGCAGAGTATCATCTAAGTTGTTAATCCATCTGGCATCAGAATATCCTTCCAAAACAAAAGGATACCCACTATAAGTTAAATCATAATTTACGGTTCCTTTCAAATACTTCAATACTCTACTCACAACTTGCCAATGATGTGAACTAGGATTAGTAGTATATCTACTAAGCCTTCCCACATCATATGCTATATCAGGCCTAGTGCTAATTGTGGCATACATCAGACAACCAATAGCCCTTGAGTATTCTAGTTGAGACACTGCAGATCCTTTATTTGGTAGAAGATTAATTCTAGGATCCATAGGAGTGCTAACAGAAGAACAATTCTTAAAGTAAAATTTCACAAAATCTTCTCAATGTAATGAGATTGAGAAATTGAAATCCCATTGTTTCCTTGTTTAATTCTTATACCAAGAATTGCCTCTGCCTCCCCCAAATCTCTCATTTCAAAACTAGAGTATAAGAATTTCTTGGTTTTATTAACTTCTTCCAAATCAGTACCAAAAATTAACATATCATAATAACTCCTTCACTAGAAGTATCAAATTTGCTATACATCACTTGTCGGCTTGGTTTAATGCAAAACCATTAGACAAGACAACATCATCAAACTTTTGATGCCATTGTTTTGGTGCTTTTTTCAAACCATATAATGATTTCTTCAACTTGTACACATTGTGTTCATTTCCAGGCATCACAAACCCTTCTGGTTGTTTTATATAAATTTTGTCATCCAAGTCACCATTTAGGAATGCAGTTTTCACATCCATTTGGCGAATCACAAGATTATGTATAGCTGCAAGAGCTAACATTAATCTAATAGTAGAAATTCTAGCTATAGGAGCATAAGTATCAAAGAAGTCAGTGCCTTCCTTTTGCCTAAAGCCTTGGATAACCAATATAGCTTTATAGTTATTAATTAAACCATCCACCTTCATCTTCCTTTTAGGATCCATTTATATCCTAATTCCTTGTAACTAGGAGGTAAATCAGACAATACCCAGGTATTGTTATGCATGATAGAATCAATCTTATCCTGAATTGTTTCTTTCTACAAATGAACATCCATAGAAGCCATAGCCGCATTGAAAGTCTTTGGATCCTCCTCAATATTAAAACAATATTGATGTTGAGGCATAGTCTCATCCCTTGTTCCTTCAGCTAAATATATTCGAAAATCAGATTCAAAGGATTTACCTTTTCTAGCTCTAAAACTCTTTCTAAGTTTTGGAACAAAACTTGTACCACCAGAAACATCTTCAGCTTGAGTTGGACTCTTTCTGAAAGATTTATGAATCATGTCCCTTGGTCTTGAAATAGATGTAAATCTTTCTTCATCAAAGATAGCATATCTAGACTTTATAATAGTGTTCATAAACACAAAGTCATTAGATTCTAAAACATATAATCTATAAGCTTTGGAGTGTTCAACATATCCAATGAAGATAAAATATATACCTCTTTCACCCAATGTTTTCCGTTTAAGTTCAGTAGGCCTTACAACTGCTCTACAACCTCAAACTTTGAGGTAACTCAAATTTCGTACCTTTAACACCAAAGTTCATAAGGAGTATTCTTACTCCTTTTGTTTGGAGTTCTATTCAAAATATAACATGTTGTAAACATAGCTTCACTCCAGAATCCTTCACTCAGACCTGAATAGGACAACATGAAGTTAACCATTTCTTTTAAATTCCTATTTTTCCTTTTAGCAACACCATTTTTCTGTGGTGTATAAGGGGCTGTAATTTGATGTATTATTCTGGTTGATTCAAAATAAACTTGATCATACTCACCACCTCTATCAGTATGTAAAAATTTTATTGATTCTTTTTTATGAAGTTCAACCTCTTGTTTATAAATATTAAATTTATCCAAAGCTTCATCTTTTAAATGTACCAAATAGACATAACAAGATCTACATGCATCATCTATAAATGTAACAACATACTTTTTATTTCCAAGGGAAGGTGTTGCCTGGAAATCACATCAATCACTATGTATAAGCTCCAACACTTTGCTTTCTCTAACTTCCTTTAAAGGTTGTCTTGTGATTTTAGTTAACATGGATGTTTTACATTTTTCCTTATTTATACTAAAAGCAGGAATTAAACTCATTTTTGACACTTCTTTGAATCTCTTTCATTGAATGTGTCCCAGTCTAGCATGCCATAAATCAGATTTATCAAAACTATTGCTAGAAATAGAAGAAGCCATGCAAACAGAATTATCATAACTAAGATAAATGATATTAATCCTAATCATTTCATTACATATATATTCGAAATTTATAAAAGAACCATGTCTTGACAAGATATACTTGTCACTTTCTAATACTTGTTTCTAACCACAATTATTCAAAACCATTTCAGATACCAGATTCTTTCGAATCCTCGGTACATATAAAACATTGTTTACATAGAAGCACTTTCTAGAATTAAATTAAAGCAAAAAAATCCTAAACCCTTGATTGGTTCAGTAGCAACATTTCCCATTTTCACCACAGATCCATCTTCTATTAGTTCATATTCCCTGAACAATGAAGATCTTTACATATTTAGATTGTTGCTCTTGAATCAACCCACCACACAACGTCATCATCCTGAACATAAAATGCTATAGAAATCACAGAAATATAATTCTGAACATATTTAGAAGTATGCATGAAAACAGAAAACTGACCTTGTTGCTTTTCTTGATCCTTGGGTCCACTTGATCCAACACCATCCTTATTCATTTTACGAAGACGAAAATCTTTCTTTAAACTTCCTTTTTTTCCCTTAGACTTCTTGGAATTCTTTGAACTTTCTCCTTCAACCATGTTCACAGAAGAAGAACCAACTTTATTCTTGTTTTTCAAATTGTTATCAAGTTCTTGGGTCCTTAATGACACTTTAATCAATAAATGGATTCCAAGTTGAGTTAAAGTTAATTCTTATTTGTTATGTTTTAGATTGTGTTTAAAATCTTTCCGTAAAGTGAGTAGTTTTTCAATAATCACAACCACAAAATGGCTTCATCCATTTTAAGATTATGTTGAGAAAACAGTCCCAAGATCCTAAATATTTCATGGAAGTGTTCAATAATAGGCTTGGAGTTAGACATCTTGTAACCCATTTAGTTATTGACAAGAAACTTCTTTCTTGAAGCATGTTTAGTCATATACTTGGATTCAAGGAAATCCCACAGTTCTTTAGTAGTTTCAACATCTTGGTAGATATCAAACAGAGAACCAGACATACCAATGAGAATATAACCACGGCATATGTAATCATCATTGTCCTACTTTGAACTTATTCTTGTTGCCTCAAAAGTTTCATCTTTAATGAATTCTGGCTTGGGTGTACTCAGTTGATACACCACTTTTAGAGTAGTAAGGTGGAAATGCATCTTCTTTTTCCATCTACGAAAAATTTTCCCATTAAACTTGTACAGTTTATCAAACTTGCTTGTCATGTCCTTCACAAAATCACCACTACCCATGATCACAAGAACACTTCAATTTTTGTTAGAAATATGCTTCTACTTTTGTTGCTGATTTGGGATTAATCGCACTTAGAAATTTTGAGATCGTGTTTAACACTTTCATATTGAAGTATTTGGGTGGTACTCCCAAATCCTCAATTGGATAATACTTGGAAGTTTGAGAACAAGAAAAGAGAATGAGAAGTTTGTTTTTTTCCTGTTGTACTCTTCAACGTGTTTTACCATAAAATGATATATCTCAGATTATCTCAAATGTTTGACCCACAATTTGCTTAAATATGTCATTTAGTTGAAAACAATCACAAGACAGTTAAACATTAAAAAACTGACACAAAATGGGCTTTTAACCACTGGATAATTAGTTTAACCCATGGGTGTCCACCAATAGTCAAACTTGACACAAAATGGTCACTTTAACCATCGGATATAACAACGAACAACACGTGTTACGACACAAGCTTGTTGCAATTCGTTCTGATATGGTTTGTTCCTATGCGATCCTATGTGAATCGTTCCGCTTTGATCCAAAGTGAATAGTTCTGATGTTCTCCAATGTGAACTTTCTGATGCATTGCGTTCCAACGACTTGCTATAGATCGCAATTAAATAGTAACATGTTATCCAATGCAGAATTCCCAATGTGTTGCGTTCCAACGAGTTGAGAACGATCACAATTGAACAATAACTACTTTCATTACGAAAGTGAATTCACGTCCCAATTAGATCTAGTTACCAAATCAAATTTGCATCACAATCAAGTTTGAGATCAATTTCATTTCGAGATCAGTTTTCATTTGAGCAATTCCACTTCGAGATTAAATCCATCCCGAAGTCATTTTTGGTCTAGTGCCAACTATATTCGGAAATCAATTTTGTTCAAATTTTAAGTCAATTTCAAAATCAATTTGCCATTACTTTATAAATCTTGCATAAATTTAAAGAAGTGTGTACTCCACACCTTCCTTACTTGTTTAATCTTTATCAAGATTAATTTTGATCAACAAGTCAATCCATTACACTTAAATACATTTAGTGTAACAATTCACCAACATAATATATTCAAAACATGTAATTCTTAAAACTTTATAAACGTGTGTGTGTGTGTATATATATATATATATATATATATATATATATATATATATATATAGATAGATATATATATATATATATATATATATATATATATATATATATATATATATATATATATATATATATATATATATATATATATATGGTAAGGATCAAATGAGAACACCTAAAACGTTGAGAACGCGAGAACAATTCTGGACCAATCAATATATTAGGGCATATTAATAATTGTATATTTTAATTAAATTAAAATTCAATCAAATTCCCTAGAATTTAGTGTGAGTTACCAAAAAATAAATAAATATTCGATTTTTTATTTTTCTTATTAATTGAATATAAAAAACAATTTTACCAATTTTTTTTTTAAAACTGAAAAAAAAATTAAATTTTTTTCTTAAAAAATCAGTTTTTTTCTCCTATTTCACGTTTTTTTTTTCAAAAAAATGAATAGAAATCGAACCCAAATTAATACATTTGTATTGACAGTTGATTTTTTTTTTCAAAAAACTTGATACTACTCCAATCACGATTTAATACACATCAATTTACAAGTAATCGAATTCCTTTTTTTTAATCAACCGAAAATAAAAAGAGTATAAAAATTATCATTTGTTCATAAAAAGAATACAACTAATCATAAATAAATACACTCGTTAACAAATGATTACAATGTTATTCACAAATGAATACACTGCTGTTAACAAATGAGTAACTTGTTATTCACAAATGAATAAATAAGTAAATCTAATCATAAATAAATACACTCATTCACACATGAATACACTGCTATTCACAAATGAATATACGGCATAAATAAATACACATTCTAACATAAACGAATTCATCAAAAAATAATATAACTTACATCTAAAAAATAATGAACATAATACAAATTTTCATTCTCCTCTAGCTCCAATTCTTCACCTTTCATCTTCTCAAACAACTCCAAAGGACCTCTAGGAAGTACTCTTAGAACCTTAATAGTCAACCAACCAACATATTTTTAGGTCAAACTAACATAAAATTGATAAAAGCACACACCTGAAGAACAACTAGATGTTCAAAACTATAGAAATCAATGAACACTAACAAATGAGAACTTTCATAAATAAATACATTCATTCACACATGAATATACTGTTATTCACAACCGAATACACTACTATTCACAAAAACATAATATTGTGTTTGAAGATCATGGAAAGAAAAACAAAACCTTTCCCGGAGTTGTAGAGTGAATAGATCCATTTGCTTCCTTTCCTTCCCAAAGCCTAAGTTTGTGTTTCCCTGTCTTGAGTTGTTTTTCAAATTAAAGAGATGAATGGTAGCCCCACCAATTAACCCCTCATTTTTCCCAGAAGAAACATCCCAAACCTAACAATAAATGAAATTGGACAATAAAAAATTCGGGAATTCTTTGTTTTACTAATATGAAAGTTATATAAATTTTGAAAAATGGTGAAACTAGTAGCTTACGGTGCATAAATATCATAAATATTTGGTCCCTTCAATTCATACGAAATGGATTGAATAATGAACTCTAACAGATACCAAAAATCGTATTAGGGATTCGTAAACAGTAACTCTAAGTAAATGACTGGAATTGCAAGGAAACTCACCTGGGTTAGTGGAATTAGTCGAAGGTAGACGCCCTTCTAAATTTTCGATTATGAAAGTAACCGGACGATTGATATCGCACGATAAAAAGAATCGAAACACATTCCACTAATACGTCTTTGTATTTCGCTTTCTCTCAATCGATCTCTACCCATCTGTTGTTTCTCTTGATCGATCTACATCCTTTTTAGGAATATATGCCATGGATTCTCATTAAACATGAGATGGGTAAAAGAATAAGATGAACTAAGAGGATGGCGAGGTTCGATGACGAGAAAAGTAGAATGGTGGCGTAGGGATTAGGCGGTAAGAGGATGAATATTTCAATTGTCCGTTCTATAAGATTAGGTCAACAAAATAGAGGGACATAGAGTAATTATAGGAGTTTACAAAATTAGGGTAATGCTTATTTACCTTAATAGCCTTTATAATTTTCTTTAATTTAAAATTTAAAATTTAAATATGTTAATAATAAGAAAAATAACAATGAATTATAGCCACACTTCTTAAAAATTAGATGGTTCAGATCTGTTCTCGCGTTCTCAACCTTTTAGGTGTTCTCATTTGATCCTACTTATATATATATATATATATACATATATATATATATATATATATATATATATATATATATATATATATATATATATATATATATATATATATATGGAGAGAGAAGGTAAAACTCAAATGCAAGATGTTATGAAATTTGTAGATCAAAATTGCTATGTTTATTGTAATCGTGCAAATTTTTTGACAAGGGAAAACAAATTAGAAGATTTATTCTTTGTTCATCCAAGATTAAACCACTCATTGAATTTCTATGGATCAAGTTTCACCCCTAAAGATCATTGGTTGATTATGTTGTCGATTGGTTTTCTAATTGCTACTAACTATGGTGTAATTATTCATTTTCTAAGCAAAGATGGTTCATCAACACGTTTTCCACTATGAATTGCTCCATGAGGTATCTTAAATCATAATCATAGAGTTATTTATATCGTTCTTGTTCAAGGTGCTCATTATGTGAATGTTGATTTGCAATGAGCGTATTGAATTCCTACTATTTTGCCACTCTGGCGTTACAGGTCAACACAATCTGTTGAATGGAAAACTGTTTATGTTGTTCGATTATATTTCTACATTCCTCCATTTGTAGTATACACTAATTGTAATAATTCTACAGTTGAATTATCTTATGAGACTAGAGGGAGTGGGTGCGGTAGCATCCACGGTTTTGCCACCTCAGTATACAGCACACCTTCCCTTGGGTGTGGTTTGAACTGTGCTCCCTCCATCCACGGTTGTTTACTACCGCACAATACTTCTCTCTCTCTCTCTCTAAATTCTCTCTCTCATGCGTTAATTTTTTAGGCTAGTTAAAGCTTATATTGTGCTACAAAACCCACGACTAAAACAAATCAACATTAGTATTTTTTTTTTGTATTATTTCTAGATAATGACTAAAATATGAAAAATATTTAATTTTTTGGTTTTATATTTGGTGATGAAACAAAGTGGTTGTATGACTTTTTTTTTATTAAAATTATATAATTTGAAGTTTTTTATTTAAATTACATTTTTAAAAAAAATTGTGGCACCACACCTATTTAAATTACACAACATTTTTACACAACCTTTAACCATATCTCTACTCCTTTTCTCTATTTTTTTTTGAAAAATGTCATGTTCTAAATTTTTAGTTTTTTTTTTAAGTTAAGTAATGTATGGTATTTGTATTTTTAATTAATGAAATATTATCTTGTTAAAATTATATTTTTTTTATTAAAAAAATAAGTTTTATTAAATTAAAATAGTTAACAAAAAAAATGTGGCATCATCCCCTTGGTGTGGCAAGAAGCCACACTTGTGTGGTAAAAAATGACATAACGCTTATGTAGCGGAGGAGGGAGTGCGGTTTCGGTGGCACTACTCCCTCCAGATTAATAAAATCAAATTCATATTTTATTTCATATAGTTCTTAAGATCCGAATAAATAAATAAATAATTGTGTTGGGTAGTAGCAAACATTAATATAAATATAAAATAACCTTAATAATAAATTGAGATTTTATTTGTCATTTGAACAAAATAAATCCATTATAGATTAAAATTTTTAAAATAATATTATATTAATAAAAAATAATAGACATATAAAATAAATTTTTGAAAACTAAAATGTTAATATTTAAATACATATTAAAAATAATATAAATAAAAATATATTAAAATTATATATATATATATATATATATATATATATATATATATATATATATATATATATATATATATATATATATATATATATTAAAACGAAAGAGATCGTAAATCCATTCGGTTCTTTTTTTCTTTTATTGTACATTTAGAATTTTATTCTTATGGATAGAAGTTTCGGGATTAAATGACTTTAATCCCATAAAAAATCCAATATTTATAGTATTTTAATATCATTGAAGTTGTCTATGAACTATGTAATTTAGTACATTATTAATATTATTACTTTATATTTTTTATAAATGAACTAATGTAATAATACCAAATATGGTATAAATAAAGATTGAAATGTAATGGGAAAATTTGAAACTTTAACATAAAAATGAAAGGAGAAAAACTGAAAATTCGTATTAAAACTAATTATCATACATAATGATTTTATGTGACTCTTGTAGTCGTGTGTTTAAAGGGTGTTTGGCCGAGATTATTTAAGAAGTTTTTGGATTTGTTATCGATTCTATATCGGTATAAGTCAAAATATTTTTTGGATGACAATTTTTTTTAAATGACTTATAGTTGTTTGGTACCTCCAATAAATCATTTTATATAAGTTGGTCCACTTATCAAAAACTACTTATTTCACTACATTTAGGAATTGACCAATATACCCTTAACCTAATACAAGTTTCATTTGTATGCTATAGTAAACAAGAAAAACAAACAGCACAACCTCCATTCTTCTCTCGCCGCCTCTTTAGGCGATTCTCGATTTCTCGTCGTCGATTGCTCGCCGCTGACTTCTATCGTCGGATATCGTCGCACCCTTGTAACGCTTGGTTCCAATATGAATTTATTCCCCTAAATTGTTGGTTTTTCATGTTGGACTCAACGAGTTGAAATCTTCAACTCGGCGTGTTGAGTGGGCTTTGGTCGTGGTAATTAATGAACCGACTCGGCGAGTTGAGGTGCCTTAACTCAGTGAGTTGGCGACTAGGAAGGAAACCCTAATTTTTAGGGTTTTGCACCCTATTTAAAGGCCTTAAGTCTCTTGGTTGACCTCTTTACTAGCCTCCTCTGTACAGAAAACCCTAAGAGTGTGTTTCATCGTCCTTATGAGTGTGTGAGCTTGTGGAGGGCCTTAAGTTTTGATATTTTTCCCTCTTTTGGAGAATCTTTGATGTTGAAGGTGCATAGCTTGGAGGGAAGACCTAGATCTAGAATCTCCTCACTCATTCGAGTCATTTGGAGGTATCAATTTTATACCTTGCTTTGTTATTGTTTAGATCTCTTTGTTTTAGGGTTTTATATTGATTTTGGGCTAATGGTTGAGTTATCTAAGAAGTTGAGTGTTCCACGGTTTGACATGGTAGATCTAGCCATTTTATGGCCTCTTTTGGCTTAGATTTGCAAGCTTTACTAGTTCATAGGTCCCATTTATGCAATAAGTCCTTTATTAAACCCATACTGAGCCCTAGGGTTTAAAGTTGGAAGCTTTACATGATTTTCTAGCATTTGGAGGCCAAATCTGCATTTTGGGACATTGTTTTGAGAGTTTAAGGGCTTAATGGGTCAAGCCTCACTCTAATGAGTCTATGGTTTGGGTTTGACTCACTTTGGATGGTTCCTAAGGTTAAAGTTGGAAACTTTACCCTTGTAGACATCTTATCGAAGGAGATCTGAGATTTGGAGTTCCTAGATTTGAGGGAAACAACTTAATGCATTAAGCTGTTAGATTTCTGGCTAACTCGACAAGTTCATCAGTGAGCTTGGCGAGTTGATGAGAGTTTTCCTGAACTGTGCAGTTAATGAAGAAATCGACGAGTTAAAGCACAACTCGGCGAGTTGGGTCAACTCGGACTGTTGACTTTGACCTCTGACTTTAGTCTTTGACCAAGTTTGACCTATAAGGGGATTTTGGGGCATATTTAGTTGTATTTAAGGAATTGCTTATGTTTAGGGGTTAAGTAGAGCTGATACTCGGAGCCGGGACATAGTCAGCTATTGTTCAGTATTTGAGTTGAGTCTTCTCAGTACACTCATGGGCCGAAGGCACCAAAGTCGGCCCATTAATTGATATGAAATGTTTAATCATGGAATATGTAATGGTTGCTATTTGATCTATATGTGAATTATGTGAAGACCATGGGGGGAGCCCATGACACTTGGCAAGACCATAGGAGGAGCCCATGGCTCAGGTATATAAGACCATGGAGGTAGCCCATGGCATTCCAAATGAAGACCATGGCAACCTTATATGTATGTGTGCTTGGCATTATGTGATTATATGTTTCGTTTGTTTTAGGAAACTCACTACGCATGCGCTTATAGTTTTGTTGGATGTTACAGGTACTTCTAGCTCTAAGGGCAAGGGCCCGACTTGATGATGCAGCGTGCACTCTCCAACATTTTCCCCACTAGTTATTATGGACACTCTGATCTTTCTGAATAATATGTTGATGTATTGGATTTTGGAAACAACTTATGATGAGAATTTCTAATTATTAAACATGGATTGTTAATATTTAAATGAAAAAAATTTACTTGAAATTTTGGGATGTTACAAGTTGGTATCAGAGCCTTGGTTTGAGAGATTCAGTCACACTCTTAGGTGTGTTAGAATTCAAATTGAGGAAATGGTAAAATTGTTTTTCAAAAAAAAAAAAAATCAAAAGTTAAATTTTTCTTGAAGTCGGTTTTTTTAAGTAAAGGGGGGAGAGTGCGATGCACGTAATCGGCCGAGCTCAAGTAAGTGTTCCCAATGCTTTAGCTATGCTATGATATTTATGGAAATTGATGTTGAATGGATTATTTGCTAAGTGTATACTTTCAAAGTTGTACATGCTTAGGATTGCATAGCCCTAGAATGAGGAAACCTGCCTTATTCCTATTCCTTTTTTAGTTGTGGTTTAGGGTAGAAGTTTTATTTGACAGTCTATGTGATTTTCTTTGTGTATAAATTGCATGCATATGGCAACCTACTATGACTGATTCACTTTT
Source organism: Lactuca sativa (assembly GCF_002870075.4). Classification (NCBI taxonomy): domain Eukaryota; kingdom Viridiplantae; phylum Streptophyta; class Magnoliopsida; order Asterales; family Asteraceae; genus Lactuca; species Lactuca sativa. Next base: position 29,166,875 of record NC_056629.2, on the reverse strand, counting down.
CTAGGTTGGTGAGGATTGGGGAATCCTAGAATCGTCTAGGATCTGAGTTAGTGCTGTGATTATGAGTCATGATTTATGATTCGGTGAATTAGGGATATCAAGTATGGCCTTGGGGAAGGTACATGTAGGTGTGGAAGATTATATTGGGCCCATACTACTAAAAGCACAAGATATGTACCCGAATGAATGACATACCTGATAGCTCTTAGGCGTCCGGTGAGGAGGAATCCCTGTCAAATTCTTTATCATTGTTGTTTGTGATATTTTAAGTTCAGGATGGCGATGATCACATGAGGTTTGGTTTCAAGATCAGGATCATGCTCAGGCTTAGGCTCTGGTGTAGAGCCTATTGACAAGAGGTTGCATGATCTTATCGCAGCCGAGGTTACTCGCGGAATACTTGACGCTACCCCGATGATCTTTGGTACCGTCAAGGAGGGCATCATGGTGATCATGGAGGAGCGGCTCATATCTTTTCGAGCTGAGATTGCTGCAGGCCAGATTGGGACCCGATCTGTTAGGGTCGAATTGTTGTAATAATCGAAGTTTGTATTTGGAGTCTTCGAACGTTTTTGTAATGTATTTTACTAGGGTATAATATTCGAAGCTTAATGTTTTAGTCCTTAGTATATTTTTTGTACGCTTTCCTCTCCTATAAATAGGAGTGGTTACTAGGTTCTTAGTAACGAAGTTTTTACAGAATATTCATTGTACTCTGTAAACTTTGCAAAAGCGTAATACGAGCCAAACAGATTATATTTACATTCTGTGTTCAAATCTCGCACTCATACTTTGAATTCATTCTCTAATTCATTCAATACTTGATTCATTGTTTCTTCAATTGGTATCAGAGCAGGAATCATATCTCTGATCTGATTTTCACTGTATTCAAAAGGTTTTTGAATCAACTTTTTGATTCAAAAGTTTCTGCACTTTTTAATAGTGAAAAATTTCTTAGATCTAAGTCTGTGATTCGATTCTGCACTTAATTCATTGAATCGAGTGTTCTTAGAGTGATTGTGATTTGAATCATACAGTTTGTTTTCAAATTTTCAAAGTTTCTTAAAAAATTCTCAAGGTTTTGTTCCGTACAAAATGGCGTCATTCAATCTGAATTCCATGACTTCATTTTCTCATCTTCTAGGATCATCAACCAAAATTCCTATGCTAATTCCTGAGTATTATGATCAGTGGGCTGATCGTATGCCGGATTATCTCAACGGTTTGTATGAAGAACTCTGGAAATGCATCACTGGCGATCTGAATCCACCAACGAATGTTCAACAAATTGGTTATTCCTCTGGTAATTCTGAAGTTGAAAATCAATCTGATCGACTGAAAAAGCTGGAGAAAAGGTGTGTAAGAGAGCTGAGAGGAGCTTTACCTCCTATTGTGTACAACAATGTGAGAAGTTGTACAACGGCAAAAGAAATCTGGAACAATCTTAAGGAAAAATTTCAGGGAAGCGAGAAGACGAGGGTTAATTCTGTCAAGCAGTGTTTAGTAGAGCTGAAAGACTTCAGAGAGAAAGATGGGGAATCAATTGAACTATATTATGATCGTCTGAATGAGTTGATATATCGATGCAATCGATATAGGATCACTAGATCAGCAATGGAATTCAATATGATATTTGTCATGGGACTTCGAAAGGAATGGAGGAGTGTAAGTATGATGGTGAAGAACCAACAGAGCTTTGACACATCTACATTGAATGACTTGTATAACCACTTTAAAACTCATGAAGGCGAAGTGAATGAAATAGTTGAAGAATCGAAGACTATGTTGGGAGGTCCACTAGCTTTGATGTCATAGATTTCTGAGAAAGATGCTGAGAAGGATGCTTCGGATGAAGATGAAGGGTTCATCATGAACTCTGATGATGAAGCAATTGCCTTTTACTCAAACAATCAGGTGGAAAAGTTCTTTAAAAAACCTTTCAATCCAAAGGCAAAATCGTCTGAGATAAAAGGGAACTTTCTGAGTAAAAATGCTGGGGAAAAGAAGAAGAGGGAAAAGAAGAATAAGGAAGAGAAGATAGATTCGAAGCATGTTGAGGGAAAAAGTGAAAAGAAGCTGAAGGGAGATGCTGGAATTGACTGTCATTATTGCAATGGTGCGAATCACCTTGCAAATGACTGTATGCTTCGGAAGAAAGATGAGAGAAAGTTGAAGGTGAAGGATGAGGCATACTACGCTGAAAAGTTGGAGGAAGTTCGTACGAAAGCAAAGAATTTGTCCCTGGTTGCAAAGGGCACTGATGAGGAGGAAGATGGTACTTATCAAATTTGGTCATCTGGATCAGATGATGAGGAGATGCGCAATCAAACCCATGGAGCCATGTTTTGCAAAGATGGAGGAGGAATCAGAGGAGGATTCATACGAAGTGCGTGGAAGATGCTTCGTATCAAAGGCTGCTGACAAATCACCAATGACAACAAAGGTAAGAAACATTCTTGAATCTTTTAATATTCCAGTACATGCTTATAATTCTGAATTAGTATCTTTTGATGAAACTATTACTTATTTTGATTCAATTGTGGTATATGCTAGCAATGAGGCTAAGAAGCTGTCAATGCAATTGCTTGAGACTCAGAAGAAGTTAGATTTGAAAATCACTAGGATAGATTGTCTAGAACTCCAAATAACGAATATCATGGTAGATAGGGACAATTTATCTAGTGATAATAAACTGTTATTAGCACAAAGAAACATCTACTGTAATACTGCTAAGAGATTATATGGAAAAATAACTGAACTTCATCATTTGTGTTAAATTAGTAAAGAACAACATAGAAAATTGTTGCCATTTTTAGCTTATGAAAGAGCTAAGGTGGATAATATTTCGTATGATTGTGAAAAAGAGATAGCTGATTTTGATAAAGTTCCGAATGACAAGTATAGATATGGAATTGTCAAAGTTGATGAATGTCTTGATTCGAATGATTTAGTTAACATTGTAAATGATACTTTGACTAAATCTGAACAAATTCACATTTTGAAAAGGACTGAGAATTCAACATCTGATTCTCAATCCAGTTTTGCTGATATTGAAGATAACACTGATAATATTAGTGGAATTAGTGAGCTTGAAGATGTTGATTGCTCTCAGTTGACTATTGTTAATGTTGCTTCGAATTCTAAAGGGAAAGAAAAAGTTAAGGATTTGATAGTTGAGAATGAAACAGATATAACCTCAACTTCAAAAGTTGGTGAAATGAACTTCGTGGATCTCAAAGATTACCACACTGATGATAGTGATGATGAAGAGGTTGAGAAAGTTTCGAAAGTAAAGGCATCTTCAAAGAAAGAAGAAATTCCACGAATAATTGTTGACCAAGTGTATGGTGATACACAAAAATTCGAAGAAGTGATGAATGCAAAAGGTCCACATTATCTTGAAACAAACACGGTGGTTTTTCCAAATTTCAAATGCACAGATGATGTCATTTTTCCAAATCAAGTTTTTGTAACTAAAGGAAATGTTGAAAATATCAAACCAGAGTTAAAGAAGATGGTTGTGGAAGACAATTCAAAAACAACTAAGGAAGGTTTTTCGCAAATCAAAACACAGTTGACAACACCTTAACAAAGAATTCGTATATTTTTCAACGACAAAAACCACAAAAACAATGGATTGAAAAAATCAAAAGTTGAAAAAGAGAAAATGAAAAATGTTGAAAAAGAAAAAGAAAAAGTTGTCAAATTAAATTCTAAGGAATTTAAAGATCAAATTGACAACTTTTCAAAGGAAAACAACGTTTCAAAGAGACAAGCAAGAAAGAAAATATTTTGGAAAAGAATTGAGTCTCAAAAGATGTCTGAATGAGAATCCACTAAAAATGTTTTCAAAGCTAAAAATGCTTCTTTTTCAAAATCTCAACAATCATCTCAATCAAACCAAACAAGGTCTGAAATAAATAAGCAAACAAAGTTTTAGAAAGTTTCTGAAACCAACAAAACAAAAGATTTTTCAAAAAGATCTAACACAAATCAAAAAGTTATTCAACGTCAAAGTTTTAAATCAAAAGTTGATACATCCTATGCATACTCTTATGTCACAAAACCCAAAGTTGATTTTGTTCCTCAAAAACCAAATTTTCCTAATTACACAAAGAAAAAAACAATGAGGACGTCTAGGGAAAAAGGAATGACTTCAAGAAAGAACGTTGATCATTGGCTTGAAGGAAAAGGAAAAATATATCAGTCGAATAAATATTCAAAAGAACAAATTCATGAAGCATATGAAAAGTATGTCAATACTTCTTCGAATAGTAGCTCATCATCCAAGGATTCGAATATCTCAGTCAAAGTATGGAGACCTGTCACAAAAGCAAAGACAGTTCAATCACTAACTCAAGAGGCGAAGCGTAATGTCAGTGAACATTCGAAACTATCAAACACTTATGTTTCAGTTTCTTTAGATGATGAAATCAACTTAATTGATAGTCTCAAAACTAAAGTTTGTGATTGGGTTAAAAGTTCCTCATTACATTCGAAGTTGAAATCTAATTTCCAAGGACCCAAAAAGCCTTGGGTACCTAAAATTTTCCATTGATTGCAGGTATTATGTGACGAGCAATATGATAACAAGTGGTACATCGATAGTGGTTGCTCTCGTCACATGACTGAGAAAAAGGAGAATTTAAGAGATTTTACAAGTCTAAAAAATGCAGGAGTAGTGAAGTTTGGGAACAATCAAAAGTGTCAAGTCAAGGGATATGGAAAAATCACAAATGGACAATTCACAGTGAATCGTGTTGCATATGTTGAAGGTCTTCAACATAACTTGATAAGTGTTTCTCAACTTGTTGTGGGCACTGACAATCAAGTTCTTTTCAACGAAGAAGGAAGTATTATTTCGAATGTTAACACAAACGAAATATTACTGAAATCTAAAAGGAAAGGTGACATGTTCACTTTGGACATCAATCCAATTGTAGGCAAACCAGCTGTCTGTCTTCTTTCGAAAGCTACATCTGATTTGAGCTGGTTATGGCATCGAAGACTTTCACATCTCAACTTTCGAAACATAAACAAACTTGTGGTATAAGATCTGGTAAGAGGTTTACCTGTACTTAAATTTGATAATGATTCTTTATGTACAACTTGTGAAGTTGGCAAGCAACATAAACAAGGTCATCCAATCATAATTGATTCGAAGATTATAGCACCTCTGGAGTTATTACATATCGATTTGTGTAGTCCTTCGACTGTTTCAACTCTCAACAATAAACAGTACATTTTAGTTATTGTTGATGATTTTTCGAGATTCACGTGGGTTTATTTTCTCAGGCTCAAATCCGAAGTTGCACAAATTATGATTGATTTTATCAAAAATACGGAAACCATGTTGAAAAAGCCTGTTCGAAAAATCAAGAGTGATCATGGAACTGAATTCAAAAACAAAATTCTTGATTCCTTTTTGGTAGACAAAGGAATTTCGCATAATCTTTCATCTCCTTACACACCACAACAAAATGGTGTTGTAGAACGAAGAAATCGCTCATTATGCGAAGCGGCAAGAACCATGTTGGCATATGCGAATTTACCTCAATATCTGTGGGCTGAAGCTGTTTCAACTGCATGTTTTACTCAAAACAGATCATTCATTCATCATAGATTTAATATTACACCATACGAAATTCTGAATAATCGAAAACCTAATGTGAAGTTCTTTCATGTTTGCGGATGTAGATGCTTTATTATGAATCTCAAGGATCATCTTTCGAAATTTCAAGCAAAAGCTGATGAAGGGATTTTTCTTGGATATTCACACAATTCAGTGGCATATCGAGTGCTAAATAAACGAACACGAAAAGTGGAAGAAACGTTTAATCTCACATTCGATGATTATTATGTTAAATCAAATGAACATAGATTTTCTAATAATCCAATTTTACAAGAAAATCACGATGAAACTGAATCTGTACAAATGGATGATACTGATTATGATTTGATTTTTGGAATTTCAGATCATGCAGTTGATGCTGAAGTTCATGCTCCTGATAATAACATACCAGAAATTTCGAAACTTACTGATGATTCTCCATCGACTCCTCAAGCAGACGAAACTATACAAGATAGTCCACTGGAGGGGGAGAAATTGGATTCGAATACTTTGAATGATGAAGAATATTCTTTCGAGGGAGAGAAAGACCAATTAAATGCTGAAATTGAGGGGGAGCATAATGTTGATGATGCATGTTCGAAGGCAGGCTCAGAATATGATGAAATATTCGAAGATGCACATTTGGACTTTGATCCCGCATATCCACCCATGGAAAAATGGACAAGAGACCATCCGAAAGATCAAGTGATTGGGAATCCACAAGAGGGAGTAATGACAAGAGCTCAAATTCGTGCAAAGAATGAGGTATTGAATACTCATCAAGAATTTTGCATGTTTAATGTTTTCATCTCTAAAATTGAACCAAAAACAATTAAGAATGCAATGGAACACTCAGATTGGGTTGTTGCAATGCAATCAGAGTTGGCTGAATTCGAACGAAACAAAGTTTGGAGATTAATTTCTAAACCTGAAAATGTTTCGATTGTCGGGTTAAAATGGATTTTCAAAAACAAAACTGACAAAGATGGAAACATTGTTCGAAATAAAGCTAGGCTTGTTGTAAAAGGATATTCACAACAAGAGGGAATCGATTATGAAGAAACATTTGCCCCTTTCGCAAGACTCGAGGCGGTTCGAATATTTCTGGCTTATGCAGCTCACAAAGACTTTGATGTTTATCAAATGGACGTGAAGTGTGCATATTTAAATGGAGAGCTTGAAGAAACAGTTTATGTCGAACAACCCCCAGGTTTTATTAACAAAGAATAACCTAATCATGTTTATATTTTAGATATGGCAGTTTATGGTCTGAAACAAGCACCACGAGCATGGTATGCAACTCTAACACCATTTTTGAAACAATCTAAATTTAAACAAGGATCTGTTGATCCTACATTATTTCGAAAGAAAGTAGGGAATCATCTTATGCTTGTTCAAATTTATGTTGATGATATTATTTTTGGCTCGATTAACCCTGCTTTGTCTAGAGAATTCGAAGGTTTGATCAAAAGCAAGTTTGAGATGAGCATGATGGGAAAAATCAATAATTTCCTTGGATTGAATATTCGTCAAAACAGAGAAGGGATTTTCATCAATCAGGAAAAATATACGAAAAATCTGTTGGAAAAGTTTGGATTGACGAATAGCACAAAGCTTCGTGTACCAATGGCAACTGGCATAAAGCTAACACCATCGTTAGTCAAACCTGCTGTTGATATAACGTTGTATAGGAGCATGATTGTTACTTTATCTTACAGCCAGTAGACCTGATATCATGTTTTCTGTGTGTAATTGTGCTAGATATCAGTCTAATCCACGCGAACCACATCTCACTGCTGTGAAGAATATTTTTCGTTACCTTAAAAGAACAACTTCGTTAGGATTGTGGTATCCTTCAAAAACTGGATTCTTTGTTCTAGCATACTCAGATGTAGACTTGGGTGGTTGTAATCTTGATAAAAAAAGCACAAGTGGTGGATGTCAATTACTTGATGGCAAATTAGTCAGCTGGCAGTCGAGGAAGCAAACATGTGTGTCCATTTCCACAGCTGAAGCAGAATATGTGGCTGCTGCTGCGTGCACTTCACAAATAATTTGGATCCAAAGCCAATTGCGTGATTATGCAATTAATATAAAAAAGATTCCATTATATTGTGATTCCCAAAGTGCAATAAGAATTTGTCATAATCCTGTGCAGCATTCGAAGACTAAACACATAGCTCTTCGTTATCATTTCATTAAAAATCACGTGGAGGATGGAAACATTGAAGTACATTTCATGAAAACAACTGATCAGTTAGCTGATATTTTCACAAAAGCATTGGATGAAAAGTCGTTTATGCGAATAATCGAAGGCCTTGGAATGATCGATGGCATTTCTGTTCCATGCGAAAAAGCAGAATGATGGACGAAATAGAATGATTCAGAGGCACTGAATAAACGATAACACAAAGTCATTCAACATTCAGCGGTTACTGTTCATAGTCAACGCTTCGACTGCTTCGAATTCGCATGCTTGTCATTGATCTTCAGCGTTTAGTCAGTGGTTACTGTTCATAGTCAACGCTTCGAACGCTTCGAATTCGTACATTTGTTACTCTTCATGGAATGCCAACTATTCGTCTGTTTGCAACAAATTCATTTTTTTTTTCCAAAAATCAAAAATCCAAAAACATTTTCATTTGTTTTGTTTTTTTATTTTCGAAAATCCAAAAATCCAAAAAGATTTTATTTTGTTATGTCTTTATTTTCGAAAAGTTCAAAAATAACAAAAATATTTTTTTTAGAATTTTGTTGCAGATTATGGTGATGATTCAGAGAGGACAAAGTAAGCAGTATAAGGGTCAGGTAAACATTTTTTTTGTATGAATCAATATGTTTTACATTATTCGAACTAGTTAGGATGTCCCTAGAAGCATGTTGTTGCATGTCGACCAAAGCCTCCATGACTCAATGTGTGTGTACGAAAGCCTTAATGAACTATTCCTACGAAGCTTTCTTCCCAATCAGGCTTGTATTCACATTAGTCTCTTGTGCTACCTGACTCTTCTCATATGAGTAAAGAGTTGACTGTTTGGTCCAAATCATAACAGAGGTACATTACGTGTCTTATACCAATCAAATTCACCTAAACATTCTTACAGGATCACACACAAAGACGTATGTCCGAGAGGTCTCTGATCAAACCCATCGAGACTTAGATATACAAAAATTATGTGTTAATGATCTGACATCATGAGTCCGTGATGAAGGTGAAACCCAAACATCTTCCAACTTAAGGAATTGACGGGGAACATTGTTCCAGATGTTGACGAAACTTTTGTTTCAGTACCAAAGTTCGAAACTTCAAATCATATTCAGTTCGCATGCGTGGTCTTGATCAAACATTTGAAACCCACGATGTTTGTTACCTAACAAGATCTAGTACATAATTTTTTTTCCATGAATATGACTTCCGTGTGAGTTTCATTCGAATAACCTAATCATGATAAATATTTTCAAAGCTGACTTGTCACTGACTACACTGGTCATACAAGTAATTTATGTTACAATTTATCACCTTATGTTTAGGTTGACATGTAACGAAAACTTTTAACCAACCCATGAATCACTTTTAAAAGAAGCCCTTTGATACTTAGCAAAAAGTATTCGATTGTAATTCACGGGAACATACACAAGCTGTTGATCATCTCTCTTGATGATTAACGAAGCAACCTTTTCCCGGGGTTTAATTGCCTTCGTGTCAAATTGCATTTTGACATCAACACATTCCAAAAAAAATTTAATTGTATCTTGTCTAACTTTCTTTGGAACACTGCACTCACGAAATCCTTGAGTTTCTGAGTAATACCAACTCAGGCTGATGATCTCAAACATCTGGCATATGACTTCGCTTTTCATCCCAAAAGTGAAAGAGCCTTGCCTCCATTCGAAGGGTTCTAACAGTTACAATTCAATGAAGGGGATAATGACAGGTTGTGTATCCGTGACGTATGGATTTTGCCCGATTTTCTAGGTGACGTGACAGCTGCTTTTTGACGCATGGCTAACTTTTCGCAGTAATGGTCCGATTTTCAAGGTGCCACGCCGGATCTCATTAGATGCATCCCGCTTTAAATTCAAATCAATCAGGGTTACTTATAAAAGGGGGTTCAAGAGTGGTTTATAAGATTACGCGATCAAACTCAAAAATTCCCAAATTCTCTGTTCTTCATCTTCTTTAAACCCTAATCATGGCTGCTGCTGCTCATGTTGATCCTTCTACTGAAGACATTTCCTCTGCACCAGTGATGAAGATTCAATCTACAAATTATTATGTGGAAGGTGCAATTTCTCAATGTCCTGAGGAATTCAAGATGCTTATTGTTGCTTTAAAACACTCTGTTTTATCCAAAGCGATGTTCAATTCCTTTTCTGTTCCGGTATCCTAGCTTTCTCAAGAAGGATCTACAGTCACATACAACAAAGCTTCTGATACAATTACTTTCCACCTAATCATTGACAAAAAGGTTAGACTTTCTCAGAGATTGTTTTGCCAGATTATTGACATTCCAAATACACCTCCTTTTCTTGAATTCCAATTTTCCCAAATTTTCCACTTGTTTAATGAAATGGGATATCAGCCCCCATTGACAAAGATAAGTGACTTTAAGAAGTCTGGCCTTCCAAAAATCTGGAATTTCTTGTTTGGGATATTTTTGCGTTGTTTAACCGGAAGAACAGTTGGGTTAGACAAAGGAAGGATGGAGGTTTATGCTATGGTGGCTGGTTTATACTATGATCGTCTAGCAGACTACTCTACACAGCTGTGGAAGGAGTTTCAAAAAGGATTAGAGCTTACAAATGTTGTTAATGGCATTTCGTGTGCTAGGTACTGGAGCCTTATTCTACAAAAATTTTACAACAAGGAAGGTATTTTGGTTCCAAATGACGAAGAGAAAGTTAGTTTTCAATCGTATCACTTTCTGAAGGAAGTTGTTGATGATGCTGATGAATTTCCACATATTGCTCGGATTCCTGATGCAATGCTCAAAAGGGTGAATCCTACGAATTCTGTTTTGATTGCTTATAAGAAAACGTTCGATCCATTTATTCCAACGGGAATTTTGTTGCCAAGCGAAGAAACAAAATCGAAGCAGTCCAAGAAGTAGAAGAAATCTGATCCTACCTCACCAGGAAAGAAATCGAAGGGATCTACATCCTCCAAATCTCCACAGAAGGTTGTTGAAGAAAATGTTGTTGTGACAGTTGAACCAACACATGTGAGTGAGCCAATAGTGGAAGAGACTCAAGAGAAAGGGGTTATTCCTTCAAAAACAGGGATGTTTCGAAGAATCAAGATAACATCAACTCACAAACATAAGTCACCTGCACAAAAGCTGATTCGAAAGCATCAAATTTCTCACCAAGGAGTCTTGATTCGCGAGATACCTGTTCTAGTTTCTCCGAGTTCGAAGAAAAGAGCAGCAGAAGATATGGCAAAACATCTGGATAAAGGAAAGAAAAAGAGGAAGACTCGAAAGATTGTTTTGTCTACTGAGTCAACAGAGGAGGATGAAAGGATACCAGAAACTCCAGAATTCACTTCTCTCATCAGTTCTACTCCTGAGCAGACAATTGTCATACCACCCAAAGTTTCGATTGCCAAGTCAATTCTTGAGGAGGTATGAACTTCAGACATCACTGCACACGTATCTAATACGGATGCAAATGCTAACATGGGTGAAGGAGGTTCGAAAGATGCAGATCAAGGTCCATTCATCTCTACTCCTTTCGAATCTTTGGTTTTTGTTACACCAACATCTACCATTCCTATTCCATCAACCACTATCTCACCAACATTCAAACACATCCTCAATAAACCAATTACTTGTATGTTTTCATCTCAATCCACTAATACACCCAAACCCTCTTCATCAACAGAAACTGATCATGAAGGGTTTGGTGGAACATTCGAAGATCTGGAGTTTCATGATGAAGAAGAAGATTTTCCTGATCACATGCTCATGACCATGAAGCAATACAAAATTCTGAATCAAAAGTTGAACTCCATCATTCAATCTCAAGCTGATCTTGGAGGGGGTTCATCACTTTCCAGTTTGGAGATTGATTCAATGTTGAAGCTATGTGAGTCAAGGATTATCACCAAAGTGTCTGGTATGTTAAAAGCTTCTGAGACAGTACTTATGGAGAAAATTGATTTCACGGATCAGACCAATGAACTTCGAATTAAAAATCAACGATCTGATTTTCTGGGAGAAGTGAAAGATCTACGAAACGTCACAAAAGAACGACATGTTCTTTTTGTTCAGGAGGTTAAGAAAGTGAGGGAGGATGTGAATTTCAAAATTCAAGAGCTTAGAGAAGATATGCAAAAGGAAATTTTGTCTGTTCAAAATGATTATGCGTCCTTAAATCAGAAGGTCGATATCATATGTGATGTCGTTACTCAATTTGTCAAATTATATGAAGGCTTGAGTCTACAAATCACTTAAATCTCCAAGTCTGAAACTGAAAATTTTGAAGGAGTGATAAAGTTGTTGAAGGAGTTGAAGGAGGTTTCAACAACACCTGTTTCGTCTCCGTTGATCACTCCAAAGTTTTTGTCACATAAGTTTATACAGTTTGAAGCTATTCTAAACAAGCAGCTTGCTCCATTAATTCGCATTTCAAGTTTTCTTCCCACAAAAACTGCCCCTCCCTGTTGTCACAGTGGTGCAAGGGGGAGAAAGGAAGTCAGAAGATGATGTGAAAGTTATGGGCAAGGTTTTTCCATAACATCCCATCAATAAAGCCAACGTTTGTGTCTGCTCAACCAGTGACTTCAACAATCGTAACTTCATTGCCAATTACACGAACAATTTCGAAAGGAATTGTAATTGGTAAACCTTTGGAGTCTGGTGGGAGTGGTTCGAAGCCAAAAGACGTAACTGAAAAATCTGCTTCGAAAGACAAAGGAAAATCAATTCTTGTGGAAAAATCTAAAGAAGAAAAGAAGGCTGAGGCTGAAGCTAAAGTGGAGAAAATGAGGCTTATTCAAAGCATCATGACTCAGAGAGCTGGTGATCCGAAGGGCATGGATAAAGGTGATCCAGCAAAACAATACAACTATGAAACAATCGAAGCCGCGGTTGCCTTTAATCACATGTACTTATTTGAAAAGAAGACAAAACAGAGTTATGTGGTTACAAACACTGATGCATGCCAGTTGGATTTCCCTATTAATGAGATGATGTTTATCATGCCTCAATTTAAAGTAGAAGGGAATTTCAAAGAAAAGGATGAAGGAACCCATATGAAGATTCGATTTCATGCAGTTCTTGGCAAAGCTCCTGAGGTTGTTTGGTCCTTGATAAAGATTAAGAAGGTCATAAGCATAAAAAGGGATGTTATTTTTGAAAACAAAATCCAAAACATCAAATATATTGTGGCCAGAGCGAATGGAAAAACACACGAATTCACCATTGCATATTTTCCTCTGATGAACTTGTATGATCTTATACAAGTTGCATTGCTCCTAAAAGACAAATCTTTTTCTTATCTGCAAAACTCTGATCTAGAGGAATTCAAACTTGGAGTTCCTCACATCAAAATTTTCATTGAGAATTACTATAAGTGTCTTGCACTGACTGATGTGGAGCTAGCTACTGCGAAGGGGATGGAAGTTAAAGTTCCAATGGTTGTTTCGTTGAATCAGACTGAGTTAAAGAAGTATGCTGATGGGGAAATATGTTTAAAGCCATTTGGTATAGTTTTTGGTGGAAAAGATAAGGCTGGTAAAGCGAAGAGGTTTTTGTTTCAAGCTTATGAAGTGGAGAGATATTCTACATCTCAATATACGAACCTGATTGTTCGTATGAACCACTGCAAAAAGAACAATGAAGGAGACAAGAAGGAATTGAAGAAAATAATTTCATGGTACACTGAAGTTCGAAGAGTTTTGCTGTACTCCATAGCCTTGCTTACAAACTGAAGACTTCGACTTTGATTACAAAGGGGGAGATTGTTAGGGTCGAATTGTTGTAATAATCGAAGTTTGTATTTAGAGTCTTCGAACGTTTTTGTAATGTATTTTACTAGGGCATAATATTCGAAGCTTAATGTTTTAGTCCTCAGTATATTTTTTGTACACATTCCTCTCCTATAAATAGGAGTGGTTACTAGGTTCTTAGTAACGAAGTTTTTACAGAATATTCATTATACTTTGTAAACTTTGCAAAAGTGTAATACGATCCAAACAGATTATATTTACATTCTGTGTTCAAATCTCGCACTCATACTTTGAATTCATTCTCTAATTCATTCAATACTTGATTCATTGTTTCTTCACGATCTCCCTCGTTCAGGGCGTTTAAGGTGTGTGGAGCACCTGAGTTATTTGGGGTCAGGGATCCCATGACTAGTCGACGCTAGGTGGCAGGCATGGAGAATGCCCAGCGCACAAGCTTTTTCCCCAAGGTGACAAAGGTGGGGTTTGCATCTTGTATGTTGAGGGATCGAACACTAGAATGGTGGGAGGAGGTTACCCGTGAGGTGGGATTTGCAGGTGTGGCTGAGATGACTTGGGAAGAGATTGTGAGGAGGTTTGATCAGGAGTTTGCACCATCCATCAAGGTGCATCATTTAGTGAGAGAGTTCTAGGATTTATAGCAGACTACCGAGACTGTAGCGGAGATCACCACCAATTTTCGGGAGAGGGCACTATTGGTTCTACAGTGCATTGGAGATGAGGAGATGAAGAACACGAGGTATCATTCCACGCCAAGGGATGACATTTGGGAATTTGTGAGATTTTTGGGTTGCAAGACCCTGAATGACATGGTGGAGAAGGCCCGAGAACAGGAAATTGATTTGGAGCTCTAGACCAAGCGGAAGCCGAAGCAAGTTCATGCAGCAGTAGGTCAGGACAAGAACCCTAAGACCTCTGGTCCTCCCAGTAGGGTTGTGGCCAGTGTGCCAAGTGCGTTAAGCCGCACAGTGGAGCCTATCGAGCAGCAGGCTCGGTATGTTATGCATGTGGCCAACCGGGTCACATGAGCTGGGATTGCCCCAAGAAAGGCTTGATTTCTTTCCACTGCAACTAGACCGGTCATAAAAGGGCCGATTATCCGAGGTTAGATAGAGGAGAAGGAGCGGTGGCAGCGCCTGCGCCTGCTACAATGAGGATTACTGATGGTCGCCCGATCAAGGCGGAGGCTCCTACAGTGAAGAGCCGTGCATTTTAGTTGACTTCAGAGGAGGACCGAGCAGCGCCAGACATCATGACTGGTATGCGATCTAATCCTGTCTTATTTATGTTACTGCTTATGCTTATATGGTTATGATTTTGTATACGAACCTTTTGGTCAATGGTCTGTCAGCTCATATTCTTTTTGATTCGGGGGCTACCTGATCATTTGTATCTCTTGCACTCAACAAGAAGTTTCGAGATGCTCTGGGGACTTTGGATTTCCCACTCGAGGTGGAGATTGTGGATAACCGCACCGTAAGTGATGCGAGGGTATTTCGGGGGAGTGTTCTGAATATGTTCGAGGAGAGGTTTCCTATAGATTTGGTTCCGATTCCCTTGCTAGGATTGAAGGTGATCATCAAGATGGATTGGTTGGGGCCAAATAGGGCCATGATAGATTGCAAGCGTTAGCTGGTGAGAGTTTGAACCCCATGTAAGGGAGAACTGGTTCTTCATGGAGATAGAGCCTCACATGGGCCAACTCTATATTCGGCTGCGAGAGCTAGGAGACTCCTTCAGCAGGGTTGTTCTAGGTTTTTGGCTTACGTTTCGGATACAAGGGTGGAGGCCATGCTAGATATGAGCAGGGTACCGATGGTATGAGATTTTCATAATGTATTTCCAGAGGAGTTACCTAGGGTGCCTCCCGAGAGGTAAGTGGAGTTTCGTATCAGTTTATTGCCTAGCGCGGCTCCTATAGCCAAGGTGTTGTATCGTCTAGCTCCGCCTGAGATGCAGGAGCTGTCTATGCAACTTCAGGATCTGCTAGACCAAGGATTCATTCATCTGAGAAGTTCCCTATGGGGAGCTGCTATTCTATACGTGAAAAAAAAGGATGGGTCACACAGGTTGTGTATGGATTATCAGGAGCTGAACAAGCTAGCAATAAAGAACCGTTATCCGCTTCCGAGGATTGATGATTTGTTCGATCAGCTTCAGGGTGCATCTTGGTTTTCCAAGATTGATCTTCGGTCAGGGTATCATTAGGTGAGGATCAGGGACGAAGACATACCAAAGACAGTATTTAGGACTCGTTATGATCATTACGAGTTTGTGGTTCCATTTGGGCTCACCAATGCTCCGGCAGCGTTCATGGATCTCATGAAACAGTTTTGCATACCGATGTTGGACTGGTATATGATTGTTTTTATAGATGATATCTTGTTCTATTCTAAGACCAAGGAGCAACATGAGCAACATTTGAGCGATGTATTGGAGACCCTGAGGAGGAAGAGTCTTTATGCCAAATTCTCGAAGTGTGATTTTTGGTTGCATGAGGTGCAATTTTTGGGGCACATCATCAATCAAGAGGGTATTTTGTTTGATCCAACCAAAATTGAGGCGGTAATGCGTTGAGAGGTTTCAAAGAACGCATCCAAGATTCGGAGTTACTCGGGTCTAGCAGAGTACTATCGGAGATTTATTAAGGATTTATCCAAGATCGCCGTACCTTTGAACCTTTTGACCAAGAAAAGTGTGATCTTTCGGTGGGGTCCAGATCAACAATTGGCTTTCGAGACCTTGATGCAAGATTATGCGAGGCCCCGATTTTAGCACTACCCGAGGGATTAGATGATTTTGTAGTGTGTTGTAACGCTTCTATTTCGGGATTAGGAGTTGTTCTGATCAAGAGGGGGCATGTGATTGCTTATTCCTTGAGGCAGCTGAAGCCTCATGAGGCAAGTTACCCTAGTCATGACTTGGAGTTGGGGGTGGTGGTGTTTTCCCTCAAGATTTGGAGGAATTATCTATATGGGGTCCGATGCATCATTTTTACTGATCACAAGAGTTTGAAGTATTTGATGGATCAGCAGAATTTGAATATGCGACAGAGCCGATGGATGGATGTAGTAACAAATTATGATTGCGACATTTTGTATCATCCCAGAAAGGCCAATGTGGTGGCCGATACTTTGAGACGTAAGGCGGAAAGTGCTCCAATACGAGATGTCAGCTGGAGGAGGACGGTGATTTCACCTTTGTTTGATATGATCAAGGAGTCTCAAGTGGAGAGTTTAAAAAGGGAGAACTAGAATATTGAGTGGATTCGGGTTCAGATTCCGTTGTTTATTTAGGATAGTCGGGGTTTATTGACACAGTGTGGAAGAGTTTGGGTTCCGGCATTCGAGGGTTTGAGGCAAAAGATCTTAGAGGAGGCGCAGAAGTCCAAGTTTTCTATTCATCTGGGGGCCACAAAGATGTACCGAGGCCTAAGATTGAGCAATTGGTGGCCCTGCATGAAGCGGGAGGTTGCATGGTTTGCAGAACGGTGCTTTACTTGCAAGAAAGTCAAGGCCGAGCATTAATGACCTCACGTCCAGATGCAGCCCTTGGAGATTCCAGTTTTGGAAATGGGAAGACATCACAATGGATTTTATTATGAAGCCTCCCTGTAACACCCTGTTCTGGATTATTTTGTGATTTAAGGCTCGTGGTCCTTAATCCGAGTATGAGAAGGTTTTGAGGCATTGAAAGAGAAAGGTTATGCCCTTTTGGGATGTAGGTGAGGTAGGTTGTGTGATAAAAGAGTTCGATTTGTGCTTTAGAGCCTAAATGTATTGTTAAGGCGTTCGTTCGGCTTTTCATGAATTTTGGATTTGAGTTCGAGTAGGATTCAGGAGGAATAAAGTTGATACAAGTGTAGGGCTTCTCTTTAGCATTCCATGGATATAAGGATCGTCGGAAACAGACTTATAACGAAGAAGTTATGGCCTTCAGAAGTTTTGTGGTTTAGCCGAGTATGCTGGGCGTAAATTAGAGTACGCTGGGCGTACTGACCAGGGAGGGTCACGAATGTTCTTCAGAGTACGCTGGGCGTACCATATGGACGTTGGGCGTACGCCAAACACACCTAAACGCTATTTTAGGGTCTTGGACCCTATTTAAGGTCCTTATCTCATAACCTAACCCTAATACCTTCAGCCTCCATCCCTCTAAACCCTAGAAATCAACCCTAAGCCTCCATTTGAGTGATTCTTGAGCATTTTGGTGATTTAGTGTGTTTTTGGTGCATATTATGGAAGAAGGAGTTTCTTGAGGAAGCATTGCTTGGCTTGGAGCTTGTGGATCTAAGCCCTAATCATGTTGATCTAGCTCCAGAAAGCATAAAGTTTGAATCTTGGTGGTTTTCTCATATGGATCTAGTGGGGTGATGACTTATTATGTTTGGCCTTTGAAGAAGAAGGAGCCTTGAAAGAGAATAGCTTGAGCATCTAGCATTTAGATCTATGATCTACTCTTGTTGGTGCATCTTCCAGAGGTATCAAGTTTGAAACTTGCTTATTGTTGTACTAGTTTTGTTTCGGGTCCATTTTTCGGGTTTTTGGTCCCAAAGATTGAAGCTTTATGAGTTGTAAAGCTCCATAGCCTAATATATGTCCCTTTAAGTGTTTCTAATGGAAAGGATTCATAAAAATGAGTCCTTGGATGTTGGAATCAATCCATGCATGAGATATGAGAATTTTAGGTAGTAAAGAGTGAGAGTTTTTGTGTTTGGGACTTGATCAACCATGCAAAGGCTTAAAGTCATGAGCTTTATTGAGTGTGAGCCTTTATGGAATCCAGATCTAAGAGTATAGCTATGGTCTTAACTGATTAAGACCAAAAGAGTTGAAAAAGTAAATCTAGGCGTACGCTGAGCGTAAATCTAGTACGCCCCACGTACTAGGTTGGTGTCCCCGATCAGGATTCGTGTACGATGGAGTACGCTGAGCGTACCAAGGGAGGTACGCCCCGCGTAACCCCACTGTGGACTTTTTTTGGCTATGTCTTATATTGGTCCTTAAGTATTGGGCCTGGAGTTTGGGCTTGTTGTGCTAGAGATTTGGACCAGAGAAATATGTATATGTGCCTTGGGCCCTTAAGTTGGGCCTGCCTCTTGGACATGAGAGTTGGGCCTCGGTAGAGTCCGTTTATTATTGGGCCTTGGTGGGCCCAATGGGTTTTGGGGTTATTTATGGACTAGTTAGTAGACTACCTTTAGACCTAGAGAATGAGGGTTGGGAATTAGATCCTAATTTGAGATCATTGTAGATATGGCTCAGAGGTAGAGGCTGGTGCGCAACGACGACATTTGTAGGAGCCGTTCATCATTCGAGGTGAGTCTTCTCACTCTACGTTACCTTGAGTGGTAGTTATGTGTGACCGGAAGGTCGTATGTGCTTACATTGAGTATTATGTTATCCTGTTGTATGTGACATGCTTTGCATTATGTCTTTGTGATTTATGCTATGCGAAGTTTATAGACCGGACCGGAGGGTCCAACGATTCATGAGGCCGGAAGGCTCAAGCAGACCGAACCGAAGGGTCCAACGAGCTTAGGACAAGAGGGTCCACAGAGTTTTAGGACTGGAGGGTCTCACTGAGACACATTGACTAGAGGGTCAAACAGAGTTATAGCCTCGAGTGGCTAATATGTGTTATATGTGGTATTTTGGGGCACTCACTAGGCTTCGTGCTTACCGTGTTATGTGTTATGTGTTTCAGGTTCTTATCAGGATCGCAGGAAGGTGGCGGCTCGATTGTACACACCAGAGAAAAGAGTCACGAATGGGGATCCTGGATTTTGATAATGTTTTGAAAACTTTGTTGACTATTAAATGGTGTTTATTTAAAATGACATGTGTTTTATGAAATTAAAAATGAAAAATTTGTTTGAAAATTTACGGTGTTACAAGTTGGTATCAGAGCCTTGGTTTGAGGGATTCGGATACACCTTCGGGTATGTCTGGACTCAAACTGAGGATTTGAGAAAAGTTTTCAAAAGGAACGGTTTTTCTAAAAATGAGTAAGAGAATTTTAAGAGAAAGAGGAAACGAGCAGTGTGTACAATCAGTCAGCGCCCGAACGGTGATTTCCCAAAATACTCTTACGTTGTGTGTTATGAATGATATGCGATATGTTATGCATTCTAGAGATTAGGCTAGGTACTTCATATTTTAGGGCTAGAGTGGCCTGATTTGTGATGCCTTAGCCTAGGAGTTACTATTATCTATGATTTGCTTTTGAGTATGTGCGGAGTATGACTATCCAAGAGGAATCCTTTTAGAGAGGGATCTGAGTAGAGGAGTAATCTAGGAGAAATACCTAGATGAACAGTTGAGGAGCCTACTGAGAAGATAGTCGGATACCCGCGAGGGGTGGAGTTGCTTGAGCTCGGTGATATCTTTTGAGTACGAGTGTACCAAGCGGAGTTTGTAACCTAGGGTGGTGATACGCGTTGATAGATATTATTCGATGCCTGAATGCTGCTTGCTTCGTGCTTTGTGGAACTCTTGTTGGGCTGAAGATTTGTTTGAAGATTGCGTCATTTGGGCTCGGCTGTTAGTTCATTATTTTTGTACTCCGGTTTTGGGCCTGTCCATACCGTGAGCTTTCTAGGTTACTATATAAGTATATGCTTGCATGCATATTAGGTTAATGATTTTAACGATTGATCTAGAGCATAACGATAGTATTTACAGTTTTCTTTGATCGTTCTTGTAACCTACCAATCCTCTACAGTTGATGTTCTTAATCGAGCTCTTCTGAGGATTTTGTTTTAATCATTCGACACGATTGATTCACTCTTGCCTTATTCTTATTTTCGTGTTCTTGCTATTTTATAATTAATTACCTGTTTAAGATCTAATCGATCTTCATTGATTAAAGTTTTAATCTCATCAATTGGTATCAGAGCAGGAGGCTGTGTAATCGATACACATCTTTTCTGTGAAAAGGTTTCAATTAGGGTTTTTCCGCAACTACCGATATTTATTGAGCCGTCATCTCATTATTGACGTATCTTGATATTTATTGTTTTGCCCTAATCTGCTTTATTACAAGTCTGATCTTTGAACAGGTTTTTCGATCATAATGGACGAGTCGCAATCAAACCCCATCAATATTTCCAACAGCATCGGTTCAACCACAAAGATTCCAATCCTATATACCCATGACTATGAAGTCTGGGCGCATCACTTCGAAGACTACGTGATAGGATCTGAGGATAATGGATACCTCATATGGGAAGCTATTATTAATGGACCTTTATCTCATTCTGCAACATCCAGGATTATCAAAACTCAAAAGGAGTACAATGATCTGCTGAAGGATGTTAAAGATATTGCACAAGATGAAAAGGATAAATTCCAGTGCAATATCAAGGCGTTAAGATTGATAAGATTCGCCCTTCAGTCCGAGACCTTCAGGTTGGTCAGCTCATTCACGACGGCAAAGGAAGTTTGGGATAGACTTCGCGAACTGTACTCTACAGACGAGGATCTTGAACATTCTATCCAAACCTTGCTCTTATCGGAGTTTGGAGAATTCAGGCAAGGAGCCGAAGAAACAGTGACCCAGACGTTCGATCGCTTCAATCATCTTCTCAGCAGGATGATCAAGCATGACATTGAAAGGAAGCTTATCGAGCAGAAAGTTACATTCTTAAATGGTCTGAGGTCTGAATGGAGAGCAGTGGTGTCTACAGTCAAAGCCCATGAGCAGTTCAAATCATATTTTTTGGCGAAACTGGTGGGTATTCTCAAGTCCCAAGAGAAGATTGTACTGCAGGAGAAGAACGTTGTTTCAAGCCTTGGTTCGCTGGCCCTCCTGTCAAAAAGTAAAGCTGTGATGGAGGATGAAGACCTTAACTTGGAGGAGTATGACCTCACATCTGAGGATTATGCTATGATGGTGTCTAACCCCAAGAGGTTCATAAAGAAGAGATTCCCCAGCAATAAAAAACGAAACTGGCAGGGGAGTTATAGTTCAGAAAAAGTTAACAATGAACCGAAGGTTGAAGAGACCAAGAAGGAACCAAAGGCTGATGGTGATTCTGGAGTAAGTTGTTACTACTGTGGTGGGAAAAACCACTATGCTAAGGATTGCGTCCTCAAGAAAATGGCTGAAAAGGACGAGGAAAAGGATGAGGAAGCTGTGCTGCAGAAAAGGCTCGATGAGATGAGAAAGAAGAAGTCTACCGCTAACCCTTCCATGAATGCTCTTATTGTGCAGGGTTCGGTTGCTGATGACGAGTTCGGTAGCGTGGAAGTTTGGTCTACTAACTCAGAAGACGATGAAGTGCGGAAGCCTACTCATGGAAAGGCTTATGTGGCAAAGGAGGAGAGCAGTGAAGGAAGATGCTTCATGGTGTCTGATGTATCTCAGATTAGGGGATACAACACTGATGGTGGAAGCAATGAACCGAAGGGGCAGGAGGACATGTGCTTTACAGCCAAACCACTCAGCCAGCAGTTCAATGAGCTTGATGAACTGATCAAGAAGGTACAATCGGTTTTTGTTTCATTTAAAGTACCACAAACCTCATATGAGAAAGAACTAAAAAATGTTAATACAAGAATTTCTCATCTAGATAGTAGCTTAACTCAAACTCGGGTCACCAATTCTAACCTAACTGATCAATTAAGCAGGGTGTCGTCGAAGAGTGAGGAGCGGCGCATGTGGATCGAGTTGAAGGAGTCTGAATTAGTTAAAATTAAAGACGAAAACATTTATTTACAAAGGGACAATTTAAAGTTGTTAAAACAGCAGAATGTTTTTTGTTTAATTGCAAAACGTCTTTATTCTAATATTACTCAGCTTCACTTGGACTGTGAA
The DNA here is from genome assembly GCF_002870075.4 of Lactuca sativa. NCBI lineage: Eukaryota > Viridiplantae > Streptophyta > Magnoliopsida > Asterales > Asteraceae > Lactuca > Lactuca sativa. The sequence continues at coordinate 29,144,478 of NC_056629.2, read as the reverse complement.
ATAGGCCAAAAGATCCATCGCATGATTTTGCCCTTCCTTGAGTTTAAGGAGGATGAAATTGATGCCGAAGCTTATAACTGTGAGAGTGTGATATCATCTGATGATGTCAATCCGACCTACATGTATGGACTGGACAAAATTGAGTCCTTTATTAAATCCAAGGACCACAAGGACATCCTTAAAAACCTTTTGGATGAAAATGATAGACTTAAACTGAGAACCGAAACCATACAAAAATTTGACTCTTTAAACGCCAACGTAAGCTCAGAAAACAAAATTGATGTTGAAAATACATCTGAGCTTAACGAGGACGACAACATGAGTGAAATTTCTGTAGAGGACACGGTTGACTGCTCAGAATTTGTAAAAAGCGAACCTGAAAACCACAAGAATCTAATTTCTGAAAATTCAGTGGAGTTCGCTCGATTGTCCCAACAAAAGTCCCCGATCTTAGCAGAGAAAGCAGTTGTGTATCAAAAGGTCAGGACCACTCCAAATCAAGTATACAAGGTCACTAGAGTAACCGAACATCAGACGGCTGAACTCACAGCTATTGTAAACGAAGACAATGCTGATGGCTGCGATGAGTACTTCTGGTCAGCACCAATAGATAATGCAAACGAAACGGTGGGCTTATCAGAAAGAACCTCTTGGATGAGTAAAGGTAGATACATACCTGAACCCTTGAATAAGCTAGATAATTTCGATGAGCCAAGCACCAGTGGTACAAAAGACATTCCTCAGGAGAATGAAAGTTCGGCAACAGAAGACGCTCCCTCTACTTCCTCAGTGCAAAATGAAACTCCTACAGTTCAAAATGAACCAGCCAAGGAGAAACCGAAAATGAAAGCTAATATTCATCATCAACCGAAGCAGATGAGGAATAAGAAACGAGAAAGGAACCAAAGATACAGGAAGAATCTCTCTGAAAGGAGGCAATTCTGGCAATCTCAGAGTGCATACTTCTCACATCAAGACAAGAATCTGAAGTATGAAAACAATCCTGTCGGAAAGCCTGAGAGTCACAACAACCGAAAGCCAAGGTTCGGTTCTGAGAATGACTTCAACCGAAAGCAAAGGTTCGGTTCAAAGAACGATTCCAACCGAAAGCAAAGGTTCGGTTCTGAAGTCAAAAGAGATCAAAACTCTAAGGTCAGTCCCTCCAATGATCAAAAGCAAAAGGGTCACCTAGAGTCTCCAGCCAAGAAGTCCTCTCCATCTAAACCCACTTCTTCTAGTTCATCTAATTCTTCTACTTCCACCAATTCATCTCCATCTTGCTCTAAAGCTCATTCTGTTCATACTCAAAAATCTCATTCATCGGCTGAACAAAAGGGCAAACAGAAGGTTTCTTCATCCACACCAGAGTCTAAACCGAACGCACCCAATCCTAATAAAATAAAAGTTTTTACCATTAAAAAGAAAGATGAAACAACACTTATAAAACGAACATATCTTGTTGACATCTCTCTTACTGTTCCTGTTCCCATGAAAAGCTCACGTGGACCCAAGAAACTTTGGGTTCCTAAATCTGCTTAATTTTTGCAGGTTATAAGTGACGAGCAGTTCGACGAAGAATGGTACATCGATAGTGGCTGCTCACGTCACATGACAGGGAGAAAAGAGGAGCTCAGGGAATACATGTCTCTTGCAAATGGTGGCAATGTCAAGTTTGGAAATAATTCTTTCGGCACCATAAAGGGATACGGGATGATAACAAATGGTGACTTTACTATAAGGAAGGTGGCTTATGTGGAAGGACTACAACACAACCTCATCAGTGTATCTCAGCTTGTTGGAGGTACAGGTCTCAAAGTCTCATTCGACGATGAAGGTTCTGAAATCATTGAGAAAAAGAAAAAGAAAGTAATTCTCAAGTCAGAGCGAAAGGGTGAAATGTTTCCTCTAAACCTTAAACCCATCAAAGGAAACCCAGCTATATGCTTGCTATCAAAAGCTCAATCTGACGAAAGCTGGTTGTGGCACCAAAGACTCTCTCATCTCAACTTTAAAGATATCAACCGACTTGTCACTGGAGGTCATGTTAGGGGTCTTCCATTACTCAAGTTCGATAGAGATCATTTGTGTGCTGCATGCGAAATGGGGAAGCAGAGTCGTCAAAGTCACCCATCTGTAATTAACACAAAAATTGTTGAACCACTTGAATTACTTCATATTGATTTGTGTGGTCCATCATCTATCGAAAGCATCGGTGGTAGCAAGTATATTCTTGTTATTGTTGATGACTTTTCACGATTTACATGGGTGTTCTTTCTAAAGCTCAAATCTGAAGCGACTCATAAGCTGAAAGTGTTCATCAAGCAGATTGAAGTACAGCTCAAGAAGGTCGTTCGCAACATCAGGAGCGACAATGGTCTGGAATTCAAGAACAAGGAGTTTGAAGAATTTCTAGTAGAAAAGGGAATAAGTCACAACTTCTCAGCTCCCTACACACCACAACAGAACGGAATCGTCGAAAGACGAAACCGATCTTTGTGTGAAGCTGCCCGAACTATGCTAAGTTTCGCTTCCTTACCTCTTTATTTTTGGGCTGATGCTATTTCTACTGCTTGTTTTATACAGAACAGGTCTTATCTCAACAAACGATTCACGCTCACACCATACGAGATTCTCAATAACAGAAAGCCCAATGTGAAATTTTTCCACGTAATCGGCTCACGGTGTTTCATCTTTAACTCTAAAGAACACCGCAACAAGTTCGATGTCAAAGCCGACGAGGGAATCTTTCTGGGCTACTCTCTCACATCCAAAGCATACAGAGTCCTAAACAAGCGTTCGAGAAAAATTGAAGAGACATATTACGTGACCTTTGACGATAGCTATGTCAAAAAGCTTCAAGCCAAAGAAGACACTGCTGGGGAAATCTTTCCTCAAACTGGTCAAGTCACAGTCTCGATCGCCAATCTATACGAAAAATTTCTGGAGCTCTTTGACGAACCAGAGAAAGCTTCTCTCTCAGAAGCAGGTGCAGCTGACAACAAGGTAGACCACATGAAGAAAATTGTCGAAGAAGCTGCCAGGAGAATGAATGAAGGAGAATCGACTTCTGATGAACCTCCATCCAACGATGCTTCAGTAGAGGGGGAGCCAAGCTCACAAGTCGAGGGGGAGCCAAGCTCACATGTCGAGGGGGAGCCAAACACTACAACTGCAACCGAAAGTGCTTCTCCAACCAAAAGTGCTTCTCCAACCGAAGGTGCATCAACGCCTGTAAGTCCAGCATCACAAGAAACCCCTGAACCTCAAGCTTCTCAAAGCTCATCAATCGAGGGGGAGCATGATGATATGACGCTTGACTACGATAGCCAATCCGAGCCAGAAGAAATGATCAATGCTGAACTAGACCCAACCTTTGATCCAAATTATCCTCCTCTTACCAAATGGACCAGAGATCATCCTATCTCTCAAGTAGTTGGTGATGTCTCTGAAAAGGTTCTGACCCGATCACAACTGAAGGCAAAACAGACATCCTTATTTTCAAAGGTTAAGTTTTGTATGTTTAACTCATTCGTATCAAAAGTTGAACCGAAGACAGTTAACACTGCCCTCGATCACTCTGATTGGGTTCAAGCAATGCAAGACGAACTGAACGAATTTGAAAGGAACAAAGTCTGGCGCCTCATTCCAACTCATCCAGATGCTTCGATTGTTGGTCTCAAATGGGTCTTTAGGAACAAAATGGACAAGGAAGGGAACGTTATAAGGAACAAAGCTCGTCTGGTAGTAAAGGGATACTGTCTAGAGGAAGGGATTGATTATGAAGAGACTTTCGCTCCTGTAGCTAGGCTGGAATTTGTAAGAATATTTCTTGCTTATGTTGCCCACAAAAACTTTGAAGTTTTCCAGATGGACGTGAAGTGTGCATTTCTTAATGGAGAACTCGAAGAAACGGTGTATGTGGAGCAACCTCCTGGGTTCGTGAACGAAAAGTATCCAAACCATTGCTATATTTTGGATAAAGCTGTGTATGGCCTTAAACAAGCTCCGAGAGCCTGGTATGAAACGCTAACTAAATTCTTAAAGATGTCTAAATTCAAACAAGGTTCGGTTGACCCAACCTTCTTTCGCAAAAAGGAAGGTAACCACCTTATGATAGTTCAAATTTATGTCGATGACATTATCTTTGGCTCTACGAATCCCAGCTTAACAGCTGAATTCAGAAAGTTGATGGAGACTAAATTTGAAATGAGCTCAATGGATCCTATTAACTTTTTCCTTGGTTTAAATATTAGACAGGGACCCGAAGGCATCTTTATCAATCAGGAAGCTTACACGAAGACTCTCCTAGCAAAGTTTGGTATGATGGGAGACTCCAAAGTTAAAGTCCCAATGGCATTCGGCACCAAGCTAACTCCATCCCTAGACAAACCGGCTGTCGATATCACGCTCTATCGTCAAATGATAGGCTCACTAATGTATCTTACTGCGAGCAGGCCTGACATCATGTTTTCTGTGTGTTATTGTGCTCGATTTCAGGCAAACCCACGCGAACCTCACATGCTTGCAGTGAAGAACATCTTACGCTATCTCAAGCGAACCACCTCCTTAGGTCTATGGTATCCTTCCAATTCAGGCTTCTTCGTTCAAGCCTATTCTGATGCTGACCTTGGAGGATGTGGACTTGACAGAAAAAGCACTACTGGTGGCTGTCAATTCCTTGACGGGAAGTTGGTCAGCTGGCAATCCAAGAAACAAACGTGCGTGTCCTTGTCTACTGCCGAAGCGGAATACATAGCCGCTGCATCATGCACCTCACAAGTGATTTGGATCCAGAGTCAACTTCGAGACTATGGACTCAATATGAAGAAGATCCCACTATATTGTGACTCTGAAAGTGCAATTAGGATCTGTCATAACCCAGTGCAACACTCTAAAACCAAACACATAGCACTGAGGTATCACTTCATCAAAGATCACGTGGAAGATGGAAACGTCGAAGTTCACTTCGTAAGGACCACTGATCAACTGGCTGACGTCTTTACCAAAGCTCTTCCTGAAGCATCATTCAACAGAATACTGCAAGGGCTAGGTATGATGGAATCAGAGTCAGTACCTCACACTACCTCTCAACCTCAAACGTAAGAAGCAAAACCAACCGAACGTTCGGGTTCGGTTAAACCATCTGACTCGCTCATCACTTCAAAGGTAGTTTTTCTTGGTTGTATCTTTCTTGTACAAAATTTTTTTAGTGTTGAAAGTATTTTCTGATTGCATGTCTAAATTCCTTGGTTTCTTAAAATTTTCCAAAACCGAAACCTACCGAAGGTTCGGGTTCGGTTTTTCAAAATTTTGTTGAACCGAAACCAACCGAACGCTTGGGTTCGGTTTTTCAAAATTTTGTTGAACCGAAACCTACCGAACGCTCGGGTTCGGTTTTTCAAAATTTTCTGGAACCGAAACCAACCGAACGCTCGGGTTTGGTTTTTCAATTTTTTTTCCCAACCGAAACCAACCGAACGTTCCGGTTCGGTTTTTCATATTTTTTCAAAGTTTTTTTTTAACTCACTTTTTTCTTACTTTTTTTTATTTTATTTATTTTTTTTCTTTCTTTTATTTTTTTTAATAAATCTCAAAAACTCCAAAAATATTATTTTTATTTTTATTTTTTTTCTCTTATTGTGTGTTCGTTCGTTTATGGGGATATAATTGATGAATTACTTAAGTGTCCCTAGAAGCATGCTGCTGTATGTGTCCCAAGCCTCATAAGATTTTGAATAATAGCCTTCATGACCTGGTATACACAAAAACCTTGTCTTCCCAATAAGGCTAACACATTTATTCTCATCGTGAGCTACCTCACTCTCTTCTCACATGAGATAAGAGTTTTCTGCTTGGTCCTTTATTTCGCAGCAGAGGTACTATGTTTTCTTACACCATCTCCATTACATTTCTCCATTACATTCGTTTCATCAACGTAACCCTTGAGACTCTCAGAAATTACCACTGAGGTTTATGGTTACACAACATCTGTGTTTATGATCTTAGTTTCGTGTCACTACGAGCTGAGTGAAACCCAAAATTCAACACCTAACGAATTGACGGTGAACAATTAATTTGCTCAAGTTTTCACCAACGAATTGCCGGATGTATCCTACTGAAATCTCAATTTTTTTTGTGTGATTCCTATGAAATTGTTAAAAACCATAACATTTCTTCCCTTGGAATCCAGTTTTTAATTTTTTTTGAGATTTTATCTTTTCCAAGCTATTTAAAATTAATACCTACCTACTTGTTCAACAGGCTACACCGGTCTCACAAGTACTTTGTTCACTTTCTTTCTTATTTCAAGATTAGCATTGCTGAATCAAAGCGAAAGCCACCCTTACTTAGCCTAATTAAAAGAAGCCTTTCAACATTTATTAATAAGTGTTTGATCGTAATTCAACGGGAATCCACATAAACACTTTAAGGTCTCTCTTGATCTTGAAGGAAGAGATTCGTGCCCGGGATCATCAGTTTCATGTCATTATTGACATCACAGTAAATCCTAAAAAGAGTTGCTTTATTTCTTTTCTTTTTACACTCTTTGCACGAAAATCTTTGATTTTCCAAAAATTCCGTTACTAATTATTACAGGTTGTATTATTGCTTTGGTGGTTAATTATGAAGTTGTGGTAAAAAATAATCCACGTGGGTATTTAATTCAAAAGATGTCATTTAAAAGATAAGACGAAAGGTTGCTGACTCGGCGGGAGTTAAACGGATTGAATTTCAAACGACGGTAAAAAGGGGCGCGTGTGAATTTGAAACGCCCATACTTTTACTGACATCATGGACGCATGTGCGATTTGCTAGGGATTTCTCCCTGGCACTTAAAGGCGCGTGAGGATTTGAAACGGTTTTCTTCTGAAACGGCGCTTGTTGGGTGGCGTGATCCTAGGAATCTGACACTCTCTCTCCTACGTGATCATCGCATAGAAGATTTGAAACGATTTTTCTCTCTCCATTCCCTCACTATAAAAGGCAGTCTACACTCTCATTTACCTTTTTACTGCTTCCGGATTTTCTAGAGAGCAAAAACTCCCGAAAGCTTCACTGTTCATCTTCTTCTTCTACTACCTTCAACAATGTCGGAATCATCCTCAGTCCATGCTACCTCACACATCCTACCCATTCGTCCTCAACAATGCCTGGTGATCGATCTCAACCCTCTGGCGTACGACTCCTACATGTCGCCGATCATCGAGTGCCTCAAGTACTCCCAAATCGCTCCGGCTCTCTCCAGGATCGAGTCTGTGCCCATGGCGTCTCTCTCGCAGGTTTATGCGACTGCCTATTACGACAAAGCAGTCGAGCAGGTGTTCTTCGAGATTGCTGAACACAAGACCTCCGTTTCTCGACAACGTTTCTGCACAATACTAGGGTTGGCTGTTGACCCATCGAGAATAAATCCGGAGACGATTCCGGTTGGGCATCTGTATAACATGTTTTACAATATGGGGTACACGGAGGTCCTCACCTCCGTCGCAAAGTTCAAGAAATCTTGCTTGCCGCCACAGTGGAACGGCATGTTCACAGTCCTCTTCAAGGGCTTGTCGGAATGGAGCTCAGGATCCGACGGTGCTAGTCGACTTTTCTTGTCGATCATGTATGCAGTCTACAACGGGATCAACTTGGATTTTGGGTTGGTCCTCTGGCAACAGCTCATCCAGAGCCTTTCTTCATCATCTCGACACTTTGAGGTGTCGCTTTCCCGGTTCTGGATTTTAATCACAAAGTGGGCAATGGACAAGTTCGACATTCCCACTGCTGCTGATGCATCGATGTCTTCAATCGGTACGTTTCATACCAAGAAGATCATCGTCTCGGATGCATCTAAATTCTCGTTCATTGGCTCCATTCCGGAGACAATGTATGGCGACGTGCCCTCTGACAGCAGGCTAATCCGGACGATCAAGGAATTCAGGGCAACTGGTCCTAGGGAACTTACACCAGAAATGCTCAAGTCCATCCACGATGCCGACAAACCGGTGCCCAGGGGCAAAAAGGCGGACAAAGGGAAGCAAGCGACCAAAGCTCCTAAGGGTCCTTCTCCCAAGAAGAGGAAACAGACGAAAGCTGCACAGTCCCCACAGACGAAGAGGAGGAAGACTCAACCGAAGCGCAAGCTTGTTATTCCCTCTTCTTCGATTGACTCTGAAGGTGAGAGTTCGGGTTCGGACGGCTCTCAAGGAGGCGAAACCCCTCAAAGAGGCAACACACCACCTCGATCACCTACCCCAGAGATGGAACTTCATAATTCACCAGTTCCTTCACCTCCTCCAACCATTCCTACTTCCATTCCGACCATAATCCCCACTACCACTATTCCCCCAACTTCTTTCCCTATACCACCACCCATTTTCACAACTGCAACCGAAACACCACCTGTAACCGAAACACCACCCGTAACCGAACCACCTCAAACCGAAACCCAGCATACAACCGAACCTACCCACACTCAACCACCACCCGAAACTACCCCAACCCGCACTCAACCTGAACCTACCCAAACAACTACACCCCTAGCTTCACCACCCCCACAATCTCCAGATAATGCCTCTGATGGAGATAACCCGTTTCTTGGTGGTGACAATATGACCTTCGACTCGGTCTATTTTAGTCCGTTTCAGGTTCAGAGCGACGAAGAGGATGATGCTCCAGTGACAAAGAAGCATCTTAAGGAGCTCAACGAGAAGGTTGACCTAGTTCTCGCCTCATCTTCCAACCAACAGTCCTCTCTATCTGAAGCTGCACTTCAGAAGATTGTTGATGCCTTCTCCAGGGCTCAACATGATTCGGTAGCCTCAGCCACTGCCGCCATAGACGCCTCCACAACAGCATGTGAGGCGGCGACCGAAAAAGTCGATAAAATATTCTCAGACGCTTCTAACCTGTTGAAGTCCTTACAGGAAAGCGCTGACGCCACAAAGACAACTTTGGAACCGATTGTTCAGCAATTGGCAAAGTTTGTTTCAACAGAGTTAACCTCGTTCGCTACACTTCGCCAATCCCTAAGCGACGATAACTCGGCCCTTCGTGCCTCCATCGATGAACGCCTCGTTAAGCTCCAAGAGGATCTTGCAGCTGAAAACTCTTTGATGGACGTTCTGGCGAGCAAAACCACCGCCCTCAAGGTCAAGAGCATGCAGCTTTCAAACTCACAACAACAACTTGAAGCTCTTCGATCCGAAAGGGAGGTCATCAAGACATGTGTTTCGGATGTACACGCTGCCTTATCAAACATCCTAGAAGCACACGATCCAATTCTCAACCATTCGGTGAGGCGAACCCTTGCTGAAAAGCTTTCTCCTGCCATGGACCTTCTCAGCAAAATAGAAGGCTTACCTAGTTTCGTGTCCATTCCGAAACAAGGGGGAGAAGAGAAGAAGACCGGATCGAAACCACCTCCTTCCTCCAAAGCTACTCACACAACCGAACCACCTCCGACTGGTCAAGCTTCGGGTTCGGGTGTGAAGGACAAAGGGAAAAACATAGCTGAGGAAGAAGTTGAAGATGAAGATGAAGATAAAGAGACCATTGCGGACATGTTGAAACGAAAGAACAGTCGCAATGTCGATGATGATGTTAATCGTGTGGCGCGAGAGGCTGAAGAAGCCGAACGCAAGCAAAAGGAAGCCCACGATCTCCTCGAGAGCAGGAAGATTCTCTTCCCTGCCTGGACTCGGGAGCGCATGATTAAAGAGGCCATAGACACTCCCAGCATCTTATGGCTCGAGCCGGTGATCTCGTTCGACTGCTACAACTCTGTCGACTCGCAGTTCGACATGCCGTTGACTCGAAAGGCATTTATCTTCCATGCCTTCTCAAATATCTTTGAAGTCCCTCATCCAAATGCTGAACTTGATAGGGAGCTCATCGACTTCTATCTGAAGGCTGCTCCTCCTCAGTATCTAACTTGGAGCGCCCAGAAGATAGTGAACGTTCGGGTACTGAAGCCTTACACCGAAGGAAGGTTCATAAACATTCGGTTCAAGGTGATTCGAGGATCTGCAAGAACTGCACATCATATTTCCCTGGCAGATCTACCGAATTTAAATCCTCATGATTGGATTGTCTTGCATAATATCCTTTTGACTGATGAAGCCGAATATGGTCCCATTATAGACCATATCAAAAGGATGTTAGTCTGTTACATCATGGAGGTTGCCCTTATGGATCAGGAGGTTGCCACAGTCTTCAAGAAGAAACCGAAGATAGCTCCTGTGGGATCGGCCAGTGATCTCAATCAAATGCAAATGGGCAAGATCGACCCGAGACGCAATTCGGTTATGTTCACTAGAGCAGAAGGACAGAAATGTCTCTTTGCTTTAGCTGACAAACATCTTTACACCACTGCTTGTCTAGAGCATGTGTTATCGATCATCAAAAGGTGTAAAGAGAATTCAGCGGATGATGTCAAGTACTTCAACGACATGATCCAATGGTACATCAGGTTTAGACAGACAATACTCGCTCTCACCAAGTGTCTGTTTAACACCGTGAAGAAGAAGGTACCTGCCTCCGCTGCTGGCCCAAGTAACAAGTGAAGGTCTCGCTCCAATTGACGCAAAGGGGGAGATTGTTGGGCTGAAGATTTGTTTGAAGATTGCGTCATTTGGGCTCGGCTGTTAGTTCATTATTTTTGTACTCCGGTTTTGGGCCTGTCCATACCGTGAGCTTTCTAGGTTACTATATAAGTATATGCTTGCATGCATATTAGGTTAATGATTTTAACGATTGATCTAGAGCATAACGATAGTATTTACAGTTTTCTTTGATCGTTCTTGTAACCTACCAATCCTCTACAGTTGATGTTCTTAATCGAGCTCTTCTGAGGATTTTGTTTTAATCATTCGACACGATTGATTCACTCTTGCCTTATTCTTATTTTCGTGTTCTTGCTGTTTTATAATTAATTACCTGTTTAAGATCTAATCGATCTTCATTGATTAAAGTTTTAATCTCATCAACTCTCGATGATGGGAGTCAGCTACTAAGTGAATATGACGATATTCAGGAGGTAGACGGCTGGAATCATTAGGAGTTCTTCAGCAGCTAATGTCAGGGAAGTGTGAGCACCTAGGAAGAGCCTAAGGGGTGACCGTGGGCAGATGAGTATGCTGATAGGGTAGAGCTTTTCTCTAGGGAGCGGACACATGTAACGAGATGGACGAACGATAAAGTTGAGTAGCTACTTAGGAAATCTGGGATGGTCCATGTGGAATGTACGGGTAGATGTGGCAGGTAGTATGGGCCCGTAATACTGAAAGCAGAGGACCCATACTTGATGCAGGGAGTATTCTGGAGATTTTAAGTAGTCGATTGAGAAGTGATGTCATGGTTCAAGTACCATGATTGGTAGCAGATTAAGAGGTGAAGTCATGGTTTGAGTACCATGATTGGTAGTAGATTGAGAAGTGATGTCATGGTTCGAGTGCCATGATTGGTAGCAGGTTGAGAAGTGATTTCATGGTTCGAGTACCATGATTGGCAGCAGGTTGATAAGTGATGTCACGATTCAAGTACCATGCTTTGCAGCGGATTAAGAAGAGATGACATGGTTCGAGCACCATGATTTATATCAGACCGAGAGGTGGCCACTTGGTTCGAGTACCATGACCATGGTCGGTGGTTAGTGTTACCGGTTCTACCAGTTATTCCGTTATGTTTGGTTACACTGAGATCAAATATGAAAGGGTATGGGTCCAGAGGGCCAATTTGAATGAATTTCAATGGAGCATACCTTGAGAGGGAAATCGAGTTAGTTCTCGAGGAATTTTTGGTGAGATGTCATTTGGAGTCGCAAGACTCAAGGATAAGTAGAGGTGGTGTTTTTTTTAGATTGCGGTATGAGCTGAGCAGTCGACCGATAACAGAGATGCCACTTTCTGTGAACAGAGTTGTGCTATTTTCTGTGAGAAGCAGGAGGGATATTGAGCTTCCGGTTTCAGAGTTGGAGGTAGACGCGGTGGGGTAGCAAGGGGTTGCGACCTTTTCACTAGAGTATTTGGGCAGTATGTTTGCTACGAGGTATTCTTATCCCATGAGAGAATCATTAGTGGGACTAAGATGGATAAGAACAAAGAGGTGCTTTATTGAGGGTTATGTATTATTTTTTTGGCAGTTCCCGGTGGCTAAGAGAAGTATATCGGGGTGGTGGCCCCCGTGGTCTACGTTGTGTATCGACAATGAGAGTGAGGTCTATTGGTTTTATGAGTATTTCCGATTTGGGAAAACGGGTCAAGGTGTCCGAGTCGAGGTGTGTGATTGTGCATCATTTTCTGGACCGAGAGTCAGATTTAATTCGAAGCAATAAGGTACCCGACGGTGTGTCGGTTTGAGGCTTCGAGATGAATAAAGGCAGTCACGCTGGGAGGATTCTGATATTTTTGGTCAAAGTTGAGATATGTAGAGTTTCTTGGTTTCCATCGGGAAGATCATTAAAGCGATTACGTGACACATTCCAAGAGTCAAGTGTGAGATACCTGGTGAAACAGTCTATGGAATAGATTGTTGGTATACCAATTGGTGATGGTTCGAACCCTGTGTGGGGGAGAACTGGGTATTCTATTGAGAGGACCAACAATCCGTTAAAGTGTGGTTATAGGATTGGTTATGAAGATTTGCGGTGCGGACACATGAAACTTGGGTATTTGGTGAAATAGGTGAAGTTCGATGCAAGATGATGTATGTGTATGTGCTTACGAAAGGGTGAGTGAATCCACGACGGTTGGTCGTTGGTCAGAGAATTTGTTATGGCTAGGGATTTTTTTTTTAGATTTGCAAATGTTGAGTTCGAGGAGATTGGGTCGATGAGTTCAGGGTGCAATAGCTGAGATTTGCAGGTATAGGTATAGATTGTGATCTATACTTCAGGACGGGCAACTGTGGATCTGTCAACCAATTTCAGAGTCGGAATGAGTAGTTTCGCTGGGTGGTGATTAGTAGAGGATGCAACTTCGGAATTTAGTCAACGTGTTTTCAGTCAGTGATCTTTCCTTCGTGTTTCAACGTGTCAGATGAGAATATTTTGAGGTTCCGAGTGCTTGAGTTGAAGAGGGTACCAGGGTACTGCGGGGAGCCGAAGTACTAACTAGTTAGCAAGAGAGTGTCGTGATACTGCGGGGAGCCGCAGTATTCGCTGGTTAGCAAGAGATTGTGGTTATACTGCGGGGAGCCGTAGTATCTACCAGCCAGCGAGATGATGTGGTGATACTGCGGGGAGCCGTAGTATTTGCCAAGAAGTGAGGGAGCATTGTGAAACTGCGTGGAGCTGTAGCTTTCACTGGTCAGTGAGAGAGCGTTGTGGAACTGTGGGGAGCCGTAGTTTTCACTAGCCAGAGCATGACGCAGAGGAGTTCCTAGGCTTGGGTAGCCTTATCAGTGAGTCTATGGGAATCTGGTAGACAAGACATGGGTGAGACTGGGGTCTCCCTAATGGTCGGGAGTCGTTGTATTCTGATTTAAGGTGTGGTTATCGCATTCAGAAGGGATTGGATGTAGTGATGTACGCGAAAGTTGCGAGTCATGGATTATGAGTTGAGAGCTTCATTGGGACAAGTGATTCCAATTTCGCGTCGAGCCAGACTCTTGAGTTTGATTTGGCTCTAGTGGTGTAATGTAAAGGCAAGATGAGATTCCGAGCTTAGAGGTGGGTTCCTTTTGAGGGGTATTGTGTGTTATCTGATGTTTTAGACCTATGTGGGTCAGTTTGTTTGTATGGGACGGAACACGAGATGTATGAAGCTAATGAGTAGTAAACGACAGGGTTTGAGGGTGAGACAATTTCAGTTGGGATTGTAGTATTCGCTTCGGATAAAGCGAACTTTGTGACTTGTGTGTCACGATGGGCCGAGATAGTTATTGTGAGAAGGAAGCCGGTAAGTCGTTTTATTGGGTGTGCAGTGGGTAGCCCTTGAAGGTCAAACTGTAGGTTCGGGAGTTGACCTGGCGTTTAGTGTCGGATGGAACATTTGAGAGGAATTAGGGCTTATGATTTAGGGTGCCAGAGGATCATTTCGAGCCGGCTTAACCGCTTTCTTGTGTCTGAGGATAGAGTTTTGTGGATCATTCCTTCAGAAGAGTTATGATAATTGTTCAGGTAGTGGGTCCTTAGCGGGATATGACCTTTCCATCCCTTTTGAGTTGCGACCGGGATCGATTAGTGTAACGCCCGGGTTTCAGGGCTAAGCATTTTTGTCAATGTAATAGTCTAGGTCAACTATTGTAACTCTTTTTGAAGTAGTAAAAATGAAATATTTGAGTATTATGTGAATTATGTGTGTTATGTGTTTATTATTTAATTATAAATGTATATATAATAGAGAATAAAAATAAGCGTCAAAATTAAAGTATGATATTAGCCCTATATCTCTACATAAAGTTGTAGAATATGTCTCAAGGTTTCCGTACATATAAGGAACGTCGAAATCCGAGTTATAACGAAGAAGTTATGACCCGTCGAAGTTTTGCGACAGAACCGACACGATACCGGGAAGCGTAAATAGTGAATTTACGATAGAGCGAGATTTAGACTTAGTGATCTAAACGAAAGTCATAGAATATGTTAAACTAAGAACATCGATAAAAAGAACGCCCAAATCTGACTTCGTATGAAGAAGTTATGATTTTTCGAAGTTTCGGAATAGCAGTGTACAACCCGAAATTCGAATATTAGATCGAGTGATTTTTAGCCGACACAACCTAAACGAGAATCGAAGATCTCGTTATTAGTAGCGTAACGATAAAAAGACAGACGATCATGGACATCGGATAAAGAAGTTATGAGATTTTAATGGACCAATCCTGTCCCGGCCTGTTAAAAATATAACTTTAAAAATAAAGTCAAAATTAGTCGACGGAGTCTAAACGAAAGTTGTAGAGTACGTCTCCACCTACGCGTGGATATAAAGAACGTCAAAAACGGAGTTCGTATGAACGAGTTACAAATTATAATAGCATATTTACGTATTAAAATAAAGTATAAATCATGTATACGTACACACACACACACACACACACACACATATATATATATATATATATATATATATATATATATATATATATATATATATATATATATATATATATATATATATATCATTAGAAAGGTATCGACGATTCGGTCATTATACACTACTAGAAAAAAGGCCTTTTACGACGCTCATTGCGCGTCGTAAAACGCTCAGACGACGCGCAAATGCGCGTCAAGGAAGGCTCTGTCATAAAGAGAGATGGCGCGCTTTTGCGCGTCGTCTATAGACGACGCGCATTTATGACGCGCATTTATGACGCGCATTTACGACGCGCGGTTATGACACGCATTGCGTATCAAGGAAGGCCCTGTCATAAAGGAAGACGACACGCATTTGCATGTCGTAACCTTACGACGCGCGTGTTTATGACACGCAATGCGTATCAAGGAAGCACCAGTCAAGAAAGACCATGTCATAAATGAAGACGACATACATTTTTGCGTATCGTAATTTTAATTTTTTTTTTTAAAAAAAATATATTTATATATTTATTAATTTATAAATTAAATTTGCATTTAATCTCTCATAATAGAAATAAAATACCATATACAAAAAATACAATCCATTGCATAATATAAAATAAAATACCATATACAAAAAATACAATCCATTGCATTTAATTTGTATGTATAACAAAGACACATGTGTTAAACTTGTTACCATTAACATCTAATCGTATGGACTCGAGTGTTAAACTAGTTACCATTAATATCTGATTCATAAGTCCTTTCAACAAGATTGTTACCTGCATAAATGAAAACAAACAGGAACATTAACAGCCCAGCTATGAACAATATTGTTACCTACATAAGTTACTAAGAGACTTATATACTCAGCTGGTTTGTAATATGGCACTAAGAAGCCAAGAATTGTTTGTGTTTTTCCTGCTCCTGGTGGATCCTACATAGACAAAAGGTAAGAATTAACATTTTCAAAGTAAATATAAGAAAAGGGCATTATAGTAATTACCTCCATGCAATACTCAATGTTCTTCTGGATAAGATGATTTAGAATCTCTGGTACATATCATAAGGATCCCAAAATCATATAGTTGGTTATTGTTTAATTGTTTAATTTATAACATTTTTCCCAGGATACTTGGGTCCACAACTTCAACCAAATTATCTGAGTTTAGCAACAAGATGTACTCTTTACCCTGAAAAGCATGATTGAGGTAATCTTGTTAAGTCTTATAAATTTAAAATGTTAATATAAAAAAATAAAAAAATGGACAGCTGGCTTTACTTGTAATAATAATTCATCAATTTTGCCACTCTTCTTCAAGGAGAGCAAAGCCTCCTACTGATCAAAAGCATACCTTTTTGCAAAAGGAAGAATTAAAAATAATTATACCATGTAGATATATAAATCAAGAATGAAGGTGCATTTGATGTCTCTATTGGCCTAGGGAAAACAACTGTTACCATGATTCCCTTTTGGTAAAACTGAAATAATAAGTGTGATTATCATAATTGTAAACTTTTTGATTTTTTATTTAAACATTATACCCTTTCCAAAGAAGAGTTGGGAGTATGTTTCTATTCTAGATTAAATAAACCATCTAGTTAATGAAATGAAATGATCATTTTACCCTTTCCAAAGAAGAGTTGGGAGGAAAGAAAAAAGAAGGGAAAACAAGCATAGAATTAGTGTTTTAATACATTAAGCCTGAATTTTTTTTGGCTTAACCCATCAAATCATTTTGTGTAGAATAAATCAAGATTAAGTTCTTAACCCATTAAGCCCATTAAGTAAAAAAAAAAAACAACCCCTTAATCTAATAATATATATAGTATGTAAATCGATGTTTCTTTTTCATTTCTTGTATCTAATAATATATTAATATATACCTATGTATTAATAATTTGGATATAATGAACAATTTAGAATTAAATTCGATTTTGAGCAAGAAAATGACCTTCCTTGGGGACGTGTAGTTTTTTCACTATTGTCCTTTGGTAAGCCTGTTTCTTCATCATCATCCTCTGAGATAAGAAAACAAGGATCATGAGTTAACAAATACTAAAGCTTCATCACGATTACAAATTAGTTACTTAAGTATATATACGTTCATCATGTTTTGTTTGTGTTGCTTGCTGTCAAAATATACATGAAATTTTGATTAATAAGATAATTTATGTTAATAAACTTAAAAAAAGAGAGAGAACAGGCTCAGGTGAAGAAAATTGAAGAACTTACCACTTTCAACTTTTTGAGAATATTATCAACCTGTGTAGTATCAAATCCCCATTCGTTTGGCTTATCTAAACCAACACCTGTTTTGCATTCAAGTTAGTGGCAAAAAAAACAAAAAAAAAACTTCATTTATACTTTCATACTGTGAGAGTGTGAGGCAAAATCACAAAGCAGAGACTGAAAAAAATGCTAGCCAGCATGTCTAACATTGTGCTTATTAAAAGAAATGACTTCAGTCAAAACCATGGAAGATAGACAAAGATCTTGTAAATGATGTAATGCGTCGTCTTTATACAAATTTACCTGAACATAAATGATGACCACTTGAAGCATATCTTTTGGAAGATAACCAGTCACCCAATAGATAGTTGTTTTCGCATTTCTTAGATCTTTTTTGTAAACCCAACAAAATAATAAATATACAACTAATAAAAATAATAATCAGTTGCAGCTTGGTATACCTTTTTACATGCAGTTATCGGATCATCTGAATAAAATGGAGGTTATCCAACAAGCATCTCATACATTATTGCACCTAGTGACCACCTGCAACAATAGTAATAGTTAAAAACAATCATGAAATAAAAGAAAATGACAAAAATATCCTCAGCAAATAGTAATACAACACTAACAGCAAATAGTAATACAACACTAAAAAAATCAGACCAACAATCGTGAAGTCCATGTCATGTAGTAAAAAAGAAACTGTATTACAGGGGCTAAAAAAACAGACCAACAAATAATATTAGAAGATTGCAGCAAACGTGGGTCTGGGATCCTAATCAGACCATACCTACAAGTTTATTTCTTCTAACTCATCAAACATGGAACAAAAGGAAAGGCATCACGTTCTCGTTTTTATTAATAAGGCGTACCAACAAAGAAATTTTCCCAGAAAGTCATTTGTCCCCTGTTCTACTTCCGTTCTCCCCTGTTAATCTGTATTTTTTTCATCTTCTGTACGTTGGTAATTTCCAGATTATCTTCTTACAGGAGCTAGTCGCACTCTAGGGTTTGTATTACTGAAACTCAAAGGCCTAGAAGATAAATTGTAAATTATCGAATTGATCCTCACAGGCATCAATATTTGGTAACCCTTATCAAATTAGAAGTCACAATATAAAGAAAAAGGATAAATTAAAGGGATAAATATTGAAAACATAAAGATACATGTGAATATAATCAAATGAAGCAGTTCTCACTTCATAAAACATATGTAAGAGGTGCTAAAGACTTAATAATATCTGGGGAATTTCATCGAACACTTGGTGTTCGTCTAAAAACCATGGAAAGACAAAGGTAAATTGCAGAAATCAAACACATAAATAAAAAAAATGGAGTATAGGAGTTGATAATTCGTTGAAATATGAACAAAAACAGAAACAATAGAGATGCACAATGGATTAACATAATAAATCGAGAAGTAAAAAAAACAGATGAACATAAATCGATTTAGGGATGGAAGTTACCACTATGAAGGCCTGAACATGTTTACTCCTTTCTCTCTCTCTCTCTCTCTCTCTCTCTTCTCGTTAAGCTGCTGGCGAGACTTGGTTGGCGACCCCTTTGGCGGAAGATAGCGGGAGGTGTTTAGCGCCCTTAGCGACCCATGACGACCTTCCTAACGACGCCCACTCCTTTGAGCCTGATAATCATATCGAGAGTGCTAGATTCAGATTCGCTTTCTATTCAAAATGTCCAATTTTTTTGCTGGATACGGTCCAAATTTTTACATAGGAGCCACCAAATCATTCAAAACTAGAAAAAGATATGTGAAGAAATGAAAAAATAAAAGCATTACCTAGGTCTCTAACGCAGAAGTTTCAAAGGTGATGACGAGATGTAATCGGGAAGTTAATGGAGCAAAGTTACAGTTCTTCGTTGTGTGTTTTTCGATTAATCTTTGGGGAATCTGAAACAAACGAGAATCAAGATTTGCATTCCTAATATTTAGACTTGAGAGTATAATTAGGGCTTTTTCTAACAATTTCAACATCGAGTGGGAGATATGGTGGTTCCAGTAGGTAGAAGTAAGTGGGGGAAGAAGTAGGCAGCAGTTAATGTCGGGAGGGGGAAAGAAGGAGCATCCATAATTTGGGCAAGAGGGAAAGGAGAAAAAAAAAGGAAGGCGGGGTTTTTAATTTTTTCAGAATTTCATTTCCCCCCACTGTTAAAGGATGGAACGCGCGTTCCATTAAAAATTATAAAGCGACATCCTTAGACAACGCGCATTTTATTATAGGTGCCCTCCGTGTTTTTTTTTTTTTTTTATTTTTTATTTTTTATTTTTTATTAGACACTAATTTAAGGGCACACAATAATGCGTGTCCTCTATTGTTAAATTTTTTGAAGAGATGATACTTTTTTAATGTCACTCTCTTTTGCGTAACATAAATCAACGAGTGTCGTGGTTTGCGCGTCGTAAAAGGGTCTTTTTCTTGTAGTGATAAGACTAATGTTGAGTTCTTTCGACACTAGTTTAGTACAAATATCATTAAATCCATTTAAAATAGTATTATAGAGGGGTGTTTAGTTGTTTATATAACTAAAAGGTCATTAAGTAATTGTGGAGGGTAGTTTTTGAAAATTCAATTAGTATAAATAAGAGCCTTGGGCTCTCATATTTCTTGCACCATTCTCTTGATTCAAGAGTCTTTCTCTCCTTATCCCCCGAGCATTTCGGTCCCTCGTGATTCGACTTCTCTTTCTATAGTTTAGTATAGTAAGGTGAGCGCTGAAGCGCTGCACGAATCTTTCTTAGAAAGATTCAGCGACGAAGTTTTGCCCCTGCAGAGCCCGACTCCTAGCTAAAACCCCCTTATAAGTAGGTTATGCTAACCTTATTTTAATATAGCTTATATTTAAAATTAGTATTGTTATTATGAACTTATAATAAATATTTGAGTTGTTATTATAACTTATATAAGTGTCATTATAATATTTTTTTAACTACTCGCGGTACGGGGAATCTGGTTTAAAGGGCCACATAGGGTTGTTGGATTTCAGAAGTGATATATGCCAAAATGGTCCTGCCCTCCGGTGTTTTATGTCTGGCCCCTGTCTGTACATAGTGGTTGGAAAATATTGTTTAACGCTTATATAATAATAATAATAATAATAATAATAAGACTAATAGTTGGTCACGGTAAATATTAGACTAAAATTTAGCGACAATAATGCTAGGTTTCGTCGAAGGAAAATAGAATCGTTAGAAGGAAGCGCTGCCCGATTTTGGAATCATCACTTTAACAAGTGAGTGCATAGTTACTTTCAGCTTACACATAGATATGAAGTATTTTATATAAATTGCGTGCTATGTGTGCATATTATCTGAATACTTGCTATCTATGCTGGATGAACGTTTTATACATGTTTTCAATGATTTAAATTGTATATGTATTTTATATCTACAAAATGTGTTCGGTAAAACATGGGTAGATGTAATAGTTGCTGTGTGACAAGATAAAACGATGATAGGCCTCGGTATAGATGTTATTGATGATCCAGTCATCTAGCAGAGTATAGATGACGACCACGGACTATTCTAGACAGTCCAGTGGAACACTAGCAAGCTCGCAACCTGTAGGTGTTTATTCGAACTGTGTGTTTATTTGAACTGTGTGCTTGCCAGATGTACTCCATCCCCCACATGGTTGCCTTAAGGACATTTATTGCTGAGGAATCCCCTTAGCAGTAGTGTCCATCCCGATGATAATCCTTAGGATAGGTCCCTTATGATAGATGCTTAGGGACGTAATGTGAGGATAACGGGAACGGGTAATCGAGTTTGTTTAATTTAATGAAGTTAATAAACTTATTTATTGTGGGTTGAAAACCCTATGTGCTCACCAGGCTCCCAAGCCTGACCCACTCAGTTTTATGTATTACAGGTAGTGGCGCTTGAGCATAGTTATGATGTTTGGACGAGGGATTACGGATATAGGCCTGTAGATATGAAATAATGTAGTAAGGCTTATATTATACTGTTTATGCTTTTGATCTGTACGAACATGACATCCCAAGTCTTTTAATGAAATACATTTCTATGGAAATGCTTTTGATAAACCTTTATCATATTTTGTTTTGGGACAAATTCCGCAACACTTTTATTTAAAATGTTACTCTGATTTTTAAACAAAGCATAAACAAACCGGTCTTTTCTGGCCGTGATTTTGGGGATGTCACAGTTGGTATCAGAGCATTAGTTTAAGCGAACTAGGAATATGGATTTATTTCTAGACTTAAACTTAGAATGCTAAGCGATGATTGTGAGGTGTGAGCACTAGAATATTTTAGGAATTATGCCTAAAATGCTTTTATGTGCTAAATGTTTTGTGCCTGATATGTTATTATTTGTTCGGATCTATGGTCTGTTGCCGACCGGATCTAGAAACCTTATGTGTTTAGGATTCTAAACGTACGACTACGATATTAGAACTAGCATGTAAACGTTTCGGGGTGATAAGGACAATTTGAACATCAATCCTAAATAAAGATCTAAATTCACCTTATTCGGTGTATAAATCAAGATGGAAAGGACCCGTAGCGGAAACGTGAATGCAAATGGGAACAGAAACCAACCCCCAGTGATTGAGCAAATATCGGTGATGGAAGCCGCTGCTGAGCCAGTCACAATGGCCGGAGTGCAAGCGATGATCCAAGCGATGTTGGATCGTCAAATGGATGAAACTAGACGTTTGCTCCAGCAAAATCGAGAGGAAGCCACTATTCAGATCGAACATCCCGAGTTGAACGAAGGGCAGACTGAGGAAGGAGACTACAGTGGAACTATTGGTCAAGTCAACCCGCCAATAGTTCAACAAAATAACCAAGATGATGGATTCGAGAGAAATGGTTGCAAGTACAAGGATTTTCAGACTTGCAAGCCATCAACTTTCACGGGAAAGGAAGATCCAATCGGAGTCATGGATTGGATCTCGGAGATGGAGTTAACTTTCATGACATGCGGTTGCAGAGGGAAGCAACAGGCCACGTTTGAAGTACGTCAGTTTCGGGGAGGCGCTGTACGTTGGTGGAATACCTTAGGGAAGACTTTAAGCCCTAACAAGCCCCTGCAACTGACATGGGCAGAATTTCTAGTGCAATTCAAACGAAAGTACTGCTCAGCTCAAAACCTGCTCGAGCTAGAGAACCAGTTTCTAACCCTGAAGAAGGGGAGCATGTCAATCGATGAATACACAAACAACTTCACAGAAAAAGATGGAATTTTCCTTGCGTCTTGTTCCGGATGAGCTGACGAAAATTGATAAGTACGCAAAGGGATTACCCTGGGAGTACGCGGTGCCAGTACGTCAGGCACCTACTTTGGAGGCAGCTATCTAGGCTGCCAAGTCTATGGAGGATATGATTAAGGGAAGAGCTTCCAGCAAAGTCGAGGTTGGCGAGAAGCGGAAATTTGAAGGGTCTGCTAAACCCAACAAAAAGAAGAGCAAGTTCGGTTCAAAGAAGTTCGGGGGAGGAAATGAATTTAAATGGTGCGAGAAGTGCAAGAAGAAGCACTCGGGAAAAATGTGATGAGGAAGTAACCTGCTACAAGAGTGGGAAAACGGGGCACTATGCCAATGAGTGCACCACCAACAAGAGGGTGTGCTATGAGTGCCGTGAAGAAGGGCATATTGCCAAGGATTGCGCAAAGAAGAAAGATGCGGGAAGGCCCAACGTTCCACCGAAGCCAAAGGCGAGAGCCTTCCAGATGACGCTCGAGGCTGCAAAGGAGGCAGCAGACGTCGCTTCAGGTACCTTTCTTGTAAATGGTTTGCCTGCAAATATACTATTTGATTCCGGAGCCAAATACTCCTTTGTGTCGCATAAATTTGGTGGGAAATTAGCATTACCTATAGAAAAACTTGATAATGCCCTGATTGTAGAAGTTGCCAGTGGCAAATTCGTACCTGTTAGTAATCGTATTAGGAACATCGTCATTGACTTAAACGGAAACAAATTCCATGAGGAGCTATTACCCATAGAGTTAAACGGTTTCGACATCGTTTTGGGTATGGATTGGCTTAGCGCCAACGATGCCGATATATTATGCCGAAAGAAGATAGTTAGGATAAACCCACCCAGAAAGGAATCATTTATGGTGTACGGGGATAAACGCAGAGTGAATTCTGGAATCATCTCCCTGATGAAAGCCAGGAAATGTTTGTCCAAAGGATGTGCATCGTACTTGGCATTGGTAATCGATGCTAAGAAGGAAAAGAAAGAGGTGCAGAATATACCGGTTGTGTGCGATTATCCGGAAGTCTTTCCCAAAGATCTTCCCGGATTACCACCTGATAGACAAGTGGAGTTTCGTATAGACTTGTTACCAGGAACGACACCGATAGCAAAGGCACCATACCGATTAGCACCGACAGAGATGAAGGAGCTTATGACGCAACTTCAGGAGCTGTTGGACAACGATTTCATTCGACCTAGTTCATCACCCTGGGGAGCTCCGGTGTTATTCGTGAAGAAGAAGGACGGAAGCATGAGAATGTGTATAGACTACCGAGAGCTGAACAAGGCAACGATGAAGAACAAGTATCCATTGCCGAGGATTGACGACCTATTCGATCAGCTGCAAGGTTCGAGCTACTTCTCAAAGATCGATCTTAGGTCAATATATCATCAGCTGAAGGTGAGAGAGCAGGATATTGAGAAGACTGCATTCAGAACAAGATATGGACACTACGAGTTCTTAGTTATGTCGTTCGGACTAACCAATGCTCCAACAGCATTCATGGATTTGATGAACAGGGTTTGTAAACCATTCCTCGATAAATCCGTGATAGTATTCATTGACGACATTCTCATCTACTCGAAAAGCCAGGAGGAGCATGGTAAGCATCTACGAGAAGTGTTGGAAGTATTAAAGAAGGAGAAGCTTTATGCTAAGTTCTCCAAATGCGACTTTTGGATACGGGAAGTCCAATTCTTGGGTCATGTTGTTAACCAGGAGGGAATAATGGTTGACCCCACAAAGATCGAGGTTGTGATGAAGTGGGAACGTCCAAAGAGTCCCACGGAGATCCGAATCTTTCTAGGATTAGCCGGATATTATCGACGATTTATCCAAGGCTTTTCTTCGATAGCTGCTCCATTAACAGCGTTGACCCACAAAGGAGCTACGTATACGTGGAGTAAGAAGCATGATGAGGCATTCGAGAAGCTAAGGAAGAAGTTATGTGAAGCACCGATACTTTCTCTACCCGATGGAGTTGAGGATTTTGCAGTTTATAGTGATGCATCTGGAGTCGGGTTGGGTTGTGTTCTGACCCAAAGAGAAAAGGTGATAGCATACGCATCTCGACAATTGAAAGAGCACGAAAAGAACTATCCCACTCATGATCTGGAGTTGGCAGCGGTAGTATTTGCCTTAAAGTCATGGAGACATTACCTCTACGGCACAAAGTGCAAGTTCTTCATTGATCATAAGAGTCTCCAGTATCTCTTTAATCAGAAGGAGTTGAACATGAGGCAACGACGCTGGCTAGAACTAGTCAAGGACTACAACTGTGAGATACTTTACCACCCAGGTAAAGCAAATATTGTTGCTGATGCTCTCAGTCGGAAAGTCAATCTTGAAAGGAAAAGGCCAAGAGCGTTAAGAATTGAAGTCATCTCGACGATTGTGGAAAGTATCAGAAAAGCTCAAGAAGAAGCTTTAGAGCAGAATGATTGAAAGGAAGAACGTTTGAGCAAAATGTTAGTGTTCGGTACAAACAGTCGAGGACTGAAGGTATTCTAAGATCGAATTTGGGTACCTAAGACGGGAGGAATAAGAGACCTTCTGATGGAGGAAGCACATAAGACCATGTACTCAATTCATCCCGGTAGCACTAAAATGTATAGGGACCTAAAACCCTACTACTGGTGGCCGACAATGAAGCTCGATGTTGCGAAGTATGTGGCCGAGTGTGTGACATGTGCGAGAGTCAAGGCACATCATCAAAAACCGTATGGGAGTTTAGAACCTTTACCTGTACCAATGGGTAAATGGGAAGACATCACCATGGATTTTTTGACTAAACCGCCCAGGACGAAGAACAGACACGATATGATTTGGGTGGTCGTGGATCGTTTCACCAAGAGTGCACACTTCATAGCAGCCAACGAGAAGTGGTCTATGGAAAAGCTCGCAAATGCTTACGTGAAGGAAATTGTAAGACTTCACGGTGTCCCTCTTACGATTGTGTCAGATCGTGATAGTCGTTTCACGGCGAGGTTTTGGAGGAGTCTGCAAGAGGAGTTAGGTATAAAGTTATGTTTGAGTACTGCTTACCATCCGCAAACTGATGGTCAGAGCGAAAGAACGATTCAGACATTGGAAGATATGCTGAGAGCATGTACCCTCGAATTCCAAGGGAATTGGGACGAGCACTTACCTTTGGTAGAATTCTCCTACAACAATAGTTTTCACTCGAGCATCAAGATGACACCTTACCAAGCCTTGTATGGACAGAAGTGTCGTACGCCGTCTTGTTGGCTTGAAGCCGGAGAGAAGCAGTTTATAGGCCCCGAGATAGTCCATGAGACTGCTGAGAAGTTGAATGTGATTAGGGAAAGGATGTTAGCAGCCCAGGATCGTCAGAAGAGCTATGCTGACAAGAAAAGACGACCGATAACCTTCGAAGTTGGGGATTCCGTTTTGCTTAATGTCTCACCGTGGAAGGGACTTATACGATTTGGGAAATGAGGAAAGTTGACTCCAAGGTTTATTGGACCGTTCAAAGTTCTTCAGAAGATTGGGAACCAAGCTTAGAAGCTGGAATTGCCCGAAGAACTCAATGGTATTCATAACACCTTCCATGTGTGTTATTTGAGGAAATTCACGGGAGATGTTCCCGACATAATTCTGATCTCAGAGTTAAGGATGGATGAGAACAAAAGGCTGATCGAAGAGCCTGAGGCAATTGTTGACCGTAAGACCAAGAAGTTACGACGCAAGATGGTCGACTTAGTGCTAGTCCGATGGAAACATTCGAATGGGCCAAATCTCACTTGGGAAACAGAGGATGACATGAGGAGTCGCTATCCACATCTGTTTGCTGATGCATGATTCCGGGACGGAATCATCCTAACGAGGAGAGAATTGTAACGCCCGGGTTTCAGGGCTAAGCATTTTTGTCAATGTAATAGTCTAGGTCAACTATTGTAACTCTTTTTGAAGTAGTAAAAATGAAATATTTGAGTATTATGTGAATTATGTGTGTTATGTGTTTATTATTTAATTATAAATGTATAATTAATAGAGAATAAAAATAAGCGTTAAAATTAAAGTATGATATTAGCCCTATATCTCTACATAAAGTTGTAGAATATGTCTGAAGGTTTCCGTACATATAAGGAACGTCGAAATCCGAGTTATAACGAAGAAGTTATGACCCGTCGAAGTTTTGCGACAGAACCGACACGATACCGGGAAGCGTAAATAGTGAATTTACGATAGAGCGAGATTTAGACTTAGCGATCTAAACGAAAGTCATAGAATATGTTAAACTAAGAACATCGATAAAAAGAACGCCCAAATCTGACTTCGTATGAAGAAGTTATGATTTTTCGAAGTTTCGGAATAGCAGTGTACAACCCGAAATTCGAATATTAGATCGAGTGATTTTTAGCCGACACAACCTAAACAATAATCGAAGATCTCGTTATTAGTAGCGTAACGATAAAAAGACAGACGAAAATGGACATCGGATAAAGAAGTTATGAGATTTTAATGGACCAATCCTGTCCCGGCCTGTTAAAAATATAACTTTAAAAATAAAGTCAAAATTAGCCGACGGAGTCTAAAAGAAAGTTGTAGAGTACGTCTCCACCTACGCATGGATATAAAGAACGTCAAAAACGGAGTTCATATGAACGCGTTACAAATTATAATAGCATATTTACGTATGAAAATAAAGTATAAATCATGTATACGTACACACATATATACATATGTATATATCATTAGAAAGGTATCGACGATGCGGTCATTATAAGACTAATGTTGTGTTCTTTCGACATTAGTTTATTACAAATATCATTAAATCCATTTAAAATAGTATTATAGATGGGTGTTTAGTTGTTTATATAACTAAAAGGTCATTAAGTAATTGTGGAGGGTAGTTTTTGAAAATTCAATTAGTATAAATAAGAGTCTTGGGCTCTCATATTTCTTGCACCATTCTCTTGATTCAAGAGTCTTTCTCTCCTTATCCCCCGAGCATTTCGGTCCCTCGTGATTCGACTTCTCTTTCTATAGTTTAGTATAGTAAGGTGAGCGCTGAAGCGCTGCACGAATCTTTCTTAGAAAGATTCAGCGACGAAGTTTTGCCCCTGCAGAGCCCGACTCCTAGCTAAAACCCCCTTGTAAGTAGGTTATGCTAACCTTATTTTAATATAGCTTATATTTAAAATTAGTATTGTTATTATGAACTTATAATAAATATTTGAGCTATTATTATAACTTATATAAGTGTCATTATAATATTTTTTTAACTACTCGCGGTACGGGGAATCTGGTTTAAAGGGCCGCATAGGGTTGTTGGATTTCAGAAGTGCTATATGCCAAAATGGTCCTACCCTCCGGTGTTTTATGTCTGGCCCTGTTTGTACATAGTGGTTGGAAAATATTGTTTAACGCTTATATAATAATAATAATAATACTAAGACTAATAGTTGGTCACGGTAAATATTAGACTAAAATTTAGCGATAATAATGCTTGGTTTCGTCGAAGGAAAATAGAATCGTTAGACGCAAGCGCTGCCCGATTTTGGAATCATCACTTTAACAAGTGAGTGCATAGTTACTTTCAGCTTACACATAGATATGAAGTATTTTATATAAATTACGTGCTATGTGTGCATATTATCTGAATACTTGCTATCTATGCTGGATGAACGTTTTATACATGTTTTCAATGATTTAAACTATATATGTATTTTATATCTACAAAATGTGTTGGGTAAAACATGGGTAGATGTAATAGTTGCTGTGTGACAAGATAAAACGATGAGAGGCCTCGTTATAGATGTTATTGATGATCCAGTCATCTAGCAGAGTATAGATGACGACCACAGACTATTCTAGACAGTCCAGTGGAGCACTAGCAGGCTCGCAACCTGTAGGTGTTTATTCGAATTGTGTGTTTATTTGAACTGTGTGCTTGCCAGATGTACTCCATCCCCCACATGGTTGCCTTAAGGACATTTATTGCTGAGGAATCCCCTTAGCAGTAGTGTCCGTCCCGATGATAATCCTTAGGATAGGTCCCTTATGATAGATGCTTAGGGACGTAATGTGAGGATAACGGGAACGGGTAATCGGGTTTGTTTAATTTGATGAAGTTAATAAACTTATTTATTGTGGGTTGAAAACCCTATGTGTTCACCAAGCTCCCAAGCCTGACCCACTCAGTTTTATGTATTACAGGTAGTGGCGCTTGAGCATGGTTATGATGTTTGGACGAGGGATTACGGATATAGTCCTGTAGATATGAAATAATGTAGTAAGGCTTATATTGTACTGTCTATGCTTTTGATCTGTACGAACATGACATCTCAAGTCTTTTAATGAAATACATTTCTATGGAAAGGATTTTGATAAATCTTTATCATATTTTGTTTTGGGACAAATTCCGCAACACTTTTATTTAAAATGTTACTCTGATTTTTAAACAAAGCATAAACAAACCGGTCTTTTCTGGCCGTGATTCTGGGGATGTCACAATTAGAGAATCAGAATTAGTAGAGTATTCTTAGAGTATGTTATTCGATGAGCGATTAACATGATGATATTGCGAGGGTGGTCTGGCAGGGAGACAGACCAGTAGAGTTTTCAAGTTCTGGAGAGGCAGATTGCGTACGGCAACGGCAGAAGAGTCTGTCCTTCTTTGGGGTCGGGAGTTCCTGTTGGATTTAAGTGTTTTTGGAAGAGATCGTTGTATGATATGGGGTTCTTTCGATGGTTCTTCCTGAATCATTGGGTTCGACCTATGTCTTGATAAGGAGCAATTTCGAGGGCGAAATCTATTTCAAGTGGGGGAGAATTGTAACACCCTATTCTGGATTATTTTGTGATTTAAGGCCCGTGGTCCTTAATCCGAGTATGAGAAGGTTTTGAGGCATTGAAAGAGAAAGGTTATGCCCTTTTGGGATGTAGGTGAGGTAGGTTGTGTGATAAAAGAGTTCGATTTGTGCTTTAGAACCCAAATGTATTGTTAAGGCGTTGGTTCGGGCTTTTCATGAATTTTGGATTTGAGTTCGAGCGGGATTCAGGAGGAATAAAGTTGATACAAGTGTAGGGCTTTTCTTTAGCTTTCCGTGGATATAAGGATCGTCGGAAACAGACTTATAACGAAGAAGTTATGGCCTTCAGAAGTTTTGTGGTTTAGCCGAGTACGCTGGGCGTAATTTGGAGTACGCTGGGCGTACTGACCAGGGAGGGTCGCGAATGTTCTTCAGAGTACGCTGAGCGTACGCCAAACAGACCTGAACGCTATTTTAGGGTCTTGGTGTTGGGTTTTGAGCAATCTAACACTTCCTAAGTGTGCATGCAACCCTAATAAACCTTGGATCTATGTTTGTCTAAATACATGCAAAATAATAATTTTTACAAGGTTCATAACCTATCTAACATGGCATGGGGTACTTTTAAACATAAAAGAATTAGATGAGATTACATACCTTTTGATGATGATTTCAATTCCTAAGGAGTTTGAGGGCCAAGCACCAATAGTGTGAATGCCTCAAATGGAATCACAAATCACCACAAACTCTTGGAAAACTTTGAGAGAGTGTATACACACATAGAAATCGGCCACACCTAAGTCTCACACACACTAGTGCCACTAGTGGCTATTTCATGCAACATAAGCATGCTTATATAGTGTACATGATTAGGGTGAAACCCTAATAACCCATGTCTTTTCCTTTCCAAGGATCCATGGGTTAAAAGCTCCATGGATCATCCATGGACTTCCATATAAGCCTAGCCCATTAACAAATGAGTGTTAGCCCACACTATATAAAACCAATAGCCCACAATCTAATTAGTCTTCCTTTTAATCTCTAAATTAATTCATAATTAATTTAAGACTAAGACTAATTAAATAACATGACTTCATATTAATATATTATAACTTATAATATATTAATAAACATATGTGTATAACTCTCATAAAATTATCCATAAATAGTTTGGATGAAATGCAACCCAAATGGACCATGCCGGGTCGGGTCAAGTATATACCAAATAAGTTATGGACTTAGACACCTTATCCAACACTTGGACCCTATTTAAGGTCCTTATCTCATAACCTAACCCTAATACCTTCAGCCTCCATCCCTCTAAACCCTAGAAATCGACCCTAAGCCTCCATTTGAGTGATTCTTGAGCATTTTGGTGATTTAGTGAGTTTTTGGTGCATATTATGGAAGAATGAGTTTCTTGAGGAAGAATTGCTTGGCTTGGAGCTTGTGGATCTAAGCCCTACTCATGTTGATCTAGCTCCAGAAAGCATAAAGTTTGAATCTTGGTGGTTTTCTCATATGGATCTAGTGGGGTGATGACTTATTATGTTTGGCCTTTGAAGAAGAAGGAGCATTGAAAGAGAATAGCTTGAGCATCTAGCTTTTGGATCTATGATCTACTCTTGTTGGTGCATCTTCCAGAGGTATCAAGTTTGAAACTTGCTTATTGTTGTACTAGTTTTGTTTTGGGTCCATTTTTGGGGTTTTTGGTCCCAAATATTGAAGCTTTATGAGTTGTAAAGCTCCATAGCCTAATATATGTCCCTTTAAGTGTTTTTAGTGGAAAGGATTCATAAAAATGAGTCCTTGGATGTTGGAATCAATCCATGCATGAGATATGAGAATTTTGGGTAGTAAAGAGTGAGAGTTTTTGTGTTTGGGACTTGATCAGCCATGCAAAGGCTTAAAGTCATGAGCTTTATTGAGTGTGAGCCTTTATGGAATCCAGATCTAAGAGTATAGCTATGGTCTTAACTAATTAAGACCAAAAGAGTTGAAAAAGTAAATCTGGGCGTACGCTGAGCATAAATCTAGTACGCCCCGCATACTAGGTTGGTGTCCCCGATCAGGATTCGTGTACGATGGAGTACGCTGAGCGTACCAAGGGAGGTACGCCCCACGTAACCCCACTGTGGACTTTTTTTTGGCTAAGTCTTATATTGGGCCTTAAGTGTTGGGCCTGGAGTTTGGGCTTGTTGTGCTAGAGATTTGGACCAGAGAAATATGTATATGTGCCTTGGGCCCTTAAGTTGGGCCTGCCTCTTGGACTTGAGAGTTGGGCCTCGGTAGAGTCCATTTATTATTGGGCCTTGGTGGGCCCAATGGGTTTTGGGGTTATTTATGGACTAGTTAGTGGACTATGTTTAGACCTAGAGAATGAGGGTTGGGAATTAGATCCTAATTTGAGATCATTGTAGATATGGCTCAGAGGTAGAGGCTGGTGCGCAACGGCGACATTTGTAGGAGCCGTTCATCATTCGAGGTGAGTCTTCTCACTCTACGTTACCTTTAGTGGTAGTTATGTGTGACCGGAAGGTCGTATGTGCTTACATTGAGTATTATGTTATCTTGTTGTATGTGACATGCTATGCATTATGTCTTTGTGATTTATGCTATGCGGAGTTTATAGACCGGACCGGAGGGTCCAATGATTCATGAGGCCGGAAGGCTCAAGCAGACCGGACCGGAGGGTCCAACGAGCTTAGGACCAGAGGGTCCACAAAGTTGTGGGACTGGAGGGTCTCACTGAGACACATTGACCAGAGGGTCAAATAGAGTTATAGCCTCGACTGGCTAATACGTGTTGTATGTGGTATTTTGGGGAACTCACTAAGCTTCGTGCTTACCGTGTTATGCGTTATGTGTTTTAGGTTCTTATCAGGATAGCAGGAAGGCGGCGGCTCGATTGTACACACCAGAGAAAAGAGTCACGAATGGGGATCCTGGATTTTTATAATGTTTTGAAAACTTTGTTGACTATTAAATGGTGTTTATTTAAAATGAGATATGTTTTATGAAATTAAAAATGAAAAATTTGTTTGAAAATTTACGGTGTCACACTCCCATGACGCTCGCATATTGGATACTATTTGGGTTATTGTAGACAAATTGACAAAGATTGCGCATTTTATTTTGATCTCCGAGAGTATCTTCGTCGATAAAATTAGCAGATATTAATGTGCGGGAGGTAATGGCCAAGCACGAGATGCGGGTATCGGTGGTTTCAGACCGCGATGTTCGTTTCACCTCCAGGTTCTAGAGGAAGTTCCACGAAGAGTTGGGAACCCAATTTCATTTCAGCATCGCTTACTACCCCCAGACCGATGGTCAGAGCGAGCGGACCATCTGGACGCTCGAGGATATGCTCTGGGCATGTGTATTGGATTTCTGAGGGAGTTGGGATACTTACCTTCCTCTAGCGAAGTTCTCATATAACAATAGTTATCATGCTATTATTGACTAACCCCTGTTTAAGATGTTGTATGGTCGAAAATGTAGGACTCCAGTTTATTGGGGGGAGGTTGGGCATCAAGTTATGGGAAGCACCGAGGTGGTGCTTAAGACCATTGAGTTGATTCAACGGGTGCGTGACAAGCTGCGAGTCGCGCAGAGCCGTTAGAAAAGTTATGCTGATCGGCGTCGTTCGGATCTCGATTTTCATGTGGGGGATTTTGTTTTGCTGAAGGTGTCACCATGGAAGGATTTCATTCGGTTTCGAAAGAAGGACAAGCTGGGGCATCAATATATTGGTCCGTTCAGGATTTCTGGCCAAGTTGGTAGGGTTGCTTATCGATTGGATCTATCGGATGAGCATAGTCAGATCCACAACACCTTCCACGTGTCTCAACTTTGGAAGTGTGTTGCTAATGAGGCCGCAATCATTTCCTTGGATGATATTCAGGTGGATGGGAGCCTGAATTATGTGGAGAATCCTATAACGGTTCTGGACAGCAAAACAAAAGCCCTACAGAACAAAGAAGTGAAGCTAGTAAAGGTGCAATGGCAGCATCAGAAGGGATCGAAATGGAAGTGGGAGCCCGATGAGAAGATGAGGGAACATTACCCGAGATTGTTCCAGGCAGTGGATATCGAGGACGAAGTCTGATTCAAGTGGGGGAGATTTGTAACGCTTGGTTCATGTATGAATTTATTCCACTAAATTGTTGATTTTTCATGTTAGACTTGGCGAGTTGAAGGCTTCAACTAGGCGTGTTGAGTGGGCTTTGGCCACGGGAATTAATAAACCAACTTGACGAGTTGAGGTGCCTTAACTCGGCGAGTTGGCGTAATAAGAGAGTACACATGGCATACTCCCAAAGATTCTTTTGGCCCATATTTAGGCCTTGGCCATGTTTACTTGGGTTTAGCCTTGGAAGGGTAAAATAGTCTTTTACCTTAGTAAATGAGAATATGGAATGGACCTTAGATTATAGATTATTTTCCTAATTCTGAATTTGGGTTTGGATGGGCCCACTGATTAGGAAGCGTTAGAACCATTATTGTGGGTTGGGCCCAATGTACGGGTCTAGGCCTAATGATATGTATGGTATGTGGTATTTTGTGGAACTCACTAAGATTTGTGATTACGGTTTTATGTTTATGGTTTCAGGTACTTCCGGTTTTAAAGAGAAAGGCCCAACGTGACTACACAACACCCCTAGTGTTTACCACATTGGCTTTTGTGACTTATACTCTAATGTTATTTTTAAATGATATTGTTTGGATTTGGAATCATTGCTTGTACGACTTTATATTTTAAAAATGAATTTTTTTTTCTATGAATTTTTGGGACGTTACAAGTTGGTATCAAAGCCTTGGTTTGATGGACTCACACACACTCTCGAGTGTGTCTGAACTCAAACTGAGGAATTGTTAACCTTTTGACATAAAAGAAGTTTCTAAAAAGATTTTTATAAAGAAAAAGGGGATGTGATGCGTGCAATCAACCGAGCTCAAGCAAGTGATTCCCAGAATACTTACATATGTTGATATATTATGTTATATGGAATGTTTTCATGCTAGGATAAGGCTAAAGATACCTTCAGTAATTGCATGATTGATTGGCCTGATTTGTGATTCCTTGTAGCCTGGGAGGAATTCGATTCTATGTTAGATTATGAATCGATGCTTGTGTAAGGGATTGCTAAGTGTATGCTTTAAAAATTGCATACGGTTAGGATCATATAGCCCTAGAATGATTGGTTTAGCATTATTTCATGTTCCTTCTCTAGTTGTGGTCTTAGGGTATAATCTTTTATTCGACAGTCTATTTGATCCTATATTATGTATAATTTTCATGCATAAGGAAAATGGTAGTAAGAGTGGTAGTTCCTGGCATGATAGTAGCAAGTGAGTTTGGGATGCCTTTTTGATTGATTTGTGTTTTCGAATGGGATTAGATTGTTGGATAAGGTGTCTAAGTCCATAATTGTTTCTGGTAAGTACTTGACCTGACCCGACATGGTCCATTTGGGTTGCATGACACCATGCAATTGGATAAACTAAATGAGAGAAATAACACATATGGTTTATTAATATATTATAAGTTCTAATATATTAATAATATTATTTAATTAGTTTTTGATCAAGAATTAATTTAGAATTAATTAAGTGATCAAAAGATAACTAATTAAATATATGGGTAGATTATGTAAATCTTCCATATCTTATATAGTGGACTAAGAGGCTCCATGCATTATCAAGTTGGGTTCCACCCATAATATGCTCCATGGAGTTAACCCATGGATCAAGAAATGAAGATTCATGGAACATTAGGGTTTACCTAATGCAACACACTATATAAGCAATGTAACTCTCCCCAGAATCGGCTACATAAGGAAACAAGAGGGCTTGGCCGATTTTGCATGTGTTAGAGTATTCTCTCAAGTTTATTCTTTGCATTTGGTGTTGTGTGAAGAATTTGAGGCATCACACTTGAGGTGCTAGGCTCACAAGGTTTCAAGGAACACTTTCAACAACAACGTATGTAGTTCTATCTTTTATACAAAGAAAATTGTACCCCATGTATGCTAGATAGGTTCATAACCTTGGAAAACAACTTTGCATGATTATTAGAAAAACATAGATCCAAGGTTATTAGGGTTGCATGTACACTTAGGAAGTGTTAGAATGCTCAAAACCCATCAGTGGTATCAGAGCCTAGGCTTGTTTATATGATACTTGATGCAAAACTTGTTTTTCAAAACCTAAAACTATACAGACTGCAAAACTCGACGAGTTCTGGCCAAAAACTCGCCGAGTTCATGAGTTAACACATGAACTTGACGAGTTCCTTAGGGAACTCGATGAGTTTAGCTTGCAGAATGCAGTTTCTCGTGTGTTGCTGCTAGAAATGGACTAGAAACATTACCCTAAACTGTTTTGGTGTTGTAAAACTCATTTTAGATGGTGTAATGTTTGTACTAATCCATTTTCAATGGCTATTATCAAAATTACAAGTTTTAAGTGTAATGTATGATTCTTGAAACTGTTCATATTCAGGTTCTTGAACTTATGAAGATTAGATGATCATAGGAATTCTTTGTAACCTACTTGGTAGTTTAATTCTTGATCATAATGTGTTTTAATGGAGTCCATAACTTGTCCTCAAGTTATGGAAAACCAAAAGTCACTTTGTTTTAAAACCATTAAAAGAACACATGGGTTATAAAAATGAAGAGTCTTCATTTTTAATACTCTAATTAACTCATAAGTTACAAGAAATGAAAAGTTTTGAAAGTTTACAAAACTTTCCATCAAGTTTTGGAACAAGTAAAGTCTTGATTAAAACTTTAGTTCCAACCCTTAGAATTTTAAAAGTTAAAATTCAACCCTTATACTTATAATATTATAAGTTAATAATAATATTTATATGTATAAGATCAAAGTCGTCTTACTGCTAGTACGCCTCATTCACGAAGCCAGTGTATAAGGTGGGTATAAGGTTGTTGCCTATAAAATGGCAACTTAATGAGTGTCCACTCTCACCCACCGATTGCTTGACTGGTGGAGGGTCGTTAGCCGAACGGGTAGGACAAGGACTTATACATTCTCATTAAAAGTATAATGATACTTATAAAGTAACTAAATGTTTCATTAAATTCCCAATCTTAGTTACTTTAGGAAAAATTTGAATAAGGTGCTAATCCATGGAATTACACTTTACACTTTGTCTAAGTCGTTAGTGGAGCGTGTGTGGTTAACCGACACACTAACTTGAACTTAACAAGGTAGGTAAAGGGTGACTTAATGTTTATCATAGTATCAATGGAGCGTGTATGATTAACCGGCACATTGATTGAGGGGTAATACATTAAGGGTACCAAGTAATTTGCATGGTTACTTCACACCTCGTTTTGTGATCCTCGGCATCCCAGTCACAAAACTTGGAGGGCACACTCGAGATTGAAACATGCCTTTGAAAAGTTCATTGAATCTCAAAAGAATCTAGGAGTTTCTAAGAACCAAATTAAATATTTTTAATATTTCGTCTTTGGTGGAAATTGGTGAATCGTCATTTACCTACCTTTCAAATATGTTATTACTTAGATTACGACATACCTATTCTAAGTATAATATATTGTGATTGGGTCCTAGCCTTAATACTACATTTGGGTGTTTTATTAAGGACTATCTCTTTTTCTAAACTAAACTCTTCTTCTTTTCAGATGTCTGCAAGCACTGCTGCTTCTGGCTCTAATCCTAATGGCTCCTTTACCCTTATGAACTTGTGTGGGAAAGTCACATTTGATGGATCCAACTTTAATGAATGGATCAGAAACATCCGAATGATTACCCGCTATGAGGACAAATAATATGTCCTCGATAAGGAGCTTAAGGAGATTGATGAGACAGTTGCTACTCCTCAAGAGATCGCTGACTTTAGGGCACATGAAAGGGATGCCACCAAGGTGGCATGCATCATGATGGCCACTATGACAGCCGGCCTCCAAAAGTCCTACGAGGACTTCTACCCTTTTGAAATGCACCAAGATTTTATGGAAAGATACCATCAAAGTGCAAGACAAGAGAGGTATGAAATCATCTCCTCCATGATAACAACCCGAATGAAGGATGGTGAACCCATCACAGGCCACATGCAGAAAATGCAAAGATTTGTAGACCGTTTGTTGAAGCTTAATGTGAACTTCCCTGAGGAGCTTGCAATAGATATCATTTTGTACTCCTTACCTTCATGTTATGATCAATTCCGCATGACATACCACATAAATAAGGAAGAGGTCACTCTCAGCAAACTTCAAGGACTCTTACAGACCGTAGAAAGTGGTCTTAAGGGTAAGGCGGTTGTTACTACTCCTACTCCTACCAACTCCGCCCCTGTCTTGGCAATCGGGAAAGGACGAGGGAAGAAGAGAAAAAGTTCTTCGAAGGGTACCAAGGCTAGGACCCTTGAAGGCTCTTCTTCAAGTGGAACAAAGAAAGGTTTCATAACTCCTTCGTCTGACCCAAAAGAGGCTGAATGCTTCTATTGCCATGAAAAGGCACATTGGAAGCGGAACTGCCCAAGGTACTAGCAAGATGTGAAGGATGGGAAAGTCAAACCCAACCATGCAGGTATTTACACTATCTTATCTAACAACTCACCCTATTCTAACTCATGGGTCCTTGATACCGGTTGTGGTATTCATATATGTTCTGATTTGCAGGGACTAAGAAGAAGTGAGAATGTTGAGCAAGGATGAATAAACTTGATCATGGGAAACAGGAAAGCTTCACCTGTCACCAAGATTGGAGTTTATACTTTTTCGCTAAGTAGTGGGCTTAGTTTAGATTTGAATAAATGTTGTTATTCGCCAGAAATGACAAGAAATATTATTTCCTTTCATGCATTGTATAAACAAGGTTTTACCTTTTCATTTGATAATGAAGTTGGTTCGATTAATTCTTTCTTTAATAATATTCTTTATTTTAAAGCATTACCTTGTGATGGTGTGTATGAAATTGTATCTTTGGTTGATAACTTAGGAAATAATGTTTTGTGTATTGATTCTCCTAATAATAATAACTTGGATAAAGCATCATTATGGCATTGTCATCTTGGACATATAAGCAAGAAACACATAGGCCAACTCCAAAAGGATGGAGTCTTGGAATCATTTGACCTAAAGTCAGATGATAGTTGGGAATCATGCTTACTTGGAAAAATGACAAATTCACCCTTCACAGGTTCTTGTGAGAGGGGTGAAGGTTTGTTGGATCTTGTACACACGGATGTGTTTGGACCATTCTAGCCACCTTATGAGGTTCTTAAGCTCTTAGAGTGACACTTCGTGTGTTTTGGTGAATTTTGAAGAAGAAGGAGTTCATTGGAGAGGTGTTGGGGAGCTTGGAGCTTGTAGATCCAAACTTGGTTTTTCATTTTGCGTCTTCTGGAGGTATAAAGATCTAAAATTTATGGTTCCTTAGCTTATATCTAAATTTGGGTTATGTTTTGGCATGTTTTTGCCCCCATGGTATGGTTCTTGTGAGTAAAAACTACTCCAGAACTTGCGATGGCCCTTTCTTGGTATTTCTAAGGTTGGTGAGCCATAAAAATGGGAACTTGGACACTCCCGTTCTTCCATGCATGAAGATTTAGGTTTTGGAGAGCATTTTGGATCTAGGGTTTGATGTCCTGCTTTATTAACCCATGAAAATGTTTAAATTTGTTGACTTTACTAGTTACCCCTAAGTATGCAGGGCATAACGAGTGTTGCCCTATTTCTTTCTTGATAGTATCTCAGTACATTGGGCATAACAAGAGAGTATGCATGGCGTACTCCCAGAGACGTTTTGGGCCATTTTTAGGCCTTAGGCCCTGGGCCATGTTGGTTGGGTTTTGCCTTGGAAGGGTAAAATGGTCTTTTATTCTAGTGAGAGAGAATATGGAATGGAACTTTCAACATATATTATTTTCCTAATTCTTAATTATGGTTGGTTTTGATAGGTTCAATGTGAGGAGATTTTGTAGAAACAACATGTGTGTAAGTTTTGGCTATCTTTGGATTGAGGCGAGTGTCTTCACTGTACCCGTGAGTCGAATACACCAATGTCGGCCTACTAAGATGTGTTATGTAGAATGCTAGCAGTCTTTGTGACTCTTGCATTTGTATGGTGGGTTGGGCCCATTGGCATGCATGTAGGGTTGGGCCCATTTGCATGAGTGGGTTTTGCCCATTGTATGTTGGGATAGGCCCATTGTGTGACGGGCTAGGCCCATTAATTAGGAAGGGATACGCCCAATATTGTGGGTTAGGCCCAATGATAGGTATGATATGTTGTATTTTGAGGAGCTTGCTTTGCTTTATGCTTATGATTTTATGTTTATGGTTTCAGGTACTTCCGGTTCTAAAGGGAAAGGCCCAGCATGACTGCACAATATCCCCCTTGTGTTTACCGCATTGGCTTTTTCTAAATTATACTCTAATGTGGTTGGATTTGGAATCAGTGTTTGTATGACTTTAAGTTTTAAAAATGTTTTTATTCTATGTATTTTTGGGACATTACATGATGTTTATATCTGATGTCCAAATCACAAATTTTCTTTAGATTTCATCATATGTTCTTGTTTTTAGTGTTTCAAAATGGATGTTTTAGTATATTTGTGCATGATTTTCGCAAGAACTCTCTTTGGGGGTACGCTTGATTTGGCTTTTAATGTTTCAAAGATATTTTTCTTGAATAAAAGTTCTAATGTGTTTGTGGTGGTGGGCGGTTGTGGTGGTGGAGGTGGTGGTGGCAGTATGTAGTGGTGACAGTGACAGGATTGTGTGTTCTTGAATGCGTGTGTGTGTGTGTGTGTTTTGAAGAAGAACCCATAAAATTTTAAGTGTTTGTGTGTGTGTTGTTTTTAAGAACAAAACTAGAAAATATGAATTGTATGTATGTGCTCAAGAGTGTTGTGTTCTTAATTGTGTGTGTATGTGTGTTTGAGTGTGTTTTTAAGTTTTGAAGAATAAACTCAGTAATATACATGGTACAGAGAGAGAGAGAGAGGGAGGGAGGGAGAGAGAGAGAGAGAGAGAGAGTGAGAGTGAGTGAGAGATGTTTTTTATTATTTTTTTTCTTTTTAAAAAAAATAAAAATAAAACAAAAATGGGGTAAACAAAAAGTATTTAAAGCAAAAAATGAAACAAGACGACCAAGCACATAACTTTTTTCAACATTGTTCTCATGATATTAAATACGGTATATCACATGGAAGAATCAAGTATTTGTGTCATTAAATTTGTAACATCTAGAAAATTACAAAGATATTTTTTTTTCAAATAGATTAACCAATTAAAACCTTTTACTTAAAAACAATAAGTACATTCATTTGTTTGAAACCATAATATTATCATACTCAAATTACAAAAACAATGAAAACCAAAATCTTTGATGCGTGTTTACAGTCCCGCCAAATTCTTCTAACGAACAACACGAAAAACATTTTATCCACGACTGTAGAATAAAGCATAGTAAGTTCCTCAATATACCACATATTCCATAATAAATACAGTGCATACACACAAATCCTTCGAGTATAATTCTTATTGACCAATTCTTCTATCCACAAGCATACAACATACATATCATTCATATATAACATTGTAACGCCCGCGTTTCCAGGCTAAGCATTATTGTTGATGTAATAGTCTAGGTTAACATTTGTAACTCTTTTTGAAGTAATAAAGATGAATTATTTGAGTATTATGTGAATTATGTGCTTATTTAATTGTTTATAAAGATATAATTAAATTAAGGATAAAATAAGCGTCAAAATTTAAGTGTGAGATAAACCCGATATTTTAACATAAAGTTGTAGTGGTCGAAACAAGGATTCCGGAGATATAAAGAACGCCGAAATCCGAGTTATAACGAAGAAGTTATGATCTGTCGAAGTTTCGCGATAGAACCGGCACAACGCCGAATGACGTAAAATATGAAATTACGATAGAGAGATATCTAGCCTTAGTAATCTAAATGAAAGTTGTAGAGTTCGTTAAACCGAGAGCGTACATAAAAAGAACGCCCAAATCTGACTTCGTATGAGGAAGTTATGATTTTTCTGAAGTTTCGACTTAGTAGTATGCAACCCGAATCCTTGATTTGAGATCAAGTGATTTTTAGCCGAAACAATCTAAATGAGAGTCGAAGATGTCATCGATAGTAGTGAAACGATAAAAAGATAGGCGAAAACGGACGTCAGATGAAGAAGTTATGAATTTATAACGGAGTTTTCCTGTCCCGGCCTACTAAAAATAATATAAAAGTAATATATTTATAATATATTAAAAAAAGTCAAAATTAGCCAACTGAGTCTAAACGTTAGTTGTAGAGCATATTCTCACCTACGCGTCGATATAAAGAACGTCGAAAACGCAGTTCGTATGCAAAAGTTATGAATTTCTGAAGTTCGGGGCACGAAACCCCAAAACTGTCAGCCACCACGACGTGGTAAAAGTGCCACGACGTGGCAGGAGCTCTAGAGTCTGTCAGACCCACTTGCAATGATGCATGCAGTGACGACCCAGCCACCACGACGTGGCAAAGGCAAATTTTGCCCTATAAATAGATTTGAAGGGCCAGCCGAGTTTGGTTGCTCAAATTCTCTCTTCTCACTCATATTACCTCGATTTACATGCAAAGAAGTACCCCCCGAAGCCCCGGTATCATCCCAAGACCCGAAGCAAGTCCCGAAGCTTGAAGATCCCATGAAGAAAAGAGTTTCCGAGCCGAAGCTCTGCCCGCAAGAAGCCCGGTGAGTGAAGTGAACCCAGTTTCACCGAAGAATACTACTTCTACAAGTCGTAGTGTTGTCCGATCATCTTCTGATCAAGTGAGTGTGTAGTCATTTTCTTCTAATGCATAATTAATAAGTATTATATACGAAATACGTACTATGTGTATATTTTGTTGTTATATGTGTGAATATATATTCACTTTCTTGTATCTCATAGATATGATTTATTCTCTATGAAATACGTGTTATGTATATGTGCCTCATCTGTTGTTTGGAATACGTATTGAATGAGAATGCTATACAGGTTTTAAACTATGCATAAAAATATATACTTTATCTACTAATATGTTGGGTAGAACATCGGTAGATAGTTGATGTGTGATAAACAGATGAGACGCCTCCTTGTTGTTTTTGATTCAGTCATCTAGCGGAGTTTAGATGATGACTACAGACTTTTCTAGACAGTCCTGTGGAACGCTAGCAGACTCGCCACCTTTTAGATGTTAATGAACTTGGGTGTTCATTCGCTGTACTCCATCTCCCTCATGGTTGCCTTATTTTTATATATTGTTGGGAAACCCCCAAATGCATGTGTTGTCGCCCCGATGAAATATTCTAAGACTAGGTCTCTTGTTTTAGTTGTTTTAGGGACGTAAAGTGAGAATAACGGAAATGAGTAATTAGGTTATTGACTGTTGATGAAAATAAATTTAATTACTTATTGTGGGTAGAAAACCCTATATGCTCACCAAGCTCTCAAGCCTGACCCACTCAGTTTCTTTGTATTACAGGTAGTGGCGCTAGAGCATAAGTTAGATGACCTGTCAAGTTATTTTTGGATTATAGACATGTTGTTGTAAATAACTATTGTAAGGTCTGTATTGAAATGTTTATGCTTTTGGTCTGTTTATCGGAATATGACATCCCGAGTATTGTA
This sequence comes from Lactuca sativa, assembly GCF_002870075.4. Taxonomy (NCBI): domain Eukaryota; kingdom Viridiplantae; phylum Streptophyta; class Magnoliopsida; order Asterales; family Asteraceae; genus Lactuca; species Lactuca sativa. The sequence goes on along the minus strand of NC_056629.2, from coordinate 29,101,556 downwards.
ATATAATGAAAAATACATTTCTTTAAGAAATGTTTTGGTAAATCTTATTTTATCATATTTTGTTTTGGGAACAAATTTCGCAACTCTTTTGATCAAATGAGGCTCGAACACCCCCCCCCCCCCCCCGGTCAATTTATCTATTGTTAATAGACTTGTGGCCTGAAATAACAAATAGGTAAAAATCAAGTCTTTTTGAAAAAAAAACAACTAAAAATCAAAATGTAAAATTTCCATGGAACACTCATTGATGGTAATTTTCATCACAAAATCCGTCACTAAGCGGGTTTCACTGACATATTTATTCTAAGTTTACACTTATTAGGACTTTGTGATAGATTTCCAACGGTTTCGTGATGGATTTGTGATAGATTTTAACGAATTTACACTAAATTTGGCATTTGACGGTAAAATTTGAAGGGTTGTCTATGTTACTGCAGGACACCAAGTAGGTCCCGCCCCTGTGTGGATGCCTTAAAGGCTTTCGTAGCAGCATTTTGCACCTACACATTATGTACTAGAAAAAAATAAAACTTCATGGTACTATGTTTTGTATGTGTATGTATGTTAAACAAGCAATCAAAGGAAAAACAATCACTACAAGAAAATTTCAATTTAGCTACGGACAAATGCTACAAAATCATATTTTGTAGCTATTTTGCTACGGAATATGCTACAAAATGATTTTCCGTAAATTTTTCGTTGCGAAAATTTGTAGAAAATAAAATTCCGTTGCAAAGTTAGAACTAATTACGGAAAATTGTTACGGAATTATAATCGGTAGTTAATTTGCTATCGAATTTGCTACGAAATTAAAATACATAGCTATTTTGCTACGAAAATTACTACGAAACTAAATTCCGTAGCTATTTTGCTACAAAATGATATTGCGTAGCTATTTTGTTACGAAATTTAGTTACAGAATCGAATTACGTAGCTATTGTGCTACGATGTGAAATTTCATAGCTATTATGTTACGGAAATTACTACGAAACTAAATTCCGTAGCTATTTTGCTACGGAATTAGTTATGGAAAAGAATTTTGTAGCAATTTTTCTACAAAGTGAAATTTCATAGCTATTCTACTACGAAAATTACTATGAAACTAAATTTCGTAGCAATTTTGCTACAAAATGATTTTTCATAACTATTTTGCTACGGAATTTAGTTACGGAAACGATATCCATAACTATTTTGTTACGTAATTAAATTTCATTGCTATTATGCTACATAAATTTGATACAAAACTGATTTACATAGCTATTTTGCTACAGTGGAAAAATCCATAGCTCTTTTGTTACAAAAATTTCTATGAAACTAGATTATGTAGCCACTTTGCTACATAATGAAACTTCTTAGCTATTTACCCTTATCCTTAATGTTTTTCAAAATATTTGTAATTCTTTTTTCTTTTAATTTTTAAAAATAGAAAACACACCCCACATTTACCATAATCCCACCGCCCATCCCGCTTTCACGCTTTCTATTTGAACATGTAAATAATAAGAAAAAATGTTCATTGTTTTATTTGTAAAGAAATATAAATATAAATATGATTTTTTATTATAATATTTTATTGAACAATAAAATAACATACATTTGAATCATGCATTTTCTCAACCAAAACTTATCAATACATCCGGATTCAGCTTCATTTTAACATTCAATGAAACATTCAATGAAGGTAAAAGTTCTTCAATGCAGAAAATCATAGCTTGAAAATAACCTTATAAAAAAAATTAAATAAATGAATAAATAACTTAAAAAAGTTGTATATATTTATCAAATTTATGCTCCCTTGTCTTGCAAAGTCACATTTTATAACATACATACCAGATTGTATAGCTTCGATTGAAATTTCTAATGACGCGTTAGATTTTGTAAGTAAACATGTCTTTAGTACGACTTAATTCAAAAAACAAAAAAAAAATGAAATTCACCAAAAAAAAAAACAAAGTTGGGCTTATATATTTCCTCTTTAGAAGCGGCTACGCGATATGTATGCAAATGAATTCTTACTAAGGGCAAATTGGTAAAATCACATGACCCAATTATACTTTCTCCCCAAATCAAATATTCAACCTTCCGCCGATCACATCTCTCCCTCTCTCAACTTGTCGTCGTCCTCAACCTCCCAATTACGCTGGTCGCTGATGCTAACAAGCAATCTCTTTAATCCTCCGTTTATATAACAATCCGATTTCAAGTGGTTTTCTTTCTAATCTTCTATCACAAACTGTTTTCCCATTGGTTCAGAATGCTCAATACAAAAGAAGTTGCTAAAAAATCTCCAGATCTTTGACTACAGTTGGGATTTCAAACAAGAAGGATACTACAGGTTTGCCATCCATCTACTTATCTATTTGATTAATTCTCATAGGATGTTGTAGTTAACCTGTGTTTATATTGCATCTATGTATGTATAGGTTAATTATAGGCGGGACTTTTGCTCATTATTTTGACCTAATTCCTCATTCGTCATTCTGCGGTTTTCCCCCGGTCTCCACTAACGCCATTATCGACCGGACATCACTCTATAGCGAGCTTCTCTCACTCTTTTTTGATCTGTCGTTTGGTGCTTGCTCCATCAATCGGTAGATTTTTCTCGATCATCTTCCTCCCTACCAGGTAACATTCTTCTCTTTTATGTTTCCTCCATTTTCTCCTTCTATCATCCAATGACCTGAAGGATCTGCTGATCTATCCATTGAATTTGAGGCGAGTTAATGTTATGTTAACTCTACCAATCCACACACGTAGTTGGATTCAAGTTTTATTAATGAATTTGATTGCATTTAATGCCAATTATGGATTTTGAATAGATAAATAATGAATTATTGATGCAACTTTACTGCCTGAGCATCATAGATTAATTAAGTTAATTTACTTCAAGTTACATCATTAACCTTCATAGATTTTATACTCATGTACAGGTACTATATAAAGAGAATTATGGATTAATGTGATCTCTTTCTTTATAGTCCTTTTTTATGTTTTATACACGAGTTATGAATTTTAATGATCTTGCTTAAACTATTCTAATTTTTGTACACGAGTTCAACTTGATCATAGTTCTATCAAGGTCTAGATGATATTCTCTCTTTTTAATTCATTTTTTGATTTGTTTTATTTGTTTTTCTAGCGCAAATCTTAGCTTTACACTAATCACTTCACACAAGTTGTAGGATTGAAAGACATACGATTTCTTGTATATACCAATATTGTAATACATAGTTACCAAGAAATACATTAAAAAGGTGTCAAATTTGAGCAAGTAGATAATAACCGTTTACTCTTTCCACAAATCATCAATAAAGTCTTATGCTTTTATTTTCAAGTTTCAACTAAATTGTTAGGTCTATTGATGGCAATCAATACACAAAAGGAAATGAATAAAATAAAATAGAGAATTAAAGTGTAAAAAGAGGTGAAAGACCATAATGCCCCGAGATGGCAAGTATTCCACCATGAAGATAAAGTAAACAAATGATGTTCACTCAACCCAATTTTGGTTATCTTTATGGAATAATGTCCATCTCTAACATCTGAGATAAAGTGATACTTGCCATTGATGTTAAAATAGTGTTTGAAGTGAGTTGCTTATGGTTTTCTTGAGTTTGCAAACATGCTTTTTAATAAATATGTTTTATTATTATTTTTTTTATAAGCAAGGTTGTAGGATTTGTGCATATCTTTGTTAGATGACTATGTATCATTTTAACTTTCTTATGTCAATCTTGTTAGTCTATTAACATCTTGCGTGAAATGCGCTTTTTCTGCCTATCTTTGAACTTTGATGAATACATAGTGGAGTACTTGTATTTTGATATATAAATTATTATAATGTTTATGTTGATAACTTTTATAATGTATCATCGGTTGATAGGGGCTTTACTGAATTAGGAGATTCTACTTACCAACAACTTTGCAATGAGATCACATTTCATTTTAATGACTGTTCTGAACAAGTAAGCAACACATACTTCCCTCTTCTCGTTTGTGAAAAAGACATAAATCCCTCCTCACCCTCATCATTGAAAATAAATTAAGTTGATGAAAGTTTCTTCACAGGTCCTTGCATTGGAGTCTATATTGAGATCTGTTCAAGTACAAGAAAAGCACAAGCTGCATCTGGTAATTTACATACTACTACTCATATTATACTTTAGACCCTGCAAAAGACATTAATGGACCGTTTGAATGACCTGCTTAGTAACAAAAAGTATCAATTTTTGTCAAGGTACAAAATTCTTGTATAATTGAAGCTATATTTCCATTGATTGAATGTCTAAGTTATCCCTGGTATCACAACATCATCCGGATAACATTGGTATTACACCACTACTAAAAAGAAACAACACTTAGGCACTTCGAATTAGCTATCTACATCAAGTAATGTTTGTGATTTCATCATTAAATGATCATTTCTTTTGACTTAATGTCTTGACTCGAATATATTTTAATATACTTTCCTTAGATCCAGAAAACATATCCAACGTATCATATTGACTTAGTTGTGATACCGGAGGAAAATATCACAAATTAAAAAGTCGGTAGATTTACAATCTAATAGGAAAACCCTCAAAGCAAAACAAAATGGATTTCATACAAAAGATTGAAATTTAATCAAGTTGATTTTGTAAATTTGATTTTGCAGGTTTTGCCATTTTGGTCGAGTATATTTGGCTATTTGTGTGTACATCGCGGTTCAAATTTAAACTGTTGATTGTATTTGTAATTAATATTCAGTTTTGATGATTAGATACCCTTGTAGAAGAATTTTTGATGATGTATCTGTAAAACTGATGTAACTATTAAATTCATATTTACTACATTTTTATATTTTTTTATGAATATTATAATTGAAAATTTTGGATTTTGTTGAATATTTTTATCGTATTGAATTTGCTTTGGAATCTATTGCTATGGGACATGTTGTTGATGAACGAACAACTACGAAAAATTGTTATGGAACAAACGGCTACGGAATTTGGTACGAAACAAATTACTACGGAATTCGCTATGGAACAAACGACTATGAAATTTGCTACGGAACAGACGACTATGGAATTTGCTACAGAACAAACGGCTACAGAATTTGCTACGGAATAGACAGCTATGGAATTTGCTACGGAACCGACGACTACGGAATTTGCTATGGAACAGATGGCTACGAACTTGTCTACGGAACAAAAAGCTATAGAATTTGCTATGAAAAATAGCTACGGAATTTGCTATAAAACTAAAATTGCAACGAAATAGATGTTGTTGAAACTGTCAAAGCAAAATTGCTACGGAATTATAATTCCGTAGCTAAACATTTCGCTACAAGAAATAAAGTTACGAAGTCTAATTGATATATGCGTAGCAAATTCCGTAGTTATTCAACTTTAGCTACGGAATTTCAGCTTTTTGCTATGGAATTTTTCCGTAGCTAAATTGGAATTTTTTTGTAGTGAATAATAATGATCTAGAGAATTAACGTTGTTTGGTCAATGTGATTTATGTTACATAAGAATTGTTATATTTTCAAAATGATTACATTTGAAATCTTTAATTACAAATAGTTATAACCATAAACTTTAGCAAGTATAGGTTCATACTCTTAAATGTGAAACAACTAAACAAGTCCATACCGTTTGTATCATGTCCGAGTAAAATTAATGTTTCTCATTCATCCATAATGAAAATATTAAACCATAGTCAAGGTAGTGCATGTGTAAATAATGAAAAGTCAAAACTAATTTTGCTTTGTTATCTTTAGATTTTTTTATGAGTGCTACGTATAGGAGTCGAGACCAATCAAATCAAAACGATATGTTCTTCATTTTAGACTTTCATTGCCTCTCGACAGTGACGTGTGTGGCTGATTTTTGTCTAACAAATTTGTGGTCATATGGCATACATTCGTAGTAACGGAGTCAACGTATGAAAAATAAAAAGTGAAGTCGAATTTGACTCTGTACAGACACGTTCCCACGTATTAACTTTTTTGGTTAAGATCAGCCGAATTGGTGTCGTATTTGTAATTTGATGCACTGTTACTTTAGTTTTTTTGTTGGTCACATCACTGTCATATAAATCTTACGCACACCATTTCCACCATGTCATTTAAATGAGATTGGCTAACCTGCCATTTTTTTTATCTGAACAATTAAATTTTATAAAAGAATAAATTTTCATTAATTGAATGGAAAACTACACCATTTAAAGCATGACTTAAAACATAAGAAAAAAAATAATTAAATATCTTAGAGATTATATTTTTTTTTTCATAATTTCGTCTTCATCTTCTCGACAATTTGACGTTTTGACAAGTGAGAAATGTGAGTTTATAATCACAAGTTTTTTCCTTTTCTTGTGTGATCTTCAACAATTTTTGGATATTTTTATTTTAACCTAACAAGACTCGATTTAATATCATCACCTTCACTTACCACCTTCAACGCCTTTTTGCTTTCTTTTGGATTGATTCCAAGGACATCCACCTTGAACCTAAATTGGTTCGTCTAAGTTGAGGTATATCTTGACATATCCATCAGATGATTGACTATAATTGGTTTTAGAGGTTTTGGTTCTTTTAGAACCAACCGTAGTGAATTCTTCCGATGTTTCTATTTCATGACCATTTTTCTAAATCCTTCACAACATCTCGAAACAAAAGATGTTTGAAAACATTCTTCATCACCTTCTTCAAATAAAGTCCATTACACTTATATCGGTGTTCCTCCATTTTGAATGGAGTTGGTGTTTTGTTCACTAATTTTCTTTCTTCATTTGAAGAAGGAAATGTTTCCATACTTTTCCTATAGAAAGTTGGCCCACTTTGATTGCCCCCATCATTGGGTCTTGCGAAACATTAATCCATACTTGTGCCAATGACTTCCCTTTTTCTTGGGTTCATGCTATACTTGGGGTCTTCCGGTTTTTATTCAGGACGAGTACACCATCAAAATCAGTTAAGGAATCGATTTAGGTTTAGGTTGGGGTTAGGGTTAGGGTTGGGGTTGGGATTGAGATTGGACTTAAAATTGTGTTTCTTGAATTATCTCAAATGGATTAAATTTCGATTGCGGTGTGGGTGACACTTGGGATTGAGATTGGGCTTGGAATTGGAATTGGAATTCATTTGGTCTATAGAGATTTTAAAATGAGATACTTACGAGGTAATGATATATTAGTGGTGAATAGATAAAACCATAAATTTTAGGTTGGTAGAACAAGAATGATGAAGGGATTGGAGAAGAAAGGTTTGTAGATTTTTTCTTGTTGTTTCATGGAGTTTTTCGGTTACTTGGAGAAGATGTTTTGAAGTTTGAAGATAAAGGGTTTGAACGATGTAATTGGAAGGTTAGTTTGTAGTAAGAAGTAGAGCTTGATGTTAGTATTTATAGTGGTTAAAAATTGTATTCATTTTTTTTTTTATAAAATACAACTAGTTTTTAGAAGAAAATAAATAATTACAAAACTCTTTCTCTCTCCTCACCAAGCTACGACCGGCCTGGTAAGCTTGATGATACGACGGTGTTTGTTGTGCTTAGCGAGCTTTGTTGAAGACTTGTTGAGGGCACGTCCTCTGGCCTAAAAGTTATGGGTGTATATATGAGAAAAAATTTTGAGGAAGTTTCAGATTTTTTTTTTATATAGAAAATTTAATAAAATTGTTTTAAGCAATATAAAATTAAATAAAAGTTAAAATTTTGAAATAAAACTTTAAGTCTGTATTTTCAATTGAAACTTTAATTAATAAACGTTTTTTTTCTTGAAAGCTATAAAAGTGCTTGTAATGCTTATTATGCTTTTATTTCTTCTTTGTACTCATATTTTTACATATTTGTAAATGGTCGAAAAAATATATAAAAACACAACTCATTATCTCTTTTTTATTTAAAAAGTAACATCTTGCTTTTTTAACTATAAAAATCTTGCATTAATTTTTTTTTTTGTGCTTTTTAACAAATTGAAGATCCAAAAATAATAATAATAATAATAATAATAATAATAATAATAATAATAATAATAATAAATAAATAAAAAACCACTCGTCTTATTACATTACATATGATCATTGCTTTTCATGAAACAACCTCATGTAATTCTAGTTGGCTTGAGAAAAGCTCCATAGTCATGTCTAATCTTCCTTTTGTGTCGTTAGTAAGTAGGGCTACATTTTCATTCGTTTTTGTTACAATTATGCTCTAGTTGTTTGGTCTCCATTCTTAAAAGAAATATCACAATGCTTTAGGGATAACGACTTAAAAAGATAATGTATTTTTTGATTTATACATATTTAGTCATTAACTTTTTTTTTCGTCCATATTTACCCTTTCAACTTGTTAAACTGTAAACATTCAGCCTTTATGACTGGTTACTCCAGGCTAGCCGGTAAAAATGACTTAATAAGGTAATAAATTCATTGCTTTGTACACATTTAGTCCTTAATATTTTTTTAGTTGCAAAATAAGTCATTTTTATTTTTATACTCATTTAGTACTTATGAATGATTTCTTTAGGTTTTTCTGACGACATCTTACGTGGGATAGCTATATGGTGGTGAGATAGGTTGAGGTGATCCTGCTATATGTTGTAGGCCAAGATACCTGGTACAGGCCCGTTGTAAGCCGTACATGGGCGAATCCAATGTAGATCCCGGGGTAGCCCGGGATACCCCTCGAAATTTTTTCGGTAGTGTAATTTTTTTTAGCAAAATTTCGTTTTATATAGTGTATATATATGTTTCCCTTCACTTATAAACCGAAACAAACATTGGTCTGCTGGATAAGGCGCTAGCATATTGAAGTAGAGGTCTAAGTATCAAATCTCCTCCTTACATGTTTTTTGTTTACCTTTTATTTTTATTTTCCCAGCTATTCTATCCCACATCGCCAAACACATGTAAATTTAGCCAATTTCGTCTATTATATTAACCTATTATCTTCTTGCGTCATTTGATATCTACTTTGATTCCCACATCGATTCAAGTATCAAAAGATACTTCAACTTCATGTTTATATAACATGACTTTAGGTTATCTAAGGATTCGATTAAAGTTTAGGTTTAAAACCGAAACTGAAGTACCCTGAAAAAAAATTGGGCCATCCGAAATTTTTTTGGGATACCCCTTTACTTTGAACCTGGCTCCGCCATTGAAGCCGTAGGCACGGAGGCTCGAGAAGAGCGGTTGGGTTAAGGCGACATGCAGACAAATCCTAGGTATTCTACTCTGATGACTATTGCATGTTAGCATTCCAGTCTAATGACTGATTGGGCAAAGGAATTCCAATCTGATGAGTGTGAGCTCGTTATGCATGATAATACGTTTGTTGTATCGATTATTTTGGAGGAAACTCACTAAACTTTATGCTTACCCAGTTGTTTATTTTTTCAGGTTCTATCCTTGATCGTTGGAAGACGAAGGCATGACTGTAAACACTCATCAATGGTATTGAGGATTTCACGTTTCTTATATTACTCTGATTTTTCATAAATGTAATTTGAAATAAATGTTTTTTCTTAATAATGGATTTATAATTAGGGACTTTTGCATTATTTAAAAATGAAAATTTTTTGTTGTGAAAATGAGACGTTACACATAAACATCAACAACCCCACACACTTCATCAATGATTGTTCTACGTAAGATGTCGTGAGAAAAAACTTAAAGAAATTATTCATAAGTACTGAATGAGTACAAATGCAAAAATGACTTATTTTGAAACAAAAAAAATATTAAGGACTAAATGTATACAAAAACATTAAGGACTAAATGTGTACAAAATGAGAAATATATTACTCTATTAAGTCATTTTTCTCGGCTAACCTGGAGTAACCGGTCATAAGGACTGACTATGTACATTTTAACAAGTTGAAGGGGTAAATGTGGACAAAAAAATTTTCAGTGACTAAATGTGTACAAATAAAAAAATATATTACCCTTTTAAGTCATTATTCCCAATGCTTTAATGTCTAGGTACCATAATATTCTATCACAATGTTTTTAATATCCATAACAAATTCATTGCATAATATTCTAGTAGTTATTTTAGAAATTGATTAATTAATTAATTTAAATATAATTATGGTAATTCCAATTAAATGATTGGTGTAATTATATTTTTTTCTTGAATTCTCATTGGTCTGTTGGTCCACAATATAACATAACCATATCTACCATCTATTATAATAAATAAAAGTTTTTTTTGTCACATATCAAATTATCATTCAATTTGTCAAGTGTTATTTTTTTGTTATTTTGAATTAATTTTTTTTCCAAGTATCATTTTATGAGTATTCTTTAAATTCCACATAACAATTTAATGTAATAATGATAATAAATATAATAATAAATTGATATCAATTTCATTAATGAAGTTATCTTTTAATTTCAAATTTTCCAAATTAAAATTCATTAATTTGTTTTGTTTATTTATTTAATTTATTTGTTTAAGTTTAAAATATTAGAAAAAAATTTAATTTTAATAATTTGTTATTGTCTTATTTTCTTACTTATAAATTTAAATTTAAAGTTCTAAAATATTTATACTTTATATCTAATTTTAAAAAAAAAAAAAAAATAACCCATGTACTACACCTTCCTAATTAATGTTTGGCACATGTGGCTCATTTAGACATGCTTTACTTTTTAAAAGTTGAATCAGCTCTATTTTTCCTGCCTTCAATTTCAAACTCATAGGAGTTTCCAACTTCAAGCAGAAAAATCAAATGTTGATCACCGAGATTTCTGTTTTGATTAGCTGGAAAAAGCTAGAGATACACTCTAAGAACATAAACTATTTTCTTTTTGTTCACACAATTTTCAACGCCTCTCATAATCTTTCCCTTCGGTAAGTAAGCAGATTATTAGGCAGAGAAGAACATTGATTACCACCACAGTGGCCTTCTTTGCATCAAGTAATAAACTGATTCTTTTCTCCTCGCCAATGACCTAATGCCCCTCATTTGAATGTATTTTCTTACATCCAATTTGATTCAAACTGTAAAGATTCACAAGATTGAAGACATTGTCACTTAAAGGAACTTGGATGTAGACCCTTTTTATTTTTCCTGATTAACTCGATCCATTTTATTTATATTCACTCCAAAGTTAAGTTTGGATGTTGGAAATATATTTTAAAGATATACGACTTTTTGGTTATTTTCAATATTGATGTTGCTTCTTTACTCTCAACTCTCTCTTTTTCTACTCCCACCAAAGCAACCCTCTCTCGCTCTATGCACAAAACATGCATCACTCACACACACATGTATCGAATTTGTTGCTAACAAGGTAAGATCATATTGTAGAAATATGGATCAGATCAGAATAAGAGAACTTTAAGATGAAGGAATCAATTAGAATTTCATTCACAGGCGTATACAATATATACAAGGGAAATACAACAGGATTACAAGGAATTAGCCTAAAACCTAGGACTATTTATGGATTACAATACTTTCCTTCTTATCCCCAATCCTTTCCTGTTACACAATGCTCTCGTCAACACTCCCCCTCAAGGTGGAGAATGTATATCCAACATTCCCAGCTTGTCAAGAGAGCATTCAAAAACTCTCCCACATACCGCCTTTGTTAGCATGTCCGCCAGTTGATCTTCAGAACTTCCGTGTGGTAATTCTATAGTCTTCCGTTCAAGATGATCTTTGATGAAGTGTCTGTTGATTTCTACATGTTTAGTCCTATTGTGATGGACCAGGTTGTTAGCTATCTTCACAGCTGACTCATTATCACAATACAATTTAATAGGACTAGTCACAGATACGCCAATATCTCGCAAGATTCGTTTTATCCATAATAATTCACACACGCCATGCACCATTCCCCTATACTCTGCTTCTGCACTCGACCTAGAAACCACCTTTTGTTTTTTACTCCTCCAAGTGACTAAATTTCCACCAACAAAGGTAAAATACCCAGAAGTTGATTTACCATCCGTACGGCCACCAGACCAATCCGCATCTGTATATCCTTTTATGCTATGATCTTGTTTCATTCCAAAAAAGAGTCCTTTTCCAGGTGTAGCTTTCAAATATCTCAGAATTCGGTATACCGCTGCCATATGTTCTTCACTCGGTGCATGCATGAATCTACTCACAACACTAACCGCTTAAGCAATATCTGGCCTAGTGTGTGACAAATATATGAGTTTTCCAACGAGTTTCTGATACCTCTCCCTATTTGCTGGTACTAGATCCGGGAGTATATACAACTTGTGATTTGTTTCGATTGGAGTGTCTATGGGTTTGCAATCTAGCATTCCTGTTTCAGCTAGTAAGTCTAAGATATATTTTCGTTGACACATGGTAATTCCCCTACTTGACCTCGACACTTCAATACCCAAGAAGTACTTCAGTGGGCCTAAGTCTTTCAGCTCAAATTCTATAGCAAGTAGGTCTTGGAGTTTCTTTATTTCAACATCATCGTTTCCGGTTATCACCATATCATCAACGTATACTATAAGGGCTGTGATTTTCTTGTTCACATTTTTAACGAATAATGTATGGTCGGCATCACTCTGTTTGTATCCTATCTTCTTCATAAAACCTGTGAACCTCCCAAACCATGCACGAGGTGACTGCTTCAACCCATATAACGCTTTCTTTAACTTGCACACTTTCCCATTACAGTTCATATCGGGGGGTGACTCCATGTACACTTCTTCTTCTAAATTCCCATTTAAAAAGACATTTTTTACATCTAATTGTTTTAAGGGCCAGTTCTCATTTGCAGCTATGGAGATCAATATACGTATCGTATTCATCTTTGCCACTGAAGCAAATGTATCTCCATAATCTATCCCGTATTTTTGCGTATATCCTTTGGCTACAAGTATCGCCTTGAATCGATCAATATTCCCATTTGCATCAAGTTTGACCGTAAAAATCCACCTACAGCCCATCAATTTTTTATCTTGGGGCACATCTACAAAATCCCATGTACCATTTTTCATTAATGCCTCAATTTCTTCCATTACGGCTTTCTTCCACCTCTTATCTTTTAGTGCTTCGTGAATATCTCGTGGAATTGCTACTGTGGATAATTCGTTGATTGTAGCCACATGTGACTTTGCGAGCTGATGGTGTGACACATAGTTCCCGATCAGATATTTTGTTTTTGCATTTAAGTAAACTTGATAACGTGTTTGTGCTCCTGATCGGAAAACGTCGCCCCTGTTCAACGCCGATTACATCCTCGTGGGCTTCAGAATCAGCGCCAGATATGTTCTGTTGGGCTGGCGTATGATCTTGGGTCTGACCTTCGGTTTCCTGCACATTATTATCAAAAAACAAATCATTATTTGTTAGTTCTGGTCCAGCTACTTCGGCCTCCATTTCTGGTCCAGCTACTTCGGCCTCCATTTGTGTCTCGCTATTTTGGGCTTCACCCGATGAGGTTTCGGTTTGACCATCGCTGTCACTTAAGTTACTTTCTTCAATGTTGAATTCAAAGACACCATCGTGAGACTTTACTTCTCCGACGCTCTCCCCCTGAAGTGAAGTCTCATCCCCATAAAACTTAGTATTTCTATGTTACAGTTATTTCATAACACATGACAACTGCTCAATGATTTGAGTAAATGAATACTTTGATGTATATGGTATCATAAAATACTATATTTTCCCACTTTGGTGTTTCTTTTTAACTTGTAATACCATGGTAGTTAAGTCTTGCAATTAATTTTTGGTTTTGAAATTTGGAGTTTATTCAACAAGCAATGTTAGATAATGGCTCATTCTTTTATATATTTTCAATTGAGTATCACTCATGTTGCTTTGCCTTTTGATTGTTGCATATATAACACTTATAGTATATAGGTATGGAAACTATGAATGTTGATTACTTTAGCAACAATGGAGGATAAGTGGAAAAGTGGAATCAAAAGTTAAGATTTGTCATACAATACATTTTTTTAAAGATTCTAACACATATCTTCATCCATTTATCAAATTAGCCACTGAATCATTATTTTATTATTATAACAATAATAGTTTAGTGGCTAAATTAAAAGTACAATGCTATGATTGAATAAAATTTTAATAGTACAATGCATTAATAACAAAAGAGTAAGATGATATAGTACACATATAAACGAAAGTCTTGTTGGCTTATCTTACACTTATCATTTTATTTCAAAATCATATATGTATGATTGAGGTATCAAATGTTGAAATTATAAAATGGATCATAAATAAATAAAGAAGCAACAAATATATATTGATATTCTTTAAATCATAACACTATTGATAATTTAATCAACTTAAATAATTAATATTAGATTATGAAAGGGTTGATGTATTGATGAACCCAGAGATGAGTGATTCTAATTGATCAAGAGAGAGGCATAACATAATATACGTAGAATGGAAGGGAAAAACCAGGATGAATGGAAGATCGACCTTTGTTCGCCATTTTGTGTAGATGTCTAAAATTGCAATAAAAAGGGAAGTGGACGGCTGAGAGATTATCCATGAACTAACATCTAGGTGTTGGACCACTCTATCTAATATGAAATTCCTAAATAATATGTGTGGATAGGGAATGCAAAATATGTATAGGCGCGCATTAAAGGTGCATTAAAGGTACATTGGTTGCTGAGGGGCTACTCCAATTCTCAAATCAGAATTTCAACAGGTATACCATCAGGTTTGTCTTCAAAAACACTTTTAGTATTATTATTATTATTATTTTGAATTTATTAGAGATTAGTCTATTTCTTGTGTTTCAGATTAAAGCAAATTGCATTGACAACCAACTTGTTGTTCATGTGGACTTTGGAGAAAACATGTTTATAACAGGTGGGTATTATTACTCTGTGACCACTAATTACAAGTCTTAACCATAGAGTAGAAGTAGATTATATTGACGAATATCATCCTAATTAACGATGGTTATATGGTTAGGAGGTTATTAATAAAAAATGTGGCTTTTTGAAGAAAATGAAAAAGGCACGTGTGCTTTTTATAGCAAGTTGGTGTTATTTTTGTTATTTGGTTAAATTTTTTGAGGACAATATACCCATTTTTCACTAGTTATAATAAAAAATATTAGTTATAAACAAAAATATTATCGACAAGAAACAATATATAGGAAAAGTCTACACCCAAGTTGATAATATCATCCAATTTAATATTCTCGAATGTATTTACCCTTGGTTACTAGGGTCTATATATATCTTATAAATGGATGAAGTGGTGAGTGGTAACATCTTATTATGAATTTATTAAAAAAAATCTCTCATTAAATTTATAATGTAGAATTTTGCTTTTATTCAAAATCATTTTGATTCATGAATTTTAAAAAATGTACACTTATAGCTCTGTAATTGATTAATCGTCTTTATTTTGTTTGTTTTTTTAAATATATTTTGATAAAAAGGGAAGCAACATTGTCTAATTAGATTACTCATGCATTCTGATGTACAAATCCATATTGTTATCTTCATTAATGCTTCTGATTTTTTTCCATCATAGTTTAGATTAGACATCTTATCTTACATACTTATAAAGCATGCATTTTCCCTTGAATCTCATGCATTTGAAACCCCCATCAAAATTTGCTAAAACCTCATGTATTTGAAACCCCCCACACCTTTTCACTTTCAAAATAATTAATCACACATAATGTCATTCCAAGAAAATGATAATTCATATGAGATAATGATAATCACATTAA
Source organism: Lactuca sativa (assembly GCF_002870075.4). NCBI lineage: Eukaryota > Viridiplantae > Streptophyta > Magnoliopsida > Asterales > Asteraceae > Lactuca > Lactuca sativa. Next base: position 29,085,871 of record NC_056629.2, on the reverse strand, counting down.
AAATTCAAGCCACTCCATTCAATTTTCGAGAATACCATAATTCATACAACTTTTACCCTTTTTCTTCCACCGAATAAGCCATTAAAAAAATATTTCCAACATTCATGACTTTCATTAGATTAAAGAAGTATTAAAAGAATGGAATCAAGTTGGTCTTATTATTGCTAGGAGATTGCATTAGATTAAAAGAAGTATTAAAAGAATGGAATTAAGTTGGAGCTATGTATAAACACTTATATTTTCTTTCACATGTTGTGGCATTATATTAGATTATATTAATATTAATTAAGTATGGAGTATTAATTTTCAAACATAATTTGAAATATTACTTTTTAATAAGACTAACGAACACTCCAATAATGCTTCCTCTTAAATTCAGACCTGGAACACCTACGACTACCCGGTTTCTGTTGAAATCATCAAAATTATCAGCAAAACACATCCGGATCTTATTCAGCGATTTCAATTATCCGTAACCATAGCTTACTGCATCCATCTCCAGATTCTTTTTAGGGTTCTCGGGCCCACAATCATACAACTCTGGAGAGAATATATTATTAAATATGAAAAGTTTCATGAAATTGGAGAGCGACGATGGGGAGTATATGGTATTTGAAGGGTAGGTTGGAAAGAATGTGTTGTAGTTTGACTACCCACCTCCGTTTCAGGTTTCAATAATTTAAAAAATAAATAAATAAAATCAAGACATGTAAAGTTTCATATAGACCCTATAAATTGTTATTATGTGTCAAATACAGCCCTTGACAAATTTAATGTTATAAACTACAATATAACTCAAAGTGGTTTTTCAAATATAATTTTTTTACTATAATATAATATATTAGACAAATCCCACATGTTGTGCACAAATTTAGTTATGTAGATAAAATATTACAAATATACTTCATTTAAAATAAGTTAGGGTCATTTGGTTATTGCTTTGTTGTATTAGGAACTATAGTTTCATATATTTTGAATTACTCTTACAAAAATAATGTTTGTAATTTGAATATAACGTAATATCTTATGATGTTTATTGAATGATATTATCTTCGATTCATCAGTTGGTAATTGGAATCAAGCTTATTATAGTTCAACTTTTTGGCTTGATTTTTTCTTTTTCATTACTTATAGAATATGATTTTTTTTTTATATTAACTTATATGTCACTATCTTTAACTAGATTGAGAATGAGATTTTTCTATTTACTTAAAATACGACACCATCTTTCTATTCAATAGTAAAACCAACAAAAATCGTTGTTAAATATGTATTTTTTTATGAGGTTCAACATAAATACAGGGCCACAAATGAGAATCATATTTAATCAGTTATCTATTAATTACATTAGATACTATGTGTACATAAAAATTACATTTAAAATTTTAAACTAATAGTAAAACTATTAATTATTTATTATTATAAACTATCTATAAAATAAAAAAATATACATGCTATTTAATCGCATACAACCTTTATGTATGCCTTATTCACAATAGATTAAACCATATCAATTAATTACATTATATTAACATCTTATTTGTTTTAAAATCATAACTTCTCAATTAACCATAGGCTTAAAAAGAATGTTAACTATTCTTCTTACCATAATATATATAACCATATTAAACTACATAATTATTCCATTACGCAACGCGCGTGCATTCGCCTAGTTGATGATGTGCAAAGCTATATTGTTATCTCTGTGTGTCGGTTTGTGAGTATAAGAAAGAATTAAAAAAAGAGAAATTAAATTGTTTGCTATTTTTGATGCCTACAAATGTTTATACCCAATAAAATCATGACAAGTGTCATCATTTCATATTTTTTTTAACTAACTTATTAAAGCTATATTAGAAATATATCAAATACAATTAAATTGGATGGTGATTTGTCATGATTTTAATGAGTACGAATAATTGTAGGCATAAAAGATAGGAGACAATTTAATTTCTCTTAAAAGTATTTGTGTATGCGTTATTACTTAATTGGTCATTGTATTTTCATTCCAGCCTTGTAATAATGGAAATAAGTGGTTGCAAATTTATAATTAATTTCTTTTATAGCTTTGTAATAGAAATAAGTGGTTGCAATATAATTAGTTATTGATTGTTTTTGTTAGTATATATAAATATTAATGATTGTTTTAGTTATTATATATCTTATTTTAATTTGTCAACCGTATAACGTTTTTTTTAAGTTCATCATATTTATGGCAACAATACAAAATTCATCAACTAACCAAAAACGTGAGGTTAATTATCGGAACCATATATCTGCGATTCTGAAAACAATGGATTTTGCAAAATGACTCTTGGATATAGGAGAATACACTCTTGGTTGTTCTAACGATGATGAAACAATTATTGATATTCCATAATATCTTATCATTAATGATATGTGTGATCCTATAGATTTATTAATCGAGTTTGTATATATTTCAATTCTTGAAGATTCCAACAATCCGGGATATTTTCAAGAAAGATCAATACTTTCACCAAAAAATGAAGTTGTTGGAAAAATAAATGATCGAATGTTATCATTATTTCCAAGAGATGAAGTGAATATTTAAGTTCAGATAAATTATGTCAATCTAAGTTTCTCCATGATAAGTTTGATGTCAATTTATATTCATCTGATGTTTTAAATGGTCTTAAAGTCTGCCTAATCATAAGTTAATTTTGAAATTTGGGGTTCCAGTTATGTTACTGAGAAACATTGATCGGAAAATTTGTTTATGTAATGACACTAAACTACATGTGATGTGTTATATGCCTGTTTGAGATGGCAAGTCTCCAAGAATAATAGACACAAAATGAAGCAATTTTCTCTGTATTTTTTTCACTGAACTCAACACCAACTTACAAATACTTAAATAAACATGGAAATAACTGAAATTAAGGAACTACGTGTGGTCATGGACCTTATGTGTGCTTAACATGTGAGCTAATCTCAAGCCATGAAGCTAGGAAAAGACTAATTCACTAAAAGACTAATTCTCAGTTGTGAATCCTTCCGTTCCCTGATTACTCTCGAAATCTAGCAGGCTTACGTATCATTCTTTTAGGCCTGGTAAACTCTTTTGTTGGGCTGCTAAGTGTTGCGCTTGTACAATTGCCCCCTCCTGTGCAACGAGCTCGTCCTCGAGCAATGACACAACGTTGTTATTGACACAGAACTCAGGAAAACGGATGCAAAAGTCATGAAATGGTTCCCAGGTGTTTGGAAAATCTTCCAAATTGTCCCATTCCACCAGAACCTGTGGTACTTGTGCTTGCACACGTGTTTTGAGAATTGCTTTTGGGATGATTTCAGCTGTGTTTAATGCTTCATTGGATGGTAACGGAATCGGTTTGGGATCACCGTGAGCTTGGCGGAGAAGTGATACATGAAAGACGGGATGGATGCGGGATTCTGGTGGTAGCTTAAGGCGGTAGGCCACCTTGCCTATTCGCTCAATGATTTGAAAGGGACCAAAGAATCGTTTGTTTAGCTTTTTTGTCTCACTTGAATGAATAGATTTTTGGCGATAATCTCTCAGGCGGAGGTAAACTGAGTCTCCCACTTCGAATTCTTTGTCAAGACGGTGCGAGTTGGCCAATGCAGCCATGCGTTGTTGGGCACGACGCAAGTTGGTTTTGAGGATTGTACGTAATCGTTGGTGTTCTCGGAGGGTAGCATCAATGGATGTTGTAGGAGATGCACCAGGTTGATATCGGTTGAGGTCCGAAATTGGCATCCCATAGAGGGCCTAAAAAGGGGAGATGTTGATGGCGTTGTGGTGCGATGAGTTATACCAAAACTCAGCAAGATATAAGAATTTGGTCCAGGTTCTTGGTTCATCACTAGCGAATGCACGAAGGTAGTTTTGTAGACAACGATTAACTACTTCGGTTTAACCGTTAGTTTGTGGGTGATAGGCGGTTGAATAACGAAGGTGAGTACCCATTTGCTTGAAGATTTCCTTCCAGAATGAGCTGAGGAATATGGGGTCACAATTTGAAACGATACTCTTGGGAAGACCATGTAGTCGGTAAATGTTTGTGAGAAATAGTGTGGCTAAGGTGACAACACCAAAGGTGGTCGGGAGGGCGATGAAGTGTGCGAATTTGGAAAAATGGTCGACCACGACCCAGATAGTGGTTTTCCCTGCTGAGACAGGTAGGTGTGTAATGAAATCCATCGATATATCTTGCCAGGCGAATGATGGCATTGGAAGTGGCTGTAATAATCCATAAGGTTTATGGGTTGGGGCTTTTATTTGTTGGCAAGTGGTACAGTTTCGAATGAAGGTTGTGACATCTGTTTTCAACTTTGGCCACAGGAAGGTAGCTGCTATGCGTTTCATGGTGGGTAAAATACCAGAATGCCCGCCGAGAGGAGTGGAGTGATACTCATGGAGAAGCTGTTTTTTGATGTCAGCTTGGTCTGGTATGAAGAGTCGCTGGTGATGGTACAGGAGACCATTATGAACATGAAAGGTATCAGAACCTGTTGATTTGTTCAGAATTTTCTGTACTAGGTTCTTTCCATCTGTGGTGTTGTAGAAGGAACGAAGGTCACTAATCCAACTAGGGTCTGTAGCTGAGAGAGCGAGTATGTGTGGTTGATCGATTCGGCTAAGTGCATCTGCAACTATATTTTCTTTGCCGGGTTTATAGATGATCTCAAAATCGTATCCTAACAGCTTTGTGGCCCACTTGTACTGTTCTGGCGTTTGTATGACCTGAGACAACAAATGTTTCAGGCTTCTTTGGTCAGTAAAAATTTGAAATCGGTGACCAATCAATTATTGTCGCCATTTCTTCACGGCCTCTGTAATTGCGAAGAGTTCACAGACGTAAGCGGAGGCAACTTGCATACGGGAACACAATCGTTTGCTGAAGAAGGAGATCGGATGATCTTTTTGTGATAGAACTGCGCCGATTGCTATGTTGGAACCATCCGTGGTGACTTCGAAGGAGTCGGTGAAATCCGAAAGTGTTAGAGTCACTAGTGTAGCCATGGCTTCTTTGAGCTTGTGGAACGAGGTAGTGGCGTTGGCTGTCCAGGAAAATGTGGGTTTACGGAGGAGGTCAGTGATGCCGGCTGCTATGGTGGCGTAATTTGGAACGAAGCGTCGGTAATATCCTGTAAGACCCAAAAAACCACGTAAGTTAGTAAAATTTGTCGGGGTTGGCCACTGTTGGATTGCTTGCACTTTGTCTGGTTTGGCTTGAACCCCATTTGAGGATATAATGTGTCCCAAGTAACTGATTTTTTCCACAGCAAAGGTGCATTTGGACATTTTGGCATGAAATTGATTCTGGGATAGTTTGGTGAAGACTTCTGTGAGATGATGATAGTTTAAGTCGATGGAGGGGCTGTAGATCAGAATGTTGTCAAAAAAGACAAGGACATATTGGCGTAGAACATCCTGGAATAGCTCGTTCATGGTAGATTGGAATGTGGAAGGTGCGTTTGACAACCTAAACGGCATGACGAGGAACTCGTAGTGACCGTCTATGGTTCGGAAAGCAGTTTTGTGAGTGTCTTTGGAAGCTACTCTGATTTGGTGATACCCCGCACGTAAATCGATCTTCGAGAAAATTGTTGCTCCATGGAGCTCGTCAAGCAGCTCGTCTACTGTGGGTATGGGAAACCGGTCTTTGATTGTAACCGTGTTTAGGCCTCTGTAATCCACACAAAAACCTCCAGGTACCATTTTTTTTCGGACTAAGAGAACAGGGGATGAATATGGGCTGTTGCTGGCTTGGATGATTCCGTCTTTAAGCATTTCGGTGATAAGTGTTGTCATGATCTGCTTTTGATAGTAGGGGTAGCGGTATGGTTTAATGTTGACCGGAGGTGAGTTGGGAAGGGTGGGAATGCGGAGGTCTTGGGGACGATGGGGAGGGAGTGAAGATGGAATGTCAAAAGTACCCTTGTAGGTTTGGAGTAGGTTGGTGATGGTGGGGTTGGGGTGGGGGGGAAGTGGGGGATGACGTTTCTGTGGAATTAGGTTCAAAGTGAAAGTATAGAGCATGAAGAGAAGCGATATTGTTTTTGTGGATTAGGGATTGGACACTGGTGGGTGAGACGAGACTTGAAATGGGCTCGCCTTTAAGAGTTATAGATGTAGGCCCAACATTAAAAGTGATTTGTGGAATGCTAAAGTCGGCGATTAGAGGCCCCAATGTACTCAGCCATGCTACCCCTAATATGACATCAGCGCCTTTAGCTGGTAAAACGAAAAAAGGTATGGAAAACCTCGTTTTCTGGAGATGGATCGGAACATCTGGGCAAAATCCTCGACAGTGGAGGAACTCACCGCTGCCCACCATAACTGGAAAGGACGAAATTTCTTCTTGAGGGAGGTTCAAGGCGGTGATGATGCAGGGCTGGATGATGTTGTGGGTGCTGCCCGAATCAACGAGGACTTTGACCGGTTGGTTATGAATGTAGCCTGTAACACGAAGAGCTTGTGGCGAAGCTAAACCATAAAAGGCGGCGGTGGAGAGGGATAAAAAGTGATCTGAGGGCATGGTTATGGGTGTAGTATTGTCGTTGACCTCAGAGATTAGTGCAATAGGTGGTTCTTCTTCGTAATCGACTATCATCATGAATTTGGGGGGATTACATTTGTGGCCTGGGCTACACTTTGCAGGACAGCGGAAACATAGTCCTTCGGCTTTACGTTTTTGAAGGGCCTCTGGGGAAAGACGAGTGAAGGGTAGGTTGGGTGAAGGTGGAGGGGTAGTGATGAGGGCGGTAGTAGCGGAAGTTTTTGCAGGTGTTGCTGGGTTGGGTGGGTTTGAGGACAGGAGGGGTGTAGGAAAGGATCTGGTTGGGGTATAACGAGGTTTACTGTTGGAGAGTTTTTCCTCTATAAGTGTGGCAAGGCCGTATGTCTAGTGGAGGGTTGTTGGGCTGATAATGGCAATTTCATTTTGAATGTCGTCACGAAGTCCTGATATGAAACAGTTGTGAATGGCTACAGGTGTTAAGCCATCGACACGATTACTAAGTTTTTCAAACTCGGCTTGATAGGCTGCAACTGTAGAGGTTTGCCTGAGTTTGAACAGGCGTGCTTGATGGTTTTCGTAGGAGGATGGGCCAAACCGGAGTTCCATGGCTCTGCAAAATTCTGTCCAAGTGGTAAGTAGCTGATTGGTGGTCAGGTGTTTGTACCAACTAAGGGCTTCACCTATGAAGTAAAAAACTGCTAAGGGTAGCCTTTGATTATTAGGCAGGTTGTAATAATCAAAGTAGTTGTTAGCTTGAAAGATCCAATCTAACGGGTTAGATCCATCGAAATTAGGTAAAGTGACTTTTGGAGGGCGTGGTTGGTGGTTTGGAGGTGGTGGGGGTGGTGGCGGGGGTGGTGGTGGTGGTGTTGGTGGTGGTTGTTCTTTGTCGACGAGGATGTTGACAAGCTGTTCGAGTTTGGCAGCTGTGGTGGTGGAAAGACGGATGAGTGTTTGCATCTAGTCATGAAGGATGACATTAGAGGTATCCGAAGTGGATCCTGACTCTGGTTTTGGAGGCATGAGGAAGAGGGAATGAAAGCACCAATTGTTATATGCCTGTTTGAGATGGCAAGTCTCCAAGAATAATAGACACAAAATGAAGCAATTTTCTCTGTATTTTTTTCACTGAACTCAACAGCAACTTACAAATACTTAAATAAACATGGAAATAACTGAAATTAAGGGACTACGTGTGGTCATGGACCTTATGTGTGCTTAACATGTGCGCTAATCTCAAGCCATGAAGCTAGGAAAAGACTAATTTAATAAAAGACTAATTCTCAGTTGTGACTCCTTCCGTTCCCTGATTACTCTCGAAATCTAGCAGGCTTACGTATCATTCTTTTAGGCCTGGTAACCTCTTTTGTTGGGCTGCTAAGTGTTGGGCTTGTATCATGATGTCTTTGGGCAAACGTGTTATTGGGGAAGTTATCATATCTAGAAGTAATATATCAGACCTTTATTCCTAGAATGTCCTTAACACCATCTGAAAAAAAAATTACATTCAAATTTCAAAGAAGACAGTTTCTAGTAGTTGTGTGTTTTGCAATGACAATTAACAAGAGTCAAGGATAATCCTTATTTAAGGTTTGTTTGTTTATCAAAGATCAAATTTTGATACATGGTCAATTATACGTAGCCTTATCTAGAGCTCAAAGTGGAGAAAGAATAAATTGTTAATTTTAAATAAGAATGGTAGACTTACAAATAAAATTTATAATGTTGTGTATAAATAAGTTTTTAGAAATTTATAAATAGTTTGTAGAATTTTATTTCTTATAACATCTTTTATTATTATTTGTAATAAAACTTTATAGTTAATTTTCATTTATAATTTATTAAATTATACATTTGCAGCCACTTATTTCTATTCTATTACCAAGCCATAAAAGAAATTAATTATAAATTTTCAACAACTTATTTCCATTACAAGGCTATAAAAGGAATGAAAATACAATATCATTATTTTTTTTCCTTAATTCACAAATAAAAACTATCTCATATATCTTGAAAAATAATTTCACAAATTTATTTGAATCAACGATTACAGTTTGACATAAATAAAAAAAAGATAAATCTATTAATTAATAATTTGTTGAAAATAATTGATTATTAATTATGAGTTTTTACTATAAAAAATTAATTATTTTTGTTACTGTGATTACATAAGCAATGTGAATATAATAAACCTCTCATAATTATTGTCGTTATCACTTATCACATATTCTCAATAGTTCTCATTCATTATAGTTCTCATGCATCCTCCTTCAATGGTTGTTATTCTTACGTAACATGACTTTCAAGAACACATTCTCATATAATGAGAATCATAAAAAAGGCCCATACTACCTGTATAGATGATTTCATTAGTGAAAAATATGTGATAATGAAAATAATTATGTGAGTTTGAACGTATTCTCATTACTTTACAACCTATTATCTAAGTCATTCTCACAGAATAACACTTGCTACACACGTCCACTTCATAAATGTCATTCGTATTTGAACCTAACTCTTTATCTCTCTCTCTTTCTCTCTCTCTCTCTCTCTCTCTCTCTCTATATATATATATATATATATATATATATATATATATATAACATCCCAAAGTCACAATAATTTTTTTTCACTTTTAACTAAATAGAAATCAGTGTTTTCAATCAACCCAAGCCATAAAAACCAAGATCAAGTACAAATGTTCCAAAATCAATGTATCCTAACATCTCCAAAACATATCACCAAAGGATGCGTCTGATCACTTGCGTTTCCGCGATCATCTGAAGTACCTGAAACATAAGACTGAAACTGTAAGTCAAAGCTTACTGAGTTTCCCAAAAGTACTACATACAACCAAAACAGATAACAACACGCATATATGAGCATTTAGCCTGACTGGACCGCCTCGCATGGCCTATAGCCTATCTGGACCGCTCTCCTAGCCTTCGGCCTGACTGTACCGCCTCGCAGGCCTTTAGTCTATCCGAACAGCCCTGTGTATCTTGGCCTTCCGCACAAATCAGGACGAATTCAACCCAACAAACCATCACATGTCGACATATAAAATAACAATGAGTAACCAGCAACACATGTAATCATACAGATCTACCAATCCAATTCATACTAAATGAACACAGGTAATCATATAGATATACTAATCTTAACACGTACTCAACATAATATCAATGCTATATGCCAGGATACGTAATCTAGTGGGTCAGCATTGGTGCCTTCGACCCACAAGTACAGTGAGGAAAACTCACCTCACTGTCTAAAAATATAGCAGAAAAGAATGTTGCTCTAAATGCGAACCCTACAAGTCACATATACAACAAACAATAACCTAGTCTCAAAATACTGCTCAACATACCCAAAGTACCCCTCTACACAGCGTACCTCCAGGTACACCCAACGTTCTAGAGCTAAACCCCTACTTTTCCATTAAGTTCTTATTTCATTAATCCAAAGATGAAAACTTCAGATCCAGATAAAAAGGGACGTCTTGATGGATAAAGTATCTGACTTTATCCATTTACATGCATACAAGAGGGTAAAAACTCAAGATCAGAAGGCTTCACCCGAACCAGAGAACCAAGCATTTGAGGTTCACGACCGCAAACCTAGTTCACGGTGGTGAACTCTCTTATGGTAGAGATCTATCTCCCTTATGTATAGATTTCCCTCCTTTCTTCATCATTATTTGCAATTCCAACTCAAGAACTTCCATTCTCTCTCAAGTATCATCAAGAATTTCTCCATTTCTCATCCAAATCGTAAGTGATTCTTCTTTGTATTCCTTGATATCCTTCTTGATCTAGTACACCCCTATGATTTCATCCATGAATTCACAACTTTTGTCTAGATCTTCAAGATCATCATCTTTCACCAAGAACACACACTTGTTCTTGGTGGATGTAAACCCCCAAAGGATCCCAAAATTGTATGTGTTTCATCATTTATCTTATTACACTTGAAAGACCATTAGATCCTAGCATTAATTCTTTATAATTCATCACCATCTTCATGAACTTGAAGTGTTCATGACCGTAAACCCTTCATAGGGTCGTGAACCCTTCATGAGTTCATACATGGCTATGAACCATTCATCGATTTGGGCCATGAACACCTTCCTTTGGCCGTAAACTCCCTTTGATTAATCGCATGTGATTTATACACTTCATTTCAAGTGTTTCCTAGTCCCTAAGGTAGTTTCCTTGCATGTTAGTTGTATTAAACACTAATTACATGCCTATATATTCCATCATATGTCATTTAGGACTCGTTTGTGTCTCGGGAATTCATTCGTGGAAACTCGCATCCTTACGCGAACCTTCAATTGAATCACCCACATAAGGTGAGTTCATACCCCTATAATCAATCTTTTAAATGTTTTAAATGCTTTTGGAGGGGGGGGGGGGGGGAGAATACAAGTTGAACACAATGATAATTGTGTAAATGTTATTTGTGATAACCATCAAGATTAAAGGAGTTCTTATGCTTTTATAAGTGATCAAAACCATTCCAAAAAATCTTTTTAAGTTATGTTACTTTATTGTTTATAAAACATTGTTTTAAAGTACAATCATAACTCGGTAGATAAATGAGTCTTTACTTCAAGTCAGTAACAGTCCAAGTAAACACACTAGTAAACTATAATAAGCATAGTTTAGGGGTTCAATGCATACTATAAAGAGAAACAGGGAGGAACATACAATAACAAGAACAGAAAGAACATACTATAAAGAGAAACAGGGATGTACATACAATAACAAGAACAAGATAACAATAATGTGAAACCACTACTTCACGGTTTAGAAATATATTTGTTACATAGCGTTTTGTAACCAGAGTCTCCTGGAGGGAGAATGGACATTGTGTGTATAGATCTATCCGGGACTGACAAGCCCGCATCCCGACTGTTCGCTACAATTTGGCTTGAAGGCCAAGGGGTGACAAATGTCACATCAGTTTCGACGCCAGTAGGTTGTCGTGGTTGAACCCTTGTCGATCAGTATCGTTACAACCATCTCACATTTTAACCTTAAATTAACAAACTGGTTTTAAGGTAGTAAGTGTTCAGTAGTTACTTTTTACAACATCGCTGAATACTTTCATTTTCCCATTACATTCATATTGTGATCTTCTCACATAAAACGTAATGCAAACTATTTTCTAGTAAAGATAGTCTTAAAGTTGGGAAAACTTACAAAAGACAAACAATACAGTCGAGTCTTAGTACATTCATTTAGAAAGGGGCCTATAATGCTAACTTTATGATTCCTTAGTGCATACATCAGGGATATATATATATATATATATATTAATCGGGTCTGGTAGACAGTAAAGTGTGTGCTTTCCACTTCATTTCCTGTCCCTTGTTTGGTTATGGGCTTAGAGTAGATGCACCCAGTCTACTATTGTAACGCCTGTGTTTCTGGGCTTGCCATTTTTAGCAATGTAATAATCTAGGTTAACCTTTGTAACCCGTTTTGAAATATTAGAAGTGTATTATTTGAGTATTATGTGTTTTGTGCTTAATTGCTTAATTATGTGGTTTGATTAATTAAGAATAAAAATAAGCGTCAAAATTTAAGTGTAAAATATACTCGTTATCTTTGGATAAAGTTGTAGTAGTTGAAACGAGGTTTCCGAATATATATAGAACGCCCAAATCTGACTTCGTATGACGAAGTTATGATTTTCTGAAGTTTCGACTTAGCGGTATGCAGCCCGAAATACTCGATTTGAGATCGAGCGGTTTTTAGCCGATGGAAATCTAAACGAGAATCGAAGATCTCGTTGTTGGTATCGAAGCGATGAAAAGTTAGGCGAGAACGGACGTCAAACGAAGAAGTTATGAATTTATAACGAAGTTTTTTTGTCCCGGCCTACTAAAAATAAATAATAAAAATAAAATCAAAATTAGCCGACGGAGTCTAAACGAAAGTTGTAGAGCGTAGTCTCACCTACACGTGGATATAAAGAACGTCGAAAACGGAGTTCGTACGAAGAAGATATGAATTTTCAAAGTTTATTAAATAATTAATATTTAAATTTAATTATTAAATCCGGTATTATCCGAAGGGGAGTCATCAGACTCATCCGAAGTACGCCCAGCGTACAGCGAAGCGTGACGTCCCTCGCACTCGAGTTCATCGGATACATAAGCAATGACGAATTCGGACGCGTACGCCCCGCGTATTGCTGTACGCCCAGCGTACTGCGAGGCTCCAGCCTCCTATAAATAGGGTGCGAGGCTGCCGAGTTCTTTTGCTCTTTTTCTCTCTTCTCTCTCCCGTTTTGCATCGTTTAGCATGCCATTTATACCCCGAAGCCCCGGTAATATTCCCGAGCCCCGAAGCAAGTTTTAAAGCCCCAAAGATCCCGAGAAGTGCGATTCCCGAGCCGAAGCTCTGCCCGCGAGAAGTTCGATTTTTGTGGAGATCTTCTAGATCTGCTGAAGAATACTACTTCTGCAAGCCGTAGTGTTGTCCGATCATCTTCTGATCAAGTGAGTGTGTAGTTACTTTCTTCTAACGCATAATTATGAAGTATTTTATACGAAATACGTGTTATGTGTATAATTTTGTTGTTATGTGTGTGAATGTGTATTCACTCTCTTCTATCTCATAGATCTGATTTGTTTTCTATGAAATACGTATTATGTGGGTGTGCCTCATCTGTTATATGGAATATGTATTGAGTGAAAATGCTATACAGGTTTGAAACTATGTATAAAAATATATATTTTTATCTACTAATATGTTGGGTAGAACATGGGTAGATAGTTGGTGTGTAATAAACAGATGAGAGGCCTCGATGTTGTTGTTGTTGATCTAGTTATTCAGCAGAGTATGGATAACGACCATAGACTCCTTCTAGACAGTCTTGTGGAACACTAGCAGGTTCATAACCTGTAGGTGTTGTGAACGATGTGTTCACCGGTGTACTCTATCCCCCTCATAGTTGCCTTTAGGACATCTTGTCACACCCCGAAAATCAAAAGGCGGAAACATTTACGGGGTTGACTCCAAGTTGTGTATCAAATCCAATGTACATAGTAATCACAGTAAACAACCATTACATTACATATATATATATATATATATATATATATATATATATATATATATATATATATATATATATATATATATATATATACATATATAAAAGTTTACATTTGGTTCAAAAGTAAATTGTACAAAAGTTATACACATATCATATGAACAAAACGAGACGAGTCTTGTACGCACTCCGTCTTCATCAAAAGATATCACCGGGTACCTGTCTAACTTGGACCTGAGAATAAAAGCTGTTTGAAAATCAGCATAAAGCTAGTGAGTTCATAAGCGGTTTTGTTTTATGAAAATGTATCGATTTCCTTTAGTTTTCCAAAAAAAGTTTGTTATCCAAGAAAATCCCATATTTTCTTATGTTAAATAGTTTCGTTATCTTTCATTACAGTTCAGTTACGCGTTTTAAGTTAACCCCAGGAAAATCCCATATTTTCCTAAATGCAAGATTGATTGAAAAACACAGAGTATAGTTTAATACACAAAACTATATATTGAAAATCATAGGATTACTATCCCAAATTAGACAAGGATACTAGAATATAGACGAACTGTAGATAGAAAGTATTTTGAAAACCTTGGGACTAACATCCCAAACCAGTTACAAGATAGTTTGATATACTAGAAAATATAAATTGTAAACCATGGGACTACTAACCCGAATAAGATTTTTTTGATAAAACCATGGGATCACTATCCCGAATTTGATATAAGATAGTTGGATAAAGTCATGGGATTACCATCCCGTAGAAGACATAGATTCAAAACCATGGGATCACCATCCCGAACGAGATATAGATACAAGGCCATGGGATTATCATCCCGAACAAGATATAGATTTAAACAAAATCCCAGATGTGAATAAGTTTATATTAATACGTATTGTGAGTCGGGTAACCATGCTGATACGACAACGAGACCTCCTTGACATTAGTCAGACGTCGGACGTTATACAGAATTTGTCACCCCAGGCATGCCCGCCTAACTGTAGCTAGCAGTTAAGGTGTGGGATTGTCAGTCCCGAATAGATCTATTCACAAATTCCTCGCTCTCCCTCCAGGAGACTCTGGTTACACTTCCGGGGAGGATTTACTGATCATCCATAAAGGGTAGTGACTACTCAGAAGCTAGTACTAAACTATTCACATGATTCTCATACGATATCACACATACAAAGATTTTGAAACATAATACAGAGAGATGGATACATACAAAGAAACTATCTGGCAATACATTCAAATGATACGGAGATAAACTAAATCATACATAGTTTATCTAATAGCTTTATACAGATATCAGTACATGATATAAAGAGAAATATAGAACCCCAAATTATTCCCATAATAATTTGATTAGTTTGGTTATTTTCTTAACTAAAATCCATTTAGTTGTAATTGATAAATCATTCCTTATGCTCAGCATAATACATAAGGAGTAAAAGAGTTTATAAGTTTGCCAGATATTATTTGAAACACGTCAATATTATAATTCGAAAACAGTTATAGTTTGCTTGTATTCCCCCCTGAAAACATTGAAAAACACGGAGAAGACGTAGGGGTATGAACTCACCAGACGAGAAATGTGATGATTAGGATGCTAATTGTTGGTCCGGGGCTTGCAAACACACGAGGTTCCTAAGTATAATGTAAAGATACACAATTGTATCTAATTAGGACTTAGATTGATTATTTGATAGGGACAATTGCTTCTAGTCGCGAAAACACCCCGATACGAGTGTTTGGAGGGACCCGGGTGGCGTTTAAGGACGTGAAATGATAATAGGGACTTGGGACTTGAGTTTATTCCCCATGAATAAAATCATACAAGAGTTTTTAGTCAATAACACCCACTCCCCATGAGTTTACGGCCGTAAACTCATGGTGGGGTCAATTAGGGGCAAAAATGGCTTAAATCACTTAAGGGAATTTTTCTAGGCTTAGTTTAAGGACTTGGAATGATTTTTAAACATCAAATAGATCCATTTAAGGGAGTTTACGGCCTAGCATAGGCTCCTGGCCGTAAACTCCTAAATACCAAAGAAAAATTGTGTTTTTGGTTTCCAAACAAATCACATGTGATTGCTAAAATTGTTTCAAGGCCTTATATGAAATTTTATGGAACATTTGAGGAGTTTTTGGAGTTTACGGCCTATGAGACCCCCCTCATGGCCGTAAACTCTTCTATAGGGTGATTCAAGATGTTTTAAGGCTAAAAACTTGCATGTAAGGGCTTCTAAAATTCATCTAAAGGCTTTAGGGGTGTTTAGTTGGCATTCTAACACCATGAATCAAGGAGTTTACGGCCCAAGCACAAGCCTTGGACGTAAACTCATATAAATCCCTCAAATAATGTGTTTTAAGGTCCTTAAACTATTTTTGGTTGGTCCTATGATTTATTCCAAGGCTTTTGGTGGTGTTGGATGGCTTTCTAACACCTTAAAATTGAATTTATACCATGTTTTAAGGAGTTTACGGCCCAAGCACTTGCCTTGGCCGTAAACTCACAATAATGCCTCAAAAATTATGTTTCAAGTGTCCAAATGCTAAAACCAATATTCTATAATTCATATCTAAGCCATATTAGTGATTTGGAAGGGTTTAAGGTCAAGAAAACCCCATAAATATGAGTTTACGGCCCAAGCTTGTGCCTTGGCCGTAAAATCCTTCAAATCCATCAAAATCCATGTTTTAAATGTTATAAGTTCAATTCATGAAGCCATTAAGCCATATCCAAAGTCCAAAATTGTCTAGGAAGGGGTTTAAGGGCTCAAAACCCTTCAAACTTAGTGTTTACGGCCTAGGTAGCTTCCTGGGCCCTAAACTCATATATTGTGTCCAATTTCATGTTTAAATATCGAATTTGGAAGCCAAATATGCTATAGATTAAGGTTAGGAAGGTACCTTAGGGATTTGAGGCCTTAAAATTGAGTTTTGGACCCTTAGACTTTGGATTTAGGAGAGAGGTTAGAGAGAGAGTAGAGAGAGGAAGAAAAAGCTTCAAATGAATGTTTAAACACGTTTATATAGTTCCCAAAACTTGGACACGGTGGAATTCTACCCAATACCAGCCTTAAACGAGGCTTTAGATCGCACCCAATTAAGCTTTCGTCACCCGGCGGGGACATTTCTAAAAATTATGAAATAAATATTTTTGGGCTAGATTCATGAGTTCCTAAATGGTTTGGACACTCATTGAATTAAAATAAACATATAAATTTAACTAACTAAACCCAAAAACGAAACCGGAACGTTTCGACATACAACGAGTTATACGGGTAGAATGGGTTTTCGGCGATGAACAACTTCGGGTTGTTACACATCTATTGTTGAGGAAACCCCTTAGGAGTAATGTCCGTCTCGATGAAAATCCTAGATTAGGTCCCTTGAGATAGATGTTGTTTTAGGGACGTAAAGTGAGGATAACGGGAATGGGTAATCGGGATAGTGATTGGTTGGTGAAATTAAATATAATTTATTTATTGTGGGTTGAAAACCCTATATGCTCACCAGGCTCCCAAGCCTGACCCACTCAGTTTTATTTGTATTATAGGAAGTGGCGCAAGGGCGTAAGATGGATGAATCATCGAGTTATTTTGTTTACAAGTCTGTATATGTATATATTTGTTGAATGACTTGTAATGTTATCGTTTACGCTTTATGGTCTGTGTTGGAACATGACATCCCGAGTTTTGATTATATAATGAAAATGCATCTCTTGATGAAATGCTTTGATAAATATTATTTTATCATGTTTTGTTTTGGGAACAAATTCCGCATCACCTTTAAATCAAAAGGATTTACTCTGAAATTATTTTAAAAAGCATAAATGAAATCGGTCTTTTCTGGCCGCGATTTTGGGGATGTCATAGTTGGTATCAGAGCATTAGTTGAACTAGGAATTTGTAGGATTTCTAGACTTAAACTTAGGATGCTAAGTGGAGATTGTGAGGTGTGTGTCTGAAAATTTTAGACACGAGCACTAGTTTATTTTAGGAAAGTTGCCTAAAATGCTTTTATGTGCTAAATGTTATATGTTGCCATATATGATATTATTTGTTCGGATCTACGGTTTGTTACCAACCAGATCTGAAGGTTTATGTGTTTAGGATTCTAAGCGTATGTATACGATATTAGAACTAGCATGTAATCGTTTCGGAGTAATAAGGATGAGTTGAAATCTTATCGTGAAAGAAGATCTAATTTCACCTTATTCGGTGTGTAGATCAAAAATGGTGAGAACAAGGAGTGGCATTGGAAACGCGGATGAAAACAGGAATCAACCGCCAGTGATTGAGCAAATACCTGTTGTAGCAGCAGCACCAGAACCAATAACAATGGCTGTGGTGCAAGCCATGATTCGGGCTATGCTAGCCGAACAAAGGGATGAGATGCGACAGATGTTGCATGATAATAAGGACGAACCTATCATACCTATTGAGGAACCTGAGTTGATTCCCAAGCAATCGGAGGAAGGGAACAATAGTCGCATTATGAGTCAAGTTGGGACTCAAGGAGAACGAAGGAACGATCCGGACAGAGAAACAACAAGGATGGGTGAATGTACAAGAACTTCTTGGGCGCCAAGCCACCAAGTCTTTCTGGGAGCCCAAAGCCTGTTGAGATAATGGATTAGATCTCCGAAATGGAGATGGTATTTGAAAGTTGCGACTGTAGCAACAAACAGAAGACCGTCTTTGCAGTTAGACAACTGAAGGCTAGAGTCTTGAGTTGGTGGAAGTTGCTGGCAGATACTATGCCACGAGGAGAAGCCCTGAAAATGTCATGGGAAGAGTTCTTGGAACAAATAAGGGTGCAGTATTGTTTAGAGATAGATCTGAATGATCTGAACAATGAGTTCCAAAACTTAAAGAAAGGGAGGATGAGCATAGACGACTATGCTACTGCATTCACTGAGAAAATGAAGTTATTTCCGTACCTAGTGCCAACGGAACTCTCCAAGATTGAGAGGTTTGCTAATGGACTGCCTGCCGACTTTGGTCCGACAGTCAAGATGGCAACCACTCTGAAAACGGTTGTTCGTGTAGCTAAGAATGTGGAGGCCCAACAGAAGGAAAAGGGTCTGGAAAGGATAGAAGTTGGTGAAAAGAGGAAGTTCGATGGAACTTCAGGGACCAATAAGAAAAACAAGTTCTTGAAGTCTGGTTCGAGGGGAAGTGGAGGCGAAGCGAAATGGTGCGACAAATGTAAGAAGAAGCATCATGGAAAATGTGAGGTAGTGGCCACATGCTACAAATGTGGAAAGCAAGGGCACTATGCAAATGAATGCACCCTCTCTAATAAGGTTTGCTATGGTTGTGGTGAGGAGGGACACATGTCAAGGGACTGCTCGAAGAATAAAGAGGCAGCTAGACCCAACATTCCGCCAAAGCCGAAGGCGAGAGCATTCCAGATGACACACGGAAGCTGCTAAAGATGAAGCTGATGTCGCTTCAGGTACCTTTCTCGTTAACACATTGCCTGCCCAAATTTTATTTGATTCTGGAGCCAACTCCTCCTTTATATCGCATGAATTTGGTAGAAAACTAGCTTTGCCTGTTGATAGACTAGATAATGCCTTATTAGTCGAAGTTGCTAGTGGCAAGTTTGTACCTATTAGCCATCGTATGAAAAACATCTTAATTGATCTGAATGGGAATAAGTTCCACGAGGAATTATTGCCTATCAAACTTAATGGTTTCGACATCATGCTTGGAATGGATTGGCTTAGCGCCAATGATGCCGGAATTTTATGCAAGAAGAAGATAGTGAAAGTGAACCCACCTGGGAAGGAATCGTTTATGGTGTATAGAGATAAATGCAGAGTAAATTCTGGAATCATTTCATTGATGAAAGCCAGAAAGTGTTTGGCCAAAGGATGTACATCATATCTAGCATTCGTGATCGATGCTAAGAAGGAAAAGAAGGTGATGCAGTATATTCCTGTTGTGTGTGATTATCCGGAAGTATTTCCCGAAGATCTTCCTAGATTACCGCCTGATAGACAAGTAGAGATTAGAATAGACTTGTTACCAGGGACGACGCCAATAGCAAAAGCACCTTATCGATTAGCACCGACGGAGATGAAGGAGTTGATGATGCAACTTCAGGAGTTATTGGACAAGGGTTTCATTAGACCTAGTTCATCACCCTAGGGAGCTCCGGTGTTATTTGCAAAGAAGAAAGATGGAAGCATGAGGATGTGCATTGATTACCGAGAGCTGAATAAGGAAACAATAAAGAATAGATATCCGTTGCCGAGGATTGATGACATGTTCGATCAACTACAAGGTTCAAGTTATTTTTCAAAGATCGACCTAAGGTTAGGATATCATCAGCTGAAAGTAAGAGAGCAGGATATAGAGAAGACTGCATTCAGAACATGATATGGACACTACGAGTTTTTGGTTATGTCGTTTGGACTAACCAATGCTCCAACAACATTCATGGATTTAATGAACAGGGTTTGGAATCCGTTCCTAGATAAATTTGTGACAGTATTCATAGATGACATTCTGATTTATTCGAAAAGCCAAGAGGAGCATGACAGACAGTTGCGAGAAGTGTTGGAATTCTTGAAGAAGGAGAAGCTGTATGCGAAGTTCTCCAAATGTGATTTTTGGATTCGTGAAGTCCAATTCTTGGGTCACGTGGTCAACCAAGAAGGGATAATGGTTGATCCAGCAAAGATCGAAGCTGTGATGAAGTGGGAACAACCGAAAAGTCCCACGGAGATCCGGAGCTTTTTGGTATTAGCCGGATATTACCGAAGTTTTTTCCAAGGCTTTTCTTCGATCGCTACTCCATTAACAGCTTTGACCCACAAAGGAGCTACTTATGCTTGGATTGATAAGCATAAAGAAGCATTCGAGAAGCTAAAGAAGAAGCTATGCGAGGCACCGATACTTTCTCTACCCGATGGAGTTGAAGACTTCGCTGTTTTTAGCGATGCATCTGGGGTTGGATTGGGTTGTGTTTTGACCCAAAGAGAAAAGGTGATAGCATATGCGTCTCGACAGCTGAAAGAGCATGAAAAGAACTACCCAACTCATGAATTGGAGTTGGCAGCGGTGGTTTTCGCTCTGAAAATATGGAGGCATTACCTCTATGGCACGAAGTGCAAACTTTTTACTGATCATAAGAGTCTCCAATATCTCTTTGGTCCGAAAGAATTGAATATGAGGCAACGACACTGGCTAGAATTACTAAAGGACTATGACAGCGAGATACTTTACCACCCCGGTAAAGAAAATGTTGTTGCAACGACATTGAAGTTGTCTCGACTATTTTGGAAAGTATAAAGAAAGCTTAAGAGGAAGCTTCTGAGAAGAATGACCGAAAGGAGGAACGTTTTGGCAAAACATTGGTGTTCGGTGTAAACATTCATGGACTGAAGGTGTTCCAAGATCGGATTTGGATACCTAAGACAGGAGGAATCAGAGATCTTCTGATGGAAGAAGCTCACAAAACCATGTACTCGATTCATCCCGGTAGCACTAAAATGTATAGGGACCTAAAAACCTACTACTGGTGGCCGACGATGAAGCTTGATGTTGCAAAGTATGTGACTGAGTGTGTGAGTTGTGCGAGAGTAAAGACACAACATCAGAAACCATACGGGAGTTTAGAACCATTGCCTGTGCCTATGGGTAAGTGGGAAGACATTGCTATGGATTTTGTCACTAAACTGCCCAGAACAAAGAATGGTCACGATATGATTTGGGTGGTCGTTGATCGATTCACTAAGAGTGCGCATTTCATAGCAGTCAAGGAGAAATGGTCTATGGATAAGCTTGCGAATTCTTACGTGAAGGAAATTGTGAGGCTTCACGGTGTTCCGTTAACGATTGTATCGGATCGTGATAGCCGTTTCGCCTCGAGGTTTTGGAAAAGTCTACAAGAGGAAATGGGTACCAAGTTGTGTTTAAGTACAACTTACCATCCGCAGACTGATGGTCAGAGCGAATGGATGATACAAAAGCTTGAAGAAATGCTGAAAGCATGTACCCTGGAATTCCAAGGCAACTGGGATGAACATTTTCCTTTGGTAGAATTTTCCTACAATTATAGTTTCCACTCGAGCATTAAGATGGGACCTTATCACGCTTTGTACGGGCAGAAGTGTCGTATGACGTCTTGTTGGCTTGAGGCTGGGGAAAAGCAGTTTATGGGACTGGAGATGGTTCATCAAACTGCTGAAAAGTTGAAAATAATTAGGGAAAGAATGTTAGCAACTCAGGATCGTCAAAAGAGCTATGCTGACAAAAAGCGAAGACCGATGACTTTTGAAATTGGAGATTCGGTTTTGCTTAAAGTCTCGTCGTGGAAGGGACTTATAAGATTTGGTAAAAGGGGAAAGTTGAGTCCAAGGTTATTGGACCGTTTATAGTTCTTCAGAGGATTGGGAACCAAGCTTACAAGCTCGAACTACCAGAAGAACTGAATGGAATTCATAACACTTTTCATGTGTGTTATTTGAGGAAGCTCACGGGGGAAGTTCCCGACATGATTCCACTTTCGGAGTTGAGAATCGATGAGAAAAAAAGGTTGATTGAAGAACCAGAGGCAATCGTTGACCGAAAGACAAAGAAGTTGTGACGCAAGATGGTCGAGTTAGTGCTTGTCCGATGGAAACACACGAATGAGCTGAATCTCACCTGGGAGACGGAGAGTGACATGATGGGTCGCTATCCGCATTTGTTTGTTGATGTGTGATTCCGGGGACAGAATCATTCTAAGGTGGAGAGAATTGTAACGCCTGTGTTTCTGGGCTTGCCATTTTTAGCAATGTAATAGTCTAGGTTAACCTTTGTAATCCGTTTTGAAATAATAGAAGTGTATTATTTGAGTATTATGTGTTTTGTGCTTAATTTCTTAATTATGTGGTTTGATTAATTAAGAATAAAAATAAACATCAAAATTTAATTGTAAAATAAACTCGTTATCTTTGGATAAAGTTGTAGTAGTTGAAACGAGGTTTCCGAATATATATAGAACGCCCAAATCTGACTTCATATGAGGAAGTTATGATTTTCTGAAGTTTCGACTTAGTGGTATGCAGCCCGAAATATTCGATTTGAGATCGAACGGTTTTTAGCCGAAACAATCTAAACGAGAATCGAAGATCTCGTTGTTGGTATCGAAGCGATGAAAAGTTAGGCGAGAACGGACGTCAAACGAAGAAGTTATGAATTTATAACGAAGTTTTTCTGTCCCAGCCTACTAAAAATAAATAATAAAAATAAATTCAAAATTAGCCGACGGTGTCTAGACGAAAGTTGTAGAGCGTAGTCTCACCTACGCGTGGATATAAAGAACGTCGAAAACGGAGTTCGTATGAAGAAGATATGAATTTTCAAAGTTTATTAAATAATTAATATTTAAATTTAATTATTAAATCCGGTATTATCCGAAGGGGAGTCATCGGACTCATCCGAAGTACGCCCAGCGTACAACGAAGCGTGACGTCCCTCGCACTCCAGTTCTTCGGATACGTAAGCAATGACGAATTCGGACGCGTACGCCCCGCGTACTGCTGTACGCCCAACGTACTGCGAGGCTCCAGCCTCCTATAAATAGGATGCGAGGCTGTCGAGTTCTTTTGCTCTTTTTCTCTCTTCTCTCTCCCGTTTTGCCACGTTTAGCGTGCCATTTATACCCCGAAGCCCCAGTAATATTCCCGATCCCCGATGCAAGTTTCGAAGCCCCGAAGATCCCGAGAAGTGCGATTCCCGAGCCGAAGCTCTGCCCGCGAGAAGTTCGATTTTTGTGGAGATCTTCCAGATCTGCTGAAGAATACTACTTCTGCAAGCCGTAGTGCTGTCCGATCATCTTCTGATCAAGTGAGTGTGTAGTTACTTTCTTCTAACGCATAATTATGAAGTATTTGATACGAAATACGTGTTATGTGTATAATTTTGTTGTTATGTGTGTGAATGTATATTCACTCTCTTCTATCTCATACATCTGATTTGTTTTCTATGAAATACGTATTATGTGGGTGTGCCTCATCTATTATGTGGAATATGTATTGAATGAAAATGCTATACATGTTTGAAACTATGTATAAAAATATATATTTTTATCTACTAATATGTTGGGTAGAACATGGGTAGATAGTTGGTGTGTAATAAACAGATGAGAGGCCTCGATGTTGTTGTTGTTGATCTAGTTATTCGGCGGAGTATGGATAACGACCACAGACTCCTTCAAGACAGTCTTGTGGAACGCTAGCAGGTTCATAACCTGTAGGTTTTGTGAACGATGTGTTCATCGGTGTACTCTATCCCCTTATGGCTGCCTTTAGAACATCTATTGTTGTGGAAACCCCTTAGCAGTAATGTCCGTCCCGATGAAAATCCTAGATTAGGTCCCTTGAGATAGATGTTGTTTTAGGGACGTAAAGTGAGGATAACGGGAATGGGTAATCGGGATAGTGATTGGTTGGTGAAATTAAATATAATTTATTTATTGTGGGTTGAAAACCCTATATGCTCACCAGGCTCCCAAGCCTGACCCACTCAATTTTATTTGTATTACAGGAAGTGGCGCAAGGGCGTAAGATGGATGAATCATCGAGTTGTTTTGTTTACAAGTCTGTATATGTATATATTTGTTGAATGACTTGTAATGTTATCGTTTATGCTTTATGGTCTGTGTCGGAACATGACATCCCGAGTTTTGATTATATAATGAAAATGCATCTCTTGATGAAATGCTTTGATAAATATTATTTCATCATGTTTTGTTTTGGGAACAAATTCCGCATCACTTTTAAATCAAAAGGATTTACTCTGAAATTATTTTAAAAAGCATAAATGAAATCGGTCTTTTCTGGCCGCGATTTTGGGGATGTCACAACTATCTATCCGATCTTAGTTTTATATATATATATATATATATATATATATATATATATATATATATATATATTCCGTATACACCAACTAATCGTAAGGAGTACCAGGTATGGGTCGGGTCATAGTATACAAATTCAATACACCGTTTTTCTAGTACAAAAACATACTGTTCGGATAGAACATTTAGTAGGCTAAACTAGAAACTTATCAGTAAAAGGGTTTAATCCATTTTATTAAACCAGTATAACTTAAAGGATCTTTATTGGTTAATCCTATAATACCTTAGTTTATACATCAGGGTTATATATAATCAATACCCGATAGGTAGTTGGATGTGTGCTTTCCGCCTTACTTCATGTTTGTTGTTTGGTTGTTGGTTTACGACAGATTCACACAATTAACTACCCGCTCGATATTAGATTATATATAGCTTGTATAAACTAAGCGATTATAAAAGGAACTATTGTGGTTACCATTTATACTAAAG
This sequence comes from Lactuca sativa, assembly GCF_002870075.4. Classification (NCBI taxonomy): domain Eukaryota; kingdom Viridiplantae; phylum Streptophyta; class Magnoliopsida; order Asterales; family Asteraceae; genus Lactuca; species Lactuca sativa. The sequence goes on along the minus strand of NC_056629.2, from coordinate 29,060,947 downwards.
GAAATAAGGGTTTTTCTTAAAGAGTGTTTTCATCAAATATAAAGAACTATTACAATTAACTCCATAACTACCAAATAAATACGCCAGGGTTATATACAATGAAGGTCTAACTAACAATGGGATGTGTGACTTCCGCCTCATTCCCTATTCCTTGTTTGGTTATGGGCTTAGGGCAGATTCACACAATCGATTGTCTGTTTACTCGAGATTGTATATAACTTATATCCATTTAGTACTTATAGAAGGAATTGTAGAGTCATTTTTACTTGCATTCATTACATTAGAAGATATAGGATTTTCTGAAGGAACAGGCGAACTTTTCTAGAAAGAACTTTCAGTTTACTTTACATCACTAAAATACTTATGAACTCACCAGCTTAAATGCTGATTTACTCTTTCAAAATAACTTATATTCTCAGGAAACTAGTAGGCAGGTACGTGCATTGGGATTCAGAAGATGGACCATAGTAGCTTCATGTCTTGTTCTGTTATTTACTTTTGGAGTCTATCTTATGTGAACCACGTATCTTGTAAACACTTTAATATTAATACAATGGTTGTTTGTTACTATGATTACTATGATACATGTGTTGTGATACTACATATGACGTCTTCCGCCCCCGAAAGTTTCCACCGTTCCGGTTTGGGGGTGTGGCAGATTGGTATTAGAGCATTGTTTATAGTGAACTAAGTATATCAACCTACAAAAGATATACACCTATTAATACAATGGGGACGCAGTGCTCTGAATAATAATATATTTTAAGAATACAACAATACCTTATAAAATTATACATACATGCTTATACATATATACATACTAGAACAAGTATCACAAAAAGAACATAACAGAAGTATCTAAAAGGTTGAACACTGCGGTCAAACCTGGACAGTTATATAATCATATCTGGGATCAATATAGCCTGATCAACTATATTTATTTGAGATGTGACCGACATGTGTTTGGGAGTGATGTGGTGTTACAACAGTCTTAAAACTTACCTAACTCGATTCAAGGGATTTCTAGATCAGAACAAAAGTTAAAATACTATAGGAATATTTTATGATACTATAAGACAACAACAAGTTTAAAACATACCAAGTTCATTACATTAAAATAATATAAGAGTATTTTAGGCACTATAAATAACTTATGTGAGAATTTAAAAGACCCTACTGGTAGGTCTATAATTCCAGAGTGTATACTTCCAAGGTTTTATATAAGTGAGAATTTATAGACTTAGAATTTGTGATCTATGCTTCACTTCCTGATCCTTGTTTGGTTGTGGTTTTGGAGTAGGATCACTTATTCGAAGGTCTATTTAATCTTAAATTATATACAACTTGTATACATTGGGCAATTATAGGAGGACCCAGTAAGGATCACCCCATAATGTTACATTTAAGCTCATAGATTCTTTAGACACTTCCATTCTCGTACGACAAAACATGATAGATGTAACCACTCCATCATAGTAGTCAGCAGAGGAGTCAAGGAGAGACAAAAAGAGATTCAAAAAGAGATTTCCAAGAAGTGATCAGCCGGAGAAACTAAAATGTCTTATGTGTCACATGTGACATCCCCATTTTCACGGCCAGAAAAGACTGATTTGTTTATGCTTTGTATTAAAATCAAAGTAATCTTTTAAAGAAAATAGTTGCGGAATTTGTTCCCAAAACAAAATGTGATAAGAATTTATCAAAGCATTTCTTTAAAGAAATGTATTTTCATTAAATAACAAAATCTCGGGATGTCATGTTCTGATATAGACCAAAAGCATAAACATTATAAAATAGGCCTTACAACAGTTATTTATAACTACTGATCTATAATCCAAAATCTCTCATCATGTCAACCAACTTATGCTCTTTTGCCACTACCTGTGATATAAAGAAAACTGAGTAGGTCAGGCTTGGGAGCCTGGTGAGCATATAGGGTTTTCAACCCACAATAATATAATTCATATATTTAATCATAAAACAATCAACCCAATTACCCATCCCCATTATCTTCTTTAATTCTTAAGGTTTTACCCTAAGAATCAACTATCATTTATTCATTCGTTCCTAAGGATTGACCTAAGGAATTGGCACAAAGTCCATCGCTGCCCGAGGTTCCTATAACAAACACTAAATCCATAGCTGCCAAGGTTCATCTATACAGTACTAAATCGATAGCTACCAAGGTTCATCTACACTGTACTAAATCAATACTACCATCGTATTATTATAAGGCACTAAATCTATAGCTGCCAGGGTCAATACGTGTCCAGTAAGGGTTAGGGTATCATCGCATGAATACGTAGTTACAACATCACTTGAACTCGTAATTCATAGTAAGGGTTTAGAGTATCATCGCATGATTACGTAGTTACAACATCACCTGAACTCGTAATTCATCACCTACAGGTTATGAGCCCGCTGGTGTTTCCACATGACTGTCTAGAATAGTCAGTGGTTGCTATTTATACTCTGGTAGATGACTACATCGCCGGTTGAGGATATGGTACCTCCTCTCATCTCACATCACCTATTTCTCATCACCTACATATCATCACCTTTCTATCATCACATATCTCTCATCACCTAACTCATCTTTCATCACACACCAACTATTTCATCTACCCATATTCTACCCAACATATTTGTAGATATAAATTACATATATAGTTTAAATCATTTAAAAACCTGTATAAAACATTCATTCAACAACCATCTCAAGTAAACAAACAATGTATAAACACATAGCATGCATTTCATAGCAAATACTTCATATCTATATGGTAGAAGAAAGTAACTAAACACTCACTTGATAAGACGATTATCAGACAACACCTCGTCTCTTAAAACAATCGTTTCCGATGAAACCGGGATGCTTCCTGGAAAACCGGGTTTCTCGCGGGCAGAGTTTCAGCTCAGGAACTCTATTTCTTGGGATCTTCAGGGCTTCGGGACTCGCTTCGTGTCTCGGGATGATACTGTGGCTTTGGGGGTATAACTTTCCAAGTAAAAGAAAGTTTAAGGGGGTGAAAGGAAAGAAATTAGCAAACAACTTCGGCTGGCCTCACATTCTATTTATAGGGTGTGGCTGGCCTCCGAACACAACACATTCCTTGGACGAATGTAGCACGTTCCTCCATGCATCATGACTTACGAACTTCGAACTTGACATGCGATGGGACAGGCTCTGGGCTCCGAACGCGGGGCATTGCCTCTTTGAACTCCGGGCGTTCCCTTTTTGGTAAGCATGCCTTGAACTTCATAAATTTATATTTTTCGCATACGAGATCCATTTTCGACGTTCTTTATATCCACGCAAATGTGAGATTATGCTCTACAACTCTCGTTTAGACTCTGTCGGCAAATTTTGACTTTATTTTATTATATTATTTTTAGTAGGTCGGGACAGGAAAACTCTGTTATAAGCTCATAACTTCTTCATCCGACGTTAGTTTTTGTCTGTCTTTTTACTGTTGGACTATTATCGACGAGACCTTCGATTCTCGTTTAGATTGTTTCGGCTAGAAATCACTCAATCTCATATTCGAACATCGGGTTGTACACTGCTAAGCTGAAACTTAGAAAAATCATAACTTCCTCATATGAAGTCAAATTTGGACGTTCTTTTTATGCACGCTCTCGGTTGAATGTATTCTATGACTTTTGTTTAGATTGCTAAGGCCAAATATTGCTCTATCGTAAATTCACTATTTACGTCGCGCTGTGTCATACCGGTTTTGTCGCGAAACTTCGACATGTTATAAAATCTTCGTTATAACTCGGATTTCAGCGTTCTTTATATGCACAGAAACCTTGTGACATATACTATAACTTGGTTAAGATTATTTATTCTAAACACTCTTCTATCAAAAAGTCATTTTTGACGCTTATCATCTCTAAATTGACTAGCCCGGATCTGCGGGAGTTACATTACACTAATAAATAATTACCTTGATTGACTTCGTGAGTTAGTGGTTACACTACTCACACTATGTGTTAGAATTGTTTCTTTTCATGCAGCCAGTATCAGTTGTTCAATTCATAAAGATTCATTCGAGGATAGCCACTTCTGATTCATAAAGTTTATTTTATATAGACTCCCTTTAGGAATTGTTTCCAGAACCCTATGTAAGTCAGAACCAGATACACTCAGAACTAGGATAACATTGACATTCAGCTTTTGGCTTACAACCACTACTATAAACTTATTCCCATCTCATATTTGAATACTTTTTAGCAAAAGATGCCTCCACGACGATCAACGACACACTACTCCGATTACTCTAGCTCAAACTCCACTACCTCCTCCACAATTCGATCTTGCTGCTCTCCAAGCAGCAATAGCAGCCGCAGTATCAGTTGCTTTAGCCCACATCAGCGAAAGTGGTACCAACGGAACTGGTAGCGGTACCCACTTGACAAACCCCGAAGTTACCCACGGACACCCACAAGAATGTTCGTCGTACAAGGACTTCCTGAATTACAAACCCAAATCCTTTAATGGAAAAAGGTGGAGTCATTGCTCTGATGCGATGGTTCGAGAAAACAGATTCGGTCTTCGAAATATGTTCGTGCCCAGAAGGGAGCAAAGATAAGTTTGCTGCTTGCACTTTCTCCGATAGAACCCTAACATGGTGGAATAGCCATGTTAAGTCACTTACCCAATCAGTGGCTAAATCTATAGGTTAGGAGAACCTGAAATAGATGATGTTGGAAGAATACTGCCCAAGGGGCGAAGTTCAAAAGCTGGAACAAGAGCTATGGGAGCATACTATGGTTGGCTCAGACATAGTGACCTACACTGACAGGTTTAGCGACCTGGCAGCACTATGCCCTGGGATGGTAACCCCGAAGAGTAAGAAGATAGAAAGGTACATTTGGGGTTTATCTACCCCGATTCATGGAGATGTACTGTCTTCTAACCCAACTACATTTGATAGCACCAAACGCTTCGCCCAACAACTCATTGACCATGGAGTCCGCTATGGCGTGGTGGTCTCCGTTCCTGAGCCACCAAAGGGAGGGGACTATAAACGAAAGTCAGGGAAAAAGAGGAAAGAGCAAACAACACAGGAAACCACGCAGGAGCAACAAATGGGTACTATGTACGCCGCCATAACACCTGCTACTCTAGCATCTGCCAGTCGATATGCTGGAACTCTCCCAAAGTGTGATGGATGTAACTACCACCACACCGGAGTATGTTGGGAAATGAAATGTCTGAATTGCCACAAGAAAGGGGACATTGCCCGGTTCTGCAGGGCACCAACACAACCGATCTCCCAAGTCCCCGGAGTAGAAGTAAACCAGGCCTACTATGGTTGTGGTGAGACAGGGCATTACAAGAGAGACTGCCCGATAATGAGGAACTCAGGCGCATATGGACGGATTCTGATGATCACCACAGGAGAAACTACCCGGAGTCACCAGCGACCAGCGATACATCTTCGAAATAAGAATTGCTTTAAAATTTTAATTTATATATATATATATATATATATATATATATATATATATATATATAAGATTAAAACTTGGGGAAATATTTAAAGTAATTATAATAACTCACTCATCTGAACAAGTCACAGCCTTCGTAAAAGAACTAAGGATCCATACATGTGATCTATGATGGCTTTGTATGTACATCAGGGTTGTGCATAGCTAAGATTTTGCAGACTTTGAGTGAGTGATTCCGCCTTACTTCCTGTTCCTTGTTTGGTTGTGGAGTTAGGGTAGAGCCACTCAGTCGACCGTCTTATTCATCTTAATTATACATAACTTGTATATGCCAGGCGATCATAGAACTACCGAGGAGGATCATAATATAGAGTACCGACACTACTTATCAAAGCACTCTCACTGTTAGTACTTGTTCATCGCGGTACGATTTATGGAAGTGGTAATATCAAGGAGAAAACAGAAAGTAATAGAATGTTTACATGAAGTACATTGTTGAGCACACTTGGGATACACCATCGTATAACAAACATCTCTTTCAAATCGGCCTAACTTTTGTTTCTATAAAGAGTCTGTTGTCATCATTCGTCATGGATTGGCGTGGTCCTCTCCATACTAAGTTCATATGTTTCCATCACCTTGACTGTCAAATTCACGAAAGCCCCGTCATTCGTAATGACAACCCGACCTAGACCTATGTATTGTTTCTGGGCTTCTAAAACCCGAAGTACTCATGCGAGGAGTACATTGTCCTCCGAAACTTTAATGCCATATACTCAGCAGACCTTCCCGAACTACCACTCATCTAGCATATCAAGTTCAAGCATAGAGGCTAAGTACGAATACAGCCCACCTATCACTATTAAGTGTATACACGAGGGTGGTATATAATTATGATTACACGGATTTAGTATGTGTGTTTCCACCCTATCTCCTATTCCTTGTTTGGTTATGGACGTGGGGCAGAGTCACACATCCGACCGTCTTACTAATCTAAATTATATACAACTTGTATACACGAGGTGATGATAGATGGACCAGGTATGAATCCTATCATGAGCATTAGGGAAAAGTTGCCTAGGTCTATGAGTCATTATTCTGTCAATCAAAGGAGCACAACCCCAGGAGTATAGCTAGGAAAGCTAATTTCGGGACGAAATTCCATCTAATGGGGGGATGATGTTGTTGGATTAGTGTCTAAGTCCATAACTATTTTGGTATGTACTTGACCTGATGGTGCATGGTCCTTTTGGGTTGCCTTCACCAAAGCAACTTGATAGGATGAATTATGGAGAGAAAGGATTAAATATGATTTATTAATATATTATGAGAATAATATATTAAAGGAGAAATCATATTGTTTAATTAATATTAGTCAAGAATTAATAAGAACTAAGTTTGTGACTAAAAGAGATTAATTAAACTTAAGGGACTGGAATTGTAACTATAAGATAATTGCAATTGGGCTATGGATTGCCTTATATTATAAGGTTGGATGAATTCTGTGGGGAAACCCATTGGAAATCGTCCAAGGCTTTGTAAGGAAGGAGTCCATGGGTTGCTTAGGGCTTAAGCATCCAAATTAGGGTTTCCTTGTTAGATAACCCTAATAGCCTCACTATATATAGAACCCTTATGCCCCAAAAACGTGGTGAACTTGTTCTTTAGGGTTTCCACACGTTTTAGGCAGCCTCCTTCTCTTCTCCTCTTCATCCTCTTGCTCTTGGTGTTTGTGAACCATTAGAGGAGTGACATTTGTGACTCTAAGCTTTCTAAAGTCAATACAAGAAGGATTTGAGATTGTTATTGCTACATAACAATCAAGGTATGATCTAAACCCTAATTATATGTTATATTGATTATCATACACTAGATCTAGGGTTTATAGTCTTGGATGAATTGCATGTACAATAGAGAAACCTGGATCCAAGCATTAGGGTTTGTATGAGCACATAGGATGTTCTTATGACCAAAACCCATCAGTGGTATCAGAGACTTGATTGGTTTCTATTGTATTGATGCATTATGTAGCTGAAAATCGAATTCTGGCTTACTGTTCGACCTGACTCGGCGAGTCACTACTTGGACTCGGCCAGTCAGCCCTACTCGGCGAGTTCCAGAGTGTGACTCGGCGAGTCGGATCGTCAGACAGAGAAAACTTCGGATTTTGTTGCTGTTTTGCTTAAGGATAATTACCATATTCGTTTTAAACCTATAAAATACGAATTTTATTGTTTCTTAATGAATATCCTTGCCAAAAACACAAGATAATTACCAATTGATTAGATAATAACTTCCTTATATGATAAAGATTGGATTATGACAAAATTAATTGTTTAATTTATATTATTTGTTATTTGATCCTTGTGTTATGAAAAGTTTCAATTTTTCTCCTTTAAGTTTTATAGTTTAAATTTAAACTCAAAAGTTTAGTTTTGAAATTTAAATAGTTGAAACCCTAATGTTTTGAAAAGGTTTCAAAACTTGCCCTCAAGTTTTGGAATTTAGATTTTGATTAAAATTTTAATTTTGATGTATATTTAAATTCTAAACCTGAATGTTTTGAAATGTTTCAAAACTTGCTCTCAAGTTTTGGAATTTAAAAGTTGTTTAAAAGTTTAATCTAGGAATGTTAAATTCTAAAACCCTAGTATTGTTTTGAAAAGTTCAAATCACACCCTTATTGTTTTATTAATTAATTAAAGTGTATAATTAAAAGAGGTTTAATAAATCCATAAAAGTTTTGGTTTACAATTTAATTGAATTAAAAGTATAATTGTTAAATTTGACCACCTAGTATTTTAAAAGTGTAAAATACACCCTATACTATATATAACATTAAAAGTCTAACATTATATATATGTATGAGTAAAAGTCAGTCTTACCGTTAGTAGGCCTCATTCACGAAGCTGGTCTATAAGGGGTGTTTAAGGAAATTGCCTATAAAACGGCGATTGAATGGGTATCCACTCTTACCCACCGCACTCTTGACTAGTGGAGGGTCGTTAGCCGAACGGGTAGGATAGGACAAAACCTTCCATTATAAGTATAATGAAGTACAAAAAGTAACTAAATGTTTTACAAATTCCCAATCTTAGTTACTTAGGCAAAAGTGAATTGATGCAATTCCATGAAATTACACTTTGTGCCATTGTGAAGACGTTAGTGGAGTGTGTGTGGTTTACCGACACACTAAATGGTTCTAAGCAAAAGTAGCAAAGGGTGACTCAATGTTTTTCATAGTTCGGTGGAGCGTGTGTGGTTTACCGGCACATTGAATAGGTGACTGTAACATGTGAGGGCACCATGTAAGTTTGCATGGTTATTCACACCCGCTTTGTGATCCTCGGCATCCCAGTCAGAAACTAAAGGGGCATATCGAGATTTAAACATGCCATTGAAAAGTTCAATGAATCTCAAAGGATCTAGGAGTTTTCATAGATTTAAAACTAAAATTTCTTTTTCGTTTTTCATGGTGGAAATTAGTGAATCGTCATTCGCTTACCTTCAAATATTCTGCAACTAGATTACGACATCCCTTTTCTAGGTTGTAGCGTATTGTGTTGGGTCCTAGCCTTAGTATCTCATTTGGGTGATTTACTAAGGACTCAATCAATCAACTAACTTGAATTCGTTTTCTCCCGTTTTGTAGATGTAAAAGTTCGACAACTATGATCTTCCCAAATCCCGTGGAACAAACAAGCTTTCCACATGAGGATGATATTCCACGATTCGAGTGAGGAACAAGAGATCATGCTTCACTTCCTCCACCTCCTCTAATAATTCTCCCTAACCCACAAGTTTGAAGGATTGAAAAGTTCAAACTCACTCAAGCCCTTTCGGCAAGTAAACATAAAGAAGGAAAGTCAGTGTGTGCACACGTCCTAGGGATGAAGTCACACATTGATAGGTTAAGAATGTTGGGATCCGTTGTCTGTGAGGAGATGGCTGTTGATTGGGTTCTTCAGTCACTTCCTAACTCATATAGTGAGTTCGTAAGAGAGTACTATATGATGAACTGCGACGTGACCCTTATAGATCTCACCTATATGCTTATTGCTGCTGAATCAGCAATGGTTTGGCGCAATAGAAAAGCGAAGTTGATTAGTGAATCTGCCTTCAAGACCTCTATGGATATAGACAATGGCAACGAAAGACATGCTATGATCAAAAATTTTGATCATGAGAGAAAGGCAATGTCCGAAGCAGTTACATGTCCTGTTCCAAAAGAGTCAACTTGCTTTTATTGCCAAGAGAAGGGGCATTGGAGACGAAGCTGCCCTATTTACCTAAGTGATCTAAGAGATGGGAGAGTCAAAACATATGGCTCTGCTTTAGGTAATATCCATTGACTAACTCTTTTAAGCTCCTATTCTAGATTCTTAATACATAATGTGATAAGATTACAATTGATGTTTTGTAGGATCGAAGAAAAGAGAGGAAACTTAAGGGAAGAAGTGAGCAGAATCTAATCGTGAAGAAATAGATTTCGATCGCATTACTTGAAGATTAGATTCTTGAGCTACTACTTAGAGTTAGAGTTAGATTGCTAAAGAAAGATGTATTAGCATAGTTTTTCAATAAATTGCATTATAAGGACAAATTTTTCCGCAATAAAATAAATTTTGATTTTTATATTATTTATTTATCCTTGCAATGGCGTATATAAAAAATTGATTTGATTCTTAATTATATTATTTGTGGAAATGTCGAGAATTTACCAAATAGGGAGAGTTTCTCATCACCCAAGTTTCAATTGGACAGAAACTTGGGATCATGCAAACTTGGTTGCACGATGAATGAGAAATTTCATATTTGGAAATTAGACTAATTCATTGACAAAGTGTCAAGTGAAAGACTAGGAGATCGAGTACACAAATTTGTATGTTGATCTAGTCTACCACAAGAGTAACAAAGACTTTCGTCATGATTTACCAAAGGTTTAGTAAATATGATTATACTTATAAGATTAAGTGTAATTCTGAATTGATTGAAAAAGTTTAAATCAATAGCAGAATGAATAAAAAGAATCGAGTAGGCAGAAAGATAAAAGTTTCTCTATTCTAAGAAGAAGGGAGAGTACCTTTTATGCTTTGTGATATGTCTTAATGATTAAGAACCATATCTCAATTGATCCTCTAAGTGAGTCTTATTACAATTGTATGTATAAGAAGAGGAATCAAGAATTGAAGAAATGGTCAAATCAAGAAGTCAATCATACTTCGTTCCAAAACAAGTCTTATAGTTAAGATTGTGACATTGAGTGATAAGTATTAACAAGGTTTATAACATTCACCAAGTATGGAAAGTTGTGATGTCTTGGATAAGACAAAGACCAACTAGGACCAATTTATGAAGTGTTTTGATAAAAACTACACTAACTCTTGAATAGTTGTTTGTCAAGAAATGTTTATTAACAAGAGAATCTTATATGTCAAGGAGTCAGTGGGAGTCTTAATGGTCTGGAAAGGTTTCAAGAACAAATCAAAATAAACCTTATCGATCATCACTAGCACACGAGTTGAGGTTTACAACCTATCGTGTTGACACTATTTTGTTTCTGTGCCATTCCAATTGAGTTAATTATGCATGTGAGTTCTATGAGTTCTCATTTGAACGCATAAAAGGCAGGCACCTTGATCAATGGAAAGTATATTGGTAGGAAAGGGTGAGCTTCTTAACTACTTGGAAGACATGGTGAGCAGCTGTGTTACCATAAGGCAAGAAATCAAGATTAAGAAAGTTCGGTCCATATGAGTTTGAATTTGTCGTAAACTTTGGTTTTGACAAATTCACATGGATAGGAACACATAAACCATTAAAACTAAGTGTCATAAGATTACCCCCTTCATGAAAATGACTGTGAGGAAATGCTTTCACTAAGAAAGATTTTAAAAAGATGGTGATTGTGAAAATTGTATTCTCGAATTCGATTATGGTTACGATATCCCTTTCCATGATTTGAATTGTGAGGTTTGGCAATTAGTCTGAATTGTTTAGACAGACATATGCGCTATCAAAGGCAAAGGTGTATAAGCTTTGATAAAGGATTATCAAAGCATTGGGTATTAGAAATATGAACTTAAAGAAATTCAATAGGCATTGTTTTTCTGAAAGTTAAGCTGTTTCTGAATACATGACAAAGCTAGTGGGAGCATAAGTGTTATGTTTATAATAATAATCATGATAGTGGGAGCATAAATGTTATGATTGTATGATTATTAAGGAAAGTATTGCAAGTTAGCAATATTAATTATAGAAAACAAGAGTCTTGCTTTGCAAAGTTGTAAGGATTGAATAGTTGTTTTGCTATAATTAAGGGAGAGAATATTATGCTTCATTTCAAATTTAAAGGCTTAGATTGTGGAATGTTAATAAATTTAGTCAAGGATACATAGTGTGTTCTCAAATTTCGATTATGATTACGGCTTTCCTCTTCATAGTTCGAATTTTGAGAACATAGCACATAAAATATTATGGCAGAAGATTGATAAAGTATCAAATCTTTATGTAAGACATTATGCATCGTGTCCCATACGCTTCGGGTATAGGATTGATTGCAAATGCTATAATATTTGACCATTCTAAAATTTTCCAAATGTCTAGCGCATTTAGAGGGAAAAAGGACGATAATCGGTTTTGACTAAGATAATTAAACAACTATCAAAGGACAATCCAAAGTTCGCCGAGGATTGGTCGCTTGTGAGTAGTTGGAAGTATAGTATTGGATGAACCATATCGACATTATTATGAATAGATAAGATTCTATTGAGAATGAGTTGTCATATGGTAAATATGGAAACGTGCCCATATTGGGAATTGAATATTGAAAATCTATGTCTAGATTAGAAACTTTTATGAAAAAGGATGTTCAAAGGAATGTGCTTTGAGTGAGAGACATCATATCTAAGGAATTGTATTGTAACAATCTCCGATAGAGGACTTGGTAATATCATTGGAAATAGTCATTGTGGCTTTTGTGCTATGGCATTGCGAAAGCATCATTGCATAAAATGTTAGAATCTAACATATTCCATAAGTGGCAAGAATTTGATATTCTTTCACTTGTGAAAAGGATTGGGAGTTGTGAAATGAGTATGATTGGAAATGTGTTCATTTGATCTATTTCACAATGTAAGAACCATAGGTAAACATTGTGTGCATGCTAAGAGCATGGGACAAGTGTAATAATTCAAATAAGAAGTTGATTACCCGAAACAACAAATAATGAGTAATCGATATGGTGATAAATAAAAGGTGTTTTATTTATACTCAAAGGTTTGAGGCCATATGGGATTAGTATTATTCTTGTGTTTCACTTTGCATGTTTTGACTTCCTGAATAATTTAATTGGTTAAGAACAGTCAAATTATTCGAACGGCTCACAGTCGTTCATATGTTGGAAGTAGGTATGAATAAAGACTGTCGTGAATTGGTGTGTGGATTGTCTAAAGAGTATTAGACATAAGCAAATGTTTGCTGCAACGTTCATGAGTGCTTATGAATATGATTTGAGCATTAGATCCCACACTCACTTGGATCACTCCATGAATTGTATCACGAGTGATTGGTGAGACGATAACATCTTATATTCTTGAAACCGAGATGTGTGAGTTGTATCTTGCAAATCGGTTGCACATTGATAATATGTAAACGCACCAATAACTTGGTGTCATAAAACATATTGTTGTGTGTGATTCGGTGAGTGAGTGCAAGCGAGCATTGAATCAAAGTTTATCCGTTCCTTTTATCCAAAGAAGGATAAAAGCGGTATCTTTGGGCCCCTCGATGATTTAGTGATGACTAACGTAAATGCTCGGCCGGGCTAGGGCTAATTTGATTTGTTCAATTAGTCAGTCGTCATAAATCAGAAGTCGAGAAATAGTACAAAGAGAATGATTAGAAATCATGTCTTATACGATATCTAGAATGGAGGAATATATGATCCCTTATATAAAGGACACACGTATCTGATAGGATCAGAGTTGACAATGGCTTTGGAAAGCTACGATTGCAGATCAGGATCTGAAGTCATACGCAAAATAGTTATTAGACTTATCCAAGTGGGAGACTGTTGGATTAGTGTCTAAGTCCATAACTATTTTTGTATGTACTTGACCCGATGGTGCATGTTCCTTTTGGGTTGCCTTCACCAAAGCAACTTGATAGGATGAATTATGGAGAGAAAGGATTAAATATGATTTATTAATATATTATGAGAATAATATATTAAAGGAGAAATCATATTGTTTAATTAATATTATTCAAGAATTAATAAGAATTAAGTTTGTGACTAAAAGAGATTAATTAAACTTAAGGGACTGGAATTGTAATTATAAGATAATTGCAATTGGGTTATGGATTGCCTTATATTATAAGGTTGGACGAATTCTGTGGGGAAACCCATTGGAAATCGTCCAAGGCTTTGTAAGGAAGGAGTCCATGGGTTGCTTAGGGCTTAAGCATCCAAATTAGGGTTTCCTTGTTAGATAACCCTAATAGCCTCACTATATATAGAACCCTTATGCCCCAAAAACGTGGTGAACTTGTTCTTTAGGGTTTCCACACGTTTTGGGCAGCCTCCTTCTCTTCTCCTCTTCATCCTCTTGCTCTTGGTGTTTGTGAACCATTAGAGGAGTGACATTTGTGACTCTAAGCTTTCTAAAGTCAATACAAGAAGGATTTGAGATTGTTATTGCTACATAACAATCAAGGTATGATCTAAACCCTAATTATATGTTATATTGATTATCATACACTAGATCTAGGGTTTATAGTCTTGGATGAATTGCATGTACAATAGAGAAACCTAGATCCAAGCATTAGGGTTTGTATGAGTACATAGGATGTTCATATGACCAAATCCCGTCAGATGTGGCAACCCGAAATTTTTTATCTTGTAAAGTCAATTCAATCAACCAAGAATCAGACTTAATTCCATTGCCTTTTAGCCTTGTTAAGGGTCATTCTAATGAGTTCTAAGTCTACTACACTTAAGGAATGAGTGTTAGGAAGTATTGGCTCGAGATCAGAAGGCTTCACCCAAACTAGAGAACCAAGCATTTGAGGTTCATGGCCGCAAACCTAGTTCACGGCCGTGAACTCTCTTATGGCTAAGATCTATCCCCCTTATGTATAGATTTCCCTCATTTCTTCATCATTATTTGCAATTCCAGCTCAAGAACTTCCACTCTCTCTCAAGTATCATCAAGAATTTCTCCATTTCTTATCCTAATCGTAAGTGATTCTTTTTTGTATTCCTTGATATCCTTCTTGATCTAGTACACCCCTATGATTTCATCCATGAATTCACCACTTTTGTCTAGATCTTCAAGATCATCATCTTTCACCTAGAACACACACTTGTTCTTGGTGGCCGTGAACTCCCAAGGGATCCCAAAATCATAAGTGTTTCATCATTTATCTTGTTACACTTGAAAGAACATTAGATCCTAGCCTTGATTCTTCATAATTCATCACCATCTTCATGAACTTGAAGTGTTCACGGTCGTGAACCATTCATAGGGCCGTGAACCCTTCATGAGTTCATACATGGCTGTGAACCATTCATCCATTTGGGCCATGAAGACCTTCCTTTGGCCGTAAACTCCCTTTGATCAATCACATGTGATTTATACACTTCATTTCCAGTGTTTCCTAGTCCCTAAGGTAGTTTCCTTACATGTTAGTTGTGTTAAACACTAATTATATGCCTATATATGCCATCATATGTCATTTAGGACCCGTTTGTGTCTTGGGAATTCATTCGTGGAAACTCTCATCCTTACGCGAACCTTCAATTGAATCACCCACATAAGGTGAGTTCATACCCCTATAATCAATCTTTTAAATATTTTAAATGCTTTTAGGGGGAGAATACAAGTTGAACACAATGATAATTGTGTAAATGTTATTTGTGATAACCATCACGATTAAAGGAGTTCTTATGCTTTTATAAGTGATCAAAACCATTCCAAAAAATCTTTTTTAGTTATGTTACTTTATTGTTTATAAAACACTTTTTTAAAGTACATTCATAACTCAGTAGATAAATGAGTCTTTACTTCAAGTCAGTAACAGTCCAAGTAAACACACTAGTAAACTATAATAGGTATAGTTTAGGGGTTCAATGCATACTATAAAGAGAAACAGAGAGGAACATACAATAACAAGAACAGAAAGAACATACTATAAACAGAATCAGCGATGTACATACAATACCCAGAATAAGATAACAAAAATGTGAAACCACTACTTCACGGCTTAGAAATATATTTTTTAGGTCGCGTTTTGTAACCAGAGTCTCCAGGAGGGAGAACGGACATTGTGTGTATAGATCTATACGGGACTGACAAGCCCACATCCCGACTGTTCGCTACAGTTTGGCCGGAAGGCCAAGGGGTGACAAATGTCACATCAGTTTCGACGCCAATAGGTCGTCATGGTTGAACCCTTGTCGATCAGTATGGTTACAACCATCTCACATTTTAACCTTAAATTAACAAACTGGTTTTAAGGTAGTAAGTGTTCGGTAGTTACTTTTTACAACATTACTGAATACTTTCATTTTCCCATTACATTCATATTGTCATCTTCTCACATAAAACGTAATGCAAACTACTTTATAGTAAAGATAGTCTTAAACTTGGGAAAACTTACAAAAGACAAACAGTACAGTCGAGTCTTAGTACATTCATTTAGAAAGGGGCCTATAATGCTAACTTTATGATTCCTTAGTGCATACATCAGGGATATATATATATATATATATATATATATATATATATATATATATATATATATATTAATCGGGTCTGGTAGACAGTAGAGTGTGTGCTTTCCGCTTCATTTCCTGTTCCTTGTTTGGTTATGGGCTTAGAGCAGATGCACCCAGTCTACTATCTATCTGATCTTAGTTTTATATATATATATATATATATATATATATATATATATATATATATATATATATATATATATTCCGTATACACCAACTAATCATAAGGAGTACGAGGTATGGGTCGGGTCATAGTATACAAATTCAATACAACGGTTTTCTAGTACAAAAACATACCTTTCGGATAGAACATTTAGTAGGCTAAACTAGAAACTTAGCAGTAAAAGGGTTTAGTCCATTTTATTAAACCAGTATAACTTAAAGGACCTTTATTGGTGAATCCTATAATACCTTAGTTTATACATCAGGGTTATATATAATCAATACCCGATAGGTAGTTGGATGTGTGCTTTCCACCTTACTTCATGTTCCTTGTTTGGTTGTGGGCTTAGGGCAGATTCACACAATTAACTACTCGTTCGATATTAGATTATATATAGATTGTATAAACTAGGTGATTATAAAAGGAACTATTGTGGTTACCATTTTTACTAAAGGAAATAAGGGTTTTTCTTAAAGAATGTTTTCATCAAATATAAAGAACTATTACAGTTAACTCCATAACTACCAAATAAATGCGCCAAGGTTATATATACAGTGAAGATCTAACTAACAATGGGATGTGTGACTTCCGCCTCATTCCCTGTTCCTTGTTTGGTTGTGGGCTTAGGGCATATTCACACAATCGATTGTTTGTTTACCCAAGATTGTATATATAACTTGTATCCATTTAGTACTCATAGAAGGAATTGTATAGTCATTTTTACTTGCATTCATTACATCAGAAGATATAGGATTTTCTGAAGGAACAGGCGAACTTTTCCAATAAGAAATTTCAGTTTACTTTA
Source organism: Lactuca sativa (assembly GCF_002870075.4). NCBI lineage: Eukaryota > Viridiplantae > Streptophyta > Magnoliopsida > Asterales > Asteraceae > Lactuca > Lactuca sativa. Next base: position 29,043,745 of record NC_056629.2, on the reverse strand, counting down.
GATCACTAAAATACTTATGAGCTCACCAGCTTAAATGCTGATCTACTCTTTCAAAATAACTTGTATTTTCAGGAAACTAGTAGGCAGGTACGTGCACTGGGATTCAGAAGATGGAGCATAGTAGCTTCATGTCTTGTTTTTTTATTTACTTTTGGAGTCTATCTTATGTGAACCACATACCTTGTAAACACTTTAATATTAATACAATGGTTTTTTGTTACTATGATTACTATGAGACATGTGTTTTGATACTATATATGACATCCTCCGCCCTCGAACATTTCCGCCTTTCCGGTTTGGGGGTGTGACAATTAGCAAGGGACGGTGTGAGAGATGGAGGCTAATGAGGGAAGAGGTCTTGAAGACATAATATTGTTTAAATAGGGATCAAACCCTAAAAATTAGGGTTTGACACCCATCTATGTACGCCCTACGTACGCTGAGTACGTCCAACATACTTGGCAAAAACACTCGACTTCTCCTAGTGAGCCAATGGACCAAATTTGTAATGTAATTTTATTCTAAGGATAATAACAGAAAATACATGGATCGAGGTCTTTCAATTCTCCCACACTTGAATCAGAATTCATCCTTAAAGTCTGATGCTGCGAATAACTCAGGGCAGTTCTATCGCATCTCTGCCTTAGGTTCACAAGTCTATTCGGAACCCTTCTGATGCTGCCACTGAACTTTGACCAATAGAACCACCTTGTTGCACAAGGCCTTCGTCTTCTTATCAAAAATTGTCACTGCCCTCTCAAAATAGTTCAGGCAATCAATGACCTGAATATCATTTAAAGGAACCACTGTTAAATAATTAACTACACACTTCCATAACTGAGAAACTTGAAAGGTGTTTTGAATCTGAATGAGCTCCTCATGCCAATCCAGTCATTAGGCTACCCTGCCAATTCTGGCAATAACTATAAATGGCCCAATATATTGGGCCCTAGCATGACCCTCTTCTTGAAGCGTATTACACCTTTCCAAGATGATACCTCAATAAAACCATATCGCCAACCTGGAACTCCAACTCAGATCGACGTCTGTCAGGATAATTCTTTTGTCGACTCTAAGTTGTCTACAACCTTTTCCTGATCTGCTAAATAAGCTCTATTGTCTGGAGAACTACCTCAGTCTTTCTCATGAACTTGTGACTGACCTCTCCCCAATAAACTGGGTTTTGACACTTCCTCATATAGAGAATCTCAAATGGCAGTGCACCGATACTAGAGTGATAGATTTTGTTGTAAGAAACCTCAGCCAGGGGAAGGTAGGAGTCCTAATTGTTGGAATAGTGTTTAAGGCTGCAACTATATTTGGCAAGTATTTGACCCGGTTGTGCATGGTCCTTTTGGGTTGCCTTCACCATAGCAACTTGACAGGATGATTTATAATGAGAGAAGAAATATTATTAATATATTATGAGAATAATATAAGGAATAATAATATTGTTGTTTGATTAATATAAGTCATAAATTAATTGGGAATTAATTTGGTGACTTAAAGTGATTAATTGAATAAAGGAGCATAAACTGTCAATTGTATGATAGTTGTACTTTGGGCTATGATTCCTTATGAATAAGGGAGTGGAAGATTTTAGGGTTTGGAAAGGCCTAGAAATCATCCAAGGCTTGTCAATAAGGAGATTGGATTGCTTAGGGCCAAAGTTATCCAATTAGGGTTTAAGGGTGAAACCCTAGGAGGCTCACTAGTATAAATAGACCCTTAAGGCTAAGAAAATCGGCACCCTTGTGATTGAAGAAACCCTGGCCGACTTTTCTTACCCTCCCCTCTCTCTCTAATCATCCTCTTGCTAAGTTGGTGTTTGTAAGCCTTTAGAGGAGTGACATTTGTGACTCTAAGCTCCAAGGACAAGAAGATTCAAGCAAGAAATTCAAGGTAATCTTTCAGATCTGATTTCATGTGTTATGATATGAATGTTTTCATTATATCTATCAATCAAAGTCTTGGATACATTGCATGTTCAATTAGAGAAACCTAGATCCAAGCATTAGGGTTTGTATGTGCACATAGGAATGTTCTTATGGCTCAAACCCATCAGTGGTATCAGAGCCTTGATTGGTTTCTATTGAATTGATGCATTGGTTGTTTGATTGTTGATTGCCAAAATCGTTTTTGTCCTTCTGCCTGATGAACTCGGCGAGTACCATAGTGTACTCAGCGAGTAGGCCTCAACTCGGCGAGTACATTGTGGTACTCGGCGAGTTCGAGCATCAGATGGAGCTTTTTTCGGTATTTCTTGTTGTTTATGTTATGGAAACTTGCCTTTATCTTAATGGGTCAATATAAATCCGATTTTAACTTATATTTGAGTATATCCTTGACCTAATTCAAGATATTTACCAATTAATTGAATAATAGTTTCCTTATGTGATAATAAATTTGATTATTTTAATTGAGTTGGTAAAATTGTTTTGCAAGAAACATTGAATTAAATCAAATATGGATAATTATGAGATTAAATGGTTAATTTTAATTATTTGTTATTTGATTCCTTATGTCTTGAAAAGTTTAAAACTTGTCCGCAAGTTTTGAAATTTATGTTTTGTGATTAAAAGTTTAATTTAGACAATTTAAATTTCAAACCCTAGAATTTTACAAGTTTAAAATTCAACCCTGTACTAACATAATCTTACAAGATTAATATGTATATATGTATAATTAAAATGCTAGTCTTACCATTAGTAGGCCTCATTCACGAAGCCGGTCTATAAGGTGGGTATAAGGTTGCAGCCTATAAAATGGTGCTTAATGGGTGTACACTCACACCCACCGCTTGCTTGATCGATGGAGGGTCGTTAGCCGAACGGGTAGGATAGGGCAACCTCATCTCCTCATTAAAAGTATAATATTGAAATACAAAGTAACGACATGTTTTTCAAATTCCCAATCCTAGTTACTTTAGGAAAAGTGAATTGATGCAATCCCATGAAATTACACTTTGCACCCTTGTTGAGAAGTTAGTGGAGCGTGTGTGGTTTACCGGGACACTAATTGGTTCTAAGAAAAGGTGGCAAAGGGTGATTCATTGTTTATCATAGTTCGGTGGAGCGTGTATGGTTTACCGGCACATCGAATAGGTGATTATTATAATGAAGGCACCGTGTAGATTTGCATGGTTATTCACACCCACTTTGTGATCCTCGGTATCCCAGTTACAAACGAGAGGGGCATATCGAGATTTAAACATGCCATTGAAAAGTTCAATGAATCTCATCGAAACCTAGGAATTCTCAATACATTTAGAACTTAAGGTTATGTTTTCATGGTGAAGAATTAGTGAATCATCATTCACTTACCTTCAAATTGTTTGGATGTTGGATTACGACATCCCTTTTCTAACAAGTAAATATTGTTGTTGGATCCTAGCCCTAATTTTTCTTATTAGGTGATAATTAGGGATTCAAATTATAATCTATCTTTGTCCTTTCTATTTGTAGATGTCGAACGCGAACAACGCTGCTGCTAGTTCATTCACATTGATGAGCCTTTGCCAAAAGGTGACTTTCGATGGAACGAACTTTAGCGAATGGATAAGATACATTCGCACGATTGCTCACTACGAGGGCAATGAGTATGTCCTTGATGAGAAGCTCGAGAAGATCAATCCAAAAATTGCTACTCCGGCTGAAATGACTCCTTTTGAGACTCATGAATGTGATGCGACGAAGGTTCATTGCATCATGATAGCCACAATGAACGCCGAATTCCAAAAGTCCTATGAGGACATGTACCCGTACGAGATGCATCAAGACTTGTTGGAGAGATACCATCAAAACGCGAGGCAGGAACGTTACGAGATCTTCACTAACATGATCTTCGCTAAAATGGGACATGGAGAATCTCTAACCGTGCACTTGCAAAAGATGCAAAGGTATGTCGATCGTCTTCGCAAGTTAAATGTCGACTTTAGGGAAGATTTGGCTATCGACATGGTGCTTCATTCCTTGCCTCCATGTTACAATCAATTTAGGATGACCTACCACATGAACAAGTCTGTTGCACCAACTCCCAATCCACCCGCTGCTCCTGTTTTGGCAATTCGGCAAGCAAGGGGTAAGAAGAGGAGGGCTCCGTCTAAGAGCCACCGCAAGGGAAAGTCCCGAGATGGTTCCTCTTCTAGTGGGACCAAAGTTGATCCTGCTAAGCCTAACCCTAACCCAAAGGAGGCAGAGTGCCACCATTGCCACAAAATAGGGCATTGGAAGAGAAGCTGCCTAGAATACCTACAAGCCATCAGGGAAGGAAAGATCAAGCCGTCTTTCGTAGGTATTTACACAATTAAATCTAATGATTCATCTCATTCTATTTCTTGGGTCCTAGATACCGGGTGTGGTTACCACATTTATTCTGAATTGCAGGGATTAAGAAGAAATAGGGATGTGGAGCGTGGAAGAATAAATCTAATCATGGGGAACAGAAGATCGTCGCCTGTGACCAAGATTGGAGTGTATTCTCTAGTGCTTAGTAATGGATGATGTTTAGATTTGAATAAGTGTTGCTACTCGCCAGAAATGGCAAGAAACATCATTTCGTTTCATGGTTTGTTTAGACAAGGATTTAGATTTTCTTTTAATAATGAGAATGGTTCAATTTATGCTTATCTAAATGGTGTCTTATATTTTGAAGCAATGCCATGTAATGGAATTTATGAAACTGTTATGATTGTAGATAACCTAGGAAATGATGTTTTGTGCATGGATTCTTCTAATAGTAAGGATAGAGCATACTTGTGGCATTGTCGTCTTGGACATGTCAACAAGAAGCGCATAGCCCAACTCCAAAAGGATGGAGTGGTGGAGTCATTCGACCTTAGGGAAGATGACACATGCGAATCTTGTTTACTTGGAAAAATGACCAAGTCACCGTTCACTAGCACATGTGAAAGGGGTGAGGGTTTATTGGACCTCATACATACCGATGTATGTGGACCCTTTAGATCAACCACAGAGGATGGGAACCGCTTCTATGTGACTTTTACCGATGACTATAGTAGATATGGGTATATTTACTTAATCAAGCAAAAGTCAGAAACATTTAAAAAGTTCAAAGAATTCAAAAATGAATTGGAGAATCAATTGGGTAGGAAAATCAAGATGCTTCGATCCGATCGAGGAGGAGAGTACCTAAGTCTTGAATTCCACGACTATCTTAAAGAATGTGGAATAGTTTCGCAATTGACGCCACCTAGGACACCACAGTTGAATGGTGTGGCAGAAAGGCGTAATCAAACCTTGTTAGACATGGTTCGTTCTATGATGAGTCGTGCTTCACTACCTATCTCATTATGGGGGTATGCCTTAGAGACTGCCGCCCATATCCTTAACCGAGTCCCTACTAAGAAGGTTGCCAAAACACCTCACGAGATGTGGACAGGGAAAGCTCCCTCGTTAGCACATATCAAGGTTTGGGGTTGCGAGGCTTTCGTAAGACGAGATACTTATGACAAGCTTGAACCTCGTAGTGAGCGATGTATTTTCATCGACTACCCACAGAAATCCTTTGGATATCTCTTCTATAGACCGAATGACAATGTTGTCTTCGTTGCGAGGAGAGGGGTTTTCCGAGAGCGAGAACTCATAAGCCAAGGAGACAGTGGGAGGCAAATTGAGCTTGAAGAGATTCAAGAATCGATTAATGAAGGAACCTCTACCGCTGGCGCTCAACCCGAGGAGGAAACTCCGGTTGAACCAATTGACGAGTCCTTACCTCTTAGACGTTCCGAAAGAGTTAGAGTTCAACCCTAGTTTTATGGTTTTCATATTACTACCGAAGGGGACACGTATATTAGTGATGGTACACTAATAAATCTAGATGAACCTAACAGCTATAAGGAAGCCATGGCAGGCCCAGAGTCTGCAAAATGGAAGGAGGAAATGGACAGCGAGATCCAATCCATGTATGACAACAAAGTTTGGAATTTGGTTGACAATGAGCCTGGACGTAAGACCGTTGGGTGCAAATGGATCTTCAAGAAGAAAACTGACGTGGATGGAAACGTACACACATATAAGGCGTGATTGGTTGCGAAGGGCTTTACTCAAACTCCCGAAGTTGACTATGATGAGACCTTCTCACCAGTTGCGAAAATAAAGTCTATTAGAGTGATGCTAGCTATTGCCGCATTTCATGATTATGAAATTTGGCAAATGGATGTCAAGACTGCTTTCCTTAATGGGGAGTTGGCTGAGGATGTTTACATGGATCAACCAGAGGGTTTTGTTGATCTGAAGCATCCAAATAGAGTGTGTAAGCTTGAGAAGTCCATTTATGGACTTAAGAAAGCGTCTCGCAGATGGAATATTTGCTTCGATGAGAAAGTCAAAGAGTTTGGATTTGTAGGAAGCGAAGATGAATCATGTGTATATGTCAAAGCCAGTGGGAGTATAGTCAGCTTCCTCGTTCTGTATGTTGATGACATACTACTCATAGGAAACAACGTCCCGACACTGCAGGAGGTTAAGTCCTGGCTCGGGAAGTGCTTCGCTATGAAGGACCTCGGAGAGGCTTCCTATATCTTGGGTATAAGGATAGTGAGAGAACTGTAGCACCTGGTTCTGGGTACGTAAATTTCATTTGAGTATTTTCATTTTAGCCTTGGACTCGGCTAGTTGTAGGTCCGACTCACCGAGTAGGGACGGGACCAGGGACACATTTTAAGTTGGCGAATCGGCGAGTCCGTATCCTGGACTCGGCGAGTCACCACTGTTTGATGAAACCCTAAGTTCCAGGGGTTTGCACCATATTTAATCCCTCATTCCGCCCCAAACTCACCCCCATTCACCCTCAGAGCCCCCAACATCGTCCTTGCCCTTTTTCCTTGAGAGATTGAAGTATTTGGGTGTGTTTTTGAAGTTGTTGAGGAGCAAGAAGAGAAGATCAAGAAGAGGAGAAGGAGGCCAAGCATCTCTGTGTCATCCCAACATTTTCCCTAAGGTATAGCTCATTTCCCCTCTGTTTTTGAGCTTGTAGTCCCTAATAGCTTCATGAAGGTCCTTCTTGAGCCATTTCCCAAGCTTGTTTATGCATTGTGGGTCGTATTAAGTTGTTAGCCTTTAGATCTAGGCACTATTCCGTCCTTGGAGCTTGGATCTACTGTCTTTATGGAGTCATGTTGCACACAAGTTCTAGATCTACCCCTTTTGGTGCACTTTGAGCCTTAAACCCTTCATTGGTGATGATCTACACGTAAAGTTGGAAACTTTACGTGTAAACCAGGCCCTAGGATCCCAGATCTATGAACGGCATGGACTGGATTCAAGCAAAATCACGTATATGGCTTTTGCATGAAGCAGACTCGGCGAGTCGAGTCGCGAGTCTCCGAGTTTGTCCCCTTTTCGTTGTGTCGAGTAGAGTAGTGAGTCCTGGGTGGACTCAGTGAGTTGGAAGCCGAACTCACCCATGAAGGAACTCGGCGAGTCAATGCCCTGACTCGGCGAGTTCAAGGCAATCTTCTTAGATCAAGAACAGACTCGGCAAGTTGTTCATGCAACTTGGCGAGTCACAGCATAAAGTGTTCATCAGATGAAGATGAACTCGGCGAGTTGTTCATACAACTCGGCGAGTAGGATGAAGGACTTGGATAATAGTTTAGAAGGAGAACACGTCGAGTTAACGCCCAACTCGACGAGTAGAGACGGGTTGCAGGACAATCGATTAGATAGGGAATCGGTGAGTTGGAGAGCCAACTCGACGAGTCGAGTCAACTGAAAGTTGACTCTGGCTTTGACTTTTGACTTGATCAAGGGTAAAATGGTCATTTTACCCAAGGATCGGTTAGCGGTGTTTGATTGAGTGTTTTGTGGGAATTATAGCCGGAGGATTTCTGGAGAAGCAGTAGCAGCAGTAGACAGTCAATTCCCACATAGGCCAGCAGCTATTTCGAGGTGAGTTTCCTTCCAGTAGGAACGTGTCTAAGGCACCAAGGCCGGCCCGTATAGACAAAACGTTAGTATTAGAGTGTGGGTCGAGCTCGTATCTCTTGGTTGAGCTGATTATGATATGTGCCAGTATGATACAGTTGTCTATACTTGTTGTCTGTGTGATACTTGTATATTATGGGTTCGTGGTTGAGTGTAGGCAAGGCCCGTATCTCTCCGCAAGTGGAGTGTGGGCTAGGCCCGTATCTCCCAGATAGTAGAGTGTGGGCGAGGCCCGTATCTTCCGGCTAGCGGAGTGTGGGCAAGGCCCGTATCTTCGTGAGTGTGGGCGAGGCTCGTAACTCCTAGCTACATGTTGTATGTTGTATGCTTGTATGGTATGAGGTATTATGGGGGAGCTCAGTAAGCTTCGTGCTATCAGTTTTCAGTTTTATTTCAGGTACCTCTTCAGCCAAGGGAAAGGAGTCGGCGCGGTAGCGGCATATCACACACACTCTTGTTTTCCGCACTATGGATATCTGGGATATACTCTGAATTATTACTATGACATTACCGGTTTTCAGACATGAATTATTATTATGAATGTTTTGTAATGATGTTTTTATGTTTTGACCTAAATTAAAAATGAAATTTTTAACCGGTATTTTTGGGGTGTTACAAGTTGGTATCAGAGCCCTGGTTTGAGGGATTCGGTCACACCTTCGGGGGTGTCTGAACTCAAATCGAGGGGTCAAAAGATTTTGAAAAAAAGAAAATGTTTTCTAAAAGGATAAGTAAAGTACCTTAAGAAGGAACGAAGTGTGTGATGTGCGCAACCGGCCGAGCTCAAGTAAGTATTCCCCAAAGTACCCATACAAGTTATGTTGTGTTTATCAATTTCAGTAGAACAGCATGCTGGAATAGGACTAAGGATCTAGGAGTGATGCCTTATGTGCCTGCTTTATGTGCTTCAGTGTATGAAAATTGCATGCTAGATTTGAGTAGACAGCAGTAGGATAGCCTATTAGGGGTTATGCCTGATAGAATGAGTTTAGCATTATATGCTAGTTCAGTTCTCTCTATAGAAGCAGAGTGGCTTAAGATTGTTACCTTAGTTCGAATGTTGCTTGATTTGTGCTTTGTGGGACTCTGAGTGATGGGAGATAGCCATTAGGTGAATATGTCACGTCACATGTGATCAGGGTTGAATAATCTTAGAGTGCGGGATTTGACCCTATTGCGCAGCTCTCATTTGAGTCTAACCGTTGTAGGGACGAGCCTGTTACTTGACGGATTATTTGAGCCTCATCACATGTGATGGTATTCAGGTAATGGCTAATTGGCATTACAAGGAGGCCTTCAGCAGCTGAGGGCTGGGTAGAGTAGAGTCAGAGATTTCCCTGGGGCAAGCCTAGGATGAGTATAGAAGTGATCAGTGGTAGTGAAAGGGATTTGGTGGAGTCGAGGCAGTCCCTGGAGAAGGTATGGATAGATGTGGAAGGTCGTATGGGCCCGTACTACTGAAAGCAGAGGATCCGTTCCTGAACCAAGGAAGGCCAAGATAAGACCAGTGAACTTGTAGTAGATGTGACCCCTCAAGAAGTATCAGTATCACTAATGATTGTTATTTATGTATTGCAGAATGGTGGTACTACGATCGAGGCCGATAGACGGCGATTCAGGAGAGGGGTCAGGTTCGGGATCAGGTTCCGAGCCAGTAGATGAGGGGCTACGCGAGTTCATCGCGTCAGAGATCACCAGGGGTATCCTTGAGTCCACCCCCATTATCTTCGGGTCGATCAAGGAAGGGATAATCGAGTTGATGGAAGATCGCCTTCGGGCATTCAGGAGCGACATGGCATCTGGCCAGTCGGGATCTCGCACACTGTCCTTCAAGGACTTCAGGGGCAGTGGTGCGCTGGATTTTCACGGGGCGAAAGACCCCATAGCTGCCAGACGATGGATTGCCAACATTGAGTCTGCACAGATGATTAGCTTCTGCCCTAAGGGGTCGAAGGTGAGGTTCGCAGTGGGGTGTTTACGAGATCGAGCTAGGGATTGGTGGGAGTCCGTGGGGGACTCATTGGGAGCCATGGCTGTCGAGGCTATGACTTGGTCGGACTTTGCCACCAGGTTCAGGGCGGAGTTCGCGCCAGCTATCGAGCTCCAGTAGCTAGCCAAGGAGTTCTTTGATATGAGGCAGACGATGGAGACTGTGGCGGAGATCACCGCCAAGTTCCGGGAGAGGGCTTTGTTGGTGCCCCAGTATGCGGGTGACGAGGATATGAGGAGGACCCGTTCTCATGACATGCTACGGGCTGACATCCGGGAGCATGTTAGCTTTTCAGCTTGCCCTACCCTGGAGTCCATGATTGCTAGGGCGAGGGAAAGGGAGATCGATTTAGAGCACATTCGGAAACAGAAAGCAGAGGTGGGGCAAGTGGTTGGGGCTTCGGGGAAGAAGCCCAGGGGATCAGATGGGAGGCCGAAAGGCCAAGGGGGACCGGGCCGCTGTGGGAAATGCGGCATGACACATGAGGGAGCATGTAGGATGGGATCAGCAAGATGCTACAAGTGGGGCAAGGCAGGGCACTTTAGTAGGGATTGTACTACTCCTGTTTCGGCTATTCAGACATCGGAGTTGTTGTGTTTTCACTGCAACCAGAGGAGCCACAAGAAGGCCAATTGCCCCCAGTTGACAGCATCTACGCCAGTGAAGGTGCCAGCTCCAGCGACCTTGCGGATCACTGATGGCCGGCAAGGCAAGGCAGAGGCTCCGGTGGTGAGGAGTCGGGCATTTCAGCTGACTACCGAGGAGGCACGCGCCGCACCCGACGTGGTGACGGGTATGATTCTTTCCCTCTACTTTATTTTATGATGTTATGATATTGATATGTGCTATGTGTGTATATATATGCATTAGGATCGTTCCATGTGAACGGCATCCCAGTTCAGTTGTTGTTCGACTCAGGTGCCTCCCGATCATTTGTTTCCCTTGCGCTTAGCAAGAAGTTTTCTGAGTCTTCGGGCGTATTGGATTGCCCTTTAGAGGTAGAGATTGCTGATGATCGATCGGTGCGAGCATCGATGGTGTTTCGGGATTGTGTATTGCGTTTGTTTGAGGAGCACTACTTGGTAGATTTGGTTCCCATTCCGTTGCGTGGGAACAAGGTGATTATAGGCATGGATTGGTTGAGCCCCAATGGCGCTGTGATAGATTGCGCATAGCAGCTAGTGCGAGTCGGGACCCCAGGTGGGGGAGAGTTAGTGATTCATGACGAGAGGCCACATTGTGGACCCACAGTATGTTCAGCAGCGAGGGCTAGACGCTACCTTCAGCAGGGATGCGCAGGGTATGTCGCGTACGTGATGGATACCCGGGAGGCGAGTAAGGCGACGGTGACCGAGGTTCCAGTGGTGCGAGACTATGCTGATGTGTTTCTGAAGGAACTTCCTGGAATACCTCCGGAGCGTCAGGTAGAGTTCAGGATCGATTTAGTTCCTGGTGCAGCTCCGATAGCCAAGGCACCCTATCGATTGGCTCTTCCCGAGATGCAGGAGTTGTCTACGCAGCTGCAGGAGCTGCTAGACAAGGGATATATTCGTCCAAGCAGTTCACCCTGGGGAGCCCCAATCCTGTTTGTGAAGAAGAAGGATGGGTCGCACCGGATGTGCATAGATTACCGGAAGCTGAATAAGGTAATGGTGAAGAACCGTTACCCACTCCCGAGGATTGATGACCTCTTTGATCAGTTGCAGGGAGCATCTTGGTTCTCCAAGATCGATTTGCGTTCAGGCTATCACCAGATGAGGGTTAGGGAGGAGGATATACAGAAGACCGCGTTTCGGACGCGTTATGGCCATTATGAGTTCGTGGTGATGCCGTTTGGGCTCACCAATGCTCCTGTTGCGTTCATGGACCTCATGAACCGCGTGTGCAGGCCGATGCTGGATCGGTCTGTGATAGTTTTCATTGACGACATCTTGGTTTCTTCCAAGACACAGGAGGAGCACGAGGAGCATCTGAGGGAGGTTTTGTAGACCCTGAGGAGGGAGAGCTTGTACGCCAAGTTCTCCAAATGTGAGTTTTGGCTGCGCGAGGTGCAGTTCCTTGGGCATCTCGTCAACCAGGACAGGATTTCAGTAGACCCGGCCAAGGTGGAGGCCGTGATGAGGTGGGAGGTTACGAAGTCTCCATCCGAGATTCGGAGTTTCCTAGGATTGGTAGGCTACTATCGGAGATTCATTCGGGATTTCTCCAAGATAGTTGTACCCCTGACAAGGTTGACTAGGAAAGCCGTGGTCTTTCGGTGGGGGCCTGAGAAGCAGGCATCGTTCGAGACTCTGAGGCAGAGATTGTGCGAGGCGCCAATCTTAGCCCTGCCCGAGGGCGTGGAGGATTTTGTGGTATACTGTGATGCGTCGATCTCAGGCCTAGGTGCAGTATTGATGCAGAGGGGGCATGTCATTGCTTATGCCTCGAGGCAGCTGAAGCCTCACGAGGCGAACTACCCGACACATGATTTGGAGTTGGGGGCGGTGGTTTTCACTCTCAAGATTTGGCAACATTACCTCTACGGGGTTCGGTGTACCATTTACACGGACCACAAGAGCTTGAGGTACCTCATGGATCAGCCGAATCTGAACATGAGGCAGCGACGGTGGCTGGACGTCGTGAAGGATTATGATTATGAGATCCTTTACCACCCAGGAAAGGCCAATGTGGTGGCCGATGCACTTAGCCTCAAGGCGGCGCCGATCAGGGATATTTGCATGAGGATGACTGTGGTGACTCCCCTGTTGGATCAGATTCGGGAGGCTCAACAGGAGGCTATGAAGGAGGAGCATCGAAAGAGTGAGCGAATAGTGGGTCAAGTCACCTCTTTCGATTATGATAGCCGGGGGTTATTGACACTACACCGTAGGGTGTGGGTGCCGTATCATGGAGGCGCGCACTAGATCTTGATGGAGGAGGCGCACAAATCCTGATTCTCTATTCATCCAGGGGCGACGAAGATGTATCGGGATCTTCACTTAGACTATTGGTGGCCCTGCATGAAGCGGGATGTGGCGTGGTACGTCGAGCGGTGCTTGACCTGTAGGAAGGTCAAGGCCGAACATCAGAGACCGCATGGCAAGATGCAGCCGTTGGATATTCCGCTGTGGAAATGGAAAGATATCACGATGGATTTTATCACGAAGCTTCCCAGGACTGCGCGTGGAGTGGATTCGATTTGGGTCACCGTGGATCGATTGACCAAGAGCGCCCACTTTATTCCGATCCAGGAGAGCATCTCGGCCGAAAGGTTGGCCAATATCTACATCAGGGAGATAGTAGCGCGACACGGGGTGCCAGTGTCAGTGATATCAGATCGAGATGTGCGGTTCACTTGCAGGTTTTGGAAGAAGTTTCATGACGAGTTGGGCACTCGTTTGCATTTTAGCACCGCCTTTCACCCACAGACAGATGGTCAGAGCGAGCGGACCATCCAGATGCTGGAGGATATGTTGCGGGCATGTGTGCTAGACTTTGGTGGTAGCTGGGATACTTATCTTCCCTTGGCTGAGTTCTCGTACAACAACAGCTACCACGCGAGTATTGACAGTCCGCCATTCGAGTTCTTGTACGGTCGGAGGTGCAGGACCCCGATATGCTGGGGTGAGGTTGGCCAGAGGGTCATGGGGAGCACCGAGGTGGTGCTCGAGATGACCGAGAGCATCCAGCAGGTTCAGAGCAGGCTTCAGACTGCACAGAGTCGGCAGAAAAGTTACGCCGACAAGCGTCGATCCGATTTGGAGTTCCAAGTTAGGGATATGGTCCTCCTGAAGGTGTCACCTTGGAAAAGCGTCATTCGATTCAGGAAGTGGGGCAAGTTGGGCTCGAGATTCATCGGACCATTCAGGGTTGTAGCCCGGGTGGGCAAGGTGGCATATCGGCTAGATCTGCCAGTCGAGCTCAGCCAGATCCACAACACCTTCCATGTCTCCCAGCTACGGAAGTGTCTCATGGATGATTCGGCGGTGGTGCCATTGGAGGATATTCAGGTTGATGACAGCCTGAATTACATTGAGCGCCCAGTCGCGATTCTCGATCGGAAGTCGAAGGATCTAAGGAACAAGAGGGTGGAGCTAGTGAAAGTGCAATGGCAGCACCGCAAGGGTTCGGAATAGACTTGGGAGTCGGTGGAAGAAATGATGGAGCATTACCCCGAGCTGTTTCAGGATCGAGCGGTAGACTTCGGGGACGAAGTCTAAAATGAGTGGGGGAGATTTGTAACACCTGGTACCGGGAACGTAAATTTCATTTGAGTATTTTCATTTTAGCCTTGGACTCGGCGAGTTGTAGGTCCGAATCGCCGAGTAGGGACAGGACCAGGGACACATTTTAAGTTTGCGACTCGGCGAGTCCGTATCCTGGACTCGGCGAGTCACCGCTGTTTGATGAAACCATAAGTTTCAGGGGTTTGCACCCTATTTAATCCCTCATTCCGCCCCAAACTCGCCCCCATTCACCCTCAGAGCCCCCAACATCGTCCTTGCCCTTTTTCCTTGATAGATTGAAGTATTTGGGTGTGTTTTTGAAGTTGTTGAGGAGCAAGAAGAGAAGATCAAGAAGAGGAGAAGGAGGCCAAGCATCTCTGTGTCATCCCAACGTTTTCCCTGAGGTATAGCTCATTTCCCCTCTGTTTTTGAGCTTGTAGTCCCTAATAGCTTCATGAAGGTCCTTCTTGAGCCATTTCCCAAGCTTGTTTGTGCATTGTGGGTCGTATTAAGTTGTTAGCCTTTAGATCTAGGCACTATTCCGTCCCTGGAGCTTGGATCTACTGTCTTTACGGAGTCATGTTGCACACAAGTCCTAGATTTACCCCTTTTGGTGCACTTTGAGCCTTAAAACCTTCATTGGTGATGATCTACACGTAAAGTTGGAAACTTTACGTGTTAACCAGGCCCTAGGAGCCCAGATCTATGAATGGCATGGACTGGATTCAAGCAAAATCGCGTATATGGCTTTTACATGAAGCAGACTCGGCGAGTCGCTCATCTGACTCGGCGAGTCGAGTCGCGAGTCTCCGATTTTGTCCCCTTTTCGTTGTGTCGAGTAGAGTAGTGAGTCCTGGGTGGACTCGGTGAGTTGGAAGCCGAACTCACCCATGAAGGAACTCAGCGAGTCAATGCCCTGACTCGGCGAGTTCAAGGCAATCTTCTTAGATCAAGAACAGACTCGGCAAGTTGTTCATGCAACTCGGTGAGTCACAGCATAAAGTGTTCATCATATGAAGATGAACTCGGCGAGTTGTTCATACAACTCAGCGAGTAGGTTGAAGGACTTGGACATTAGTTTAGAAGGAGAACTCGTCGAGTTAACGCCCAACTCGATGAGTAGAGACGGGTTGCAGGACAATCGATTAGATAGGGAATCGGTGAGTTGGAGAGCCAACTCGACGAGTCGGGTTAACTGAAAGTTGACTCTGGCTTTGACTTTTGACTTGATCAAGGGTAAAATGGTCATTTTACCCAAGGGTCAGTTAGCGGTGTTTGATTGAGTGTTTTGTGGGAATTATAGCCGGAGGATTTCTGGAGAAGCAGTAGCAGCAGTAGATAGTCAATTCCCACACAGGCCAGCAGCTATTTCGAGGTGAGTTTCCTTCCAGTAGGAACGGGTCTAAGGCACCAAGGTCGGCCCGTATAGACGAAACGTTAGCATTAGAGTGTGGGCCGAGCCCGTATCTCTTGGTTGAGCTGATTATGATATGTGCCAGTATGATAGAGTTGTCTATACTTGTTGTCTGTGTGATACTTGTATATTATGGGTTCGCGGTTGAGTGTGGGCAAGGCCCGTATCTCTCCGAGAGTGGAGTGTGGGCTAGGACCGTATCTCCCAGATAGTAGAGTGTGGGAGAGGCCCGTATCTTTCGGCTAGCGGAGTGTGGGCAAGGCCCGTATCTTCGTGAGTGTGGGCGAGGCCCGTAACTCCTAGCTACATGTTGTATGTTGAATGCTTGTATGGTATGAGGTATTATGGGGGAGCTCACTAAGCTTCGTGCTTATAGTTTTCAGTTTGATTTCAGGTACCTCGTCAGCCAAGGTAAAGGAGCCGGCGCGGTAGCGACATATCACACACACTCTTGTTTTCCGCACTATGGATATCTGGGATGTACTCTGAATTATTACTATGACATTATCGGTTTTCAGAGATGAATTATTATTATGAATGTTTTGTAATGATGTTTTTATGTTTTGACCTAAATTAAAAATGAAATTTTTAACCGGTATTTTTGGGGTGTTACAAGAACGAAGTAAGAGACTAATAGGACTTAGTCAGAACACTTACTTGGATAAAGTGCTAACGCGTTTTAGTATGGAAAATTCGAGGAAGGGAGAATTACCGATACAAAGTAATGCCAAGTTGAGTAAGACTCAAAGTCCGAGTACTGAACCTGAAATTGCAGAAATGAGCCGAGTACCATACGCTTCCGCAGTTAGCTCAATCATGTATGCTATGACTTGTACTCGCCCTGATGTAGCCTTTGCTTTGAGCATGGTTAGTAGATATCATGGGAACCCTGGCAGAGCCCATTGGATTGCGGTCAAGAATATCCTTAAGTACCTTTGGAGGACCAAGGAATGGTTTTTAGTCCTCGGAGGGAGTGATGACTTGAAGGTGCGAGGGTATAGTGACGCCAGTTTTCAAACCGACCGGGATAACTACCATTCGCAGTCGGGCTGGGTCTTTACCCTGAATGGAGGAGCAGTAACTTGGAAAAGTTCCAAGTAGGAAACCGTAGCTGATTCAACATGCGAATCAGAGTACATTGCAGCGAGCGAAGCGTCAAAGGAGGCAATATGGTTGAAGAACTTCATTGGTGATCTTGGAGTTGTGCCTGCCATAAAGGAGCCTATGGAAATTTTCTGTGATAATCAAGGAGCGGTTTCCTTGACCAAGGAACCAAGGGATCATGATAGATCTCGACATATCGACAGAAAATATCACTTTATTAGACATCGAGTAGAAGAAGGACAACTCGTGGTTAAGAGGATATCATCAGAAGATAACCCATCAGATCCGCATATGAAGGGACTGAGCATGGTTAAGCACTTGCAGCATGCTAGGAGTATTGGGCTGAAGGATGATATTAGTTTAGATTAGATAGTATTAGAAACGTGTAATAGATAAATGTAATTAACATTTGATGATTAAATAAAGGAGTATTATTTATGAGTACTGTTACTATCTTATGTTAGTTGTTTAGCTATTGTTTCACTTTGCATGTTTTGACTTCCAGAATAATTGAGTTCATTAAGAATAATTGAATTATCCAAATTGTCCACAATCGTTCATATGTTGGAAGTAGGTATGAATGAAGATTGTCATGAATTGGTGTCTAGATTGTCTAAATGGTATTAGACATAGCAAAGGTTTGCTGCAACGTTCATGAGTGCTTATGAACTAGTTTTGAGCATTCGAACAAACCTGCGTTTGCTGGAATCATCTTATGGAATGTGACGAAAAAGGTTGATTGCAAGATGATAATATCATATGGTCTTAAAACCTAGATATATGGTTTGTTATTTGTTAATTGGTTGTACATTGATAATGCGAAACCATATTAATAAATTGATGTTATAAAACACATTGTTGTGTATAGTTGATTAATGAATAAGTAAATGCATATAAGTCGAAGTTTATCTGTTACTTTTATCCTAAGAGGGTAAAAGCGATATCTCGTCCGCTCGATGATTTGATTTGACTTATGTGTCGGGCCCGGTCAGAACTAAATTGATGTGTTCGATTAAGTTCTATGTCGAATAAATCTGAGATCGAGAAACCAGCTGCTAGACAATTGGTTCCATAGAATTGTCCACATGATATCTAAACAGAGGACTGTACGATCCCTTATCTAAAGGACAGGACTGATAAGATCATAGTTTGACAGTGTCTTTGAGTGCTACGATTGCTAATCGGATTATGCTTGTGTATATATTTACTAGACTTATCCAAGTGGGAGACTGTTGGAATACTGTCTAAGGCTGCAACTATATTTGGCAAGTATTTGACCCGGTTGTGCATGGTCCTTTTGGGTTGCCTTCACCATAGCATCTTGACAGGATGATTTATAATGAGAGAAGAAATATTATTAATATATTCTGAGAATAATATAAGGAATAATAATATTGTTATTTGATTAATATAAGTCATAAATTAATTGGGAATTAATTTGGTGACTTAAAGTGATTAATTGAATAAAGGGGCATAAACTGTCAATTGTATGATAGTTGTACATTGGGCTATGATTCCTTATGAATAAGGGAGTGGACGATTTTAGGGTTTGGAAAGGCCTAGAAATCGTCCAAGGCTTTTCAATAAGGAGATTGGATTGCTTAGGGCCTAAGTTATCCAATTAGGGTTTAAGGGTGAAACCCTAGGAGGCTCACTAGTATAAATAGACCCTTAAGGCTAAGAAAATCAGCAGCCTTGTGATTGAAGAAACCCTAGTCGACTTTTCTTACCCTCCCCTCTCTTTCTCTAATCATCCTCTTGCTAAGTTGGTGTTTGTAAGCCATTAGAGGAGTGACATTTGTGACTCTAAGCTCCAAGGACAAGAAGATTCAAGCAATCAATTCAAGGTAATCTTTCAGATCTGATTTCATGTGTTATGATATGAATGTTTTCATTAGATCTATCAATCAAAGTCTTGGATACATTGCATGTTCAATTAGAGAAACCTAGATCCGAGCATTAGGGTTTGTATGTGCACATAGGAATGTTCTTATGGCTCAAACCCATCACCAACTCCCTCCAAAATCGATCACACAGAATCATAACATATCCTCAAGCTTTTGGATTGTCCTCTCGCTCTGTTCATCCGTCTATGGATAATAAGCAGTTCTAAAGTGTAATCTCGTACCCATTTCCTTGTGCAACCTCTGCCAAAATCAAGAAGTCAACCGAACATCTTGATAAGATACAATGGAAACTGGAACACCATGTCGAGCGACAATCTCGCGCACATAAACACCAGTTAGTTTCTCGACCAAAGAGCTCTCCCGCATAGCTAGAAAGTGAGCACTCTTGGTCAGACAGTCCACTATAACCCATATCACATCAAATCCCTTAGTCTTATGAGGTAACTTGGTGATGGAATCTATTGTGATATGTTTCCATTTCCACATGGGAACATCCAAAGGCTAAAGCTTGCCATTTGGCCTCTGGTGCTCGACCTTGACCATCCGACAGGTCAAGCACCTCTCAACATACCAGTTGATCTCCCTCTTCATAAACGACCACCAATAACTAAGTCGAAATCATGATACATCTTAGTGGCTCTAGGGCGTATCGAAAATATGGACTTTTGTGCCTCCTCCAGCATAGTGTGTTTGATCCCACCAAAATTTGGTACCCAAAAAACCTAACCGCATTGGGTCAATAATCCACAGCTATTGGTAGAAACCTATCGATCTAACCCCTGATTTGCTCCTACTTCCAATTCTCTTTCTTGACTCCCTCGGTCTAAGCCTCCTTAATTAAATCCAAAAGTGGCGAATTGTTCGAATTCCTCATACATAAGCTCGCAATAGAAGAACCAGCCGACTTGCTGCTCAAAGCGTCAACGACCACATTCACTTTCTTCAGGTGGTACAAAATCTCGTAGTCATAATCCTTGACCACATCAAGCCACTTACGTTATCTCACGTTCAGATTTGGCTGATCCCTGAGATATCTCAAACTCTTGTGATCTGTATAGATGGTACACCAGATTCCATACAAATAAGGCCGCTAAGTCTTGACGGTAAACACTACCTACCCTAACTCCAGATCATGCTTCAAATACTAAACCTCATGCGGCTTCAACTGCCTGAAGCATAAGCGGTCACTCTCCCTCTCTGCGTGAGTATTGTCACCAAACCGGTGATGGATGCATCACAATATACAATAAAATCTTCAACTCCCTCAGGAAGAGTTAGCATTGGGGCCTCACGTAATTTATGTCTCAGTGTCACAAATGTAGCCTGCTGCTAAGGCCCCCAACGAAAATCCATGCCCTTCCTCGTAAAACAAGTGAGAAGTACATCAACCTTGTAGAAATCCTAAATAAATCTCCGATAATACCCTACTAAACACAAAAAACTCTTGATCTCTAATGGAGACTTCGGGACCTCCTACTACATAACAGCCTGAATCTTGGTTGGGTTGACCAAAATACCATTTTGGTTAACGAGGTGTCCCAAGAACTGGACCTCCACTAACCAAAACTCACACTTCATTAACTTCGCGTACAACCGTTCTCACCTCAAAACCCCCAAAAGCTATCGAAGGTGCTCCTCATGTTTCTCCTGGTATTGGAATAAACCAGGATAACATCGATAAAAAAAAATTGATCGATTGAGTATCAGCCTGCACACTTTATTCATCAAATCCATAAATGTCGCAAGCACATTGGTGGGCCCAAACGGCATCACCACGAAATTTTAATGACGATAAGGAGTCTGAAACGCTGTCTTCTCCACGTCCTACTATCTAACCCTCATCTGGTGATACCCTGACCTCAAATCAATCTTGGAGAACCAAGATGCACCCTGCAACTAATCGAAGAGGTCATCAATCCGTGGAAGTGGGTAACTGTTCTGCACTGTTAACTCGTTTAACTCTTAATAATCAGTACATATGCGGTGAGACCCATCCTTCTTCGCAAACAAGACCGGTGCTCCCCAAGGCGAACTGATCAGTCTGATAAACTGCTTGCCCAAAAGCTCCTGAAGCTGAGAGGATAACTCTTGCATCTCTAGTGGTACTAATCGGTACGATGCCTTAGCAATCGAGGCCGCACCGAGGACCAAATCGATCCTAAATTAAAGCTGCCTCTTAGGAGGCACATCGGGTAATTCCTCCGGAAACACATCTAGGAACTCCCTAATTACGGGCACATCCAGAACTGAGACCTCCCTCTGGCCCTGAGTGTCAACCACATACACGAGGTAACCTATACACCCATGCTGTAAGTATTGTCGAGGACTGGAAGTAGAACAAAAGGCGGATCCCACCATGGTATCATTTCCATAAATAATCAGTTCTCCTCCACTTGGGGTTCAAACTAACATCCGCTGCCCCTCACAATCAATCATTGCACCAAACCTGCTCAACATGTCCATGCATACTATTACGCACATATCCCTCGTGGGGATTGGGATCAGATTAATCGGGTAAGACACCCCAAAAATATCTATAACACAACCCCAATAAGCGCTTGATATAGAAACCCCATCCTCGTTGGCGATGGAAACTCACAATAGGCACTCCAACTCTCCAAGAGACTTACAAAAACTCCTACTGCAGGACTTAGACACAAAAGAGCGACACGCACCCACGTCAAAAAGAACAAGAGAAGGAAGGGAATTCACTAAGAAGGTACCTAGCAGAATCATAAAAATAAGCATACCATAAAATAATTTGACGAAATAATAAATGAAAACATACCAGTAATGACGTCGGGCACCGCCCAGGCCTCTTCTGCTATGAGATGGAAAGCACGACCTTGAGCCCTCGGGGGCTCCACCCTGCACTGGCATCCATCCGTGATTCTTAAAGTAGTCGGGACTGGAGCTTGCACCGACCTGACAGCAAGCAAGGGACATTGAGCATTCACATGGCTCACCTGATTACAATTGTAGCAAATCCTCGTGCTCGGTACTAGGGCCTGCTGGCAACAATCCCTCGTATAGTGTCCCTCTTTGCCACACTTGTGGTATCTAGAAGAAGATCAACAAATACCCTCATGAACCTTGCTGCACTTGCCACAAGTGTGGCCCCTATGAGTTCCTGATCTTGAAATAGAGGGCTTGAACTGCTTCGATGCAGGATGTGAATAAACGAAAGCTTGACTTTGCTCCGTATTCTGAGTTTCAATCTCAATATCTCACCTCCTCGCGACATTCTGAAGCTCGATGATGATATTGTATCGTTGGGTAGACATAAACTCCCAAATCTTGGTCTCGAGCATGCTCAAGTATTAAGACATCTAAGCTTGATCTGAGGATGCATACTTAGGATAGAAGAGAGTCATCTTAGTAAACATCTTGGTGATCTCTATCACCATCTCCATTGTATGTCTCTGTGACAACCCGAAATTTCTAGCTTTCATTCTTCATTATTGTTAAAGTTAGCTTCGATTTGCTATTTTATAATGAAGTTTTGGGTCTAAAAGAGTGCTTAAAGCTTAATATAAGTGAGATACGTGTCGGAGGATGGGTTAGATTGGGTGTAGCATTGGAAAAACAGGCCAAACGCACAAAATCAGGTGTGTGCGGCCAGTCAGCCGCACACAGGCCAACCACACACACCTCCAGCTGCACTCACTCCCTTCTATATACTATCCTTAGTCATTTTAATCATTTCTTACACTTCTACAAAGCAAGGACCCGAAAATCCTCTCAAGTATCATCCGGAAAGGTAACATCTTTCACCAAGAACACCAAGAACACCAAGAACACCAAGAACACCATGTTTTCTGGCAGCACACCTGGCCGCACACACACATATAGTGTGTATTTTGGCCATACACTCTCTTGTATAGCCTTATAACCCTCCATACAATCATATATGGTTGTAACACTTCAATATAAGTGTTTACTAGTCCTTAAGGTGGTCCCAATTCATTAATTAGTTGTCCATAACACTAATTATATTCATATATGTGCCAATATATGCTAAATAGGATTCGCGTGTGTACTCGAGTCACCACTTGGTACTTAGCAACTGATCTAACATTGTCATCAGAACCACTCACTACAGGTGAGTTCATACCCCTAAATTAACCTTTGAAATGTTTTTAAATGCTTTTATGGGGGGGAATACAAGTTGAACAATTATAGTTATTTTATCAATCACATGTGATTAATGACTACCAAGCAAATGGTTTCCTTACTTTCCAAACTATTTATCAAACTGTTTTACCTCAAACTATCTTACAAACTCCTTTAATTGTCAAATACTTTTACTTAAACTATTTTAAACTTATATTCTGTGTATCTGTATAAATATAGTTATATAGGTAGGATTGAAAGGACTTAGGACTGCTAGTCTACCCTGCTTCCTGTTCTTGTTTGATGTGGTCTTAGGGTATCAAGGTTAGTTGTCCGAAGGTCGTTTGAATCCTAGTTATATATTATGTATATGTATATAGATATAAAAGGTTATTTCTTTCATTCAACTCCATGCCCTTGGGTAGCAAGAGTATATGTAACGCCTGTGTTTCCGGGCTTGCCATTTTTAGCAATGTAATAGTCTAGGTTAACCTTTGTAACCTGTTTTGAAATAATAAGATTGTGTTATTTGAGTATTATGTGTTTTGTGCTTGACTGCTTAATTATGTGGTTTGATTAATTAAGAATAAAAATAAGCGTCAAAATTTAAGTGTAAAATAAACTTAATATCTTTGAATAATGTTGTAGTAGTTGAAACGAGGTTTCCGAATATATATATAGAACGCCCAAATCTGACTTCGTATGAGGAAGTTATGATTTGTCGAAGTTTCGGCTTAGCGGTGTGCAGCTTGAAATACTCGATTTGAGATCGAGCGGTTTTTAGCCGAAGCAATGTAAATGAGAATCGAAGATCTCATTGTTGGTATCGAAGCGATAAAAAGTTAGGTGAGAACGGACGTCAAACGAAGAAGTTATGAATTCATAATGAAGTTTTTCTATCGCGGCCTATTAAAAATAAATAATAACAATAAAGTCAAAATTAGCCAAGGGAGTCTAAACGAAAGTTGTAGAGCGTGGTCTCACCTTCGCGTGGATATAAAGAACGTCGAAAACGGAGTTCGTATGCGAAAGTTATGAATTTCCGAAGTTTATTAAATATTTTGTAATTAAAATTAATCTTTTAATCCGGCATTATCCGAAGACGAGTCACCGGTCCGATCCGACGTACGCCCCGCGTACTCCGAAGAGTGTCGACATTTCGGATGACGCATGCAGTGACGATTTCGGAAGCAGTACGCGCTGCGTACTGCAGTACGCCCCACGTACTCCGAGGCTCCAGCCTCCTATAAATAGGATCTGAAGGCAGCCGAGTCTTTTGCCAATTTCCTCTCTTCTCTCTCCCGTTTTGCATCGTTTTGCGTGCCAGAAATATCCCGAAGCCCCGGTGTGACATCCCCAAAATCATGGCCAGAAAAGACCGGTTTGTTTATGCTTTGTTTAAAAATCAGAGTTACATTTTAAATGAAAGTGTTGCGGAATTTGTCCCAAAACAAGATATGATAAAGATTTATCAAAAGCATTTCCATAGAAATGTATTTCATTAAAAGACTTGGGATGTCATGTTCGTACAGATCAAAAGCATAAATAGTACAATATAAGCCTTACTACATTATTTCATATCTACAGGCCTATATCCGTAATCCCTCGTCCAAAACATCACATCCATGCTCATGCGCCACTACCTGTAATACATAAAACTGAGTGGGTCAGGCTTGGGAGCCTGGTGAGCACATAGGGTTTTCAACCCACAATAAATAAGTTTATTAATTTCATCAATCAACAATAACCCGATTACCCGTTCCCGTTATCCTCACTTTACGTCCCTAAACACCTATCATAAGGGACCTAGCCTAACGATCATCATCGGGACGGACACTACTACTAAGGGGATTCCTCAGAAATAAATGTCCTAAAGGCAACCATGTGGGGGATGGAGTACACCGGTGGACACATCGTTCACAAACACCTACAGGTTGCGAGCCTGCTAGTGTTCCACTGGACTGTCTAGAAGAGTCCGTGGTCGTCATCCATACTCCGCTAGATGACAGAATCAACAACATCAACATCGAGGCCTCTCATCATTTTATCACACATCAGCTATTACATCTACCCATGTTTTACCCCAACATTTTCGTAGATATAAAATACATATACAGTTTAAATCATTGAAAACATGTATAACAATGTTCATCCAGCATAGATAGCAAGTATTCAGATAATATGCACACATAGCACGTAATTTATATAAAATACTTCATATCTATGTGTAAGCTGAAAGTAACTATGCACTCACCTGGTTAGGTGGTGACTCAGCACTCTGACAACGCTTCGATACTCTCAAAACGATATTCCTTCGATAAAACCTAGTATCGATACCACTAGGGTTTAGTTTAACGATAACCGCGACAAATTAATTAGTCCGAGTATTATTAAGTGTTAATAATACTCGATATAACTCATAATAATAGCCCAAATAATTATTTTAAGGACCTAATAACATTCCTATAATTATTTGAAAGCTATATTAAAAATTGCGTAAGCGTAGCACACTTACAGCGAATTTTATCGAGAACCGGGACTTGATTGGAGCAACGTTTCGAAACCGAAAAACTCCTTTTTCTCGGGACTCCGGGAGCCTCGGGGCTTCCCTAGGGTGCTAAGGGGCTTAACTAGGGTTTAGAGGTGTTTTGGGGTTGTAGAGAGAGAAAAAAGTTAGAGAGAGAAGTGAAAAAGGTGTGAGAAATGAAGGAAAATCGGCCCCTTTTTATAGCCCTGCGAGGCCTCGGTACGCTGGGCGTACCTCGGACCTACGCGGGGCGTAGTCATCGGATAAGAGCGCCACCTCGGACTAGCTGGCTAGCACTCCGGAAGAGATAAGGGCGAGGGTACGCGGGGCGTACAGCGAGGGCAGGTGTAATCATCCGATGCGCGTTCCTTCATCGGCGATGGGCGGCCCAGATGCAGCCACGTCATCAGCCTCGCAACAGACTTCGCATTTTCATACTTCAACTTTAAAAATTCGTAACTTTCGCGTACGACCTCTGTTTTCGACGTTCTTTATATCCACGCGAAGGTGGGAACGTACTCTACAACTTTCGTTTAGACTCCGTCGGCTAATTTTGGCTCGATTTTAAATTTTATATTATTAACGGGCCGGGACACGATTGGTCCGTTAAATCCTCATAACTTCTTCATCCGACATCCGTTTTCACCCATCTTTTTCTCGTTACGCTACCCTTAACGAGATCTTCGATTCTCGTTCAGGTCGTGTCGGCTAAAAACCGCTCGATCTAATATTCGAATTTCGGGCTGTACACTGCTATTCCGAAACTTCGAAAAATCATAACTTCTTCATACGAAGTCAGATTTGGGCGTTCTTTTTATCGATGTTCTTAGTTTAACATATTCTACGACTTTCGTTTAGAGCGCTAAGGCTAAATATCGCTCTATCGTAAATTCACTATTTATGCTTCCCGGTATCGTGCCGGTTTTACCGTAAAACTTCGACGGGTCATAACTTCTTCGTTATAACTCGGATTTCGGCATTCTTTATATGTACGGAAACGTTGAGACATATTCTACAACTTTATGTAGAGATATCGGGATTATCTTATACTTTAATTTTGACGCTTATTTTTATCATTTATTAATTAAACATTTATAATTAAATTATAAGCACATAAATACACATAATTCACATAATACTTAAATATTTCATCTTTATTACTTCAAAAGAGTTACAAGAGTTGACCTAGACTATTACATTGACAAAAATGCTTAGCCCTGAAACCCGGGCGTTACAATTCTCTCCCCCTTAGGATGATTCCGTCCCGGAATCATGCATCAGCAAACAGATGTGGATAGCGACTCATCATGTCATCCTCTGTTTCCCAAGTGAGGTTCGGCCCATTCGAATCTTTCCATCGGACTAGCACTAAGTCGACCATCTTGCGTCGTAACTTCTTAGTCTTACGGTCAACAATTGCCTCAGGCTCTTCGATCAGCCTTTTATTGTCATCCATCCTTAACTCTGAGATTGGAATTATGTCGGGAACATCTCCCGTGAATTTCCTCAAATAACACACATGGAAAGTGTTATGAATACCATTGAGTTCTTCGGGCAATTCCAGCTTGTAAGCTTGGTTCCCAATCTTCTGAAGAACTTTGAACGGTCCAATAAACCTTGGACTCAACTTTCCTCGTTTCCCAAATCGTATAAGTCCCTTCCATGGTGAGACTTTAAGCAGAACGGAATCCCCAACCTTGAAGGTTATCGGTCGTCTTTTCTTGTCAGCATAGCTCTTCTGACGATCTTGAGCTGCTAACATTCTTTCCCTAATCACCTTCAACTTCTCGGCAGTCTCATGGACTATCTCGGGGCCCATAAACTGCTTCTCTCCGGCTTCAAGCCAACAAGACGGCGTACGACACTTTTGTCCATACAAGGCGTGGTAAGGTGCCATCTTGATGCTCGAGTGAAAACTATTGTTGTAGGAGAATTCTACCAGAGGTAAGTGCTCGTCCCAATTTCCTTGGAATTCGGGGGTACATGCTCTCAGCATATCTTCCAGTGTCTGAATCGTTCTTTCGCTCTGGCCATCAGTTTGCAGATGGTAAGCAGTACTCAAACATAACTTTGTACCCAACTCCTCTTGTAGACTCCTCCAAAACCTTGACGTGAAACGACTATCACGATCTGATACAATCGTAAGAGGAACACCGTGAAGTCTTACAATTTCCTTCATGTAAGCATTTGCAAGCTTATCCATAGACCACTTCTCGTTGGCTGCTATGAAGTGTGCGCTCTTGGTGAAACGATCCACGACTACCCAAATCATGTCGTGACCGTTCTTCGTCCTGGGCAGTTTAGTCACAAAATCCATGGTGATGTCTTCCCATTTACCCATGGGTACAGGTAAAGGTTCTAAACTCCCATACGGTTTCTGATGTTGTGCCTTAACCCTCGCACATGTTACGCACTCGGCCACATACTTCGCAACATCGAGCTTCATCGTCGGCCACCAGTAGTAGGGTTTTAGGTCCCTATACATTTTAGTGCTACCGGGATGAATCGAGTACATGGTCTTGTGTGCTTCTTCCATCAGAAGATCTATTATTCCTCCCGTCTTAGGTACCCAAATTCGATCTTGGAATACCTTCAGTCCTCGACTGTTTGTACCGAACACTAACGTTCTTCCCAAACGTTCTTCCTTTCGGTCATTTTTCTCTAAAGCTTCTTCTTGAGCTTTCCTGATACTTTCGACAATCGTTGAAACGACTTCAATTCTTAACACTCTTGGCCTTTTCCTTTCCAGATTGACTTTCCGACTGAGAGCATCAGCAACAATATTTGCTTTACCTGGGTGGTAAAGTATCTCATAGTCGTAGTCCTTGAGAAGTTCTAGCCAGCGTCGTTGCCTCATGTTCAACTCCTTCTGATTAAAGAGATACTGGAGACTCTTATGATCAGTGAAGAGCTAATGCCTCCATATCTTTAAGGCAAAAACTACCGCTGCCAACTCCAAATCATGAGTGGGGTAGTTCTTTTCGTGTTCTTTCAATTGTCGAGATGCGTATGCTATCACCTTTTCTCTTTGGGTCAAAACACAACCCAACCCGACTCCAGATGCATCACTGTAAACTGCAAAGTCTTCAACTCCATCGGGTAGAGAAAGTATCGGTGCTTCGCATAACTTCTTCTTTAGCTTCTCGAACGCCTCTTCGTGTTTCTCACTCCATGTATATGTAGCTCCTTTATGAGTCAAAGCTGTTAATGGAGCAGCTATCGAAGAAAAGCCTTGGATAAATCGTCGATAATATCCGGCTAATCCTAGAAAGCTTCGAATCTCCGCGGGACTCTTTGGACGTTCCCACTTCATTACAGCCTCGATCTTTGCGGGGTCAACCATTATTCCCTCCTGGTTAACAATATGACCCAAGAATTGGACTTCCCGTATCCAAAAGTCGCATTTGGAGAACTTTGCAAAAAGCTTCTCCTTCTTCAACACTTCTAATACTTCCCGTAGATGCTTGCCATGCTCCTCTTGGATTTTCGAGTAGAAGAGAATGCCGTCGATGAACACTATCACAGATTTATCGAGGAATGGTTTACAAACCCTATTCATCAAATCCATGAATGCTGCGGGAGCATTGGTTAGCCCGAATGACATAACCAAGAACTCGTAGTGTCCATATCTCGTTCTGAATGCAGTCTTCTCAATATCCTGCTTTCTCACCTTTAGCTGATGATATCCTGACCTAAGATCGATCTTTGAGAAGTAGCTCGAACCTTGCAGCTGATCGAATAGGTCATCAATCCTCGGCAATGGATACTTGTTCTTCACCGTTGCCTTATTCAGCTCTCGGTAGTCTATACACATTCTCATACTTCCGTCTTTCTTCTTCACGAATAACACCGGAGCTCCCCAGGGTGATGAACTAGGTCGAATAAAACCGTTGTCCAACAGCTCCTGAAGTTGTGTCATGAGCTCCTTCATCTCCGTCGGTGCTAATCGGTAAGGTGCCTTTGCTATTGGTGTTGTTCCTGGTAACAAGTCTATACGAAACTCCACTTGTCTATCAGGTGGTAATCCGGGAAGATCTTCGGGAAAGACTTCCGGATAATCACACACAACTGGTATATTCTGCACCTCTTTCTTCTCCTTCTTGGCATCGATTACGAATGCCAAGTATGATGCACATCCCTTTGACAAACATTTCCTGGCTTTCATCAGGGAGATGATTCCAGAATTCACTCTGCATTTGTCCTCGTACACCATAAATGATTCTTTTCCGGGTGGGTTTACCTTTACTATCTTCTTTCGGCATTGAATCTCAGCATCATTAGCGCTAAGCCAATCCATACCCAAAACGATGTCGAAACCGTTTAACTCTATGGGTAATAGCTCTTCGTGGAATTCGTTTCCGTTTAGGTCAATGATGATGTTCCTAATATGATTACTAACAGGTACGAATTTGCCACTGGCAACTTCTACAATCAGGGTATTATCTAGTTTTTCTACAGGAAATGCTAATTTCCCACCAAATTTATGCGACACAAAGGAGTAGTTGGCTCCGGAATCAAATAGTATATTTGCAGGCAAACCATTTACAAGAAAGGTACCTGAAGCGACGTCTGCTGCCTCCTTTGTAGCCTCGAGCGTCATCTGGAAGGCTCTTGCCTTCGGCTTCGGTGGTATGTTGGGTCTTCTCGTCTCCTTCTTCTTCGGGCAATCCCTTGAAATGTGCCCCTCCTCGTTGCACTCATAACAGACCTTCTTAGTGAACGTGCATTCATTGGCATAGTGCCCAGGCTTTCCGCATTTGTAACAAGTGACCCCTCCATCACACTTCCCAGAGTGCTTTTTCTTGCACTTGTCACACCACTTCGCTTCTGATCCTCCTCCTCTCGAACCAAACTTCGAGAATCTACCCTTCTTACCGGACCTTGAGGATCCGTCAAATTTCCTTTTCTCGCCAACCTCGACTTTGCTGGCAGCTCTTCCCTTAATCATATCCTCCACAGACTTGGCAGCCCAGATAGCTGCCTCCAAAGTAGGTGCCTGACGCACTGGCACCGCGTACTCCCATGGTAATCCTTTTGCGTACTTATCAATTTTCGTCAGCTCGTCCGGAACAAGACGCAAGGCAAATTCCATCTTTTCTGTGAAGTTGTTCGTGTATTCATCGATTGACATGCTCCCCTTCTTTAGGGTTAGAAACTGGTTCTCTAGCTCGAGCAGGTTTTGAGCTGAGCAGTACTTTCGTTTGAATTGTACCAGAAATTCTGCCCATGTCAGTTCCAGGGGTTTGTTGGGGCTTAAAGTCTTCCCCAAAGTATTCCACCAACGTACAGCGCCTCCTTGAAACTGATGCACTGCAAACGTGGTCTGTAGCTTCCCTCTGCAACCGCATGTCATGAAAGCTAACTCCATCTCCGAGATCCAATCCATGACTCCGATTGGATCTTCCTTTCCCGTGAAAGTCGATGGCTTGCAAGTCTGAAAATCCTTGTACTTGCATCCATTTCTCTCGAATCCGTCATCTTGGTTATTTTCTTGAACTATTGGTTGGTTGACTTGACCAACAGTTCCACTGTAGTCTCCTTCCTCAGTCTGCCCTTCGTTCAACTCGGGCTGTTCGATTTGAATAGTGCCTTCCTCTCGATTTTGCTGGAGCAAACGTCTAGTTTCCTCCATTTGACGATCCAACATAGCCTGGATCATCGCTTACACTTCGGCCATCGTGACTGGCTCAGGTGCAACTTCTTCTACAACAGGTATTTGTTGAACCACTGGGGGTTGGTTCCTATCTCCATTCGCGTTCACGTTTCTGCTACGAGTCCTTGCCATCTTGATCTATACACCGAATAAGGTGAATTTAGATCTTTATTTAGGATAGACGTTTAAATTATCCTTGTCACTCCGGAACGTTTACATGCTAGTTCTAATATCGTAGTCGTACGCTTAGAATCCTAAACACATAAGGTTTCCAGATCCGGTCGGCAACAGACCATAGATCCGAACAAATAACAGCATATCATGCACAAAGCATTTAGCACATAAAAGCATTTTAGGCACAATTCCTAAAATAAGCTAGTGCTCACACCTCACAATCATCGCTTAGCATTCTAAGTTTAAGTCTAGAAATCCTACAAATTCCTAGTTCGCTTAAACTAATGCTCTGATACCACTGTGACATCCCCAAAATCACGTCCAGAAAAGACCGGTTTGTTTATGCTTTGTTTAAAAATCAGAGTTACATTTTAAATGAAAGTGTTGCGGAATTTGTCCCAAAACAAGATATGATAAAGATTTATCAAAAGCATTTCCATAGAAATGTATTTCATTAAAAGACTTGGGATGTCATGTTCGTACAGATCAAAAGCATAAACAGTACAATATAAGCCTTACTACATTATTTCATATCTACAGGCCTATATCCGTAATCCCTCGTCCAAAACATCACATCTATGCTCATGCGCCACTACTTGTAATACATAAAACTGAGTGGGTCAGGCTTGGGAGCCTGGTGAGCACATAGGGTTTTCAACCCACAATAAATAAGTTTATTAATTTCATCAATCAACAATAACCCGATTACCCGTTCCCGTTATCCTCACTTTACGTCCCTAAACACCTATCATAAGGGACCTAGCCTAAGGATCATCATCGGGACGGACACTACTACTAAGGGGATTCCTCAGCAATAAATGTCCTAAAGGCAACCATGTGGGGGATGGAGTACACCGGTGAACACATCGTTCACAAACACCTACAGTTTGCGAGCCTGCTAGTGTTTCACTGGACTGTCTAGAAGAGTCCGTGGTCGTCATCCATACTCCGCTAGATGACAGAATCAACAACATCAACATCGAGGCCTCTCATCATTTTATCACACATCAGCTATTACATCTACCCATGTTTTACCCCAACATTTTCGTAGATATAAAATACATATACAGTTTAAATCATTGAAAACATGTATAACAATGTTCATCCAGCATAGATAGCAAGTATTCAGATAATATGCACACATAGCACGTAATTTATATAAAATACTTCATATCTATGTGTAAGCTGAAAGTAACTATGCACTCACCTGGTTAGGTGGTGACTCAGCACTCGGACAGCGCTTCGATACTCTCAAAACGATATTCCTTCGATAAAACCTAGTATCGATACCACTAGGGTTTAGTTTAACGATAACCGCGACAAATTAATTAGTCCGAGTATTATTAAGTGTTAATAATACTCGATATAACTCATAATAATAGCCCAAATAATTATTTTAAGGACCTAATAACATTCCTATAATTATTTGAAAGCTATATTAAAAATTGCGTAAGCGTAGCACACTTACAGCGAATTTTATCGAGAACCGGGACTTGATTGGAGCAACGTTTCGAAACCGAAAAACTCCTTTTTCTCGGGACTCGGGAGCCTCGGGGCTTCCCTAGGGTGCTAAGGGGCTTAACTAGGGTTTAGAGGTGTTTTGGGGTTGTAGAGAGAGAAAAAAGTTAGAGAGAGAAGTGAAAAAGCTGTGAGAAATGAAGGAAAATCGGCCCCTTTTTATAGCCCTGCGAGGCCTCGATACGCTGGGCGTACCTCGGACCTACGCGGGGCGTAGTCATCGGATAAGAGCGCCACCTCGGACCAGCTGGCTAGCACTCCGGAAGAGATAAGGGCGAGGGTACGTGGGGCGTACTGGCTTCGGACGCGGAGCGTACAGCGAGGGCAGGTGTCATCATCCGAAGCGCGTTCCTTCATCGGCGATGGGCGGCCCAGATGCAGCCACGTCATCAGCCTCGCAACAGACTTCACATTTTCATACTTCAACTTTAAAAATTCGTAACTTTCTTGTACGACCTCCGTTTTCGACGTTCTTTATATCCACGCGAAGGTGGGAACGTACTCTACAACTTTCGTTTAGACTCCGTCGGCTAATTTTGGCTCGATTTTAAATTTTATATTATTAACGGGCCGGGACACGATTGGTCCGTTAAATCCTCATAACTTCTTCATCCGACATCCGTTTTCACCCATCTTTTTCTCGTTACGCTACCCTTAACGAGATCTTTGATTCTCGTTCAGGTCGTGTCGGCTAAAAACCGCTCGATCTAATATTCGAATTTCGGGTTGTACATTACTATTCCGAAACTTCGAAAAATCATAACTTCTTCATACGAAGTCAGATTTGGGCGTTCTTTTTATCGATGGTCTTATTTTAACATACTCTACGACTTTCGTTTAGAGCGCTAAGGCTAAATCTCGCTCTATCGTAAATTCACTATTTATGCTTCCCAGTATCGTGCCGGTTTTACCGTAAAACTTCGACGGGTCATAACTTCTTCGTTATAACTCGGATTTCGGCATTCTTTATATGTACGGAAACCTTGAGACATATTCTACAACTTTATGTAGAGATATAGGTATTATCGTATACTTTAATTTTGACGCTTATTTTTATCATTTATTAATTATATATTTATAATTAAATTATAAGCACATAAATACACATAATTCACATAATACTCAAATATTTCATCTTTATTACTTCAAAAGAGTTACAAGAGTTGACCTAGACTATTACATTGACAAAAATGCTTAGCCCTGAAACCCGGGCGTTACACCCGGTATCATACTCAAGCCCCGAGGCAAGTCCCGAGATCCCGAAGATCCCGAGAAGTGCGGTTCCCGAGCCGAAGCTCTGCCCGCGAGAAGTTCGATTTTTTGTGAAGATCTTTCAGATCTGCTGAGGATTGCTACTTCTGCAAGTTGTAGTGCTGTCCGATCATCTTCTGATCAAGTGAGTGTATACTACCTTTCATAAACACGATAATAATACAAGTTTGGTTCGAGTGTATTAAGTATATTGCTGTTTATAAGTGTGAGTGTGTAGTTACCTTCTTCTAACACATAAATATTAAGTATTTTCTATAAAATACGTGCTATGTGTATAGTATATTGTTGTTTATATGTGTGAATGTGTATTCACTCTCTTCTATCTCATAGATATGATTTATTCTCTATGAGATATGTGCTATGTGTGTGTGTGCCTCATCTGTTATGTGGATTATGTGTTGATTAAAGCATGCTATATAGGTTTTCAAAACTATGTATAAAAATGTATATTTTATCTACTAATATGTTGGGTAGAACATGGGTAGATAGTTGGTGAATAATAAACAGATGAGAGGCCTCATTGTTGTTTGATTTAGTCATCTAGCGGAGTTTAGATGACGACCACTGGCTATTCTAGACAGTCTTGTGGAAACATTAGCAGGTTCGCCACCTGTAGGTGTTAATGAACTCGGGTGTTCATTTTCTGTACTCCATCCCCCTCATGGTTGCCTTATTTGACTTATATTGCTGAGGTACCCCCGAAGCATGTGTTGTCGCCCCGATGAAATATTCTTAGACTAGGTCCCTTGTGTTAGTTGTTTTAGGGACATAAAGTGAGAATAACGGGAATGGGTATTTGGGTTATTGTTGGTTGGTGAAAATTAAATATGATTATTTATTGTGGGTTGAAAACCTTATATGCTCACCAGGCTCCCAAGCATGACCCACTCAGTTTTATTTGTATTACAGGAAGTGGCATGAGGGCATGAGATGGATGAACCATCAGTTGTTTTGTTTACAAGTCTGTATATGTATATATTTGTTGAATAACTTGTAATGTTATCGTTTATGCTTATTGGTCTGTATCGGAACATGACCCCCCGAGTTTTGATTATATAATGAAAAATACATTTCTTTTATGAAATGTTTTGGTAAACATTGTTTTATCATGTTTTGTTTTTGGGAACAAATTCCGCAACTCTTTCAAATCAAAAGGATTTACTCTGAAGATATTTTTAAAGCATAAATGAAAAACAGTCTTTTCTGGCCGAGATTTTGGGGATGTCACAGTATACAAACATGTTCATACTTTACTAGTAAGCTACCATAGGGGTAGTTTAGGAAGATACTATCACTATAACAATGAAACATACAATGAGTCAGTTCATACATGAGTCAATACATACTATGATGAGAATCAAACATGAAACAGAGTGAGGAGAAACAAACTATAGACACTATGATGAGAAACAAACATACAGGCTAGACAGAGAAAGAACACACAATACAACTAGTACACAAATCACATTTCATATACATTAACCACATTTATGTGAGCCATTAAGCAGGGCATGGCACTACCTGCCATGACTGTTTTTGTATCAGAATCTCCTTCATTGGGGAGCATATTGAGTTTGCTTATAGATCTATACTGGATTGACTATCCTACACCTTGCTGCTTGCTACAGTGGGACTTGCAAGTCTACGGGTGCCAAACGTCATTTTTACGGCATCTTACATTGTCGTTTTTCAGCTAAGTCGGTAGCAAGATACAGGCCGATCACATGTTACCTTAAAATTTACATTACGTATAAGGTAGTTAGTACAGTAGTAGTTACTAATTACTACATTACAGTACTATAACATTTTCCCTTTACTTTTTACTTTGTGATATTCACACAATACGTAATAATGTAACAACTATATCTTGGTTAATAGTAGTCAGATTTAGGTAAAATACACACTTTTACAAGAGACACACACACAAATACTAGATGCCTTGGTAGAAGGCTACTGTTAGTAGAAAACATAGGGTTTTCTTGGAGAGTTTAATCAAATACAACATTTTTACAAACATACACAGTACATCTTACAAAACATCTTACAAATGATTTCATACAAATACAGACACTAATATACTTATGATCTTACCAGCTTTAAAGCTGATACTCGCTTTCAAAATAACTTGTATTCTCAGGTCGCCAGTAGACAGGTACAGGTGCCAGGTTTTGAGAAGAAGGAGCTCGTTCAAGACTCCTCTTTTATTTTGATGTATATAATTTTTGGTGTCTATATAACTTGACTGAACATACTTGTATGAAATTATACTATTAGTGCAATGGATTATGTAGTTGCTTGTTTACTACTTTGCATTGTTGTGATATTGTACATGACGTCCTCCACCCCAGAACGTTTCCACCGTTCATCGGTTTTAGGGGTGTGACAGATTGGTATCAGAGCGTTATTTATAGTGAATCGAGTGTATCAACGCATAAAAGATATACGAACTATAAACACAAGCGGGATTTAAATTAATCTAATAAAGAGTTTATACTTTTAAATAATAAAATATTTAACCAAGTATACATACCTACATTCATACTAAAATCAGTGTCACTAGGACAGAACAAAAGTATTACGATTGTTGGACTACACAAGTGGACTTAGAGACATATAGTCAAAACTGGGAAGATATAGCCTGATCAACTATATTATCTAGGGGTTGACTAGCATGTGCCTAAGTGTGGTTGTGAGGTTGCAACAAGTCTAAAAGCTTACCAACACTACTACAACAAGAACAGTAGAATAGAACATTAAATTTAAAATACTATAGGAGTATTTTGTGTTACAATAATCACTTATCTGAGAATTAAAGGTCTTTATTAGTATCTCAATATTTGCTTAGTGGATACATTACGGGTATATTTGCCTAGGATGTCATAGCCTAAGAATCTGTAAATCTTTGCTTTACTTCCTGTTCTTGTTTGATTGTGGGCTTAAAGTTAGGATTCACTTATTTGAAGGGCTATCCTGTCATGAGTACATATAGCTGGTATGCACTAAACAAGTAGTGGACTAACTGATAAAGATCATCTAATAATTATCTAGTTAGTTTGTCTATTACTTATTTCCTTATCCCTATTCTCGCATAGATTAAATGGCTGGATTCCATATCCCCGGAGATTCGTACTTCCCCAACCACGGCAATGCAGGATGGCTAGAAAATGAACCAGAAGATGATCACCCAATTCCTTTGGATTATCATGAACCTGAAGGCTTTTCTGATGACTCTGACTCAGAGCCTGAAGTCAACAACCAACCTCAAGTAGGTCAGGCTCCGAATAACAAGCCCCGACCCACATTTCAAGGACCCACACCTCTGTGGGCAACAAACTTGAATCCCTGGAGCCATGAACAAGGTCAACCCATTCCCTACAATGGAGACATAAGTTTCTACAACCTCACTGATGGAGGTTCTGCTGACAGAGTCCTACCCATTATGGTTAGTAGGATGTCTCGGAACACAATATTGGGTCAATCATCTGTCAACCGAATCTTGGAGATTGATGCCAACACGGGTGTTAACATTGTCCACATTCGCCAACTAGAGTCTGCTCAGGAAAGGGCTTAGGTCAGCAATGCAATGCTTCAGAGGGAGCTTGCTGAAACCCGATCTGAAGTCAGGGAACTTCGAGCTCAGCAAGCAAGATCGGATAAGCGTATAAGGGACATCGAGTGCCTTCTGTCGGATTCAAGGACTAACTCTAGCAGTTCTCGTCACCGATAGAATCTTATTACCATTTCTTTTGGATATAACCTAGTTATGTAAAAACCTTAGGCTAATTTCCTATCCTTGTAAATCTTAGACCTGTTAGGTCTTGATTAGGTCATAGTTCTATCAAAATTTTCCATCTTGGTTCATGTAAGACCTACTTCTAGGTCATTTTTCCCAAACTCATTACATCTGTAATTCCAGTATCTTTAACAGATGTCTAATCTAATGGAAATTATTATCCAAATTAATCTCGTCTTCATTTAATCATATTCATTCAATTATGCTGTTGGGCTATGTAGGGTTAGTCCATGACTCATTCTCATCAATTTTCCTATCAAATTCTTTTCAATATTTGTACATTTCTAAAACTTTCAGTTAAAAGATGCCTCCACGCAAATCACCAAGAAACAATCTACCACCACTTATTTCTCAATTTGATACAGCAGCCCTCAATGCTGTTGTAGCTGCAGCTATGGGAACAGCCATGGCTAAATATCATTCCTCAAGTTCCACTGGAGGAGGGACTCCTATTCCAACTATACAGGTTGAAACCCCTGTGCACTCAAAAGAGTGCTCCTACAAAGATTTCACGAACTACAAGCCATTGTCCTTTAAAGGGACTGGCGGAGTCATTGCACTCTCGCAATGGTTCGAGAAAACCGAATCGGCTTTCACAATCTGCTCCTGTCCAGAAGGGAGCAAGGTCAAGTTCACAGTTTGCACCATTGAAACAAGAGCCCTAACGTAGTGGAATGGCCATGTTAAGTCACTATCTCTTCCAGTGGCAAATGATATGGGCTGGGATACTTTGAAAGACCTCATGAGTGAGGAATATTTCCCGAGGGGCGAGATTCAAAAGCTGGAGGAAGAACTTTGGCGCCTAACCATGAAGGGCTCTAACATCATCGCCTATACCGCCAGGTTCTGTGAACTGGTGGCCCTCTGTCCCAATATTATTCATATAGAGAGAAAGAAGATCGAAAGGTTTATATGGGAACTGGAGCCACCATACCAGGGAAATGTTTTGTCATCATGCCCTACTACATTCGATAGTGCCAAGCGATTGGCACAACAACTAATTGACCACGGGGTCTGTAACCCGGCAGCAACAACCACCCTAGCCATCTCAGAACCCGCCAGAACCGCAGAGTCCAAGCGAAAATTCTGGGATGACAAGAAAAAGAATAAGGCTGCCAAGAAACAACAGATCGTGGCAGTTCATGCTGCTATGGCACCTGCCACTGCTGCTTTTCCATTAAAGCAGTATTTTGGAAGCTTGCCGCTCTGCAAAAAATGTAACTACCACCATGTGGGAGCCTGTCGGGAAATGCAGTGTGTAAACTGCAACAGGAAGGGGCACACTGCCCGTTTCTGCAAAGCTTTGGCGAGGCCAATCACCCAAGTCCTCGGCACTGGAGTGGGCCAAGCTTGCTACAACTGTGGCGATGTGGGCCACTACAAAAGGAACTGCCCCAAGGCAGGAAATGCCGGTGGAGTAGGAAGAGTTCTGGCTATAGGCCATGAGGAGGCGATTGCCGACCCCACAGTGGTCACTGGTACGTTCCTCCTCGATAACTCTTATGCATGAATTCTATTTGATAGTGGAGCAGAGAGAAGCTTCGTGAATAAAAAATTTGCTCTTTTACTTAACCAAAAATCACGAGCACTCAAAGAACCGTTTACAGTAGAAATGGCTAATTGGAAGACAGAGAGTACTAGCTGCATATACATAGGGTGTACTTTAACTTTAGATAGTCATTCATTCTCAATCGATCTCATGCCAGTCTCAATTAAAAGTTTCGACGTCATCATTGGCATGGATTGGTTGAGTCTTCAGCGTGCCGACATCATGTGTTATGAAAAGGCTGTCCGCCTTAATCTTTTGTCTGGCAAAACCCTAATAGTTTATGGCGACAATCCCGGCACGAACCTTCGAATCATCTCGAGCATTCAAGCTCAGAAATTCTTGCGAAAGGAATGTCGCGCATTCCTTGCTCATGTTGTCGATGTGAGCCAAGAAACGAAATCAATTCAGAACATTCCAGTGGTATGCGATTTTCCCGACATTTTTCCAGAAGAACTCCCAGGATTACCTCCACAACGTCAAGTTGAGTTCCGAATCGACTTAGTTCCAGGGGCTACCCCCGTAGCCAAATCGCCTTATCATCTAGCACCTGCAGAGATGCAAGAACTATCCAGGCAACTTAACGAACTACTCAGCAAGGGCTTTATAAGACCAAGCTTCTCACCCTGGGGAGCCCCAGTCTTGTTCGTCAAGAAGAAAGACGGATCGTTTCGAATGTGCATCGACTATAGGGAGCTCAACAAGCTAACCGTAAAGAATCGTTATCCTTTGCCAAGGATAGACGATTTATTCGATCAACTTCAAGGGGCGAACTTCTTTTCAAAAATCGACTTAAGATCCGGATATCACCAACTACGAGTGTTAGGGGAGGATATTCCGAAGACAGCCTTCTGAACTCGTTATGGGCACTATGAATTCGTAGAGATGTTGTTCGGATTAACAAACGCACCCGCAATATTCATGGATTTGATGAATAGGTTGTGTCGTCCCTACTTGGATTAGTTCGTCATCATCTTCATTGATGACATAATTATCTACTCTCGAAGTAAGGAGGAACATAGCCAACATCTGTGATTAGTCTTAGAAACCATGCGCGCGGAGAAGCTTTATGCGAAGGTCTCGAAATGAGAATTTTGGATCCGCCGAGTTGAATTCTTAGGGCACGTAGTTAGCAAAGAGGGAATACACGTGGACCCTTCCAAAATTAAAGCCATTGAGAGCTGGTCAGCACCGAAGACGCCTACAGAAATTCGTCAATTTCTAGGCCTCGCTGGCTACTATCGCAGGTTTATTCAGAACTTCTCCCGCATAGCGAAGCCTCTTACAACACTTACCCAGAAAGGCGTATCCTTTGACTGGGAAGAAAAGCAGGAAAGAGCATTCCAAACGCTCAAAAGAGCCTTGTGTACCGCACCAATACTATCCCTCCTCGAAGGGATAAAAGACTTTGTTGTCTATTGTGATGTGTCAAATCAAGGACTCGGATGTGTTCTAATGCAGCGAGGTAAGGTCATCGCCTATGCCTCGAGACAACTGAAGACACATGAGGTCAACTATACAACGCATGATCTTGAACTAGGAGCAGTTGTGTTAGCTCTGAAGATCTGGAGACACTACCTATACGGAACGAAAAGCACTATCTTCATAGACCACAAGAGCCTTCAACACATATTCGACCAGAAGGAGCTCAACATGAGACAACGACGGTGGGTCGAGCTACTCAATGACTACGAATGTGAAATTCGTTATCATCCCGACAAGGCCAACGTAGTAGCTGACGCCCTGAGTCGAAAGGAATATTCTGGTCGTCGAGTCAAATCATTGACTATGACAATCCATTCACACTTATCCACACAAATACAGGCAACTCAGCTCGACGCTTTGAAACCTAAAAATTTGACTAGTGAATCCCTGCGAGGAATGGATAAGAACTTGGAAGTCGAGGGTGGCGAAGCTTATTATCTCATGAACCGGATCTGTATCCCGAAACTTGGTGGTTTTAGAGACTTGGTAATGAACGAGGCACACAACACTCGTTATTCCGTCCACCCAGGTTTAGATAAGAGGTATATGGATCTTAAAAAGTTATACTGGTGGCTAAACATGAAAGCAGAGATTGCTACCTTCGTGAGTAAATGCCTTACTTGCGCAAAGGTCAAGGTCGAGTACCAGAAACCCTCAGGCCTCCTTCAACAACCTGAGATCCCGGAATGGAAGTGGGAGTGAATCACTATGGATTTCATTACCAAGTTGCCCAAGACAACGGGTGGACTTGATACCATATGGGTCATCGTCGACAGATTGACCAAGTCCGCGCACTTCCTACCTATCAAGGAAACATACAAGATGGAGAAACTCACAAGAACTTACATTAGGGAGATAGTACGACTGCATGGTGTCCCCATATCCATTATCTCGGACAGAGATAGTAGGTTCACTTCTAGGTTCTAGCAGTCGCTACAGAGTTCCTTAGGAACTGGGTTGGACATGAGTACAGCCTACCATCTGCAGACAAACGGACAAAGTGAGAGGACTACTCAAACCTTGGAAGATATGTTGCGATCCTGTGTGATCAACTTTGGGAAGGCATGGGATTCTCATTTACCCCTTGTCGAATTTTCCTACAACAACAATTATCACACAAGCATAAAGGCTGCTCCATTCGAGGCCCTCTATGGCCGCAAGTGCAGATCCCCTCTGTGCTGGGCTGAGGTGGGTGATACCCAGTTAGCTAAAGGACGAGTTCTTGAAAGCACTCTTATAGGTCCGGAGATCATACGGGAAACGACAGAGAAGATCGTTCAGATTCGTGAACGATTGAAAGCTTCTAGAGACCGACAGAAAAGCTACGCCGATAAACATAGAAAACCGTTGGAGTTCCAGGTGGGCGGCCGTGTTTTATTGAAGGTCTCACCCTGGAAGAGCTTAATACACTTCGGAAAGCGTGGAAAGCTAAATCTAAGGTACATTGGGCCTTTTGAGATTCTTACCAGAATCAGCCCAGTAGCTTACAAACTCAATCTACCGATCGAACTTAGTAACGTACATTCTACCTTCCACGTATCGAACTTGAAAAAGTGTCTGCCCGACAAGACTCTTGTAATCCCACTCGACGAGATTGAGATGAACGAGAGCCTCAACTTCGTGGAAGAACCAGTAGAGATCATGGACCGAGAGGTCAAGCAAACAAAACAAAGCCGTATCCCGATAGTGAAGGTTCGCTGGAACGCTAAGCGAGGACCTGAATTCACTTGGGAACGAGAGGATCAGATGAAACTGAAATACTCTCATCTTTTTACTTAGTTACTTGTAATTACTTATTTGCTTAAATTCTAATTTCGGGACGAAATTCCTTCTAAGGAGGGGATGATGTGACAACCCGAAATTTCTAGCTTTCATTCTTCATTATTGTTAAAGTTAGCTTCGATTTGCTATTTTATAATGAAGTTTTGGGTCTAAAAGAGTGCTTTAAGCTTAGTATAAGTGAGATATGTGTCGAGGATGGGTTAGATTGGGTGTAGTATTGGAAAAACGGGCCAAACACACCAAATCAGGTGTGTGCGGCCGCACACAGGCCAACCACACACACCTCCAGCCGCACTCACTCCCTTATATATACTATCCTTAGTCATTTTAATCATTTCTTACACTTCTACAAAGCAAGGACCCAAAAATCCTCTCAAGTATCATCCGGAAAGGTAACATCTTTCACCAAGAACACCAAGAACACCATGTTTTCTGGCAGCACACGCTTCTGGAAGCACACCTGGCCACACACAGGGCTGCACACACGTGCTGGCAGCACACCTGGGCGCACACACGCATATAGTGTGTATTTTGGCCATACACTCTCTTGTATAGCCTTATAACCCTTCATACAATCATATATGGTTGTAACACTTCAATATAAGTGTTTACTAGTCCTTAAGGTGGTCCCAATTCATTAATTAGTTGTCCATAACACTAATTATATTCATATATGTGCCAATATATGCTAAATAGGATTCGCGTGTGTACTCGAGTCACCACTTGGTACTTAGCAACTGATCCAACATTGTCATCAGAACCACTCACTACAGGTGAGTTCATACCCCTAAATTAACCTTTGAAATGTTTTAAATGCTTTTATGGGGGGGGGGGGGAATACAAGTTGAACAATTATAGTTATTATATCAATCACATGTGATTAATGACTACCAAGCAAATGGTTTTCTTACTTTCCAAACTATTTATCAAACTGTTTTACCTCAAACTATCTTACAAACTCCTTTAATTGTCAAATACTTTTACTTAAACTCTTTTAAACTTATATTCTGTGTATCTGTATAAATATAGTTATATAGGTAGGATTGAAAGGACTTAGGACTGCTAGTCTACCCTGCTTCTTGTTCTTGTTTGATGTGGTCTTAGGGTATCAAGGTTAGTTGTCCGAAGGTCGTTTGAATCCTAGTTATATATTATGTATATGTATATAGATATAAAAGGTTATTTCTTTCATTCAATTCCATGCCCTTGGGTAGCAAGAGTATACAAACATGTTCATACTTTACTAGTAAGCTACCATAGGGGTAGTTTAGGAAGATACTATCACTAGAACAATGAAACATACAATGAGTCAATTCATACATGAGTCAGTACATACTATGATGAGAATCAAACATGAAACAGAGTGAGGAGAAACAAACTATAGACACTATGATGAGAAACAAACATACAAGCTAGACAGAGAAAGAACACACAATACAGCTAGTACACAAATCACATTTCATATATATTAACCACATTTATGTGAGCCATTAAGCAGGGCATGGCACTACCTGCTATGACTGTTTTTGTATCAGAATATCCTTCATTGGGGAGTATATTGAGTTTGCGTATAGATTTATACTGGATTGACTATCCTACACCTTGTTGCTCGCTATAGTGGGACTTGCAAGTCTATGGGTGCCAAACGTCATTTTTACGGCATCTTACATTGTCATTTTTCAGCTAAGTCGGTAGCAAGATACAGGCCGATCAAATGTTACCTTAATATTTACATTACATATAAGGTAGTTAGTACAGTAGTAGTTACTAATTATTACATTACAGTACTATATTTTCCCTTTACTTTTTACTTTGTGATATTCACACAATAAGTAATAATGTAACAACTATATCTTGGTTAATAGTAGTCGGATTTGGGGAAAATACACACTTTTACAAGAGACACACACAAATACTAGATGCCTTGGTAGAAGGCTACTGTTAGTAGAAAACATAGGGTTTTCTAGGAGAGTTTAATCAAATACAACATTTTTACAAACATACACAGTACATCTTACAAAACATCTTACAAATGATTTCATACAAATACAGACACTAATATACTTATGACCTCACCAGCTTTAAAGCT
The DNA here is from genome assembly GCF_002870075.4 of Lactuca sativa. Classification (NCBI taxonomy): domain Eukaryota; kingdom Viridiplantae; phylum Streptophyta; class Magnoliopsida; order Asterales; family Asteraceae; genus Lactuca; species Lactuca sativa. The sequence goes on along the minus strand of NC_056629.2, from coordinate 28,999,224 downwards.
GATACTCGCTTTCAAAATAACTTGTATTCTCAGGTCGCCAGTAGACAGGTACAAGTGCCAGGTTTTGAGAAGAAGGAGCTCGTTCAAGACTCCTCTTTTATTTTGATGTGTATAATTTTTGGTGTCTATATAACTTGACAGAACACACTTGTATGAAATTATACTATTAATGCAATGGATGATGTTGTTGCTTGTTTACTACTTTGCATTGTTGTGATACTGTACATGACGTCCTCCACCCCAGAAGGTTTCCGCTGTTCATCGGTTTTGGGGGTGTGACAGTCTCAAGTAGACATGCTCATGAGCCAACCCTCTTTCTCTCTCTCTCTCTCTCTCTCTCTCTCTTTATATATATATATATATATATATCCACCAAGGGAACATACATAGTGCAGAACATCTCAAATAAATGTTCCCAAGTCAATGTAGCCCTCTGTGTGGGAGAATAAGTACCAGTCGCTATCCTCCACCAATCCTTCGCCTCTAAATGAAGAAGGTTCAGGGCGCACTTGACCTTCTTGTCATCCGGGTATGGACATGTGAAGAAGCAGCCCTCCACATCAAACAACCAAATCATCACCATAATCGAGTCCTTGACCTTTTTAAAGTTCGAGGCTTTGTGTTGTTGAATACCCGATACTGGAATGATCTCCCCCCGAATCCCCGCAACAACAATTGTTGAGTATTTGAGATATTGAAACTGATTTGGCATGTCTGGTTATTTTGGGAAGCTTTTTAGGGTTAATCGTTTTATGATTCCCTACAGTGCCTTTACAGTAGAAGTTCTTCATCGAGCTCTTATAAGGCATTGGTTTTATATTTTTGATAAATATTTTATGTTCCCTATAAATAATCATTAGGTTAGTTTTTGTTCAGATGCTTTTTACTGATTAGGATTTTCTTTGTACGTTCATATCATAATCAATATACACAAAACCTTTATCAGATTACATGCATATTATGGTGATTGATTCTTGATTGTTGTTGATATTCTGCATTCGTCATCTCGGATTTATTCCCAACAAGTGGTATCAGAGCGGGTTCTTGTAGATCTCAACGATTTTTTCAAGAATCGATCTTGTTTATGGTGATATTTTATCATGAATCTCACCTTGCTCTTCAAGTTTTATAAGTTTTCTGAAAAGATAAAGTCAAATATATCGTATTATTGCAAAATCTTGTTCAAATCTATTATTTTCTACCCATTCCTTCATATGATTTGCTCTTAATTCGTGTTTTGGAAGAAAAATAGAAGAAAAATTTCGTGTTTTGTCAAAGTATTTGTGTTCAGATCTACTTTATCTCTCTAAAAATCATCTCAGATCTGTTTTCTCTCTCTAGAATTCTTATCAGATCTACATTCTCTTTCTTCAAAGTATTGTTACTTGTTGAAGATCTAATGGATGTTTGGTTCTGTAACTCCATTTTAGAACTTGGATTAAAGGTTACTAAACCCTACTATGGTGTCAACAAAGTGACTTTGTTTCATGTTCATAGTGATTATACATTGAGGGATGTTACTGAGTTATATAATTTTTTGTTGATGAGAAAATAAAAGAATACTCACGTGTTAATGAACGTGAATTACAAAAGAATGAGAGAATAGAATTTCGTATTGTCTATGGACATTTATATCAAGAAAATATACAACAGATGTTAGAGAAAGAAAGAAAAGAAAAAGAAGAAGTTCTTGATGAAGTTAATAATGTTCTTCATGTTTCTGAAGAAAATGTGACTCTAGATGTTCTTGTTGAGGGGGAGTAAAATTTTTTAAGTCTTTTAGAAGTGTCACAAACTGAATCTAGTTGTTCTGAAGCTGAATCACAAAGCAAATCTTCTGGAATCTTGAAAGTGAAGAAGTTTTGCTCAATTGGAACTCAAAAAGATGATTTTCTAGTTCTAATGATGTTTTTGAAGGATTGGTTTCTTACAAAAAGTCAATAATTCAAGATATTCAAAGTTACCAAACTCCTAAGGATTGTGTTCAAAAGTCTTCAAATGTTCAGATTCAGAAAGATGGAGAGGTTGTTCAGATCCGAAATTCGTTTCTAAAGCCTAGAAATCAGAAAAGAAAGAAGAATAAGAACAAGAACAAAAGTAAAATGAAGAAGGTTTAAATGCCCAAGGTACAAGTACCTAATGCATGTGAAAAGGTTCAGAAAGCTGAAGCCAAGAATGTTCAAAGAAAATTCAATTCTTATTTTCCTTCAGATAAAGATGTTAGAAGTTGAAGGAAAGAGAAAAGAGTATTTGGTTGGTTTAATGAAACTTATGGAAATTTTTGTTTTCCAACTAAAAAGCGGGTATTATTTTTAGAAGATGATTGATTCTCTTCAAATAAATGGGTGTGCAAGAAACCAACTTCAATCTCGAATCTTAAATGGGTACCAAATGTCTCATAAAAAGTTTTGTCCTTTACCAAAAAAATTTGAAAAAGGGGACCAAATCTGGTGAAATCTAATGAAAAATCAGTCAAAGATATGAAATTGTGTTGAAGAAATCAAATTTTATTGATTTTTAATTGCTGGAAATGACAAAAAGCTGAAAAAGGTGAAAAAGTGGGTGGAAAATGACATTTTCTACAAAAAGAAGGCTGCCATCTGACACATTTCAACAATAGTGGGTGCAAGTTATCAATGTACTGCAATCAGGAGGGTCAGATTCGGAACTATTGAAAAATGGGGGTTACATTCGGAATTTATGGAAACATTGGTCAAAATTGGTTAGATTCGGAGTCAAGGGCATAATCTGCCATTTCTTTCAATTACGAGGGATTTTTGCGGAGGTTTGGTCTATTGCTTAGATTAGTTCACTGAAAGGTCGTTGATGAACCAAAATCAGATTAGGAGCTTCAACTCCTTCCATCGAAACTGAGAGCCTTCGCAATCGGAATTTCTTGCCTCAAAATTGAATTCGGAACGAAAGCGATTGGAATTAATTTTTCTCACTGCGAAGGGTTCGGAGTTCACTGTTCTCTCCGAGCGTTAGCAATCGTTCGTAGTTATGGCATTAGCAGTTCTAGGTTCGGTGGTTGCAATCGTTCGTAGTGTATGCATTCGGAGTTGCTATCGGAAGTATGACTGTTTGACTTGGAACGAACCTGGATTCGGAGTTCCAGTCGGCTGGGAATCGGAAGTGTAATCAATAGATTCGGAACGAACGGTCTCGGAATCGGAATTTAACACCTTCAAAATCGGATTCAAAATTTCTGGAATCGGAGTTCTGGGATTAAAGATTTGCCATAGGATTTCAAAAACAAAATCGAATTGGGAAATGGGATTAACAAACGAAATCCGAAATCCATAGCAATCAAATTTTCATGAAATCAGAAACCAAAATTCAAAACTCATAGCAATAGGAATTCAAAGAAATCAAATTCAGAAATCAATTTTGCATCGGAATTTTCATCAATCGAATTTAATGTCACAGAATTCGGAATCGGAAATTATCAGAGATTGGAATCGTATATCAGAAAACACATCAGTGATCGGATTTTTCTTTTATCGTATTCAATTTTGACTTTCAAAGTCAAAAAGCGTTCATTCGGATTAGAAGATGGTTGAAGTTTCAAGTTTAGTCCCCAGTTTTTACACAGCTTGACCGTTTTAACCCCATATTCTTAATCCTTTCAATCTTTTGGAATTTTACCACTTTTAACCCCTTTCTCTCCAAAATATTTTCATTTCTAATCCTTTTCTTTGGTCTTATTCTTTTTAATCCCTTCTAAATAATTGCTTCTTATTCTATTCTTTTTGTCTAATATTTAAAAATCAAAAAATACAAAATTAATTTTTGTTATTTTTCTGGTTTTATTTTTAAGAATAGTGAATATTCAAAAATGATTTATTTCATCAAATATGACGGGTTTTGAATATTTTTGGTGATTCTTCTTAACTTTCCAGATTATCTCCATGGTATTTGTTGAAGATCTAAGGGCGAGTGATGTTTATTCAAGGGGGAGTTTGTATTTAGAATATGATATTTGTTTCTCTCACCTTGAGGACCCAATGTGCTGATGAGTCTCACAATTTAGGGGAGAAATGCAAAGAAGATCGAAAATCATGATCTTCATCAGTTTCAACATCTAGGGGAAAATTGTTGAGTATTTGAAATATTGAAACTGATTTGGCATGTTTGGTTATTTAGGGAAGCCTTTTTAGGGTTAATCGTTTTATGATTCCTTACAGTGCCTTTACTGTAGAAGTTCTTCATCAAGCTCTTCTAAGACATTGTTTTTATATTAAGGCATTAGTTTATATATTTGGTAAATATTTTTATGTTCCCTATAAATAATCATTAGGTTAGTTTTTGTTTAGAAGCTTTTTCTTGATTAGGGTTTTCTTTGTATGTTCATATCAAAATCAATATACACAAAACCTTTATCAAATTACTTGCATATTATGGTGATTGATTCTTTCTTGTTCTTGATATTCCGCATTTGGCATCTCGAATTTATTCCCAACTGCAATAGTTGCGGTAGCTGCAACATCAGAAGCCTCAGACACGGCGACGCACCGCTCATCAAACAGCTAAATCATAAAAGTCTTGATAGACCCAAGAAACTTGTGTGGCACCTTGGACAGCAACAGCTACCTTAGTAGCATTCAACTCACAGATGTCATCATTTGTCAATCCTGCCTATCCTGGCCACCAGCTCCAGAACTATATGCTCTCGTGGATACCATACTGAAAATAAACCAAAAATATATAAAAATGCCACAATTATGCTATCACAACCATCAAAGAGAGGCTAAACCCTCGGTGTTTATGACTTCCTTGCTACGCGTATGGGTCTTGTGCTTCCAGTAGTACGGGCCCATATTACCTTCCTCACCTACTCGTATTTGTCTCAATGGATCGTTACAAACTACCCTAAAACAAACCCACAACTAAGATACACATGCATCCTATATTCACTCTCTCGAGAGTGGCTAACCATTCCTCAACTGGCATGCTACACCCATTTGCACTCATGAAACTTCCACCAACCATGTGGCCGCTTGTGCATGCTAATCATACATAACACTGGATTCCATAGACAATCGAATACTTGATCCTACCCTAAGCCCACAACCAAACAAGGAACATGAAATAAGGTTAAACTAAACATTCTCTGGCTATAGAATCTTAGTTATGTACAGCTATGATTCACACATTAAGAAACTACAGTAATGATTTCAATTTCATCTAACATATAAGAAGTTCTCTTAGGCTATCAAGCATTATACATCAGTCAAATCTATTATGCAATTCCTGAACATCCCTAGCCTATCACTAGCATGTAGTTAAATCAGAATCATCATAAACAAATAATAGTGTGGGTAACTTAGGGCATACTTTCATGCTCCGGCTGATCGTAAATATATCATCCTTCCTTGGTTACTTTTGAAAACAATTTTGAAAACCATTTTTGGAAAAATGGTTTTGAAAGTTATAACAAATCATTATTTTGAGCCTGGATTCACACGAATGAATATCCAATTCTCTCAAACCAGGGATATGATACCAACTTGTAACATCCCAAAATCACAATAAAATTTTTAAATTTATTTAAACAAAAATCATTATTTTAAATCAACCCAATTCATAAAAATCCAAGATCAAGTACAAATGTTCTAAAAATGTATCATAACATCTCCAAAAGACATAATCAAAGATGTGTATGATCACGCCTTTGCTTTTCCTAATCATCTAAAGTACCTGAAACATAAAACTTAAACTGTAAGCCAAAGCTTACTGAGTTCCCCAAAAGAAACATGCACAACCAAAAGAGATACTAGCATGCATATATGAGCCTTCAACTTGACTTGACCGCCTCGCAGGGCGTACAACCTATCTGGATTACTCTCTGGGCCTTTGGCCTGACTAGACCACCTCGCAGTCCTTTAGTTTATTAAGACTGCCATATGTATCTTGGCCTTCAGCACAAAGCAGGACCACCTCAACCCAACAAACCATCACATGTCGACATATACAATAACAATCAGTAAGCAGCAACACATGTAATCATAGATATCTACCAATCTAACGTGTACTCAATGAACACATTTAATCATAAAAATCTACCAATCTAACACATACTAATCATAGCATCATTTCAGTATACCATGATACATAATCCAGTGGGCCGACAGTGGTGCCTTCGACCCACAAATTTAGTGAGGAAAACTCACCTCAAAGTCTGAAAAGTTAGCAGAAAAGAATGTTGCTCCAAATTCCAAATGTATAGGTCATCTATACAAAAAACTATAACATAATCTCAAACTACTGCTCAAAATATCCCTAGGTCAAACATAGTCAAAATCTTGGTCAAATTCAAGGTCAAAACTCAAGATTTGCATCTGGGTTGAGTACGCCCTTCATACTTCCCTCTACGGCCAGCATAGAGGGTGCCCTTCCAAAACATGGGATCGATCCCTGGTACGCGCAACGTACCTCCTGGTACGCCCAACATACTAGAGCCAAACCCTTACTTTTCCATTAAGCTCTTATTTCATTAAGCCAAAGCTCCAAACTTCAGATCATGATAAAAAGGAATGTCTTAATGGATAAAGTCTCTGACTTTATCCATTTTTATGTATTTAAGAGGGTAAAAACTAAAACCCTTGATCCAAAAGTCATCTAAAGTCCCAATACTCTTGCATGGCTCAATGAGAGTGTCCAAGCTCTCATTTTTGTGAACCTATGAGCTCAAAACTATAGGAAACTAAATTTCAAGGACTTGAAGTAGCTAATACTCCATTAGACCAAACTATGGGACTAAAAATACGTACAAACTCTAAAATAAAAATATCTAAGCAAATAACAAATCAAGATCCAAGCTTTATACATCCAAATGATGTTTGAGGGCAAGATAATTTAGGACCCAACATGCCTTGAGCTTGCAAGTTGGTTCTACTTCTTTCTTATTCCATCAATATCACCAAAAGCACACTTTCAAGCTCAAATGCTCACACAATGGATTATAATTAGCAAGGGACGATTTGGGAGATGGAGGCTGATGAGGGAAGATGTATTGAAGAGATATTGTTGTTTAAAAGGGCTCAAACCCTAAAAATTAGGGCTTAACCCGGAGCCATGTACGCACTGCGTACTTGGTAAAAACATGCAACTTCTCCTAGTGAGCCAAAGGACCATATTTGCAATGTAGTTTCATTCTAAGGGTAATTGTAACACCCGGAAATTTGAGGAGCAAATTTGGGTTTAAATCACGTTTTGAGGATTGGACACGATGTCTTGGAGGAATTAACACGACGTGTCTAGATAAGAAAAAACACGGATTTTATCAAGGACAACATGACGTGTTGCCTCTTGGAACCTGGCGGGTTGATGACTGGTAATGAAACCCTAATCTTCTGGGTTTTGCTCCCTATTTAAAGGAATGTGGAGGCTTTGATTTGTTCATCCTCAGCCCGATCAGCGCTTAACCCCTAGAAGAATCCCTAAACATCTTTCCCTCCTAGTTTTTAAGCTAGTTTGGTGTTTATGGAGCTAAAGAAGGAAGAAGGTGCAAGTAGGAAGTAAAGATCCTGCAAGCACGCCCCTATTCTTCAGTTTGGCCTCTTCTAGACCTTTGTAAGAGTCCAAGACTCAATTTTAATCATTTGAAGTTGTTATATCTTGGGTTTTGTCCCTTTTACTTCTTGTTCTTGAATGTTAGAATAGTTAGATCTCATAAAGTTTGCAACTTCATGAATCTCCAGGTCAAGGTGACCTAGTAGTGTCTTGGATCTGGTCTTTAATCAAGTTTTGATGCCATGCATAGAGATTAGGAGATAAATCCTCGTTTAGACTAAATATGGGTTCAATACATACATTGGACATGTATGTCTAAAACAACACCAACTTTTAGGATGGTTTTGGTATTAGAATCGCTTCTGGAAAGCATGGATTTCGGACTTTAAGGATTAAGTGCTTATTGGTTAAGCCCTTGCATTTTTTAAGCTTCATGGATTGGGTGTTGGACCTTTTTGAGTAGTCCCAATGGATAAAGTTGGAAACTTTATCCTTATCGATCATAGTTCGGCCAAGATCAGAGCTTTGGAGCTCTGGGAATCAAGGAAAACGAATTAACGTATTAAGTTGTTGGATCTTCGGCAAACATAGGGTGTTCTAAGTCAACACGGCATGTTGGTCAGGATTTTCCTGACTGTTTGGATGCAGGCAAAACACGACGTGTTTCTAAGTCAAGACGGCATGTTGGGTCAACATGTACTGTTGAACTTGACCATTAACTTTGACCAAGTTGGACCTTCAGGGTATTTTGGGTATTTTAGGATTTAGATGGAACTGGTCACTCGGTGGAAACAGGTATTGGTTAAAGAGATGAGATTCGGATTCAATACTCGTCAGCTATGGATCAGATCGAGAGGTAAGTTTTCCTCATTGTACTTACGGGTCAAAGGCACCAAGGTCGGCCCATTGGTTTGATAACCTGATATTTGTTGATATGTTGAGTATTGAATAGATGTGCATGATTATGCTAGTTATTGATATTCTACTCTGGTAGATCGGTAGGAGTACCTATGATTCTATCTGCATGATTATCTGTATAAGTTTTTATTTGTAGACATATTGGGTTGGGTTAAGGTTGTACTGCTTCGTGTTGTAAGGAACAAACCCTGGAGCATTCTAGATATGAGTTGAGGGCCGGGTGCGGCATGTCAGACTCATACTAAGGGATCATATGCATTCCAATTACGAGTTGAGGACCAGGTGGTATGCTAGACTCATACTAAGGGCTTAAGGGTATTGGAGCATTCCAGATATGAGCTTAGGGTCGGGTGGAGCATGCCAGACTCATACTAAGAGCTCAAATCCATTCCAATTACGAGTTGAGGACCGGCTTGTATACAGGACTCATACTGAGGGTTTATGGGTATTAGAGCATCCCAGATATGAGTTGAAGGTCAGGTGGGGCATGCCAGATTCATACTGTGCGCTCGGTAGCATTCCAGATACGAGACCGGTTGGTATGTCAGACTCGTATTAAGGGCCGAACATTTGTGTTATAATCTAAGGATTGATTGGACTAGGGAGCAAGCCATACATAAGCTGTAGGGCCGACGGCACGCCAAACTTATGTTGTGGGCTCAGGAGCAAGCTAGATATGAGTTGTGGGCCTGATAGGCAAGCCAAACTCATATTGTAGGCTCATGGGTAATCCAGTCATTTAGCTGTGGACCCAATACATGTTGTTATTTAAATATGTTATTTATTCGTGTGTTAGTATTTTGGGGGAACTCACTAAGCTTCGTGCTTACATTTTTGGTTTATGGTTTCATGTACTTAAATGGAGCGTGGCAAGGCGAAGGCGTGACCGTACACATCATTGGTTTTAAAACTATATGGATCTTGGGAGACTCTAATTTTAAATAATGTTTTGAAACGATGGTTTTGTAACACTTCTACTAGACAAAAGGGTTGTTTTGAAAAGTTTTAAATTTGTTAAATTTTTAGGATGTTACAAGTTGGTATTAGAGCCTTGGTTTGAGTGAATTGGAGGAACACTCGTGTGAATCTAGTCAAAAACTAAGGAAAAAAATTCAAAATGGTTTTCAAAATGATCAACGAGGATGTGATGTGTACAATCAGCCGGAGCTAGTAAGTAGACCCCAAATTACCACCCAATTATTTGACATTTTGATATGTTATATGAAATTGAGATCACTATTGTAGTTTCTTAGTGTATGCATCATAGTTGTACATAACTAAGATTCAATAGCCTAAGAATGTTTGGTTTAGCCTTATTTTCTTTTCTTTTTTGATGAAGGGATTAGGTTAGAATCGAGTATTCGACTGTCTATCAGATCCAGTTTTATGTATGATTAGCATACACGAGTGCTGCAAGGTTGGTGGAAGTTTGATGAGTGAGTGCAGTTCATTGCCAGATAGCGTGTGGGATGGTTAGCAACTCTTGAGAGAGTGAGGGCAGGACGAAGGTGTATCCGAGATGCTGGGAGATATAGATTGAGGATTTCTTATGAGAATATGTCTGATTTTATTGTGTTTTAGAGCTAGTCGACTCCACTGCTCGAATGTTGTTTGCTTTGTGCTTTGTTGGAATCACATTAATAGGAGCTAACTATCAAGTAAATACATTAAGTTACATGCTATGGAGGTTAAATAATCCTAGAGTTAAGGATTTGGCCCTATTGCACAAATCTCGTTTGATTCTAACCGTTGTAGGGTTGTGTCCTTTAGTCAAAAGAATATTTGAGTTTTGTTCCATTTAATTGCATTCATGAAGTGGTTGGTTGGCATTGATCAGAACCCCTCAGCAGCTGATGGCAGGGGAGGTGGGGGATCCTAAGAGATCCTAGGAAGTATTTTAGCGTGATTATCTCTTGTTGAGCAGGTATCAGAAGTATTATTATGAGTACGTCTTAGAGGACCCGAGATGATTCTTGAGGAAAGTATGGATAGGTGTGGAAGGTAGTATTGGGCTCGTACTACTGGAAGCACAAGATCTATACTCGAAACAAGGAAACTTTTGGGAATTATAAAGACTGGTTGGGAGAGAATAGAATGGTTTGATACCATTGTTCATGGTAGTAGCTGCGTATCGGTTGATATTTGTTTATGGTTTCTCAGTCATGGATGAGCTTGATGGTTTTGGGGTCTTGAGGGTTTTGTTCATGGTCGTCCATTTAAGTCGCGAGACTCAAGGATGGATCGACCATTATGATCAATTTGGGGATTACAGTTGGAAGTAGAATGATTGATTGATGGTTTGGTATGTCACCATAAATAGCTGCAATTTTGCCCTTTCAGTCTTCTGGGTTCGGAGGAGGAGTAACCAGGCTTTTAAATTGCAGTGTTGGGATGTAACCCCATATGGGGACTGTTGGTCGCGATGTTTGGAGAAAAATTTTCAACACGGTAGTGTGCATGTGGGTTGATGTGATATGGATGCCGGTGACGTTATCAAGGGTGCGTGTTCTTGGGTGAGAGGCAGTCCAGGTACCGGTTTGGCGGTTGGAATTGCAGGCAAGGAGTGTATATTTTGGATCATAAGTTGGTATTGGTTTATGCTCTTTCAAGGGATCCTTAATGTTAAGTGGTTACGATTAGGGAAATTTCATAGATCTTCAGCTAAAATTCAGGATTCTCTTGGGATTTGTTCGATTCTTATCTGGAAGATCATCATGTGTGTATGATTCATTCCTAGGGTCGGGGATGGTTGTACCTGGTTGAGCCGGTTTGAGCTATGGTTTGGTTTCAACACCCGTGGGTAGTAGTTCGAACCCTAAGTAGGGGAGAACTGGGCATTCTTCATGGTAGATCATCGATTTGTTCGGATTCGTGATATAGAAGAATGTCTTTTTGGGTTCTACGGTGCGAGTGTGTGGGATCTCGATTCAGGGTTTGGCCAAGGAAGAGGTATATAGAGGTGGGTAATCTAGGAGCTCGTTGCAGCTATTGGTCCCTTTTAGGGGTGCTAATGAATAAATAAGGAGCCATTGGGATTACTCGGGATGAAAATCGGTGACGGAAGGAAATTATCATCTGGTGGTATGGATTTCTATTTATAATATAGCTTGGGCAGAGATCGATTAAGGAATCAGTTTCGGAAATTGGTACGTTCACGATTATTGGTCGCATCGTTTGTCTTTCAACAAAGTTTCTATGAAGGATTTGAGTTGTGGCAGATGAAGTTCTATGGATGTGTCCACATATCAACAAGATTAGTATGTTTTATGTTCCTTTTGTGTTGGATTAGTGTCTAAGCCCGTAACCACATTTGGTAAGTACTTGACCCGATTGTGCATGGTCCTTTTGGGTTGCCTTCACCAAAGCAACTTGACTGGAGAAATTAAATAGAGAGAGAGAGGTTATTGTGATTTATTAATATTTTATAAGAATAATATATTAAAGGAAAAATCGTATTTGTTTAATTAATATTGGTCAATAATTAATTAGGAATTAATTTTGTGATCAAGTGTAATTAATTAAACTAGAGGGGCTGAATTGTAATTATAAGATAGTTGCAAGATAGGGCAATATTTATCCTTGTTAAAGGATGGACGAATTCAAGGATAAGGATATCCTTAAAATCGTCCAAGGATAAGTAGATAAGGGTTTTTCAAGGCTTATCTTGTGGTTGCTTGGTGGGCAAGCAACTGGATAAGGATAAGGACTGAAACCCTAATCTAAACCCTATATAAAGACCCCTAGGCCTTTAGAATTCGTGTACATGCTCCTAAGAGGTCCCAAGGACGAATTCCATCTCCTCCCTCCTCTATCTTAAGCCTCTCCAATTGCTTGTGGTGTTTGTGAGCCATTAGAGGCACTACACTTCTGGTGCTTACTTTCAAGACTTAGGATTTGAAGATTTAAGTTGTTATTGCAATATAACAACAAGAGGTATGTAATCCAACCTTATATGTTAATTTTGAAAATAGCAATTCACATTAGGGTTTTATTCTTGTGTTCATAATGTTGTGTATCTAATAGTGAAAACATAGATCCAAACTAGGGTTGCATGCACACTTAGGATTGTTTGTATAAAACCCATCAGTGGTATCACAGCCTTTGGTTAACTTGTTTTCAATTAGTTTTATTCAATTGTATGAACTTGATAAATTAGGGTTTATAGCCAATAAACGCTAGGAGGCCATAGATTTCGAGATTAGGGTTTCCTAACCCTAATTTGCGAAAAATCTTGAAAGGGTTCTTGAATCCTTTCCTTTCAATCCAAGATTTCGAAATCTAGGGTTTGCAAACCCTTAGATTTCGAGATTTGCCTCCTTCCCCAAGATAAGATCCTGAATTTTAGGGATTTGGATAATCCCATATCTTGTAATTATCCTTTAATAGTTAAATATGGTAATTAAAGATCATGAATTATCCCATCCCTATTTTCGAAATTTATAGAGGGATTTAAGGGATTAGGATAACTTAAATGTTTAAATGGTAATTATCTTTTAGATTTAGATAATCCCTTATGATTTGATAATTTAAATTAATAGTTTAATTTAAGATAATTATTAAATCAAGAGTTTTAATAATTAAAATTTTAATTTAAGTGACATTAAATTTCGAAAATTTTAATTGAAGATTAAAACCCTAGTATTTTTGAAATGTTTAAAATACACCCTATACTATTATATTATTACAAGCTTTATATATATATATATATATATATATATATATATATATATATGTATGTATAATTAAAATGCTAGTCTTACCGTTAGTAGGCCTCATTCACGAAGCCGGTCTATAAGGTGGGTATAAGGTTGCAGCCTATAAAATGACGCTTAATGGGTGTACACTCACACCCACCGCTTGCTTGATCGGTGGAGGGTCATTAGCCGAACGGGTAGGATAGGGTAACCTCATTCTCTCATTAAAAGTATAATAAGAAATACAAAGTAACTACATGTTTTCTAAAATTTCCCAATCTTAGTTACTTTAGGAAAAGTGAATTTGATGCAATCCCATGAAATTACACTTTGCACCTTGCTAAGAAGTTAGTGGAGCGTGTGTGGTTTACCGGAACACTAATTGGTTCTAAGCGAAGGTGGCAAAGGGTGATTCGTTGTTTATCATAGTTCGATGGAGCGTGTGTGGTTTACCGGCACATCGAATAGGTGATCGTTACAACGAAGGCACCATGTGAATTTGCATGGTAATTCACACTCACTTTGTGATCCTCGGTATCCCAGTCACAAACGAGAGGGGCATATCGAGATTTAAACATGCCATTGAAAAGTTTCAATGAATCTCATCCGAACCTAGGAATTCTCAATACATTTAGAACTTAGAGTTAGGTTTTTCATGATGGAGAATTAGTGAATCGTCATTCACTTACCTTCAAATTATTTGCATTTAGATTACGGCATCCCTTTTCTAAGATGTAAGTATTCTTGTTGGATCCTAGCCCAAATTTTTTCTAATTGGGTGATAATTAGGGATTCATATTCTAATCTATCTTTCTCCTTTTCCTTTGTAGATGTCGAAATCAAACAACGCTGCCGATAGTTCCTTCTCATTGATGAGCCTTTGCCAAAAGGTTACTTTCGATGGAACGAACTTTAGCGAATGGATAAGATACATTCGCACAATTGCTCGCTACGAGGACAAGGAGTATGTCCTTGATGAAAAACTCGAGAAGATTAATCCAGAAATCGCTACTCCGGCTGAAATGAGTGCTTTTGAGACTCATGAGCATGATGCAACGAAGGTTCACTGCATCATGATAGCCACAATGAACTCCGAATTCCAAAAGTCCTATGAGGACATGTATCCATACGAGATGCACCAAGACTTATTGGAGAGATACCACCAAAACGCGAGACAAGAGCATTATGAGATTTTCACTAACATGATTTCCACTAAGATGGGTCATGGAGAGTCTCTTACCGTGCACCTGCAAAAGATGCAAAGGTATGTCGATCGTCTTCGCAAGTTGAATGTTGACTTTGGGGAAGACTTGGCGATCGACATGGTGCTTCACTCTTTGCCTCCGATGTACAATCAATTTAGGATGACCTACCACATGAACAAAGAAAAGGTCACCCTAAGCAAACTCCAAGGTCTCTTGAGGGTCACTGAGAGCAACTTCAAGGACAAGTCTGTTGCACCAACTCCCAATCCACCCGCTGCTCCTGTCTTGGCTATTGGTCAAGGAAAGGGAAAGAAGAGGAAGGCTTCGTCTAAAAACTATCGCAAGGTTAAAGCCCGAGATGGTGCCTCTTCTAGTGGGACCAAAGTTGATCCCGCTAAGCCCTGCCCTAACCCTAAGGAGGCAGAGTGCCACCACTGCCACAAGATAGGACATTGGAAGAGAAGCTGCCCAGAGTACCTACAAGCCATCAAAGAAGGAAAGATCAAGCCATCTTTCGCAGGTATATACACAATTAAATCTAACGATTCTAGTCATGCTATTTCTTGGGTTCTTGATACCGGTTGTGGTTACCACATTTGCTCTAATGTGCAGGGACTAAGAAGAAGTAGGGATGTGGAGCAAGGAAGAATCAATCTAATCATAGGGAACAGAAGATCGTCACATGTGACCAAGATTGGAGTGTATTCTTTAGTGCTTAGGAATAATTTATGTTTAGATTTGAACAATTGTTGCTATTCTCCAAAAATGGCTAGAAACATCATTTCATTTCATGGTTTATATAGGCAAGGTTTTAGATTTTCTTTTAATAATGAGAATGGTTCTATTTTAGCTTATCTAAATGGTGTCTTTTACTTTGAAGCTATACCATGTAATGGAATTCATGAAACTGTTATGATTGTTGATAACTTAGGAAATGGTGTTTTGAATATAGATTCTTCCAATAGTTTGGATAAAGCATCCTTGTGGCATAGTCGTCTTGGACATGTTTGATGGGTTTTGGTCATAAGACATCCTATGTGCTTATACAAACCCTAAAGCTCGGATCTAGGTTTCTCTATTGTACATACTTTGAATCCAAGACTTCGAACCCTAATTCTAGCATATGGAAATCAGAATTCACATGTATATAGGTTTAAGAACATACCTTGATTGTTATGTAGCAATAACAATCCAATTCCTCCTTGAATTGACCATGGAAAGCAGAGAGTCACAAGTGTCACTCCTGTAATGGCTTACAAACACCATAAGCAAGTGGAGAAGGTATAAAGAGAGAGGAGAGGTGTTAGAATTCGTCCCTAGGACTTCTTAGGAAGGGTTGGACGAATTCCTATGCCTTAGGGGGTTTATATAGGTGTAAAGATTAGGGTTTTAGTCCTTATCCTTATCTAGTTGCTTGTCCACCAAGCAACCATAAGATAAGTCTTAGAAATCCTTATCCTAGTCGAATTCTAAGGGATTTACACCTCAAATTCGTTCACCATATATATAAGATAATCCTTACCTTATTTTGTAACTATCACATAATTACAATTCAGCCCCTCTAGTTTAATTAATTACACTTGATCACAAAATTAATTCTTAATTAATTATTGACCAATATTAATTAAACAAATATGATTTCTCCTTTAATATATTATTCTTATAACATATTAATAAATCATAATAACCTCTCTCTCTATTTATTTCTCCAATCAAGTTGCTTTGGTGAAGGCAACCCAAAAGGACCATGCACCATCGGGTCAAGTACATACCAAAATAGTTATGGACTTAGACACTAATCCAACAGTCTCCTACTTGGATAAGTCTAACAACTATTTTGCGTATGACTTTGGATCCCGATCTGCAATCGTAGCTTTCCAAAGCCGCTGTCAACTCTGATCATATCAAATACGCGTGTCCTTAGATAAGGGATCATATATTCCTCCATTCTAGATATCGTATGAGATATGATTTCAAATCATTCTCTTTGTACTATATCTCGATTCCCGATTTATGACGACTGACTAATTGAACAAATCAAATTAGCCCTAGCCCGGCCGAGCATTTACGTTTGTCATCACTAAATCATCGAGGGGCCCAAAGATATCGCTTTTATTCTACTTTGAATAAAAGGAACGGATAAACTTTGATACAATGCTTGCTTGCACTCACTAACCAAATCACACACAACAATATGTTTTATAACACCAAGTTACTAGTGCGTTTACATATTATCAATGTGCAACCGATTTGCAAGATACAACTCACACATCTCGGTTTCAAGAATATAAGATGTTATCGTCTCACCAATCACTCGTGATACAATTCATGGAGTGATCCAAGTGAGCGTGGGTTTAATCCAATGCTCAAATCATATTCGTAAGCACTCATGAACGTTGCAGCAAACATTTGCTTATGTCTAATACTTTTCTAGACAATCCACACACCAATTCACGACAGTCTTCATTCATATCTACTTCCAACATATGAACGACTGTGGCCCGTTTGAATAATTCGATTATTCTTAACAAACTCAATTATTCTGGAAGTCAAAACATGCAAATGTGAAACACAAGAATAATACTAATCCCATATGGCCTCAAACCTTTGAGTATAAATAAAACACCTTTTATTTATCACCATATTGATTACTCATTATTTGTCGTTTCGGGTAATCAACTTCTTACTTGAATTCCAACACTTGTCCCATGCTCCTAACATGCACACAATTTTTACCTATGGTTCTTACTTTGTGAAATAGATCACATTGAACACATTTCCAATCTTCTCATTTCACAACTCCAAATCCGTTTTTCATAAGTTAAAGAATATCAAATTTTTGTTACTTATAGAATATGCTAGATTCTAAAATTCTATGCAACTATCCTTTCGTAATGTCACTGCACCAAAGTCACATAGACTATTGCCAATGATATTACAAAGTCCTCTATCGTAGATTGTTACAAGACAATTCCATAGACGTGATGTCTCTCACTCAAAGTACATTCTTTGAACATCCTTTTGCATAGAAGTTTCTAATCTAGTCATAGATTTCTCAATATTCAATTTCCAATATGGACACACTTCCATATGTTCCATATGACAACTATTTCTTAATAGAATCTTATCTATTCGTAATGATGTCGATATGGT
Source organism: Lactuca sativa (assembly GCF_002870075.4). Lineage (NCBI taxonomy): Eukaryota > Viridiplantae > Streptophyta > Magnoliopsida > Asterales > Asteraceae > Lactuca > Lactuca sativa. Next base: position 28,981,739 of record NC_056629.2, on the reverse strand, counting down.
CCATCCAATATGGAAACATTTCCATATTTTCCAATACTATACTTCCAACTACTCACAAGCGACCAATCCTCGTCGAACTTGGATTGTCCTTTGATAGTTGTTTAATTATTTTAATCAAAACCAATTCTTGTCCTTTTTCCCTCTAAATGCGCTAGACATTTGGAAAATTTTAGAATGGTCAAACATTAAAGCATTTGCAATCGATCCTATACCCGAAGCGTATGGGACACGACGCATAATGTTTTATTTGCTATGTTCTCAAAATTCGAATTATGAAGAGGGATGCCGTAATCATAATCGAAATTTTAAGAACACACTTTGTACCTTTGACTAAATTTTATTAACATTTCTCAACCTAAACCTTTAGATTTGAAATGAAGCATAATATTCTCTCCCTTAATTATAGCAAAACAACTCTTCAACTATTGCGCCTTTGCAAAGTATGACTCTTGTTTTCTATAATTAATATTGCTAACCTTGCAATACTTTCCTTAATAATCATACAATCATAACTTTTATGCTCCCACTATCTTGATGATTATTATAAAACATAACACTTATGCTCCCACTAGCTTCGACATGTATTCATAAACATCTTAACTTTTAGAAAACAATACTTATTGAATTTCTTAAGTTCATGTTTCTAATACTTAGTGCTTTGATAATCCTTTATCAATGCTTCTTGAACTTATACACCTTTGCCTTCGATAGTTCGTATGTGTGTCTAAACAATTAAGACTAATTGTCAAACCTCACAATTCAAATTATGGAAAGGGATGCCATAACCATAATTGAATTCGAGAATGCAATTTTACAATCACTATCTTCTTAAAATCTGTCTTAGTGAAATCATTTCCTCACAATCATTTTCATGAAGGAGGAAATCTTATGACACTTAGATTTAAATAGTGTATTTGTTCCTATCCATGTGAATTTGTCAAAACCAAAGTTTACGACAAATTCAAACTCTTATGGATCGAACTTTCTTGATCTCGATTTCTTGCCTTTATGGTAGCACAGCTGCCCACCATGTCTTCCAAGTAGTTAAGCAGCTCACCCTTTCCTATCAATGTACCTTTCATTGATTAAGGTGCTTTGCCTTTTATGCGTTCAAAATGAGAACTCATAGAACTCACATGCATAATTAACTCGATTGGATTGGCATGGAATCAACACGATAGGTTGTAAACCTCAACTCGTGTGCTAGTGATGATCGATAAGGTTTATTTGATTTGTTCTTGAAACCTTTCAAGATCATTAAGACTCCCACTGACTCCTTGACATATAAGATTCTCTTGTCAAAAACCATTTCTTGACAAACAAATATTCAAGAGTTAGTGTAGCTTTTATCAAAACACTTCATAAATTCGTCCAAGTTGGTCTTTGTCTTATCCAAGACATCACAACTTTCCACATTTAATGAAAGTTACAAACCTTCTTAATACCTATCACTCAATGTCACAATCTTAACTTTAAGACTTGTTATTGGAACGAAGTATGATTGACTTATTGATTTAATCATTTCTTCAATTCTTGATTCCTCTTCTTAGACATACAATTGTACTAAGACTCACTTAGAAGATCAATTGAGATATGGTTCTTAATCATTAAGACCTATCATAAAGCATAAAAGGTACTCTCCCATCTTCTAAGAATGGAGAAACTTTTATCTTTCTGCCTAGTTGATTCTTCTTATTCGTTCTGTTATTGATCTAAACCCTTTAATCAATTCAGAATTACACTTAATCTTGTAAGTATAATCATATTTACTAAACCTTTAGTAAATCATGACGAATATCATTGTGTGCTCGATCTCTTAGTCCTTCACTTGACACTTTGTCAATGAATTTGTCTAATTTCCAAATATGAAATTTCTCATTCATCGTGCAACCAAGTTGCGTGATTCCAAATTTCTGTCCAATTGAAACTTGGGCGATGAAAAACTCTCCCTATTTGGTAAATTCTCGACTTTTCCATAAACACCATAAATAAAAATCATATCCACTTGTTGTAGAAATATGCAAACACCAATTTTCATAACGATTTCATTGCAAGGAAATAAATAAATAAATAAATAAGTCAAACAAAAATTTATTTTATAAAAGCAGCGGAAAACATTTGTCCTTACAATGCAAAATCCATTGAAAACTATATATTTCAAAAGAAAAACTTCTAACAACTGTATCATAACTATCTAAGATCAAAATCTAATCTTCAAGTCCATGCGATCAAGATCCATTCCTTGTGATTAGATTCATCTTGCTCTTTCACCAAGCTTCCTTTCTTTTCACCGATCCTGTAAAACATTCAAATGCAATCTTATTACATTATGTATTAAGAATTAATGAATAGGAACTTAATGGAGTTAGATAGTGGATTTTACCTGAAGCGCAGCCATACTCTTTGACTCTCCCATCTTCTGGACTCTTCAGGCTCTTTGGGCAGACTTGTATCCAACGCCCTTTCTTTTGGCAGCAAACGCAGGTCGGTTCTCCTAGAACGTCCTCGGAAGCATGGTTGGTTGACTTTCCCAACAAATACGCTCCATTGCTTCGCCAAATCATCTCTGATTCAGCAGCAATGAGCATGTAAGTTAGGTCAATGAGGTTGTCGTCATGATCCATCATATAATACTTTCTTTTGAACTCATTATATGATTCAGGAAGTGACTGCAAAACCCAATTCACAGCCAACTGATCTGGGAATGACACACCCAACATTATCAACCTATCAATGTGTGATTTCATTCCTAGAACGTGGGCACACACGGGTTTACCATCTTCATGTTTCATTTCCAATAGGGCTTTAGTGATATTGAACCTTTCAATTCTTCGATCTTGTGGGTTGGGGAGAACAATAGGAGGAGGAGGAGGAAGTGAAGCATGATTTCTCGTTCCTCGATTGAATCGTGGAATACCATCTTCATGTGGAATGCTTGTTCCACGGGATTTGGGAAGACCATAGTTGTCGAACTTTGACATCTACAAAACGGGAGAAAAAACAAATTCAAGTTAGTTGATTGATTGAGTCCTTAGTAAATCACCCAAATGAGATACTAAGGCTAGGACCCAACAAAATATTCTACAACTCGGGAGAGGGATGCCGTAACCCTAATTGCAGAATATTTGAAGGTAAGTGAATGACGATTCACTAATTTCCACCATGAAAAACGAAAAGAAATTTAAGTTTTTAAATCTATGAAAACTCCTAGATCCTTTGAGATTCATTGAACTTTCAATGGCATGTTTAAATCTCGATATGCCCCTCTTGTTTGTGATTGGGATGCCGAGGATCACAAAGCGGGTGTGAATAACCATGCAAACTTACATGGTGCCCTCACATTCTACAGTCACCTATTTGATGTGCCGGTAAACCACATACGCTCCACCGAACTATGACAAACATTGAGTCACCCTTTGCTACCTTTGCTTAGACCCATTTAGTGTGCCGGTTAACCACACACGCTCCACTAACGTCTTCGCAAGGGCACAAAGTGTAATTTCATGGAATTGCATCAATTCACTTTTGCCTAAGTAACTAAGATTGGGAATTTCGAAAAACATTTAGTTACTTTAGTAATTCATTATACTTATAATGGAAGGTTTCGTCCTATCCTACCCGTTCGGCTAACGACCCTCCACTAGTCAAGAGTGCGGTGGGTAAGAGTGGATACCCATTCAATCGCCATTTTATAGGCAATTTCCTTAAACACCCCTTATAGACCAGCTTTGTGAATGAGGCCTACTAACGGTAAGACTGACTTTTAGTTATACATATATATAATATTAGACTTTTAATGTTATATATAGTATAGGGTGTATTTTATAACTTTTAAAATACTATGTGGTCTAATTTAACAATTATACTTTTAATTCAATTAAATTGTAAACCTAAACTTTTATGGATTTATTAAATCTCTTTTAATTATACACATTAATTAATTAATAAAACCATAAGGGTGTGATGTGAACTTTGTCAAAACAATACTAGAGTTTTAGAATTTAACATTCCTAATTAAACTTTTAATCAACTTTTAAATTCCAAAACTTGAGGGCAAGTTTTGAAACATTTCAACACATTAGGGTTTAGAATTTAAATATGCATCAAAATTAAACTATTTAATCAAAATTTAAATTCCAAAACTTGAGGGCAAGTTTTGAAACCTTTTTCAAAACATTAGGGTTTCAACTATTTAAATTTCAAAACAACAAAACTTTTGGGGTTCAAATTTAAACTATAAAACCTAAAGAGCCAAATATGAAACTTTTCACAACAACAAGGATCAAATAACAAATAATTCAAATTAACATTTAATCACATAATTATCCATATTTGATGATTTCTTGCAAAATAATTTATCAATTTACTTAAAATAATTAATCAATTATCTTATAAGGAAACAATTATCCTATTAATTGATAAATATCTTCAATTAGATTAAAAATATAGTCAAATATATCATATAATCGAATTGATATTAATCTAACATGATTAGGTAATTATCCATAAGCAAAAACAGCAAGAAATCCCGAAGTACCCTCCTTCTGACGAGTTGACTCGTCGAGTCAGACATGGACTCGTCGAGTCACCTTGGACTCGGCGAGTTCAGCCATGGACTCGGCGAGTCCAGCCTCCAGAATGCAAAAAATCGAATTTTCCAGTTACAACAAGCATCAATACAATAGAAACCAATCATGGCTCTGATACCACTGATGGGTTTTGGTCATAAGACATCCTATGTGCTCATACAAACCCTAAAGCTCGGATCTAGGTTTCTCTATTGTACATACTTTGAATCCAAGACTTCGAACCCTAATTCTAGCATATGGAAATCAGAATTCACATGTATATAGGTTTAAGAACATACCTTGATTGTTATGTAGCAATAACAATCCAATTCCTCCTTGAATTGACCTTGGAAAGCAGAGAGTCACAAGTGTCACTCCTGTAATGGCTTACAAACACCATAAGCAAGTGGAGAAGGTATAAAGAGAGAGGAGAGGTGTTAGAATTCGTCCCTAGGACTTCTTAGGAAGGGTTGGACGAATTCCTATGCCTTAGGGGGTTTATATAGGTGTAAAGATTAGGGTTTTAGTCCTTATCCTTATCTAGTTGCTTGTCCTCCAAGCAACCATAAGATAAGTCTTAGAAATCCTTATCCTAGTCGAATTCTAAGGGATTTACACCTCAAATTCGTTCACCATATATATAAGATAATCCTTACCTTATTTTGTAACTATCACACAATTACAATTCAACCCCTCTAGTTTAATTAATTACACTTGATCACAAAATTAATTCTTAATTAATTATTGACCAATATTAATTAAACAAATATGATTTCTCCTTTAATATATTATTCTTATAACATATTAATAAATCATAATAACCTCTCTCTCTATTTATTTCTCCAATCAAGTTGCTTTGGTGAAGGCAACCCAAAAGGACCATGCACCATCGGGTCAAGTACATACCAAAATAGTTATGGACTTAGACACTAATCCAACAATGTTAACAAGAAATGCATAGCCCAACTCCAAGAGGATGGAGTGTTGGAGTCATTCGACCTTAGGGAAGATGACACGTGCGAGTCTTGTTTGCTTGGAAAGATGACTAAGTCACCCTTCGCTAGTACGTGCGAAAGGGGTGAAGGTTTATTGGACCTAATACATACCGATGTATGTGGACCGTTTAGATTAACTACGAAGGATGGGAACCGCTTCTACGTGACTTTTACCGATGACTATAATAGATATGGGTATATCTATTTGATCAAGCAAAAGTCAGAAACTTTTGAAAAGTTCAAAGAGTTTAAGAATGAAGTGGAGAATCAATTGGGCAGGAAGATCAAGATGCTTCAATCCGATTGAGGAGGAGAGTACCTAAGTCTTGAATTCCACGATTATCTCAAGGAGTGTGGAATAGTTTCACAATTGAAGCCTCCTAGGACACCGCAGTTGAATGGTGTGGCATAAAGGCGTAATCGAACCTTATCGGATATGGCTCGCTCTATGATGAGTCGTACTTCACTACCAATCGCTTTTTGGGGTTATGCCTTAGAGACTGCCGCCCATATCCTTAACCGAGTCCCTAATAAGAAGGTTGCCAAAACACCTCACGAGATGTGGACGGGGAAAGCTCCTTCGTTGGCACATATCAAGGTTTGGGGTTGCGAGGCTTTCGTAAGACGAGACACTCACGACAAACTTGAACCTCGAAGTGAGCGATGTATTTTCATCGGCTACCCGCAGAAATCCTTTGGATATCTCTTCTATAGACCGAAGGACAACGTGTCTTTGTTGCGAGGAGAGGAGTTTTCCGAGAGCGAGAACTCATAGGCCAAGAGGACAGTGGGAGGCAAATCGAGCTTGAAGAGATTCAAGAGTCGATAGATGAATGAACCTCTACTGCTGGCACTCAACCCGAGGAGGAAACTCCGGTTGAACCAATTGACGAGTCCTTACCTCTTAGACGTTCCGATAGAGTTAGAGTTCAACCCCATTTTTATGGTTTTCATATTACTACCGAAGGGGACACGTATATTAGTGATGGTACACTAATAAATCTTGATGAACCTAATAGCTATAAGGAAGCCATGGCAGGCCTGGAGTCTGTGAAATGGAAAGAGGCAATGGATAGCGAGATCCAATCCATGTATGATAACCAAGTTTGGAATTTGGTTGATCATGTGCCCGGACGTAAGACCGTTGGGTGTAAGTGGATCTTCAAGAAGAAGACCGACGTGGATGGAAAGGTACACACATATAAAGCGCGATTGGTTGCGAAGGGCTTTACTCAAACTCCCGGAGTTGACTATGAAGAGACCTTCTCACCAGTTGCGAAGATAAAATCTATTAGAGTGATGCTAGCTATTGCCGCATTTCATGATTATGAGATTTGGCAAATGGATGTCAAGACCGCTTTCCTTAATGGAAACTTGGCTGAGGATGTTTACATGGCTCAGCCAGAAGGGTTTGTGGATCCAAAGCATCCGAATAGAGTGTGTAAGCTTGAGAAGTCCATTTATGGACTTAAGCAAGCATCTTGCAGATGGAATCTCTGTTTCGATGAGAAAGTCAAAGAGTTTGGATTTGTACGAAGCGAAGATGAGTCGTGTGTATATGTCAAAGCCAGTGGGAGTATAGTAAGCTTTCTAGTTTTATATGTCGATGACATATTACTCATAGGAAACGACATCCCGACTTTGCAGGAGGTTAAGTCCTGGCTCGGGAAGTGCTTCGCTATGAAGGACCTTGGAGAAGCTTCTTACATTTTGGGAATAAGGATAGTAAGAGAAAGAAGTAAGAGACTAATTGGACTTAGTCAGAACACTTACTTAGAGAAGGTACTAAAACGTTTTAGTATGGAAAACTCAAAGAAGGGAGAATTACCGATACAAAGTAATGCCAAATTGAGTAAGACTCAAAGTCCGAGTACCGAAGCTGAGATAGCTGAAATGAGCCGAGTTCCATATGCTTCCGCAGTTGGCTCAATCATGTACGCTATGACTTGTACTCGCCCTGATGTAGCCTTTGCTTTGAGCATGGTTAGTAGATATCAAGGGAACCCTGGCAGAGCACATTGGATTGCTGTGAAGAATATCCTTAAGTACTTTCGGAGGACGAAGGAATGGTTTTTAGTCCTCGGAGGGCGTGATGACTTGAAGGTGCGAGCGTACAGTGACGCCATCTTCCAAGCCGGTAGGGACAACTATCATTCGCAATCGGGCTGGGTCTTTACCCTAAATGGAGGAGCAGTGACTTGGAAGAGTTCCAAACAGGAAACAGTAGCTGATTCAACGTGCGAATCAGAGTACATAGCAGCGAGCGAAGCGTCGAAGGAGGCAATATGGCTGAAGAACTTCATTGGTGACCTTGGAGTTGTACCCGCCATAAAGGAGCCCATGGAGATTTTCTGTGATAATGAAGGAGCGGTTGCCTTGACCAAGGAATCGAGGGATCATGGTAGATCTCGACATATCGACAGAAAATATCACTTCATCAGACATCATGTAGAAGAAGGAGAACTCGTAGTGAAGAGGATATCATCAGAAGATAACCCAGCAGATCCACTTACGAAGGGACCGAGTAGGGTTAAGCACTTGCAGCATGCTAGGAGTATTGGGCTGAAGGATGGTATTAGCATAGATTAGATACTTTTAGAAACGTGTAATAGATAAATGTAATTGACATTTGATGATTAAATAAAGGATTTTTATTTATAAGTAAAGCTACTGTCATATGTTAATTGTTTAACTATTGTTTCAATTTTTGCATGTTTTGACTTCCAGAATAATTGAGTTTATTAGGAATAATCGAATTATTCAAATTGTCCACAATCGTTCATGTGTTGGAAGTAGATATGAATGAAGATTGTCATGAATTGGTGCATAGATTGTCTAAATGGTATTAGACATAGCAAAGGGTTGCTGCGACATTCATGAGTGCTTATGAACTGGTTTTGAGCATTGGAATAAACCCGCGCTTGCTAGAATCACCGTATGGAATATGATATATAAGAGGTGACCGCAAGACGATAATATCATATAGTCTTAAAACCTAGATATATGGTTTATTATTTGCTAATTGATTGTACATTGATAATGCGAAAACGCATTGGTAACTCAATGTTATAAAATCCATTGTTGTGTATAGTTGATTATTGAATAAGTAAATGCATATAAGTCAAAGTTTATATGTAAATTTTATCCTAAGAGGGTAGAAGAGATATATCGGCCGCTCGATGATTTGATTTGACTTATGTCTAAGCCCGTAACCATATTTGGTAAGTACTTGACCCGGTTGTGCATGGTCCTTTTGGGTTGCCTTCACCAAAGCAACTTGACTGGAGAAATTAAATAGAGAGAGAGGTTATTGTGATTTATTAATATATTATAAGAATAATATATTAAAGGAAAAATCATATATGTTTAATTAATATTGGTTAATAATTAATTAGGAATTAATTTTGTGATCAAGTGTAATTAATTAAACTAGAGGGGCTGAATTGTAATTATAAGATAGTTGCAAGATAGGGCAATATTTATCCTTGTTAAAGGATGGACGAATTCAAGGATAAGGATATCCTTAAAATCGTCCAAGGATAAGTAGATAAGGGTTTTTCAAGGCTTATCTTGTGGTTGCTTGGTGGGCAAGCAACTGGATAAGGATAAGGACTGAAACCCTAATCTAAACCCTATATAAAGACCCCTAGGCCTTTAGAATTCGTGTACATGCTCCTAAGAGGTCCCAAGGACGAATTCCATCTCCTCCCTCCTCTATCTTAAGCCTCTCCAATTGCTTGTGGTGTTTGTGAGCCATTAGAGGCACTACACTTGTGGTGCTTGCTTTCAAGACTTAGGATTTGAAGATTTAAGTTGTTATTGCAATATAACAACAAGAGGTATGTAATCCAACCTTATATGTTAATTTCGAAAATAGAAATGCACATTAGGGTTTTATTCTTGTGTTCATAATGTTGTGTATCTAATAGTGAAAACATAGATCCAAACTAGGGTTGCATGCACACTTAGGATTGTTTGTATAAAACCCATCACTTTGGTCTCTAGGTATCTTTACCCTCAATGGAGGTGTAGAAATTTGGTTCATAGCAGGTTTGGATTTGGTGGAAATCAGGATCACTTCAAAAGTTTTCTTGAGTCGGTTGCGTATAGGTGGAACCTGTTCAGTATCAATCAAGTATGGAATCTTGCTTCGATCGACCATGAGGATATCTTCTGTTAATGATTGAGGTTCATCGTTCAATTGAACTTTGATACTTATGCCCCTTTTGGGTGAGGTTATGGGTTCCCTAAGGATGTGCGTTGTGGTAATTCATTGTGTATATGTGGGTTGGAAAAGATATCATTAGGGCTTAGATCGAATTATTCGCATGGTCCTATTGGGTGATAGCCTTTGAATTGGATCAAGAGTACGACCGCATATCCTATTCTCGGGTCGTGTGTGACCATGTTTCGTAGGGTTTTACATTGGTAGCAAGATGTTCTATGAAAGGATTTGTGTGTGGTAAGATTTTGGCCTTGTTATGCAGTTAGTGTTGAGAGGGACGTTGTTTAGGTCCCTGCAAGGTAGTGGAAAGAGACTGAGAGTCTTTGGGCCCGTATTGTGGGTCGTGAGTGACTGGAGAAATATGTAATGTCGACAAGATCGGCATAATAGCAGGAGCATTCTAGTCATGGGCTGAGGGTCGGGTAAGGCATTCCAGACTCATGCTTTGGGCTCGGTGGTAATCTAAACCTATGTTGAGGACCTTGTAAGGGTAGTCCAGACATAGGTTATGGGCCCAGTAATCATGGTTGTTGATTTCATATGAGTATGGTACTTTTTGTATTAGCGCATTGATGCAAGTCAGGAGACACACAATCAACTGGTTTGGATAAAGGGAACAACTGGAGGTTGTTGGGAGTATTGGTCGTATATCATAAGTCTCTCAGAATGTTGCATTATAATCCCATTTGCTAGCAAGCTATTATGAGGGGTTGATTATCAAGGTTGGGAACCGGTTATGAAGTCTCAAATTAAAAGTTTTTCGTTAATGTATCTGGTGTTTTGCTAGATGGGGGATACACCTAAAATATTGAGGATTGGAGTAAATGTGGAATACCTGGAATTATCATATTTTTTCATAGGAGTCGTGGTTGGAGTGGCGTGTCAAGGAGTAATGAGTTAATTAAGAGAATTTGGTGCATCTTATGGATTTGGGATTAGTGGAAAATTCACGATTGATGTGTTTGGGTTCTTTTCAGATAAGGTATTGGATTTCTGGTCTCGGGACTGAGTAGTGATGGTTGTCCTTTATCATTTAACATCAGTGGGAGCAAGGACTGTCTGTCGTCCGTATGTGAGTTCTGCTTAGAATGGGTTTGATTAATAGAAGACCATCGTATGTTGGGTCGACTTTTATCAAGGATCTGGCAGGTGGTCGGAGGTATATGTTTTTAGGTGTTTGTAAATTTATTCAGGCCTGGTTGGTTTTTCGGTTCGGAATGTGAAGTTGAGTCTTTGCGGGAGAAGTTTTGATTGGTTATGTATGTCTTGGAGTCCATCATTGATCAGGGTTTTCAAGTTCAGGTATAGTGGCTAGATACCCGTTGGCTTAAGGAAAAGTAAATATTCATTCTTCATTAGGGCTCATGATATCTTCTATTTTGGAATTCGACATAAGTAAGGGTGATCGGTCATCAGAGTGGGGTGACATCCCCATTCATTTTTTAAGGATTCAGAGAGTTCATTCAGGATCGTCTAGTTCAGTAAAGAGACAATAAGGAATGATTTTAAGGATGAAATCTAATTTAAGTGGGGGAGAGTTGTAACACCCGAAAATTTGAGGATCAACTTTTGGTTTAAATCACCTTTTAAGTATTGGACACTGCGTGTCCAGATAAGAAAAGATGCATATTTTATCAAGGACAACATGGCGTGTTGCCACTTGGAACACGACATGTTGATGGTTGGTAATGAAACCCTAATTTTCCAGGTTTTACTCCCTATTTAAAGGAATGTGGAGGCTAGGGTTTGTTCACCCTCAGCCCCCATCAGCCCTCAAGCCCTAGAAGAAACCCTAATCATCTTTCCCTCCCATTTTTGAAGCTAGTATGGTGTTTTTAGAGATAAAAAAGGAAGAAGGTGGAAGAAGGAAGCAAAGATCCAGCAAGCATGCCCCTATTCTTCAGTTTGGCCTCTTCTAGACCTTAGTAAGAGTCAAAAACTTGATTTTCATCATTTGAAGTTGTTAGATCTTGAGTTTTTTCCTTTTTGTTTCTTTTCTTGAATGTTGGAATGGTTAGATCTCATAAACTGTGCAACTTTATGAATCTCCAGGTCAAGGTGACCTAGTAGTGTCTTGGATCTGGTCTTTAAGCAAGTTTTGATGCCATGCGTAGAGATTAGGTCATAAATCCTCATTCTGACCTAATATGGGTTCAAGACATACGTTAGACATGTATGTCTAAAAAAGCGCCAACCTTTAGGATGGTTTTAGTGTTAGAATCACTTTTGGAAAGGTTGGATTTCATACTTTAAGGATTAAGTGCTTATTGGTTAAGCCCTTTTGTTGTTTTAAGCTTCATGGATTGGGTGTTGGACCTTTTTGAGAAGTCCCAACGGATAAAGTTGGAAACTTTATCCATATGGATCATATTTCGACCTAGATCTGAGCTTTTGATCTCTTGGAATAAAGGAAAACAACTTAATGTATTAAGCTGTTGGATATTAGGCAAAAATGGGGTGTTCTAAGTCAACATGGCGTGTTGGTTGGGATTTTCCCGACTGTTTCGATGCAGGCGGAACATGGCATGTTTCTAAGTAAACACGACTTATTGGGTCAACACAGACTATTGACCTTGACAGTTGACTTTGACCAAGTTGGACCTTGAGGATATTTTGGGTATTTTAGGATTTTGATGGAATTGGTCGCTTGGTGGAAACAGGTATCAGTTAAAGAGCTGAGATTCGGAGTCGGTCCTCATCAGCTATGGATCAGATCGAGAGGTGAGTTTTCCTTACTATACTTACGGTTCGAAGGCACCAAGGTGGGCCCATTGGTTTGATAACCTGATATTTGCTGATATGCTGAGTATAGAATAGATGTGCAAGATTATGCTAGTTATTAATATGCTAGTCTGGTAGATCAGTAGGACTACTTATGATTCTGTCTGCATTATTATCTGTATATGTTGTTATTTATAGATATATTGTGTTGGGTTGAGGTTGTACTGCTTCGTGTTGTAGCCAACAAACCCTGGAGCATTCTAGATATGAGTTGAGGGTTAGGTGGGGCATGACATACTCATACTAAGGGCTCAGATACATTCCAGATACAAGCTGAGGATCGGGTTGAAACGACCCAAAATCATGACACAATTTTTTTAAATAATTAAATCGTTAATACATATTGTTTTCATAAACCAGAGTAACCAATATTTAGTGAAACTTCAATTAAGTAAAATAATTCACAATAAGCGGAAACATGTGGTGTGTGGTCTGCAATCATCTCGAGCTCTTCCATTTGAAAACTGGAGTACCTAAAACATAAACTGAAAACCATAAACACAAAGCTTAGTGAGATCCCTAAAATACCATACCTCATACAATCATAGATTATCACACATATACATATAGGTTTTATGGGCTCCCCTATGGTCTTGATCTATTATGTCATGGGCTCCTCCATGGTCTTTACCTGGAATGCCATGGGCTTTCCCCTCATGGTCTGACATCCAATTACCACGGGATCCCCCCGGGGGTCTTCCATGCAAGTATCATAGAGACAACTAGCATACTACATATCACATAATGGGCCGACATTGGTGCCTTTGACCCATGGCTATAGTGAGAAGACTCACCTCGCACTACTAAAACTTACAGAAAACTCTTGGCTGCAGGCTGACTGATCCCTAAACTATTAATAACAAAACGACACCTAATTAAAAATTGAGTTCCAATCCAAACCACAACTCCATGTTTGGGATAAAAAGACCATTTTACCCCTACCTAACCTTATCCAAATGTATGACCCAAGTACACTCTAAAAGGGCCAAAGTCCCACAAATCAACCATTAGCCCAATTTTCCACATTAGACCCAAACCCGTACATGGCCTCGTCTTAAGGCCCAACCAATCTCTCTAGTCCAACACTTTATGTTCTGATGGCCCATTAATAAATCAAGCTCTCAAGCCCAAAACCAAAGGATCCACAAAGGCCCACTAATGGCCCAATTTTTCAAATTGTGCCCAATCCTATATGGGCCTTATCCTAAGCCCATATTTTCCTTAGATACAATTCAAATTACCTCAAGCACCCCTTAGGACAAACTTGGTCAACGACATAAGCCAAAAGGACAAGATCCATAATCTATATTGACCCAATTCGTAGAGTTCTACATCAACTCAAAAATGGGGAAAACCAAAACAACTCGCCGAGTTCGCCCGAGACCCAACAACTTAATACATTAAGTTGCCTTCATCGAATCCAAGAGCTCCAAAGATCAGATCTCGACCAAAATGAGATCTAGAAGGGTAAAGTTTCCAACTTTACCCCTAGGAACCACCGTAATGGGTTCAAACCCAAACGATATACTTGAAAGAGTGTAGTCTTAACCATTAAGCACTTAATCTCCAAAGATAAAGCCACATAGTGCAGATCTGACACCCTAGAGCTGGAAACCCACATAAAGTTGCCAACTTTACATTCATGCATGCCTAGAAGAAGCTGAAAAGCTCAAGAAGGGCTTAATAAGGGACTTAATGCACACAAGAAGTCCTTAAATCCATAAAGTTGGCACCTTTATGCCAAAAGAGTGCATGACAACCCTATATCTGAAAGAATAATGCTTTGGACGTCCTAATACAGAAATTTATTCAACCCATGGCTAAAGCATAACAAATTAACCGAAAAGAGAGATCTAAGCATCTAGCCATCAAAATAAGAACTTGATACCTCAAACTCCTTGCAAAGTGGGTAGATATACTGGATTGAAGACTTCCTTCTCCAAGCTTAGAACTTCAAGATCTTCAAACTCCTTCATAATGCACAAAATGACCACCAAACTTCATCCAAGGTTCAAAAGTTTGACAATGGAGGCTACCACTTGATTTAGGGTTCAGAAAACAATGGAGGCTGCTAAGGAGCCAACCAAAGGAGCTTAAGGCCTTTAAATAGGGTGAAACACCCTAAAAAGTAGGGTTTCCAACCCTGCCACCAACTCGCCGAGTTGGCTACTTTAATCTTGCGAATCTTTCATCATAAACTCACCGAGTTGGACCCTCCAACTCACTGAGTTCAACTCAAATAAAGCTTATTGTCAACAATTTATCTTCAAGGCTTTAGGAGTTACACGGGTGGTATGCCAGACTCATACTGAGGGCTTAAGGGTATTGGAGTATTGCAAATATGAGTTGAGGGTCGGGTGGGACATGCTAGATTCATATTAAGGGATTAGATGCATTCCAGATACGAGTTGAGGACCAGGTGGTATGCCAGACTCGTACGGAGGTGTAACACCGAGAATTTCAAAATAATTTTTCACAAATTATAAAAACATTTCTCATTAACTTTTCATAAAAGCATTAAGTTTAAATCCCAATTCACATTATACAAAATCCTAAGATCATATGTATATCAAAATCCCATGCGTGTGTACAGATCAAGCCGGCGCCTTCCCACGGTCATCGCTAGTACCTGAAACAACAACACTAACACTGTAAGCACAAAGCTTAGTGAGTTCCCCAAAATACCACATAAACATATATTAGCCACTCAAGGCTATAACTCTATGGGTCCGTGCACCCAAGCTCTGTGAACCCTCAGGTTCAAACTCTAGGAACCTTCCGGTTCCAACTCTATAAACATGCACAGCATAAATCACATAGACATCATGCAGTACAACACATAGCATACACATAACATACATACTCTGACACATAACTCTGATTACCTACTCAAGGTAAAGTATAGTGAGAAGACTCACCTCGTATATCTCGATAACTCGCGAATCCGGGAAATCACTCGTGCTCGATCCTCCGAGCTATAATCCTCCTATAACATCATACATCTCTGATTAACACTTTTACCACTAAGGTTGACTACCCCTATCAAGTCAACTCTGGTCAACGGTCAATGGTCAACGGTCAACGGCCAACTTTGACCGGACTCGGTGAGTGCACTAGGGCGACTCGGCGAGTCTATACATATTCACCAACTCTCTAGGATTCTCTTTTGACACGTCGAGTACTCCCCTGACTCGACGGGTTCCACCTGGCATGAATCGCGGGGCCACCACGACTCAACTCGCCAAGTCTCAAGAACAACTCGGCGAGTCCCAGCTCGACTCAGTCCAACTGTCCACCCTCTCTAACTCTCCCTGACTCACTGAGTCGACCCTTAACTCGGCAAGACCACTCGCTGAGTAGTTAAGGACAATCTTCATGCTACTCGCCGAGTCTGTTCTTCAGACTCGGCGAGTCCATGCCATGCATCAACCCAAACTAGCTTCTGAGGTCAGATCTGCACCATCCACTCATAGATCTGGCCCTCCTAAGCTTATTCATCACGTAAAGTTCATATCTTGGTTACCATACAACACTTACAAGGCTCTTTTTGGAGAAATGACTTCTAGAATGGCAACCCTAGCCTCCAACCCAAAAGGGAGAACATAAAGCATGACATTAGGGACTCTCTGGACCTGCTAAGGTCCAGATCTAGGCACCATATCCCCATGGGACCTCTCACACTTCCAATACAAAGCAAATAAGGCATGAAGAAACCCTAGATTCGACCATAACAACAAAATACAAAAATAAGCTCTGAAGGATACCTCAAGAAGCCTCCTCTAATGAAATGAAAGAAGATCCAAGCTCCCCAACTCTTCTAGCTTTCCTTTCCTCTTCCTTTCTTGCAAAAACACACAAATTTGGTGAACAATGGCCTCTTTCTCACTCACACGAATCCCTCAGCTGTTTTAGTGCTCTCAAGATCCAGGTAGCCGCAATGAAGGGCCATAAGGCCTTTTAAATAGGGCTTAAGACCGGGAAATTAGGGTTTCATTAAACAGCGAGGACTCGCTGAGTCCATCCCTTGGACTCGTCGAGTCCGGGCGTGAACCCACGTCCTGAACCGCGATCCTACTCGGCGAGTCTGAGCTCCATCTCGCCGAGTCTCCTCACAAAACATTGAAAACATAAGCATAAAAGATACCTGGAAATCCGGGCTGTTACAATTCTCCCCCACTAGAACCTAGACTTCGCCCTTGAAGTCTTGCTCTGCAAATAGCTCCGGATGCTGCTCACGCATCTCACGCTCCGGCTCCCAGGTCATCTCCGATCCCCTCTGATGCTGCCACTGAACCAACACCAGGGGTACTTCCTTGTTCCTCAAAACCTTGATTTTCCGATCTCTGATGGCCACTGGTCTCTCGGCATAATTCAGACTCGCATCCACCTGAATATCCTCTAATGGAACCACTGCCAACTCATCGACTATGCACTTTCTCAGCTGCGACACATGAAAAGTGTCGTGAATCTGCCCCAACTCTGCTGGCAAATCCAAACGATAGGCTACCCGGCTTACCCTCGCGATCACTCGGAAAGGTCCAATATATCGGGTCCCAACTTGCCCCTCTTCCTGAATCGAATCACTCCTTTCCAAGGAGAGACCTTCAGGAGTACAAGGTCGCCGAGCTGAAACTCAAGCTCGGACCGGTGTCGGTCTGCATAACTCTTCTGTCGGCTCTGAGCGGTCAACAACCTCTGTCTGACCTGCTGAATCTGCTCTGTCGTCTAAAGCACGATCTCTGTACTGCCCAACACCCGCTGACCAACCTCTCCCCAACAAATGGGGATCCAACACCTCCTCCCATACAACAGCTCAAAGGGTGGCATACCAATGCTCGAATGATGGATGTTGTTGTAGGAAAACTCTGCCAAAGGCAAATATGAATCCCAGCTACCCCCAAAATCCAACACACATGCTCGGAGCATGTCCTCGAGCATCTGAATCATCCGCTCACTCTAACCGTCTGTCTGGGGCTGATATGCGGTACTAAAATGCAGTCTAGTACCCAACTCCTCATGGAATTTCTTCCAAAATCTGGAAGTGAAACGCACATCACGGTCTGAGACAATCGAGATCGGCACCCCATGCCGAGATACCACTTCTCTCACATACACCTCCGCCAATTTCTCTGTTGAAGAACTCTCACTGATGGCAAGGAAGTCAGCGCTCTTCGTCAACCTGTCCACAATCACCCAAATTGCATCAACCCCTCTGGCAGTCCTCGACAATTTGGTGATGAAATCCATAGAGATCTGTTCCCACTTCCACTCGGGAACCTCCAATGGCTGCAACTTACCATGCGGCCTCTGGTGCTCAGCCTTAACCCTACGGCAGGTCAAGCACCTCTCAACGAACCACGCGACATCCCTCTTCATACAGGGCCACCAATAATCCTTTCTCAAATCCAAATACATCTTATTGGCCCCCGGATGGATCGAAAATTTCGACCGATGCGCCTCCTCCATCAAAATAGTACGCGTTCCTCCCACAAACGGTACCCAAATACGCCCCTGAAATGTCATAAGCCCCCGACCATCGGTAACAAACTCTGAAACCAAACCAACAACCCGTTCCCTCTTCTGCATCTCAGGTTGCACAGCCTCGGTTTGTGCCCCACGAATAGCGTCCAATACCGGGGCTATCACTGTCAATCTCAAACATACCTCCTGTAGCGGGGTGCTCTCCTCCCTGCGGCTCAGTGCATCGGCTACCACATTAGCCTTGCCTGGGTGGTACAAGATCTCATAATCATAATCCTTGACCACATCCAACCACCTTCTCTGACGCATATTTAGGTTGGGCTGATCCATCAAATACTTCAAACTCTTATGGTCCGTGTATATCGTACACCGAACCCCATACAAGTAGTGACGCCAAATTTTGAGGGCGAACACCATAGCCCCCAACTCTAGATCATGGGTGGGATATCTCGTCTCATGAGGCTTCAGCTGCCTCGAAGCATATGCTATCACATGCCCCCTCTGCATCAGCACAACTCCCAATCCCAAAATCGATGCATCACAATATACCATAAAGTCCTCCATCCCTTCCGGGAGAGCTAACACCGGGGCTTCACACAACCTTTGCGAAGTGTCTCAAAGGAGGCCTGCTGCTCGGGGCCCCATGAAAAAGCAACACCCTTCCAGGTCAACCTGGTGAGTGGCACTGCGATCTTAGAGAAATCCTTAATAAACCTCCGATAATACCCTGCCAGCCCTAGGAAACTCCTGATCTCGGAGGGTGACTTCGGCACCTCCCAACTCATCACCGCCTCAACCTTGGCCGGATCGACCAATATCCCTTCCTGATTAACGAGATGTCCTAAGAATTGGACCTCCCGCAACCAGAAATCACACTTGGAGAATTTGGCATAAAGCCTCTCCGATCTCAGAACCCCGAGAACCTCTCTCAAATGCTCCTCATGCTGCTCTCTAGATCTCGAATATACTAGAATATCATCGATAAACACAATCACCGACCGATCCAGCATCGGCCTACACACTCGGTTCATGAGATCCATGAACACTGCCGGGGCATTGGTGAGCCCAAAAGGCATCACCACAAACTCATAATGCGCATAACGCGTCCTGAACGCTGTCTTCTGGACATCCTCATCCCGCACCCTCACCTGATGATAGACAGACCTCAAATCGATCTTGGAGAACCATGATGCTCCCTGCAGCTGGTCGAACAAATCTTCGATCCTCGGCAACGGGTAACGGTTCTTGACCGTCAGCTTGTTCAACTACCGGTAATCAATACACATCCAGTGTGAACCGTCCTTCTTTTTGACGAACAGGATAGGTGCTCCCCATGGCGAGCTGCTCGGCCGAATAAACCCCTTCCCCAGCAGCTCCTGAAGCTGCGAGGATAACTCTTGCATCTCTGGAGGTGCAAGGCGATAAGGCACCTTGGTGATAGGCGCGGCCCCCGGAACCAAATCGATACCAAACTCCACTTGCCTCACAGGAGGCACACCCGACAACTCCTTGGGAAACACATCCGGGAACTCACGCACCACCGGAACCTCCTCAACTGAACTCGGCCTCTCGGAATCCACCCGCGTATCCATCACATACGCCACAAAACCCTTACAGCCCTGTTGTAGACACTGCCTCGCTCTAGCGGCCGAACAAAACGCTGATCCTGAACGTGTACCCTCGCCGTATACCGAAAGAACTCCCCCACTAGGGTCTCGTATGGTCACCAGCTGCCGCTCACAATCAATAACCGCACCAAATCTGCTCAACCAATCCATGCCCACCATGACACAGACATCACCCATAGCAATAGGAACTAGATCAATCGGGAACTTAAATATGAAAATCTCAACTACGCACCCTCGGAGAACCTCCGTGGCATATATCACCCTCTCATCAGCTATGGAAACTCTCAGAGGCCGACTCAACGCCTCACGACTGACACTGATATGCTGACTAAAAGCCAAAGATACAAAAGACCGACTCGCACCCGACTCAAATAACACCAAGGCAGGTACAGAATTCACAAGAAAAGTACCTACGCATAACATAACATAAGCATAATATCACAACATCAAAATAAATACATGAAAGAATACATACCAGCCACGACATCGGGCGCTGCGCGGACCTCCTCTGCGGTCAGCTGAAAGGCTCTCCCCCGTGCCCTCGGCGCCTCGGCCTTCACTGGCCGACTCTCTGTAGCTCTGATGGCGGCAGGGGCAGATCCCTGAGGTGCTCCCTGAGATGACCCTCGCAACTGCGGACACTCTGCCTTCCGGTGTCTGGTCTGATTGCAGTGAAAGCACACTGCAAACCCCTTGGGGAAATCCTTGGCCATATGCCCCTCCTTGCCACATTTGTAGCAAGATTCCGCTCTGCAGACTCCATCGTGACCCTTGCCACACTTCCCACAAGTGCGGCCCTTCTGGCTCCCTGGTTTGGGATCAGCAGGCTTGGCCCGCTTGGCTGCCGGCTGAGACTGTGCCGGTCGCCGATCCCTCCCCTGCGACTCCACCTCCTCCCTGGCCTGAGTCTCTAGCTCAATCTCCCTCTTCCGGGCATTTACCTGAAGCTCGGAAAATGTCCGGTACGAGGAGTTCGCCGCGAACTCCCGAATATCCCTCCTCAGAATGCTCAAATAACGGCTCATACGTGCCTTCTCAGTGGACACGTGCTCAGGGCAAAACATCGCCCTCTCATGGAACATCCTCGTGATCGTTGTAACTGACTCAGTACCCTGCTTGAGGGTCAGAAACTCCTGTGCCAAACGCTCCCTCTCCACCTGGGGAACGTACTCATCTCGGAACATGACAGTGAACCTCTCCCAGGTCACTGCCGCAAGCTCAGCAGGCGTATAATGCGCCGTCACAAACTTCCACCAGTCCTTCGCTCCCAAGCGAAGCTGGTTCAGCGCGAACCGAACCTTCAAATGCTCAGGAGATGAGCAAGTGAAGAAACACCCCTCTATATCAGATATCCACCTCATCGCTGCCACCGGATCCTGGGTCCCATCAAACTCTGGTGGTTTTTGTGTTGCTGAACTCTTGGAACAGCAACGCATCACCACCTTGCGGCCTCGCAGCAACAATTGCTGCAGTGGCCGCTGCAACAGTAGCCTCAGAAAGAGCGGCATAATGCTCGTCAAAGGTCTCGATCAGCATGGTCTTAATAGACCCAAACATCTCTGGTATCTTTGCCCTGATGGGCGCAGCCACCTCCTCATGAATGATCCGGCGGATCTCCTCATCACTGGTACCACTGCTCTCAGGCATCAAGCGTGTCCTCACCATGATCTACCTCTGAAATACAACATACGATAAATTAGAACCCATACGAGCATACTCACACTCGTCAACTCTTCCCTCCTTGATCCTTGGTATTCCAAAGATTCTTACTTGGGCTGTACACCGCTCCGGTGCTTTCAGTAGTACGGGCCCAATACTACTGTCCGCACCGTATCAGAATACACCCCAAGTCCTCCTCTTCGGATCCCAAATTCCAAGTACTCTAACATGCATAGACCTTTTCTCTAATAGATCTCTCACAAGCCCCTCGCTGCTACCTACTCACTCTCAAGCATCTCATAGCAGCTCACCTCTTCCTAGGCTAAGGTACCACAAATCAGGCTACTCTAGTCCTAATAGGAATACCTAGCCTACTCTAGCATGCGGATACATCATATCAATATCAATAGCACATAACATGAGGGTATTTTGGGAAATCACCGTTCGGGCGCGGACTGATCGTACACACAACTCTGCTTTGCGTTTCTTTTCAAAATCTTTTACTCTTTTTGAAAATACTTCTCAAATCCTCAGTTTGAGTTTAAATACGCCCGAAGGTGTACTCGAATCCCTCAAACCAAGGCTCTGATACCAACTTGTAACACCGAGAATTTCAAAATAATTTTTCACAAATTATAAAAACATTTCTCATTAACTTTTCATAAAAACATTAAGTTTAAATCCCAATTCACATTATACAAAATCCCAAGATCATATGTATATCAAAATCTCATGCGTGTGTACAGATCAAGGCGGCGCCTTCCCATGGTCATCGCTAGTACCTGAAACAACAACACTAACACTGTAAGCACAAAGCTTAGTGAGTTCCCCAAAATACCACATAAACATATATTAGCCACTTAAGGCTATAACTCTATGGGTCCGTGCACCCAAGCTCTGTGAACCCTCAGGTTCTAACTCTGGGAACCTTCCGGTTCCAACTCTATAAACATGCACAGCATAAATCACATAGACATCATGCGGTACAACACATAGCATACACATAACATACATACTCTGACACATAACTCTGATTACCTTCTCAAGGTAAAGTATAGTGAGAAGACTCACCTCGTATATCTCGATAACTCGCGAATCCGGGAAATCACTCGTGCTCGATCCTCCGAGCTATAATCCTCCTATAACATCATACATCTCTGATTAACACTTTTACCACTAAGGTTGACTACCCCTATCAAGTCAACTCTGGTCAACGGTCAATGGTCAACGGTCAACGGTCAACTTTGGCCGGACTCGGCGAGTGCACTAGGGCGACTCGGCGAGTCTATACGTATTCACCAACTCTCTAGGATTCTCTTTTGACACGTCGGGTACTCCCCTAAGTCGACGGGTTCCACCTGGCATGAATCGCGGGGCCACCACGACTCAACTCGCCGAGTCTCAAGAACAACTCGGTGAGTCCCAGCTCGACTCAGTCCAACTATCCACCCTCTCTAACTCTCCCTGACTCACTGAGTCGACCCTTAACTCGGCAAGACCACTCGCTGAGTGGTTAAGGACAATCTTCATGCTACTCGCTGAGTCTGTTCTTCAGACTCGGCGAGTCCATGCCATGCATCAACCCAAACTAGCTTCTGAGGTCAGATCCGTACCATCCACTCATAGATCTGGCCCTCCTAAGCTTATTCATCACGTAAAGTTCATATCTTGGTTACCATACAACGCTTACAAGGCTCTTTTTGGAGAAATGACTTCTAGAATGGCAACCCTAGCCTCCAACCCAAAAGGGAGGACATAAAGCATGACATTAGGGACTCTCTGGACCTGCTAAGGTCCAGATCTAGGCACCATATCCCCATGGGACCTCTCACACTTCCAATATAAAGCAAATAAGGCATGAAGAAACCCTAGATTTGACAATAACAACAAAATACGAAAATAAGCTCTGAAGGATACCTCAAGAAGCCTCCTCTGATGAAATGAAAGAAGATCCAAGCTCCCCAACTCTTCTAGCTTGCCTTTCCTCTTCCTTTCTTGCAAAAACACACAAATTTGGTGAACAATGGCCTCTTTCTCACTCACACGAATCCCTCAGCTGTTTTGGTGCTCTCAAGATCCAGGTAGCCGCAATGAAGGGCCATAAGGTCCTTTAAATAGGGCTTAAGGCCGGGAAATTAGGGTTTCATTAAACAGCGAGGACTCGCCGAGTCCACCCCTTGGACTCGTCGAGTCCGGGCGCGAACCCGCGTCCTGAACCGCGATCCTACTCGGCGAGTCTGAGCTCCATCTCGCCGAGTCTCCTCACAAAACATTAAAAACATAGGCATAAAAGATACCTGGAAATCCGGGCTATTACATGAGGGCTTAAGGATATTGGAGCATTCCAGGTATGAGCTGAGGGTCGGATGGGGCATGCCAAACTCCTATTGAGGGCTCAGTAGCCTTCTAGATACGATCTGAGGATCGGTTGGTATGCCAGACTCATATTAAGGGCCGAACATTTGTATTTTAATCTGAGGACCGCTTGGACTAGGGAGCAAGACAGACATAAGTTATGGGCCTGCAAAAAAATGGAAGTCTCTAGTAAGAAAGGTGAGTGTCAAGCTCTCAAAAATTCGCAATTCTACTGTGCTCTTGTAGCGATCATTTCTCTAAAAGTCAACCAACAATCGACATTTGTCACATATAAAGTTTTTTAACCTTTTTTATCTTTCTAACGTGGTGGCCTTTTGGAATTGGAAGTTTATTTTGGACTTATTAGCAGAACTTGAAGTCATACTTATAATTTATTGTGCGAAAACCACTATTCACTATGAAAATCAAGATTGACCTGGTTCAATTGGTTCTCCTATTTAACTTCAAAACCAGAGCAAAATCAAGGAGAAAAATCGGCCAAATTAAAACATAGCCTAAAATTTTGACAACAATGAGCTCTACCATGTCCATAATCTTTAATGAGAGTCTAAAAAATAATTAGGGCAAAAAAAAGAAATATTAGGGCATCAACCAAGCAACAATAATCAGTTGGGGTAAAATGGTCAAAATCACAGAAGGAATTCCAAACACCAACTATCACAATAAAATCCCCAAGGCAACCAATCATGACCTAACTTACTTTCTGAAAATATGAAAATGATAACAAAAAAAGTTCATTTGTTCCTTAATAGTTGTTCACTAATAATATACATCCAGTTCCAAAAACAACATAGGTACCCTCGTTGATAGTGTCAATTTGGTGAAATCATTGCACATACCTATACTCATGCTTAGTTAGGGATAGTAGAAATTAGAAACTATAGAAAAAGCTATCAGATAAAATGCATTAGAAGTAGTAACTTACCTTTATCCATCTTTGGATGGAGGGCTGTGACTTCCACATACATTTAAACCAACAAAACCATATTAATAAATCACCAAAAATAGTTTATATTTCAAAGGAAACAATGACAAAACAACATACTCATTTATTTATGCATCTAGAAATAATAAACCAAAGCAATCTTAATATGAAATAAAAAAATCAAAATGCATGAGAAATCAAGATGAAATTACCATTAATGGAAAGATGCATATGAGTTTAACCATAAATCATGACCCTCACTCATCTCTATAGCCACAATAACAAAATAATTGCTAGAAACTGTTGCTTACCATGAATGTTCAATGACAACTTCTAAAAACGTGGCAGAAAAAGAAAAAAACACACAAATTGTATGAAATTAGAAACCATAGTTCAAGACTTTTGAACTCCTTTAGCCACTATATAATAAAACACAGAAACCAAAGAACTTAAGCAAATATAAAATAGAAGGAAAAAAAGAGATTTATCAGTTTTTTAGGCTCCCAATAAATGGTAGATTTTAGGATTAGAAAGGGGATCTTCTTTTATCGTTTCTTGCAAGCTCCTTGCACTTTAGTAAACTTGCTTTTACCTTAGATAAGGAATCGTAAGTGAGAAAAGAAACACACACAGAGAAAGAGAGAGAGAGAGAGAGAGAGAGAGAGAGAGAGAGAGAGAGAGAGAGAGCTTATGTAAAAGCTTGCTTAGTAAAGTTGTGTTGGGTCTTAGATATCCCATTTTAATTTTATTAAGCTTAAACAATCACGAAATCCAAACTAAACAGTAATTATATACCCGTATGAAGGTTAACATCCAACCCACATAATATGAGAATAATATCCAAATTGCATACCCTATAGAAGAAACAAACACAAAAACAGGATTTTTTCCATTTTAATGGAATAACCCATTCCATTCCAGTGAAGAAGGAACTGGTATGTAATGAACTTGCAAATTTGGCTTTTTTTAGAGGAAAAGATGGAATCCAGCTATGTATGACTCGAAATAACTTGAAAAAAAAAACTACACCATCAATCATAAAGTTTGAAGAACCTAAAAAATCTTAAAATCCAGTAAATTATAAATAATCCACAAAACAAATAAATAATGGCATACAAATTCGATTATGAAATGAAACAAAACTTTAGTGGGTAAATGGTTTTTGAACCAAGTTTTGTCTTCCTTGATTCTTATTTGGTCTTGATTTTGTTCAATATCGTGTGTACAAAAAAACAGATGATGATGGTCAGGTGATATATAGAAACTCTAGGACTCAAAGAAAGACAAAAACTGATAATACATAACTTGTGATGAAATAAAAAAAATGTACCAACAAAGGGAATTTTTAAGGATAACATATCTTGTTGTAATCCAAGAGGAAGGTAATATAAACCCTAATGATCAACAACGTTATATGAGAGTGAAAGAGATAATGACAAAATAAAAACATAATCTTGAATCCATATAGATTTAGGGCTCGATTATGAGAATAGACCAATTTTTTTCAATATTCATCAAATTAGAGCAACCCTGATGTGTTTATCGCTTGGCCTTGTTCGATGATTCATGCTTACCCGAGCCTCACACTACACTGTCGTTTATATGACCCAACCAATCTAAGATCGGGTCAAAAAAATCGATGGGATAAAGAGGAGTATGGTTTGAAAATGAGAGAAAGAATGTGATTGAGGTGGTGAGGGAAGCAAATGGTTAAAGGCGGAAGGTATTCAACGATGAATGAGATAAGGGGAGGGTGATATAAATTGTTGAAAAAGATGAGCAGATGTATAGCATCACCAGGCAAAAGAAATAGTGATATAGTGGAAAGGTTATTGGGGGGATAAGGAATGAGGACATGGTCAAGACGCAGAAGTTGGAGGATAAGGAATGAGGACCTAGTGAACAAGCAGAAATCCAAGAAACATTGGTTTAACTTTGACTCGTTCTTTGTTGACCCCATAAGTTGGTGATGCATAAAATGATTGTAAATATTGCAATAATGTTTGTACGACTTAAAATTCAACATTTGACCAAATATGTTTTATAAGGTATATATATATATATATATATATATATATATATATATATATATATATATATACACACACACACACACACACACACACACAAACTAGATGAATCCTCGCGTGTTGCGCAAGAATTTAGTTATATAGCTAAAATATTAGAATTATATGTCATTTAAAATAAGTTAGAGACATTTGGTTCTTAGGTTGTTGTATTTTACACTACGTTTTGAAATATTTTGAATAAACATTATAAAAATCATATTCGTTGTTTGGATATGACATAATATCCTATTATGTTTGTTGACAAATATTATTATGGATTGATTGGTTGCCCATTAGGATCAAACTTATTATAGATCAAGTTTATGGCATGATTTTTTCTTTTTTATTGGATCTGCAATTTGAGTTTTTATATTTAGTGAAAATATATCAACACCTTCAACTATATTGAGAATGTTAATTTTGATGTTTGTATTCGTACGTATGAATTAGCTGTGAAAAGGTATACTATAGAAAGAAACTTAAAGAATTATGTTATAATTAAACTTAATAACCTTATGTATGATTTATATAGGCTAAATTAGATATAATTTTTGTTGAACATTAATCGCTGTTCAAGTAGTCTAGTTGGTTTATTTTTTGGAATTTGTTTTATTTTTTTAAATTGAAAAAAAATAAGTAGTACATGAAGATATTGTGTGATTTAGGAAATGAATATGTTTGTGTATTCAAATTAATATTTATAACATATTAAAAAAAATATACAGTTTTGCATTTAATCTTGTTTTTCGAAGAATAAAACATTTTCAGATATTTTCTAATGAATTATTGAATATTTACTTTTGAAGATCGTACAATTTACAATTATACGTTTCATATATATATATATATATATATATATATATATATATATATATATATATATATATATATATATATATATATATATATATATATATATATATATATATATATATATAAATTTAAGTTTGAAGATTTGTATTTTACTCGAATGTTTTTGAATCTTTTTATTTAAAAACGTCATACTGTTTTGTCAAAACTCAAATTTCTATTAATATCAATATTTTAATCAAAATAATATACAAGTACTAACATGTTAATAATTGAAGTTTCCTTTTAATATTACAACTTTTTAAATTACAAATAAAAGTTATCTAGCATTAAACCAATATAACTCAAAAGCTTTTTTATTAATGGTACTTAATAAAGATTTATGAGACTTAATTAAATGCAATTAAAATAATTAAATTGTGTTTAAGTAATTAAATAAATAATATAATCATATAAGGTTAAGATATAAAATCATATAAAAAACCTTCAACCGACTATTAAAAACATAATTATAAGAATTTAATATTTTGTTTATATTTTTTATATAAAATAAATTGAATAAGAGTATAAGTTGTTATATAAAAGCATTTTATTTCAACTGAAAAATAAATAAAAATATTGATTTGATGTGAAAAAATAAATAAAAATATTCATTTTGATATAAACTTAAGTGTATTAATTAAATGACATATTCATAACTAAAGCATTGTTTGAAACAATTTATTTCGTAGTTCATTATCATATGCATGGTTGTTAAAATCGCAATCCTGATCGTTGGATCGTACGATCCCACGATCCTAGGTATGAAAAACGATTTGGATCGTATTTTTGGGTATGACTACATGTAGGATAGCAAGATTGTAGGATCAACACTCGATCGCTATGTTCCCTTGTTTTTTTTTTTTTTTTTTTTTTTTTTTTTTTTTTTTTTTTTTGCAAATAAATATACCATTTTATGTCTTTTACCCTTTACCAATTTACTATTTATCATTTTGTATTGTGGCTTATAACTAATATTTTGAAGTTTTTATAATTTTCAAATGAATGTTTGAAATATTTTTAATGTTTTAAAATTATAAATTAAAATTATGTTTTATTTTGTGGGATCTTAGGATCCCGATCCCGATCTTGCAAACCCAAAAACGATATCCTACATAGAATCCCGATCTTAACAACCTTGGTTATATGTTTTTCTATTGCATTTTACTTCAATGTTTTTTTTTTTTCTTTTAAAAACTTCATATTATCATGTCAAAACTCAATTTCATTTACAATCATTTTTTTACTAAAACATTATAAAGATGTTGTTACATTGAAATTTTAATTTTATAATATAGTTGTAACGCCCAATATTTTAGGTAAATTCCTTAGTTATTAAATGTTCACTTATTTAGCTTAAAGACCTTGTATGTTGGGCGTACCACGAAGGATGTTGAATATGGGGTTAACCTCCTAGTATGATGTGCGTACCTTTGGTACGTTGGGCGTACGTGAGCCAGGGGTAAACCTTAAATTTTAGAGTTTGGACCCTATTTAGACACCTTATGTCCCAAGGCTTTCTCAGTATTAGCCTCCATTTCCCGTTTAAGCACTATCTCAAAACCCTAACCCATTTCTAGAGAGAGTTAATCCTTGTGTGTTTCTGGCATATCTTGAAGAAAAAGAAGCTTGTGAAGGAGCATTGATCAAGTAGGAGCTTGTAGATCCAAGGTTCATAGAGGTATAAAGTCTTGACCTTGGCTACCCTATGCTTAGATCTAGGACTATTTGAGTTTTGAGCAAATTTTGGTCCCATGAGTGAGTTCTTGTGATTAAATGTTACTGTAGAAGATTTGAGTTGTCCCTTTTGATGTTTCTAAGGTTCCTAGTTCATAAATTTTGCATCTTGATGGCTGTAGATCAACCATGCATGAGTTAATGATCATTTTATGGAAGTAGAATGCTAAATCTTGGACTTGAGTCTATTTGAGCCATGCAAAGGCATCAAGTTGTTGACTTTATCATTTAAGACATTCCTTAAGATCTAGATCTGCAAAATGGACGCTTGAACTTAAAGCATAAGTGCTTGATGGCGATTTGGCTAACTGGAACGTACGTCTGGCACACGCAAGTGTACACTGAGCTTACGCGTCTAGGTCACCAATTCTCTTAGCACAATCTAGTATGCGGGGCGTACTAGTGGTATGCTTAGCGTACTCACCAGGAATCCTTTTTGGGTTTTAGGTTATTTGGGCCATTATTGGACCTTATGCCTTTTTATGTCATGGTAGGTTTTAGGTCTCTTGGGCCTTGTTGGACCTAGGGCAATTTTGGGTTTGGACCGTGATAAGTTATGCCCAATATAGAAAGGGTAAAATGGTATTTTACCCTAGGATTCAAGATTAGGGATTTAGAATCTTGGTTTTGGATTATGGCCAAATGGTTAATTAGGAGTTTTATTATTTATGGTTTAGTGTGGGGACGTTCCAGTTCAGCAGCCTGAGTGTTATTTGTATATCAGCGGACCGAGGTGAGTTCCTTTATTGTACTTGTGGGTCGAAGGAACCAATGTTGTTCCACTGGATTATGTGTGTAGGATGATATATGTCTTTGTGACACTTACTGTTATGCCTGTATGTGCTTGTTATCTTTATGAATCTTCTTGATATGATTGTATGCTTAGCTGTAGGGGTGAAATAGACGTGATACCGATTTAAATAGACCTAAGGGGGTGAAATAGACCTTGTGGCGGTTGAGAGAGACCAAAGGGGGTGAAATTGACCCAGTGGCAGTTGAAAGACCGAAGGTGGTGAAATAGACCCAATATCGGTTGAAAGAGACCGAAGGGCATGAAATAGACCCAATTATGTTCTAATTGTTATTTATGCATGGTATGGGGTATTTTGGGGAAACTCACTATGCTTTGTGCTTACAGTTTATGTTTATGGTTTCAGGTACCTCCAGTTTGAAGGGGAAGAACCTGGTTTGATCGCAACACATCCACCCATGTTTTTTTCGTACGTATGTGATTTTGGGAATTGTACTATGATAATTAGTTCACTACGACATACTTTTGAATGTTTAACATGTGATTTTATGGTGTTTGGATTGAATTAAAAATGAAATTCTTGTCTGTGATTTTTGGGATGTAACAAGTTGGTTTCAGAGCATTGTATTGAGGGATTCGACATACTATCCGATGTGTCTGAACTCAAAATGACGATTGGGTAAGTTTTTCATTTTAAAATGTTTTTTTCTAAAAGGTTTTATAATAAAATAAAGGGGTGTGATGTATGCGATCGACCGACCTCAAGTAAGTCTTCCCAAAATACCCATACATATTATATGTTTTATGTAGGGATATGAGAATCGCATGCTAGATTAGGGCTAAGGATCTACTTAGGATTGCACCATAGGATGCTAGGATAGATGACTTTATGTGCCTATCGTATGACCTTGTAGGTCTGCATGCTAGTGTTGGATCAGCTATCTAATAAGATGACATGTTTAGGTTATGCCCTGACTCAGATTACTCAGTGCTTGAATGTTGCTTGCTTTGTGGTTTTAGGAGTTCTCATTAATATCAACTAGCTAGTAATTGAATGCATTTGATTACATATTATAAGGACTAGATAATTCTAGAAGGTTGGGTTCAACTCTATTGCACAGCTCTTGTTTGAGTCCAACCATTGTAGTGTGAGACCTTTCAATCGAAGAATTATCTAGTATCAATGATATGTAATTGTATTCGTGAGGTAGTTATATGGTATTGGAGGGAGTTCCTTCTGCGGCTGATAATGGATAATGGTGTGATGGTAGTCCTAGGATAGCCTAGGATATCTCTTAGAGCATAAGGCGCTCTATCGTATGAGAGAAGTAATGAATATTAAGGAAGTGACATTTAAGGATTTCAGATAGTCCTTGTGGAAGGTATAGATAGGTGTGGAAGGTAGTATTGGACATGTACTACTGAAAGCACATGATCTATACCCAAAACAAGAAAGGCCTTAATGAATTCAAGAACTTCATGTGTAAACCTCTTTATGCGTGTACTCATTTGACAACCTGAAATTTCAATTCTGTACAAACATATCAAGTCAATAGAAGTCAGAACAGTTGCTGTTAATTTTCAGACTTTTTAGAATAAGTTTGAGTATTTCAAGATTCACACTTTAGAGATATCAGGAGAGAGGATGCATTAAGGTTTATTGTGCAACAATAAAGTCCCGACACATCAAAAGTTTAGATTTTACGGCCTAAACTTGGTGTTTACGGCCGTAAACCCTAAAGGGGAGGGGTATAAAAGTGGCACTTAGCCATTTTTAGCATTTTTCCACCTTTTCAAGATCAAATCTCAAACTCGCTCAAGTATCATCCAAAGTTTTCTTCAAGATCATCATCTCGTAAGTGATTCTATCTTTCTTAAGTGATTATATGCTTTGATCTAGTTTTTTTAACACACTTCTAACCATGAAATCATTCCAAAAAGGTTGATTCTTCCTTTTCACCAAGAACACACACTAGTGTTCTTGGACTTTTAGCTCATTTAAAGCTTCCAACTAGTAAGTATTCCTACCCTAGTGTATTGTAAGGCTGGTTATACATCTTTACATCAAGGAAATATCCCAAGAACACCAAGAACAAGGTGTTCACGGTTCAAGAAGTCCTTGAACTGTAAACACCAAGTAAAGGTGCCAAAGGGTGCCTTAGGGTGCCTTAGTCCTTCACAATGCCTTAGGGACGTGTATAGATCCTTCCTTGATGTGTTTATCACACAAAAGGCACAAAAGTCTCTCATTTATATGTGTTTACGGTTTGGGGAGCTCCCAAAACCGTAAACACCCCAAAGTATGTATAAA
This sequence comes from Lactuca sativa, assembly GCF_002870075.4. Taxonomy (NCBI): domain Eukaryota; kingdom Viridiplantae; phylum Streptophyta; class Magnoliopsida; order Asterales; family Asteraceae; genus Lactuca; species Lactuca sativa. The sequence goes on along the minus strand of NC_056629.2, from coordinate 28,949,384 downwards.
TGACCCAAATTCCTTCCTATGCCTTAGTAACTATCATGGATCCATTGTTTGATGAGCTAAGGACTTGAAAACCCCCAAAATACCATAAACCTTATGAGTTTACGGTAGTAAACTCAAAGGAAAAAGGTTTAGGGACCGTAAACTCCAAATAGGAGTGAAATGGTACCCTAGTTCCTTCCTTAGTCACATACTTCAAGTAGAAAAGCTTCTAGGGACTTTTAAGGCTTCAAACAACAAATGGTAAAAAATGTGTGAGCTTATGGCCATAAACTCAAGAGTTTACGACCGTAAACTCTTTTGGTTATGACCACAAAACCGTAAACTCCCTAATGGAGTTTTCCTTGAACCCCAAGCACACTAGCCTTTCCCTACAACACTTAGATGCAATCCTTGGGACTTATAACACTTGTATAAGGTGTTTAGCATGTCCTAGGGTGTCTTGACTTTGCTTATTAGTTGTTTAAAGACTAATTCGATACATATATGTGATATTATATGTTATCTAGCATCATAGAGTGTGTTCAAGACTTCACTTGACACCTAGCAATCCTACATCTTCAGTTCATCCGTACCACTCACTACAGGTGAGTTCATATCCTTAATCAATGGTTTTAATGTTTTTAAATGCTTTTATGGGGGGGGGGGGGATACAATTTAAATACTTATAGTTATTACATCAATCACATTTGATTAATAACTACAAAACCAGTGGTTTTCTTACTGTTCAAACTGTTTATCAAACTGTTTTGCTTCAAACTCTTTTACAAACTTTTTTACTTATCAAATATTTTTACTTAAACTCTTTTATACTTATTATCAAATGCATGGCTATGTGTGTGTGTGTGTATATATATATATATATATATATATATATATATATATATATGTAAGCAATGTTTAAAGGGATTAGGAAGGCCATCTCGCTTTATCTCCTTTTCCTCGTTGGGATGTGGCTGTAGGGCATCGGTTATCCGTCCGAAGGTCGTCTAAATATTAGTTATATATTATGTATACATATATAGACATCAAGGTTCTTCCAGTCAATTGAATACCCTTGGGTAGCAAGGGTATACTTTCGTGTTCATACGTACCAGTTACATTACTAGTAAGCTACAATAGGGGTAGCACAGGAAGATACTAATACTATCACTAGCACAATGAAACATACAAAGAGTCAGTTCATTCATGAGTCAGTACGAGTAGTACATATAGTACATTACTATACATGCTAGATAGAGAGAACACACATTACAGCTAGTACACACAGTACATTACTATACATGCTAGATAAAGAGAGAACATACATTACAGTTAGCACACGCAGAGCTAGATAAAGAGAGAACATACATTTCAGCTAGCACACGCAGAACATTACAGTACATACAAGCTAGATGGAGAAAGAGTACACTTTACAGTTAGTACATTCATTACATGTACATTCATGCAGTTATGTGAACCATTAAACGGGTCATGGCACTTCCTGCCATGACCATTTTTGTATCTCGAATCTCCTTAATTGGGGAGCGTATGAGTTTGCGTATAGATCTATACTGGATTGACTATCCTACACCTTGCTGCTCGCTACAGTGGGACTTGCAAGTCTACGGGTGCCAAATTTCATTTCTTATGGCGTCTTACATCGTCGTTTTACTAGAGTCGGTAGTAGGATACAGGTCGATCACATGTTACTTTGAACACCTTTTGTTTTAAGGTAGTTAGTACAGCGGTAGTCACTTATTACAAATACTACGGCACTATGATATTTTCCCATTACATGCACTTCGTAAATATTCACACGATGCACGGTAATGTAAAAACTATATTTTTGGTTAAGGATAGTTAGAATTGGGAAAACACACACTCTTACAAGAGACACACGCACAAACACTAGATGCCTTGGTAGAAGGCTACAGTTAGTAGGAAACATAGGGTTTTCTAGGAGAGTGCAAAACATCTTACAAAACATTTTACAAAACATCTTACAAATGCTTTCATACAAACACAGACACTAATATACTTATGATCTCACCAGCTTTAAGCTGATACTTGCTTTCAAAATAACTTGTATTCTCTAGTCACCAGTAGACAGGTATAGGTGCCAGGTTTTGAGAAGATGGAGTTCGTTCAAGACTCGTCTTTTATTTTGATATGTATATTTTGGTGTTTATATATTTTGACAGAACACACTTGTATGAAATTATATTATTAATGCAATGGATGATGTTGTTGCTTGTTTACTACTATTCGTTGTTGTGATATTGTACATGACGTCCTCCGCCCCAGAACGTTTCCGCCGTTCATCGTTTTAGGGTGTGACAGATTGGTATCAGAGCATTGTTTATAGTGAATTGAGTATATCAACCCATAAAAGATATACTAACTATAAATACATAGGGATTAAAAATACTCTGACCAACAGTTTATACTTTAAATATTTAAAATATTTAATTAAGTATACGTGCCTGCATTCATACTAAAATCAGTGTCACTAAGACAGTACAAAAGTATTATGATTGTTGGGAAACACAAGTAGACTTAAAGACATATAGTCAAAACTGGGAAGACATAGCCTGGTCAACTATATTATCTGAGGGTTGACTAGCATGTGCCTAAGTGTGGTTGTGAGGTTGCAACAAATCTAAAAACTTACCCACAATACCACAATGAGAACAATAGAACCTAAACTTAAAATAGTATAGGAGTATTTTGCTTTACTATAAGTTACTTATGTACTAGATTCTTATACCTCTCTTCTCACGTAGATTTAATGGTTGGATTCCACCTTCCCGGAGACCCGTACTATCCTAACCACGACAATGCAGGATGGCTGGAAGAAGAACCAGAAGATGATCACCAAATTCCTTTGGATGATCATGAAACTGAAGGCTTTTCTGATGGTTCTGACTTAGAGCCAGAAGTCAATAACCTGCCCCCAGATGATCAAAACCCAAATCCTCGTCCAGCATTTCAAGGACCCACACCTCTGTGGGCCACTAACTTGAATAGATGGAGTCAGGAACAGGGTCAACCCATTCCCTACAATGGAGACAGGAGTTTCTATAACCTTACTGAGGGAGGTTCTGCTGACAGAGTCCTACCAATCATAGTTCGTAGGATTGCTCGGAACACAGAACAGGGTCGAGCAGCTATCGACCGAATCATGGAGATTGACGCCAGATCTGGCATTAACACTCTCTGCATTCACCAGCTAGAGTCTGCTCATGAAAGGACTCTAGTCCACAATGCAGCTCTTCAGAGGGAACTCACTGAAACCCAAGCTGAAGTCAGAGAACTTCGAGCTCAGCAAGAAAGAGTTGATAGGCGTATGAGGGACATAGAACATCTCCTGTCAGGATCAAGAACTCAGTCTGGTAGTTCTCGTTGTCGATAGATTCTCATCAACTTCTCTCTTTTGGATATAACCTAGTTATGTAAAGCACTGGTCTAATTCTCTATCTTTGTAAATCTTAGGCCTGTTAGGTCTTGGTTAGCTTTTAATACTGTCAAAATTTTCCCATGTTGGTTGATGTAAGGCATCTTTTTGTTGGCCATTTTTCCCGAACTTCTTACATTTATAATTCCAGTAATATTGACAGGTACCTAATCTTATGAGAATTATTATCCAAATGTGATCACCTATTAGTTCTAGATCTACATTCAATCGTATTGTTGGGCTATAAAGAGTTAGTCCATGAGTCATTTTCATCAATTCTTCCATTAAACTCTTATCAATGTTTTCATCTTCATAAACTTATAGATCAACGATGCCGCCTCGTAGAAATCCAAGGAGAAACCCTAATAACGAAACACCACCTCCTCCACCTCCTCAACCACCTACTCCTCAGTTCGACACGACAACCTTAAATGCTGTTGTAGCTACAATTGTGGCTACAGCCATGGCTCAATATCATTCATCTGGTTCCACTGGAGGAGGAACCCATGTCCTATCAACTCATGGTGAAATCCCGGTGCCCTTGAAAGAGTGCTCATACAAGGACTTCACCAACTGCAGGCCATTGTCCTTCAAGGGGACTGGCGGAGTCATTGCCCTCTCACAATGGTTCGAGAAAACCGAATCGGTTTTCGAAATCTGCTCTTGTCCCGAGGAGAGCAAGCTGAAGTTCGCTACTTGCACCTTTGAAACAAAAGCCCTAACCTGGTGGAATAGCCATGTTACGTCACTATCTATTATAGTGGCTAATGCTATGGGCTGGGAAATTTTGAAAGACCTCATGATTGAGGAGTACTGCCCGTGGGGTGAGATTCAGAAGCTTGAGGAAGAGCTATGGAGCCTAACCATGAAGGGCTACAATGTAGTCGCCTACACCGCTAGATTCTGCGAGCTGGTGGCCCTCTGTCCCAACATGATTCCTTCAGAGGGAAAGAAAATCGAGAGATACATATGGGGGCTGGTGCCACCATACCAGGGAAATGTTTTGGCATCACACCCCACTACATTTGATAGTGCCAAACAATTGGCACATCGGCTCATAGACCATGGGGTTCGTACCCCGGCCGCAACAACTACCCTGGCCATCTCAAAACCTACAAGAACCGCTGATTCCAAGCAAAAGTTTTGGGATCACAAGAAGAAGGCTAAGGCTTCCAAGAAGAGGCAGGTCGTGGCAGTACATGCTGCGATAGCACCTGTCGCTGATGCTCTGGTAAAGCAGTACGCTGGAAGTTTGCCTAAGTGCAACAAGTGCAACTTCCATCACGTCAGTGCCTGTCGGGAGATGCAGTGTCTGAACCGCAACGGGAAGGGGCACACAGCCCGTTTCTGTAAAGCTCCGGCAAAACCAATCAACCAAGCCCCCGGTGCTGGAGTGGGCCAAACTTGCTACGGATGTGGCGAGGTAGGCCACTTCAAAATAAACTTCCCGAAGGCAGGGTTTGCCAGTGGAGCGGCAAGAGTTCTGGCCATAGGCCATGAGGAAGCGGTTGCCGACCCCACAGTGGTCACTGGTACGTTCCTCCTTGATAACTCTTATGCATGCATTCTATTTGATAGTGGAGTGGAGAGGAGTTTCGTGAACCAAAAATTTGCTCATTTACTTAAGCAAAAATCATGAGCACTTAATGAACCGTTCACTGTAGAAATGGCTAATGGAAAGACAGAGAGCACTAACAATATATTTATAGGGTGTACCCTAACTTTAGATAGCCATTCATTTTCGATCGATCTCATGTCGGTCTCAATTAAAAATTTCAACGTCATTATCGGCATGGATTGGTTGAGTTTTCATCGTGCCGATATCATGTGTTACGAAAAGGTTGTTCGCATTAATCTGCTATCTGGCGAAACCTTAGTAGTTTATGGCGACAAACCCGACACAAACCTTCGTATCATCTCGAGCATTCAAGCTCAGAAATTCTTGTGAAAGGAATGTAGAGCATTCCTTGCTCATGTGGTCGATGGTAGCCAAGAAATGAAGGACATTCAAAACATCCCAGTAGTACGAGACTTTCCATATTTTTCCAGAAGAACTCCCAGGATTACCTCCGCAACGTCAAGTAGAGTTCCGAATCGACTTAGTTCCAGGGGCTACGCCGGTAGCCAAATCGCCCTATCGTCTAGCACCTGTAGAGATGCAAGAACTGTCCGGTCAAATTAATGAACTGCTCAGCAAGGGCTTTATAAGACCAAGCTTCTCACCATGGGGAGCTCCAGTCTTGTTCGTCAAGAAGAAAGATGGATCATTTCGTATGTGCATCGACTGCAGGGAGCTCAACGAGCTGACCGTCAAAAATCGTTATTCGTTGCCTCGTATTGACGATTTATTTGACCAACTTCAAGGGGCGAACTTCTTTTCAAAAATCGACTTGAGATCCGGATATCACCAACTACGAGTGCTAGGGGAGGATGTTTCAAAGACAGCCTTCCGGACTCGTTATGGACACTACGAATTCGTAGTGATGCCGTTCGGATTGACAAACGCACCCGATGTATTCATGGACTTAATGAATAGGGTGTGTCTGTAGGATTAATGACTAAGTCCATAACTATATTTGGTATGTACTTGACCCGACTCGGCATGGTCCATTTGGGTTGCACTTCACCGACACAATTTATATGGATAGTCTTTTGAGAATAGTATATTTATGATTTATATTAATATATTATAAGTTCTAATATATTAATATATAATCATATTATTTAATTAGTATTGATAAAGAATTAATTTATAATTAATTAAGTGATCAAAATGAACTAATTAAATATGGACTCTTATATATATGGAATGGGCCAAGTTCATTTAGGTTGGGCTAAGCTTTCATGGATAGTCCATGGAGTGTTTAACCCATGGATCATATGAAATGAATGGCCATGGGTTTAACCCTAGTCTCCATACTATATAAAGATGTCCTTGGTTGGTGAAATAGGCACTAGTGTGGGTACACTAAGAAGGGCTAGCCGATTTCACTAGAGAGAACCAAGTATCCATATTCTCTAAAGTCTTCCAAGGTGTTTTGGTGATTTGTGATTCCATTTGAGGCTTCCACACTATTGGGGCTAAGCTCTTAAAGCTTGAAGACATCAATCCACATCAAAAGGTATGTCATTTAACTAGTACTTTGTAGTATAATAACTTCATAATATGCTAGTTAGGATTTAAGCCGTGGAAAGCTCTTATTTGCATGTATAATAGAGAAAACATAGATCCAAGGTTTATAGGGTTGCATGTACACCATAAGAGTGTTAGAATGCTCAAAACCCAACAGTGGTATCAGAGAATAGGCTTGTTTTCAATTATACTTGATGCAAATTGCTAAAAAAGTCGAATTTTGGGTATTCTGGGCACTGGACTCGCCGAGTCCACTGATGAACTTGCCGAGTCCATGAGTAAAATCATCCTACTCGTCGAGTAGGTTCATGCACTCGACGAGTAGGAGCCCCAGGCAACATTTATTCGACTTTTTTGGCTAGAAATGGACTAGGAACATTACCCTAAGCTGTTTTTGGACTTATAAACTTATTTTTGATGTGGTAATGTTCATACTAATCCAATTTCAAAGATAATTGTCAATAGATTCATGTTTTGTATTAGGTTAAGGTTTAGACTAATTACATGAAAAAATTTGATTTGAATTATCTTGTTCTTATGAGTTGCTTAGATTAATAGATAAGTTAATTGAATAGTTGTTTTCAATCCATTTTAATCTAAGAGATGATTCTAAAATGTGTTTGTGTAACTTTTCCTCAAGTTACATGAAAGTTCACGTTTAAGTTTCATAAAACTCATGAAAGTTGGCAATGGTTACAAAAATGAAGAGTCTTGTCTCATTGAATGATTTTATGACTCCATAACTTGTCCTCAAGTTATGGAAGTTCAAGAGTCACTTCATTAAGTTATAAAATGTGTAACCTTAATTAATTCCATAAGTTATAAAATAAAGAAAAGTTAATTCTTTTATTAGTTTAAAGTCTTCCATAACTTGTCCTCAAGTTATGGAACTTGAAGAGTTTTTGGATTAAAACTACTTTAAACACATAAGTTATGAAATTAATTAGTTTTGAATAGTCTCAAAACTTGCCCTCAAGTTTTGGAATTTTTAAAGTTTTCTCTTATGAATACTTTAATTCCAAGTTAGCCCTTAGAATTTTAAAAGTTAAAATTCAACCCTTATACTTTATAATATTATAAGTTAATAATATATATATATATATATATATATATATATATATATATATATATATATATATATGTGTGTGTGTGTGTGTATAAGAGCAAGTCAGTCTTACCGCTAGTAGGCCTCATTCACGAAGTCGGTCTATAAGGGGGGTATAAGGTTACTGCCTATAAAATGGCAGTTTAATGGGTGTCCACTCTCACCCACCGCTTCCTTGACCGGTGGAGGGTCGTTAGCCGAACGGGTTTGACAGGACTATAATTCTCCCTTAATTAAAAGTATTAATGACAAATACTAAGTAACTAAACTCTTAATAATACCCAATCTTAGTTACTTAGGAAAATGTGAATAAGGTGCTAATCCATGAAATTACACTTTGCACTTTGTTTAAGACGGTTAGTGGAGCGTGTGTGGTTAACCGGCACACTAACTCGTATTTAACAAGGTAGGCAAAGGGTAACTTAATGTTTATCATAGTATCGATGGAGCGTGTGTGGTTAACCGGCACATCGATTGAGGGGTAAACATTTAAGGGTACCAAGTAATTTGCATGGTTACTTCACACCTTGTTTTGTGATCCTCGGCATCCCAGCCACAAAACCTGAAGGGCACACTCGAGATTGAAACATGCCATTGAACAGTTCAATGAATCTCAAAAGATCTAGGAGTTTCAAATCCAATTAAAACCTAATAATACATTTCGTTTATCTTGGTGGAAATTGGTGAATCGTCATTCACCTACCTTCAAATATTTTATAGCTTGGATTACGGCATCCCTCTCTAAGTTATAAAATAGTTTGTTCGGTCCTAGCCTTAATATTTCATATTGGGTGTCATATTAAGGACTTTAGATCAACTATCTTGAATATCTCCCAAAAGATGTCTGGTTTAGACATTTATGATCTTCCCAAATCTCTTGAAACAAGCTTTCCTAAATGAAGATGATGTCCCATGGAAATCATACTTCTTTCACCTCCTCCAATTATTCTCCCTAACCCACAAGTTCTTGAAAAGTTTAAGGTCACTCAAGCCCTATTGGCAAGGCAATGTCTAGGTGTGATCACATCTTGGAGATGAAGTCACATGCTGACAAGTCGGGAGAGTTGGGTGTCAAAGTCTTGAGAAAGTTAGTGGTTCAATCGCTTTCTAAGTCACATAGTGAGTTCCTTTGGGACTCCTATGAAATGGACTATGACAAGACCCTTAATGATCTTATCTATTTGCTTGGTGCTGCTAAATCAGAAATGATTTAGCGTACTAGTAAAGCAAATTTGATTAGGAGATCAACTTCCCAAAACTTTATGGACAAGGACAATAGTGACACGGGAAATCCAGAAATGTATTCTCTTCCCAATGGAAAGGGATTGGCCATAGTCAACTTGGTTGACCAAATGGTAAAGAGAAAGGCTAAGTCTGAGATAGTCCCATGTACTATTACCTAAGGGTCCATATGTTTCTATTGCCAAAGGCATGGGCTTTGGTTATGAAGCTGCCAGACTTACCTAAGGATGATAAAGTCAATAAGTTTGAGTTTATTTCAGGTAAAGTCCATTGTCTAACTTTATTAAGTTCCTACTTGGAGATTCTTATTACATGATGTGGCTAGGTCACATGTTGATGTTTTACGAATCAAAAAGTAAAGAAACTTAAAGGAAGTATATGATGATTCTGATCGCGAAGATGGATTTCAATAGCATGGTTCGGTGATTAGAATTTTGAGTACGTGCTTAAGAGTTATGATAGATTGCTTAGGAATAGATGACAACAAGTTTTCATATACATCTGCATTGTAAGGATTAGTTTTTTCGCAAAGTTTTAAAATAAAAGAAAAGTTTTTAATTTTGTTTATTTTAAAATATCCTTACAATGGCATTTGGGAAAAAAGATGTTGTTTATATGATTCTATTGATAGCAATATTGGAAATATGAATTTGATTCTTTCATTTGTGGTAGTGTCTAAATTTACCAAATAAGGAAAGATTCTCATCACCCAAGTTTCAGTTGGATAGAAACTTGGAATCATGTAAGTTGTATAGTATGATGAATGAGAACTTTTGAGCTTTGGAAAATTAAGACTAACTACTTGTTCATATGGATGTGTGAGTCAAGTAATGGACTAAGGGATTGAGTGCACATTCTTGTGCACTGATTAAGTCCACCACAAAATATCGATAAGATCATTCATCATAATTTACTAAAGATCAGTAAATATGATTATACTTACAAGCTTAAGTATAATTTTGAAGCATTGAAAAATCTTCAATGTATGACAGAACGAATGAGAAGAATCAAATTAGGCAGAAGGATACAAGTTTCTCAAATCTGAAAAGATGGGAGAGTACTTTAGTATCATGTCATTTGATCAACTTAATGATTAAGAGACCTTATCTCAATTCATCCTCTAAGTGCATTTTGATAGCTAAGAAGAGGAGCTATGAGTTGTTGAAGTGGTCAAATCAGGAAGATGAGTCATACTTCGTTCCAGAATAAGTCTTAGAGTCATACTCCAAGACTGTAAGTTGAGTGACATATCTTAAAGAAAGGTTTAAAACACTTGTCAAATGTAAGAGTAAAAGTGTCCTACTCTTGTACATTTGAAATTGGTAAGTTGTGATGTTTTGGATAAAACAAAGACCAACTTAGGCCAATTGTGTGAAGTGTTTGTCTTGATAAAGAATCCGCACTATCTCTTGAATATTTGGCAAGATAGTCTTATATGTCAAGGAGACAGTGGGAGTCTAAAAGATCCTGAAAGGGTCTCAAGAAGTAATCAAGCATAAAACCTGTATTTCATCACTATCACACAACTAGAGGTTTATAACCTATCGTGTTGACATTTATGTGCCCATTCTAGTTAAGTTGTCTATACAATTCAGTTCAACATGGTCTCAATTGTTTGCATAGTTACTTGGAAGCAATGGTAGGACCTTGAGCTGCCAGGTGGCAAGAAGTTAAGATTGAGTCCAATCCATATGAGTTTGGATTTGTCATCATCCTTGTCTTGTGCAACGCCTGTGTTTCCGGGCTTGCCATTTTTTTTTAGCAATGTAATAGTCTAGGTTAACCTTTGTAACCCGTTTTGAAATAATAAGAATGTATTATTTGAGTATTATGTGTTTTGTGCTTAATTGCTTAATTATGTGGTCTGATTAATTAAGAATAAAAATAAGCGTCAAAATTTAAGTGTAAAATAAACTTAATATATCTTTGGTTAATGTTGTAGTAGTTGAAACGAGGTTTCCGAATATATATAGAACGCCCAAATCTGACTTCGTATGAGGAAGTTATGATTTATCGAAGTTTCGACTTAATGGTATGCAGCCTGAAATACTTGATTTGAGATCGAGCGGTTTTTAGCCGAAGCATTCTAAACGAGGATCGAAGGTCTCGTTATTGGTATCAAAGCGATAAAAAGTTAGGCGAGAACAGACGTCAAACGAAGAAGTTATGAATTTATAACGAAAGTTTCTGTCGCGGCATATTAAAAATAAATAATAAAAATAAAGTCGAAATTAGCCGACGGAGTCTAAACGAAAGTTGTAGAGCGTAGTCTCACCTTCGCGTGGATATAAAGAACGTCGAAAACGGAGTTCGTATGAAGAAGATATGAATTTCCGAAGTTTGATAAATAAATTGTATTTATTTTTAATTGAAAAATCGGAAGCTTTATCCGAAGAGTAGTCATCGATCTGATCCGAGGTACGCGCCGCGTACTCGTGTATGCCCTGCGTACTTCGAAGGTGTCGACATCGCAACAAGTGGCTTCGGATATGTAAGCAGTGACGTTTCTCGGACCAGTACGCCCCGCGTACTGCGTACACCCCGCGTACGTGCGAGGCTCAGCCTCTATAAAAGGAATCCGAAGGCAGCCGAGTCTTTTGCCAATTTCTTCTCTTCTCTCTCCCGTTTTGCATCGTTTTGCGTGCCAGAAATACCCCGAAGCCCCGGTATTATTCTCGAGCCCCGAGGCAAGTCCCGAGATCCCGAAGATCCCAAGAAGTGCGGTTCCCGAGCCGAAGCTCTGCCCGCGAGAAGTTCGATTTTTGTGAAGATCTTCCAAATCCGCTGAGGATTACTACTTCTGCAAGTCGTAGTGCTGTTCGATTGTCTTCTGATCAAGTGAGTGTATACTACCTTTCATAAACACGATAATAATACAAGTATGGTTCGAGTGTATTAAGTAAAGTGTGGTTTATATGTGTAAGGGTGCAGTTACTTTCTTCTAACAAGTAACTATGAAGTATTATATGCGATATACTTGTTATGTGTATATTTTGTGATTGTATGCGTGAATGGATATTCACTTTATTCCATCTCATAGATCTGAATTGCTTTCTATGAAATACGTGTTATGTGGTATGCCTCATCTGTTATGTGGAATATATATTGAATGAAAATGATATACAGGTTTTAAACTATGTATGAGAATATATATTTTTATCTACTAATATGTTGCGTAGAACATGGATAGATAGTTGGTGTGTAATAAACAGATGAGAGGCCTCGATGTTGTTGTTGTTGTTGATCTAGTTATTCAGCGGAGTATGGATAACGACCACGGACTCTTTCTAGACAGTCCAGTGGAACGCTAGCAGGTTCATAACCTGTAGGTTTTGTGAACGATGTGTTCACCGGTGTACTCTATCCCCCTCATGGTTGCCTTTAGGATATCTATTGTTGAGGAAACCCTTTAGCAGTGATGTCCGTCCCGATGAAAATCCTAGATTAGGTCCCTTGAGATAGATGTTATTTTAGGGACGTACAGTGAGGATAACGGGAATGGGTAATCGCGATAGCGATTGGTTGGTGAAATTAAATATAATTTATTTATTGTGGGTTGAAAACCCTATATGCTCACCAGGCTCCCAAGCCTGAACCACTCAATTTTATTTGTATTACAGGTAGTGGTGCAAGGGCATAAGATGGTTGAATCATCAAGTTGTTTTGTTTACAAGTCTGTATATGTATATATTTGTTGAATGAGTTGTAATGTTATCGTTTATGCTTTAGGGTCTGTATCGGAACATGACATCCCGAGTTTTTTTTATATAATGAAAATGCATCTCTTGATGAAATGCTTTGATAAATATTATTTTATCATGTTTTGTTTTGGGAACAAATTCCGCAACTCTTTCAAATCAAAAGGATTTACTCTGAAATTATTGAAAAGCATAAATGAAAATCTGTCTTTTATGGCCGTGATTTGGGGATGTCACATCTTGTGATTATGGTTTTGACAAATTCATATGGGTAGGAACTCATACACCATAAAAATCTAAGTGTCATAAGGTTTCTCTCCGATTCATGAAAATGATGGCGAGGAAACACTTTCACTAAGTAGATTTTATCTAGATAGGAATTGTGATATTTGCATTCTCAAAGTCGTTAGTGGAGCGTGTGTGGTTAACCGGCACACTAACATGGACTTGTGAGAAGTGGCAAAAAGGTCTAACCATTATGATTACGGCATCCCTCTTCATAATTATTTAGACACACAAGTGTGCTATCTAAGGGAAGGTGTATGATTTTGATAAAGTTTTATCAATACTTTGGTAAGAAAGTCAGCTGATTTCTGAGTACATGTCAAAGCTAGTGGGAGCATAAGTGTTATGCTAATAATCATCATGTTAGTGGGAGCATGATAATTATGATAAGTATTGCAAGTTAGCAATGTTAATTATAGAAAACAAAAGGTTTCAATTGGGAAAAACTTGTTTTGCTATAATTAAGGGAGAGGAAATTATACTTCATCTCAATCTAAATGCTTAGATTGAGGTTTTAATCGTATTTAGTCAAGACTATATATGAATGTTATGTTGGAATGGCTCAACATAAGAAAATTCTATATATGGGTCCATTATTTGCGTTCTAAAATTAGATTATGATTACGGCATCCCTTTTCATAATCTGAATTATGAGAACTTGGCAAATAGAAATGGAAGTATTATAGCAAAAGACTAGTTTAGTCTTTATGTGAGACATCATGAATTGTGTCCCATATGCTTCGGATATAGGATCGATTACATGTGCTATATTCATCCTTTCTAAAATTTTCCAAATGCCTGGGGCATTAAGAAGGGAAAAGGTCTAGAATTGGATATGACTAAAATGATTTAGCAATTGTTGAGGACAATCTATGGTTTACCAAAGATTGGTTGCTCAAGGACAGTTGGAAGTATAGTGTTAATTCTGGAAGGACCATATTGACATAATCTGTAAGGAGGCAACTCCTGTACAGAAGTGATAGTCAAAATGGAATATGGAAATGCTTCAAAGTTAGAAAGTATTCAATCTGTAAGATTAGGAAACTAAATGCAAGAAGGATGTTTCCATGGAGTTGATCTTCTTTGGAATACTCTGTAATGATTGTTGCCAAGTCTAAGTGAATTTGTGCATAATCATTACGAGAGGATCAATGCATATAAGTTTAGAATCTAACAGATTTCGGTAAATGGCATGAATTTGGAATTCCTGCATTTACAGTAAGCGTTTGGGACTGTGAAAAGATGATCACTGGAGTTATGTTCAATCGATCTAAGTTACAAAGTAAGGATCATAGACAAACATAGAGTGCATACTTGGTGTATGGCAAAGCTATTGTTTAAGGAAAACATAGTGTACATGCTTGGAGCATGGGACAACTAGTGTTTTTTAATTCAAGTATAAAGTTGATAAACCGAAACAATGAATAATGAGTAATCAGTATAGTGATAAATAAAAGTGTTTATTTATATTCATAGTGTTTGATACCATGTTCGATTCATTTATTCTTGTGTTTCACTTTGCATGTTTTGACTTCCAGAATAAACTAGGTTATTCTTCCGGAATGACTAACTTATTCAAACCATCCACAGTCGGTCATATGTTGGAAGTAGATATGAATTAAGACTGTCATGGGTTGGCTTGTAGAGGTCTAAGATGTTGGACAAAGGGCTACAACACTCATGAGTGCTCATAAGTTCTGAGTATTGGATTCAACCCGCGCTCATTGGAATCACTTCATGGATTTTATCACGAGTGATCATGAGACGATAATATCTTATATTATTCAAACCTAGAGATATGAGTTGTTACTATGAGTTGGTTGTACATTGATTGCACGAAAATGCATTCGGTGACTCGGTGTTATAAAACGTGCCTTTGTGTATGATTCAACAAGTAGCAGAACAAGCCATATGAGTCGAAGTTTATCCAGTCCTTTTACCTTCGGGATAAAAGCGATATATGTGGGCCCCTCGATGATTTAATGATGACACATGTGAGTGCTTGGCCAAGCCACGACTGATTTGATTTGTTCAATCAGTCATTCGTCATGAATCGGAAATCAGGAAACAACAAATGGACAGAGAGAATGATTATAATCCATGTCTCAGTCCATATGATATCTAGAATGGAGGAATATATGATCCCTTATCTAATGGACCAGTTCGTTGACAAGATCAGAGTTCGACAATAGCTTTAAGAGCTACGATTGCCAGTTAGGTTTTGAAGTCATACTTAATAATAGTTTTAGACTTATCCAAGTGGGAGACTGTTGGATTAATGTCTAAGTCCATAACTATATTTGGTATGTACTTGACCCGAGCCAGCATGGTCCATTTGGGTTGCACTTCACAGACACAATTTATATGGATAGTCTTTTGAGAATAGTATATTTATGATTTATATTAATATATTATAAGTTCTAATATATTAATATATAATCATATTATTTAATTAGTATTTATCTAGAATTAATTTATAATTAATTAAGTGATCAAAATGAACTAATTAAATATGGACTCTTATATATATGGAATGGGCCAAGTTCATTTAGGTTGGGCTAAGCTTTCATGGATAGTCCATGGAGTGTTTAACCCATGGATCATATGAAATGAAAGGCCATGGGTTTAACCCTAGTCTCCATACTATATAAAGATGTCCTTGGTTGGTGAAATAGGCACTAGTGTGGGTACACTAAGAAGGGCTAGCCGATTTCACTAGAGAGAACCAAGTATCCATATTCTCTAAAGTCTTCCAAGGTGTTTTGGTGATTTGTGATTCCATTTGAGGCTTCCACACTATTGGGGCTAAGCTCTTAAAGCTTGAAGACATCAAGCCACATCAAAAGGTATGTCATCTAACTAGTACTTTGTAGTATAATAACTTCATAATATGCTAGTTAGGATTTAAGCCTTAGAAATCTCTTATTTGCATGTATAATAGAGAAAACATAGATCCAAGGTTTATAGGGTTGCATGTACACCATAGGAGTGTTAGAATGCTCAAAACCTAATAGTGTCGTCCTTACTAGGATCAGTTCGTCATCGGCTTCATCAATGACATACTTATCTACTCTTGTAGTAAGGAGGAGCATAGTCAACATCTACGACAAGTCCTCGAAACATTACGTTCGGAGAAGCTCTACGCGAAGTTCTCGAAATGCGAATTTTGGATTCGACGAGTCGAATTCTTAGGCGACGTGGTTAGCGAAGAGGGAATACACGTGGACCCTTCCAAAATCAAGGTCATTGAGAACTGGTCAGCACCGAAGACGCCTACAAAAATTCGTCAATTTCTAGGCTTTGCTGGCTACTATCGCAGGTTCATTCAGAACTTCTCCCGCATAGTGAAACCTCTTACAACACCGACCCAGAAAGGCGTGGCCTTTGACTGGGAAGAGAAGCAGGAAAGAGCATTTCAAACGCTCAAACGAGCCTTGTGCACCGCACCAATACTATTCCTTCCCGAAGGAATAGAAGACTTCATTTTCTATTGCGATGCGTCTAATCAAGGACTCGGATGTGTTCTAATGCAACGAGGCAAGGTCATTGCCTATGCCTCGAGACAGCTAAAGTCACATGAGGTCAATTACATGACCCACGATCTTGAACTAGGAGCAGTTGTATTTGCTCTGAAGATCTGGAGACATTACTTGTACGGTACAAATAGCACTATCTTTACAAACCACAAAAGCTTGCAACACATATTCGACCAGAAGGAGCTCAACATGAGACAACGACGGTGGGTCGAGCTATTCAGTGATTACAAATGTGAAATTCGTTATCATCCGGGTAAAGCCAACGTAGTAGCTGACGCCCTAAGTTGGAAGGAATATTCTGGTCGTAGAGTCAAATCATTGACTATGACTATCCATTCGCACTTGTCCACACAAATTAAGGCGGCTCAACTCGACGCTTTGAAGCCTGAAAACGTGGCAGGTGAATCCCTGAGAGGGATGGTGTGACATCCCCAAAATCTCGGCCAGAAAAGACCGGTTTCATTTATGCTTTTTAAACATTTTCAGAGTAAATCCTTTTGATTTTAAAAGAGATGCGGAATTTGTAAACATGATGAAATAGATTTTTATCAAAACATTTCATGAAGAAATATAATTTCATTTCATAATCAATACCCGGGATGTCATGTTCCGATACAGACCATAAAGCATACACGATAACATTACAAGTCATTCAACAAATATATACATATACAGACTTGTAAACAAAACAACTTGATGATTATCCATCTTATGCCCTCGCGCTACTTCCTGTAATACAAAGAAACTGAGCGGGTCAGGCTTGGGAGCCTAGTGAGCATGTAGGGTTTCAACCCACAATAAATAATTATATTTAATTCCACCAACCAACAATAACCCAAGTACCCATTCCTGTTATTCTCACTTTACGTCCCTAAAACAACTAACACAAGGGACCTAGTCTTAGAATATTTCACCGGGGCGACAACACATGCATTCGGGGGTTTCCCGACAATATATGTCAAATAAGGCAACCATGTGGAACACTAGCAGGCTCGCCACCTGTAGGTGTTAATGAGCTTGGGTGTTCATTCGATGTACTCCATCTAGAAAAGTCTGTGGTCGTCATCTAAACTCCGCTAGATGACTGAATCAAAACAACATCGGGGCCTCTCATCTGTTTATCACACATCAACTATCTACCCATGTTCTACCCAACATATTAGTAGATAAAAATATTTATTTTTATACATAGTTTAAAACCAGTATATCATGTTCAATCAATATATATTCCACATAACAGATGAGGCACACACACATAACACGTATTTCATAGAGAATAAATCAGATCTATGAGATAGAAGAAAGTGAATATACATTCACACATATAACAACAAAATATATACACATAGCACGTATTTTATAAAATACTTCATATCTATATTTTAGAAGAAAGTAACTACACACTCACCTGATCAAAAGATGATCGGACAGCACTACGACTTGCAGAAGTAGTATACTACGATAGATCTGGAAGATCTTCACAAAAATCGGACTCCTCGCGGGCAGAGCTTCGGCTCGGGAATAACGCTCTTCGAGATCCTCGGGGCTTCGGATCTTGCTTCGGGGCTCGGGAATGATACCAGGGCTTCGGGATACGATTGGCACGCAAATCGAGGCAAAAAATAGAGAGAAGAAAGAGTTTGAACAATAGAAAATGGTTGATCTCGGTTTCTATTTATAGGCTGCTGGGTCTGGGATTACGCTGGGCGTACCCAGTACGTTGGGCATAACTTGGTTACGCTGGGCGTACTTTGACGTCACTGCATGTGTCATTTGGTGGCACTCGAGTATTGGTCAGGCAACTTGCACACTTCTGAGTACGCTGGGCGTACTCAAATTACGCTCGACGTAATTTTACTCGTCAAACTTCTAAATTGCATAACTTTCACATACGAGCTCCGTTTTCGACGTTCTTTATATCCACGCGTAGGTGAGACCATACTCTACAACTTTCATTTAGACTCCGTCGGCTAATTTTGAATTTATTTTTATTATTTATTTTTAGTAGGCCCGGACAGGAAAACTTCGTTATAAATTCATAACTTCTCCGTCCAACGTCCGTTCTCGCCTAACTTTTCATTGTTTCGCTACTAACAACGAGATCGTCGATTCTCTTTTAGATTGTTTCGGCTAAAAACCGTTCGATCTCAAATCGAGTATTCGGGCTGCATACTATCAAGTCGAAACTTTAGAAAATCATAACTTCCTCATACGAAGTCACATTTGGGCGCTCTATATATATTCGAAAACCTCGTTTCGGCCACTACAACCTTATGCAAAGATATCGAGTTTATTTTATACTTAAATTTTGACGCTCATTTTATTCTTAATTCATTAAATTATAATAATTAAGAAAATAAACACATAATTCACATAATTCACATAATTCACAAATAATACATTTTTTATTATTTCAAATTGGGTTACATAGGTTAACCTAGACTATTACATCAAGGATAATGCCTAGCCTGGAAACGCAGGCGTTACAATTCTCTCCCCCTTAGGATGATTTTGTCCCCGGAATCACACATCAACATACAAATGCGGATAACGACTCAACATGTCACTCTCTGTTTCCGAAGTGAGATTTGGCCCATTCGAATGTTTCCAACGGACAAGCACTAATTCGACCATCTTGTGTCGAAGCTTCTTAGTCTTTCGGTCAACAAATGTCTATGGTTCTTCAATTAACCTCTTGTTTTCATCAATTCTCAATTCAGAAATTAGAATTATATCAGGAACTTCTCCTATGAACTTCCTTAAGTAACACACATGGAAAGTGTTATGAATACCATTCAGTTCTTCTGGTAGTTCTAGTTTGTAAGCTTGGTTCCCAATCCTCTGAAGAACTTTAAACGGTCCAATAATCCTCGGACTTAACTTTCCCCTTTTACCAAACCTTATAAGTCCCTTCCACGGCGAGACTTTAAGTAAAACTGAATCTCCAACTTCGAAGGTCATCGGCCTTCGCTTCTTGTCAACATAGCTCTTTTGACGATCTTGAGCTGCTAACATTCTTTCCCTGATCACTTTCAACTTCTCAGCAGTCTGATGGACCATCTCGGGTCCCATAAACTGCTTTTCTCCAGCCTCAAGCAAACAAGACGGCGTACAACACTTCTGTCTGTACAAAGATTTATAAGGTGCCATCTTTATGCTCGAGTGGAAACTATTATTGTAGGAAAATTCTACTAAAGATAAGTGTTCATCCCAGTTGCCCAGGAATTCTAGGGTACAGGCTCTCAGCATATCTTCAAGTGTTTGTATTGTTCTTTCACTCTGACCATCATTCTGTGGATGGTAAGCTGTACTTAAACACAACTTGGTACCCATTTCCTCTTGTAGACTTTTCCAAAACCTTGAGGTGAAACAGCTGTCACGATCTGACACAATCGTTAACGGGACACCGTGAAGCCTCACAATTTCCTTCACATAAGAATTCACAAGCTTATCCATAGACCATTTCTCCTTGGCTGCTATGAAATGCGCACTCTTAGTGAATCGATCAACGACCACCCAAATCATCTCGTGACCATTCTTTGTTCGGGGTAGTTTAGTGACAAAATCCATAGCAATGTCTTCCCATTTGCCCATAGGCATAGGTAAAGGTTCTAAACTCCCATATGGTTTCTGATGTTGTGTCTTGACTGTTGTAGAAGTCACACACTCGGCCACATACTTTGCAACATCAAGCTTCATCGTCGGCCACCAGTAGTAGGGTTTCAGGTCCCTATACATTTTAGTGCTGCTAGGATGAATTGAGTACATGGTTTTGTGAGCTTCTTCCATCAGAAGATCTCTTATTCCTCCTGACTTAGGTACCCAAATACGATCTTGGAATACCTTCAGTCCATGACTTTTTGTACCAAACACCAACATTTTTCCCAAACGTTCCTCCTTCCGGTCATTCTTTTTAGAAGCTTCTTCTTGAGCTTTCTTTATACTATCCACAATTGTCGAGACAACTTCTATTCTCAACGCTCTTGGCCTTTTTCTCTCAACATTGACTTTCCGATTGAGAGCATCAGCAGCAACATTAGCTTTACCGGGGTGGTAAAGTATCTCACAGTCGTAGTCCTTGAGTAACTCTAGCCAGCGTCGTTGGCTCATATTTAACTCTTTCTGATTAAAGAGATATTGGAGACTCTTATGATCAGTGAAAAGTTTACACTTCGTGCCATAGAGGTAATGCCTCCATTTTTTAGAGCGAAAACTACCACTGCCAACTCCAAATCATGAGTCGGGTAATTCTTTTCATGCTCCTTCAGCTGTCGAGACGCATATGCTATCACCTTTTCTCTTTGGGTCAAAACACAACCCAATCCAACCCCAGACGCATCGCTATAAACAACGAAGTCTTCAACTCCATCGGGTAGAGATAGAATCGGTGCCTCACATAGCTTCTTCTTTAGCTTCTCGAATGCTTCGTTATGCTTATCACTCCAAGCATAAGTAGCTCCTTTGTGGGTCAAAGCTGTTAACGGACTAGCGATCGAAGAAAAGCCTTGGATAAACCTTCGGTAATATTCGGCTAATCCTAAAAAGCTTCGGATTTCTGTGGGACTTTTCGGCTGTTCCCACTTCGTCACAGCTTCAATCTTTTCCGGATCAACCATTATTCCTTCTTGGTTGACCACGTGACCCAAGAATTGGACTTCTCGAATCCAAAAATCACATTTGGAGAACTTCGCATACAGCTTCTCCTTCTTCAAGACTTCCAACACTTCTCGCAAGTGTCTGCCATGCTCCTCTTGGCTTTTCGAATAAATCAGAATGTCATCTATGAACACTATCACGGATTTATCAAGGAACGGATTACAAACCCTATTCATTAAATCCATGAATGTTGCTGGAGCATTGGTTAGTCCAAACGACATAACCAAGAACTCATAGTGTCCATATCTAGTTCTGAATGCAGTCTTCTCTATATCTTGTTCTCTTACTTTTAGCTGATGATATCCTGACCTCAGGTCGATCTTTGAAAAATAACTTGAACCTTGCAATTGATCAAACATGTCATCAATCCTCGGCAACGGGTATCTATTCTTTTTGTTGCCTTGTTCAGTTCTCTATAATCGATGCACATTCTCATACTTCCATCTTTCATCTTTACGAATAACACCAGAGCTCCCTAGGGTGATGAACTAGGCCTAATGAAACCTTTTTCCAATAAATCCTGAAGTTGCATCGTCAGCTCCTTCATCTCCGTCGGTGCTAATCGGTACGGTGCTTTTGCAATTGGCGTTGTTCCTGGTAACAAGTCAATACAGAATTCCACTTGTCTATCAGGCGGTAATCCATGAAGATCTTCGGGAAATACTTCCGGGTAATCACACACCACGGGAATATTCTGCATCACCTTCTTTTCCTTCTTAGCATCGATCACGAATGCTAAGTATGATGTGCACCCCTTGGTCAAACACTTTCTGGCTTTCATTAGAGAAATGATTCCAGAATTTACTCTGCGTTTATCTCCATACACCATAAACGATTCCTTCCCAAGCGGGTTTACTTTCACTATTTTCTTCTTGCATAAAATCTCGGCGTCATTGGCGCTAAGCCAATCCATTCCCAGAACGATGTCGAAACCATTAAGTTCGATAGGCAATAATTCCTCGTGAAACTTATTCCCATTAAGGTCGATTAAGATTTTTTTCATATGATGGCTAACAGGTACAAACTTGCCACTAGCAACTTCGACTAATAAAGCATTATCTAGTCTATCAACAGGCAAAGTTAGTTTTCTACCAAACTCCTGCGAACTAAAGGAGTAGTTGGCTCCAGAATCAAACAAAATTTGAGCAGGTAGTTCGTTAACAAGAAAGGTACCTGAAGCGACATCAACTTCATCTTCCGCGGCCTCAAGTGTCATCTGGAAGGCTCTCGCCTTTGGCTTTGGTGGAATGTTGGGCTTCGCTGCCTCCTTCTTCTTCGGACAGTCTTTCAAAATGTGCCCCTCTTCATTACAACCAAAACACATCCTTTTGTTGCTTGGACACTCATTGGCAAAATGCCCAATTTTTCTGCACTTGTAGCAGGTTACATCCTCACTACATTTCCCAAAGTGCTTTTTCTTACACTTATCACACCATTTCGCTTAGCCTCCCTTTCCTCCAAACTTCTTCGAATTTGACTTCGAAAATTTACTTTTCTTGTTGGAACCTGAAGTTCCTTCAAATTTTCTCTTTTCGCCAACTTCAACCTTGTCGGCGGTCCTTCCCTTGATCATGTCCTCAATAGACTTGGCAGCCCAAATAGCTGCCTCCAGAGTAGGCGCCTAACGAACTGGCACTGCGTACTCCCATGGGAGTCCTTTTGCATATCGGTCAATCTTTGTCAGCTCATCTGGCACGATGCGCATAGCAAACTCCATCTTGTCTGTAAAGTTATTAGTGTATTCATCAACTGACATGCTGCCTTTCGTCAATGCCAGAAACTTATTCTCCAACTCCAACAGATTTTGAGCCGAGCAGAACTTGCGCTTGAACTGCGCCAAGAACTCTGCCCATGTCAATTGCAGTGGCTCATTAGGGCCTAAAGTTTTCCCTAGAGTGTTCCACCAACAAACGGATCCACTTCGGAACTGATGCACTGGATAGATAGTCTGCAACTTGCCTCTGCAGCCACAAGTCATGAAGGCTAACTCCATTTCGGAGATCCAATCCATCACTGCGATCGGGTCCTCCTTTCCAGTGAAGGTCGATGGTTTGCAAGTTAGAAAGTCCTTGTACTTGCATCCCATTCCATCATTCCTTCCGTCATGGTTGTTTTGCCTAACTATCGGTGGGTTGGCTTGACCAATAGACCCACTGAAGTTTCCACCTTCCGAGTGCCCTTCATTTAATTCGGGCTCTTCCACTTGAATTGACAGTTCTTCACGATTTTGTTGAAGCAACCGCCTAGTCTCCTCCATTTGACGATCCAACATCATTTGAATCATCAACTGTACACCAACCATTGTTATCGGCTCAGGTGTTGCTGCTATGACAGGTATTTGCTCAATCACTGGTGGTTGATTCCTGTTTTCATCAGCATTTCCAACTCCACTTCTTATTCTCACCATTTTTGATCTACACACCGAATAAGGTGAAATTAGATCCTCATTCACGATAGATATTCAAATCATCCTTATCACTCCGAAACGTTTACATGCTAGTTCTAATATCGTAGACGTACGCTTAGAATCCTACACACATAAGGTTTCCAGATCCGATCGGTAACAGACCATAGATCCGAAAAAATAATATCATATACGGCAAACATATAACATTTAGCACATAAAAGCATTTTAGGCAATTTTCCTAAAATAAACTAGTGCTCGTGTCTAAAATATCACAGACACACATCTCAAAATTTCACTTAGCATTTTAAGTTTATGTCTAGAAATCCTACGAATTCCTAGTTCACTTAAACTAATGCTCTGATACCAACTGTGACATGTGACATCCCCAATTTCACGGCCAGAAAAGACCGATTTGTTTATGCTTCGTTTTATAAAATCAGAGTAAATTCTTTTGATTTAAAAGAGTTGCGGAACTTGTTCCCAAAACAAAATATAATAAAATTTATCAAAACGTTTCTCAAAGAGGATGTATTTTCATTAAATAATAAAACCTCGGGATGTCATATTCTGATACAGACCAAAATCATAAACAATATAAAATAGACCTTACAACAGTTATTTGTAACTACTGATCTATAATTCAAAACCTCTCGTCAAGTCCACCAACTTATACTCTTGTGCCATTACCTGTAATGCAAAGAAAACTGAGTGGGTCAGGCTTGGGAGCCTGGTGAGCATATAGGGTTTTCATCCCACAATAATACATTTATTATATTCAATTATCAAACAATCAACCCAAATACTCATTCCCATTATCTTCTTTATTTCTTAAAGATTTACCCTAAGAATCAACTATCCTCTATCCATTTATTCCTAAGGATTGACCTAAGGAATTGACACAAAGTCCACCACTGCCAAGGTCCACAAATTACCACTGGTAAACACTTAGTTCAACATACTTAACAAACACCTAGTTCTAATACTCCTAGTGAATAATTAATTCAAAACATCTGGTGAATACTTAATTCTAAAACACTTAGTGAGCACACTCAGTTCAACAATACCAAGTGAACACATAGAGTTCTAAAATACCTAATGAACACATTGAGTCCAAAAATACCAAGTGAACACATAGAGTTCTAAAATACCTAATGAACACATTGAGTCCAAACACTAAGTGAACACATAGAGTTCTAAAATACCTAATGAACACATTGAGTCCAAACACTAAGTGAACACATAGAGTTCTAAAATACCTAATGAACACATTGAGTCCAGACACCAAGTGAACACATAGAGTTCTAAAATACCTAACGAACACATTGAGTCCAAACACCAAGTGAACACATAGAGTTCAAAAATACCTAATGAACACATTGAGTTCACAAATACTTATTATTTCGTCTCACATCAACTATTTCATCTACCCATGTTCTACCCAACATATTTGTAGATGCAAACACATATACAGTTTTAAATCTTTTAAAACATGTATAACACATTATTTCAACATTTATCTCAAGTAAACAAACAATGTATAAACACCTAGCACATAGTTCATAGCAAATACTTCATATCTATGCGGTAGAAGAAAGTGAGTATACATTCACACATATAACAAAAAAATATACACATTACACGTATTTCATATAAAATACTTCGTATTCATGCGTTAGAAGAAAGTAACCACACACTCACTTGGTTAGACGATGCTCGGACAACACTACAACTCTAAGAGTAGTATTCTTCGGTGAAACCGGGATATCTTCACACACCGGATTTCTCACGGACAGAGCTTCGGCTCGGAAACTCTTTTCTTCTCAGGATCTCCGGGCTTCAGGGGGTTAAAATAGGGCTTAGAGGGTGTATCGAGAGTGGGAGAGAAGGGATGGAGCAACCACAGTCGGCTGACCCTTCAAATCTGTTTATAGGGCAAATTTGGCCCTTGCCACGTCGTGGCACCCTTTTTCCACGTCGTGGGCTTGGTCGTCACTGCATACCTCATTGGAAGTTGCATCTGGGGGACTCCCGGAGGTGTCAGGAGATTTTCCACGTCGTGGCACTGCTTGCCATGTCGTGGCACTGCTTGCCATGTCGTGGTATCTGACAGTTTTGGGGTTTCGCGCCCCGAACTTCAGAAATTCATAACTTTCGCATACAAACTCCGTTTTCGATGTTCTTTATATCGCCGTGAATGTGAGATTATCCTCTACAACTCTCGTTTAGACTCCATTTGCTAATTTTGACTTTATTTTTAATATATTATAATTATATTACTTATATATTATTTTTAGTAGGCCGGGACAGGAAAACTCCGTTCGAAATTCATAACTCCTTCATCTGAACTCCGTTTTCGTCCGTCTTTCCGCCGTTGCACTACTATCGATGAGATATTCAATTCTCATTTAGATTGTTTTGGATAAATATCTCTCTAACGTAAATTCACTATTTACGTTACGCTGTGTCGTGCCGGTTCTGTCGCGAAACTTCGACAAGTCATAACTTCTTCGTTATAACTCGGATTTTGGCGTTCTTTATATGCACAGAAACCTTGTGACATATACTAAAACTTGGTTAATATTAATCCTTCTAAATAATATTCCATCAAAAAGTCATTTTGATGCTTATCGTCTCTAAATTGACTAGCCCTGATCTACGGGCGTTACATGACATCCCCAAAATCTCGGCCAGAAAAGACCGGTTTCATTTATGCTTTTTAAACATTTTCAGAGTAAATCCTTTTGATTTTAAAAGAGATGCGGAATTTTTTCCCAAAAACAAAACATGATGAAATAGATTTTTATCAAAACATTTCATGAAGAAATATAATTTCATTTCATAATCAATACCTGGGATGTCATGTTCCGATATAGACCATAAAGCATAAACGATAACATTACAAGTCATTCAACAAATATATACATATACAGACTTGTAAACAAAACAACTTGATGATTATCCATCTTATGCCCTCGCGCCACTTCCTGTAATACAAAGAAACTGAGTGGGTGTAACGACCCAATTTTCACGTCCAAAAATTTCGTTTTTAAAACATTACTTTAGAAAACATTAATAATTAAAAATATTGTTTGATCAAACCACATCACAACGTAAACCATTTCTGAAAGCCAAATCATACAACCAATCGAAATATCAGAGTATAAATCCCAGAGAAATCTCGTAAATGCGGAAACCAGTGTGTGTGCATGATGTGCCACTACCGAGCCAGCTCCTTCCCCTTTGATGAAGAGGTACCTGAAACCAAAACTGTAAACTGTAAGCACAAAGCTTAGTGAGTTCCCCCATCGTACTACATACCATACAAACACATAACATACATTCTACCAGACTATTTTGGGGTGCCTGACTACCCGGTATGGCCATTCTGTGGTGCCGACTACCCGTGTGGCCATTCTGGGGTGCCGTCCTACCCGTGTCAATCAATTCTGGGGTGCTGACTACCCGTGTCAAGCTATTCTGGGGTGCTGACTACCCATGTCAAGCTATTCTGGGGTGCTGGCTACCCGTCGGTCCTAACAACCGATCCTCGGGGACTATTTCACCCCCTACTGCTACTTACACATATATCATACATAACATATTATCAGACATATCTGGGGTGTCTGCGCTACCCTTTGGTCCTAACAACCGAACTCGGGGACTGGTCCCCTCCTACTACCTCTATCGCATATAACATAACAAGCCAGCATGCAAACATATCATCACATACTATCAGACATTTCTGGGGTGTCCGAACTACCCTTCGGTCCTAACAACCGATCTCTACTTCTATCACATATAACATATCATGCTAGCATATAACATATCACGTAGTAGCAAACCTAGATGATATCACAAAGACAATCATCTAACATACGACTCTTACTGGTGGGCCGGCATTGTGGCCGTAGACCCACCGCTACTGGAAGGTAACTCACCTCGAAGTAGCTGCTGATCTCATCGGGAACTGACTGCCTATTGCTCCGGAAATCCTCCGGCTGTAATTACCACAACATACTCAATCAAACACTGCTAACTGTCCTTTGGGTAAAATGACCATTTTACCCCTGATCATGCCCCAAGTCAAAGTCAGAGTCAACTTTCAGTTGACCCGACTCGCCGAGTTGGCTCGCCAACTCGCCGAGTCCCTGTCCAATCGACTGACCTGGATCCCGTCTCTACTCGTCGAGTTAGGCGTTGACTCGACGAGTTCTCCTTCCAAACTGATGTTCAAGTCCTTCATCCTAGTCGCCGAGTTGTATGAACAACTCGCCGAGTTCATCTTCATCTGATGAACACTTATACTGCGACTCGCCAAGTTGTATGAACAACTCGCCGAGTCAGGGCAATGACTCGACGAGTTTCTTCATGGATGAGTTCGGCTTCCAACTCACTGAGTCACACCCCATGACTCACTACTCTACTCGACATAATGAAAAGGGGACAAACTCGGAGACTCGTGAGCAGACTCGCTGAGTTAGATGAACGACTCACCGAGTCGTTACCATGCAGTCTCTATATGGTCGATTTTGCTTGAATCCAGCTTATGCTATCCACAGATATGGGTTCCTAGAGCATGAATAACACGTAAAGTTTCCAACTTTATGTGTAGATACTCACTAATGAGGGTTTTAGGGCTCAAAATGCACCAAAAAGGGTAGATCTAGGGTGTACATGCAACATGGGTCCATAAAGGCAGTAGATCCAAGCTCCTGGAGCTCGATCTCACCTAGATCTAGGAGTTACCCAGCTTATTACGAGACCACAAACATACACAATCTTGGAAATGGATCAAAAAGGGCTTTAATGGAGTTATAAGCAACAATAAGCATGAAAACAGAGGGGGAAATCGAGCTTTACCTCAAGGGAAACTCTGAGATTGCTCAAAGATGGCTGACCTCCTCTTCTTCTTCTTGATCCACACAAGGAATGCTTCAAACTCTCAAGGAATAAAGCTTTGAACGAGGGTTAGGGCTCTGAGGGTGAATGGGGCGGAGTTAGGGCGCAAATGGTTGTTTAAATAGGGTGCAAACCCTTGGAAATTAGGGTTTCATCAAACAACGCAGACTCGTCGAGTCCATAATATGGACTCGCCGAGTCGCCAACTTAACCGCGTCCCAAGTCTAGTCTCTACTCGGCAAGTGGGGCCTCCAGCTCGCCGAGTCCAAGGACAAAATATAAAATACTCAGATAAATCTTACATACCAGGAACCAGGTGCTACAGTGGGACAGGCTTGGGAGTCTGGTGAGCATGTACGGTTTTCAACCCACAATAAATAATTATATTTAATTCCACCAACCAACAATAACCCAATTACCCATTCTCGTTATTCTCACTTTACGTCCCTAAAACAACTAACACAAGGGACCTAGTCTTAGAATATTTCATCGGGGTGAAAACACATGCATTCGGGGGTTTCCCGACAATATATGTCAAATAAGGCAACCATGGGGGGATGGAGTACAGCGAATGAACACCCAAGTTCATTAACACCTACAGGTGGCGAGCCTGCTAGACTTCCACAAGACTGTCTAAAAAAGTCTGTGGTCGTCATCTAAACTCCGCTAGATGACTGAATCAAAACAACATCGAGGCCTCTCATCTGTTTATCACACATCAACTATCTACCCATGTTCTACCCAACATATTAGTAGATAAAAATATTTATTTTTATACATAGTTTAAAACCAATATAGCATGTTCAATCAATACATATTCCACATAACAGATGAGGCACACACACGTAACACATATTTCATAGAGAATAAATCAGATCTATGAGATAAAAGAAAGTGAATATACATTCACACATATAACAACAAAATATTTACACATAGCACATATTTTATAAAATACTTCATATCTATGTGTTAGAAGAAACTAACTACACACTCACCTGATCAGAAGATGATCGGACAACACTACGGCTTGCAGAAGTAGTATACTACGATAGATCTGGAAGATCTTCACAAAAATCGGACTCCTCGCGGGCAGAGCTTTGGCTCGGGAATAACGCTCTTCGGGATCCTCGGGGCTTCGGATCTTGCTTCGAGGCTCGGGAATGATACCGGGGCTTCGGGATATGAGTGGCATGCAAATCGAGGCAAAAACATGCCAAAATTTTTCATTTTTAAATCAGTGCTTTTGATACACATTAGTAAATAAACATCGCCTGATCATAACATTTCATAAACATATTTCGTGTCTGAAATCCAACACACAAAAACAACCATAATGTCAGAGTACAAAATCCCAGAATAGATCATGATGCGGAAAAACAGAGTGCATGTATGATGTGTCGCTACCGCGCCAGCTCCTTCCCCTTTGATGAAGAGGTACCTGAAAACAAAACTGTAAACTGTAAGCACAAAGCTTAGTGAGTTTCCCCCATAATGCCACATACCATACAATCATATAATGAACAGCTAGGGGATACGGGCCTCGCCCACACCCATGGGGATACGGGCCTCGCCCACACTCTGCTATCTAAGAGATACGGGCCTCGCCCACACTCCGCTATCTAAGAGATACGGGCCTCGCCCACACTCCGCTATCTGAGAGATACGACCCTCGCCCACACCCCCTTACTGAACCATAACATACAAGTATCACACAGACAACGAGTATAAACAATTCTATCATACTAGCAGGTATCACAATCAAACTCAACTATGAGATACTGGCTCTTCCCACACTCCGATACTAACATATCGTCTATACGGGCCGGCTTTGGTGCTTTAGACCCGTTCCTACTGGAAGGAAAACTCACCTCGAGAGTAGCTGCTGAAAACTTGCTCAACTTACGCCTGGCTGCCGCACCGGTAATCCCTCCGGCTATAAATCCGTAAACATGGATTAGGTACTCATAAATACCCCTTAGGTCAAATGACTGGTCAAAGTCAACTCTCTGATTGACTGGACTCGCCGAGTCCAAAAAGCGACTCGCCGAGTCCTTCTATGTCTAGTCCGACTCTGACTCATCAGATCCCTGTTCCCACTCACTGAGTCATCCTGACTCGCTAAACGGGGACAACTAACAAACTCGTGAATGGACTCGCCGAGTCCGACGAACAGATCTCACAAGTCGCTCCTATCTTCCCTTAGAACATAAACCTTGGAGATTTGGAGATTCTGGTTTGACCTTCTACACTTAAACCCTACTAAAATCGGGGAAAGTTCATACGACTCGCCGAGTGGGAAGAACAACTCGTCAAGTTCAAGTCTATATTCAAGGGACTCGCCGATTTTGAAGAACAACTCGTCGAGTTCAAGGCCATCTTCATGGAACTCGCCGAGTGCACTTTGGCACTCGCCGAGTCCCCTTCGACTCTTCACCCATTCTGGCCAACCCTGAGACATGCAACGGATCCAACTCGTGGGTCTCAGTTCCTAGGGTCTGGTTATCACATATACACACGAAATTTGGGGGTTTTAAGGCGTGAAGACCACCCATTGAGGACAAAAGGAACCTAAGAGCTAATGAGCAAAGTGGGGGGGGGGGGGTATTACCTGATTTGATGCCTTCCATAGAGTAGATTTCGGGTCTACCTTCACTTTTGGAACACTCCACTTCCTCCTTCTTCTTCTAAGCTCCAAAACCGTCTTTGGAAGATCAAAATCACTCAAGAACACAAAAAGGGGCTAGGGTCATTTTCTACTACTCTCTAGGAGTAAATGGGACGAAATGGGTGTTTTTGAGTAGGTAAAATAGGGTGCAATGTCTTAAAATAGAGTTTCATCCAGACGGGTGGACTCGCCGAGTCCATGCATCAACTCACCGAGTTCCCTGTTTAAATCCCGTGTCCGCCTCACTGATACTCGGCGAGTCGGGATGCAGACTCGCCGAGTTCATGGCAAAATTAAGAAAAATACTTAAATAAATCGTACCAGGAATCCAGTGTTACAAATCTCCCCCACTTATTTTAGACTTCGTCCTCGAAGTCTGTCGCTCCTTCCCGGAACAGCTCCAGGTAATGCTCCATCATCTCATTCACGGGCTCCCAAGTCCATTCCGAGCCCTTCCGGTGCTGCCATTGCACCTTCACCAACTCCACCCTCTTGTTCCTCAGTTCCTTCGATTTCCGGTCTAGGATGGCCACAGGCCGCTCGATATAATTCAGGGTGTCATCAACCTGGATGTCCTCCAAAGGCACCACTGCTGAGTCGTCCACCATGCACTTCCGCAGCTGGGAGACGTGGAAAGTGTTGTGGATCTGACTGAGTTCGGCTGGCAGATCCAGCCGATATGCCACCTTGCCCACTCAGGCTGCAATCCTAAATGGTCCAATATACTTGGGACCCAACTTGACCCGTCTCCTGAATCGAATGACGCCCTTCCACGGTGACACTTTTAGGAGAACCATATCCCCGACCTGGAACTCCAGGTCTGATCGGCGCCTATCGGCATAAATCTTCTACCGACTCTGAGCAGTCTGAAGCCTGCTCCAGACCTGCTGAATCTTCTCTCTTGTCTTGAGCACTACTTCGGTGCTCCCCATGACTCTCTGACCAACCTCGCCCCAACATATCGGGGGGTCCTGCACTTCCTCCCATACAACATCTCGAAGGGAGAACGGTCAATACTCGCATGATAGCTATTATTATACGAGAATTTCGCCAACAGAAGGTAGGTATCCCAGCTACCTCCGAAGTCTAAAACACACGCCCGCAGCATGTCCTCCAGAGTCTGGATGGTCCGCTCGCTCTGGCCATCCGTCTGTGGGTGAAAGGCGATACTAAAATGCAGATGAGTACCCAGCACGTCATGAAACTTCTTCCAGAACCTGGAAGTGAACCGCACATCCCTATCCGAAATTACCGAAACTGGTACTCCGAGCCACGCCACTACATCTCTGATGTAAATATCAGCCAATTTCTTGGCTGAGATGCTCTCCTGAATCGGAATAAAGTGGGCGCTCTTGGTCAATCGATCGACGATGACCCAAATCGAATCCACTCCCCGCGCAGTCCTGGGAAGCTTGGTGATAAAATCCATCGTAATATCTTCCCATTTCCACAATGGGATATCCAACAGCTGCACCTTGCCATGCGGTCTCTGATGCTCGACCTTGACCTTCCTGAAGGTCAAGCACCGCTCGACGTACCAAGCCACATCCTGCTTCATGCAGGGCCACCAATAGTCCAGACGAAGATCCCTATACATCTTCGTCGCCCCGGGATGAATGGAGAATCGAGATTTATGCGCCTCTTCCATCAAGATCTGGCACACTCTTCCGAGGTATGGCACCCACACCCTACGGTGTAATGTCAATAATCCCCTGCTATCATAGTCGAAGGAGGAAACCTGACCCACTATGCGCTCACTCTTCCGATGTTCCTCCCTCATGGCCTCCTGCTGAGCCTCCCAAATCCGCTCCAAAAGCGGAGCCACCACTATCATCCGCATGCAAATATCCCTGATCGGCGCCGCCTTGCGGCTAACCGCATCGGCCACCACATTGGCCTTCCCCGGGTGGTAAAGGATTTCACAATCATAATCCTTTACCACATCAAGCCACCGACGCTGCCTCATATTCAGATTTGGCTGGTCCATGAGGTATCTCAAGCTCTTGTGGTCCGTGTAAATCGTACAACGAACCCCATAGAGGTAATGACGCCAAATCTTGAGGGCGAACACAACAGCCCCAAACTCCAAATCATGCGTCGGGTAGTTCGTCTCGTGAGGCTTCAGCTGCCTCGACACGTAGGCGATGACATGCCCTCTCTGCATCAATACCGCTCCCAAACCTGCGATGGATGTGTCGCAGTACACCACAAAATCCTCCATGCCCTCGGGCAGGGCCAAGATTGGCGCCTTGCACAATCTCTGTCTCAGCATCTCGAATGCGGCCTGCTGCTCAGGCCCCCAGCGGTACACCACCGACTTCTTAGTCAGTCGGGTGAGCGGAACTGCTATCTTGGAAAAGTCATGAATAAATCTCCGATAGTAGCCTGCCAATCCTAGAAAGCTCTGAATCTTTGATGGAGACCTCGGAACCTCCCAACTCATCACGGCCTCTACTTTGGCCGGATCTACTGAAATCCCGTTCTGGTTGACAAGGAGCCCAAGAAACTACACCTCGCGCATATTATTTCACTTATGGAACACTCCACTTCCTCCTTCTTCTTCTAAGCTCCAAAACCTTCTTTGGAAGATCAAAATCACTCAAGAACACAAAAGGGGGCTAGGGTCGTTCTCTACTGCTCTCTGGGAGTAAATGGGACGAAATGGGTATTTTTGAGTGGGTAAAATAGGATGCAATGTCCTAAAATAGAGTTTCATCCAGACAGGTGGACTCGTCGAGTCCATGCATCGACTCGCCGAGTTCCCCGTTTAAATCCCGTGTCCGCCTCGCTGATACTCGGCGAGTCGGGACGCAGACTCGCCGACTTCATGGAAAAATTAAGAAAAATACTTAAATAAAATCGTACCAAGAATCCGGTGTTACAACTAAAGAGAAGAAAGAGTTTGAACAATAGAAAATGGCTGATCTCGGTTTCTATTTATAGGCTGCTGGGTCTGGGATTACGCTGGGCGTACTTCGACGTCATTGCATGCATCATTTGGTGGCACTCAAGTATTGGTCAGGCAACATGGACCCTTCTGAGTACGCTGGGCGTACTCAAATTACGCTCGGCGTAATTTGGCTCGTCAAACTTCTAAATTGCATAACTTTCACATACGAACTCCGTTTTCGACGTTCTTTATATCCACGCGTAGGTGAGACTATACTCTACAACTTTCATTTAGACTCGGTCGGCTAATTTTGATTTATTTTTATTATTTATTTTTAGTAGGCCCGGACAGGAAAACTTCGTTATAAATTCATAACTTCTTCGTCCGACGTCCGTTCTCGCCTAACTTTTCATCATTTCGCTACTAACAACGAGATTTTCGATTCTCATTTAGATTGTTTCGGCTGCATACTGCCAAGTCGAAATTTCATAAAATCATAACTTCCTCATGCGAAGTCAGATTTGGGCGCTCTATATGTATTCGGAAACCTCTTTTCGGCCACTACAACCTTATGCAAAGATATCGAGTTTATTTTACACTTAAATTTTGACGCTCATTTTATTCTTAATTCATTAAATTATAATAATTAAGAAAATAAACACATAATTCACATAATTCACAAATAATACATTTTTTATTATTTCAAATTGGGTTACATAGGTTAACCTAGACTATTACATCAAGGATAATTCCTAGCCTGGAAACGCGGGCGTTATAGATGGATAAGAACTTGGAGGTTAAGGGCGGCGGAGCTTATTATTTCATGGACCGGATCTGGACCCCGAAACTAGGTGGTTTCCAAGACTTAGTCATGAACGAGGCGCACAACACTCGTTATTCCGTGCACCGAAACTAGGTGGTTTCCAAGATGTATCTGGATCTTAAAAAGTTATATTGGTGGCCTAACATGAAAGCATAGATTGCTACCTTTGTGAGTAAATGCCTTACTTGCGCAAAGGTCAAGGTCGAATACCAAAAACCCTCCAGTCTACTACAACAACCTGAGATACCTGAATGGAAGTGGGAGCGGATAACTATGGATTTCATAACCAAGTTACCCAAGACAACGGATGGACTTGATACCATATGGGTCATCGTCGATAGACTCACCAAGTCTGCACACTTCCTGTCGATCAAAGAAATAGACAAGATGGAGAAACTTACAAGAACTTACATTAGGGAGATTGTACGACTGCATGGTATTCCCTCATTCTTTATCTCGGACAAAGGTAGTAGATTTACTTCGAGGTTTTGGCAGTCGTTACAAAGTTCCCTAGGAACTAGGTTGGACATGAGTACAGCCTACCATCCACATACCAACGGGAAAAGTGAGAGAACTATCCAAACCTTGGAAGATATGTTGCGATCCTGTGTGATCGACTTTGGGAAAGCATGGGATACTCATTTACCCCTTGTCGAATTTTCCTACAACAATAGTTATCACACGAGCATAAAGGTTGCTCCATTCGAGGCCCTCTATGGCCGAAAGTGCAGATCCCCTCTGTGCTGGGCTGAGGTGGGTGATACCCAGTTAGCTAAAGGACGAGTTCCAAACAGCACTCTCACAGGTCCGGAAATCATACGGGAAACAACGGAAAAGATCGTTTAGATCCGCGAACGATTGAAAGCCTCTAGAGACCGATAGAAAAGCTATGCTGATAAACGGAGGAAACCGTTGGAATTCCAGGTGGGTGACCGTGTTCTATTGAAGGTCTCACCCTGGAAGGGCTTGATACGCTTCGGAAAGCGTGGAAAGCTAAATCCAAGGTACATTGGGCCTTTCGAGATTCTCGCAAGAATCGGCCCTGTAGCTTACAAACTTAACTTACCACGCGAACTCAGTAACGTACATTCTACCTTCCACGTATCGAACTTGAAAAAGTGTCTGTCCGACGAGACTCTTGTTATCCCACTCGACGAGATTGAGATCAACGAGAGCCTCAACTTCGTGGAAGAACCAGTAGAGATCATGGACCGAGAGGTCAAGCAAACGAAGCAAAGCCGGATCCCGATAGTGAAGGTTCGCTGGAACGCCAAGCAAGGACCGGAATTCACTTAGGAGCGTGAGGATCAGATGAAACTGAAATATCCTCGTCTTTTTGCTTAGCTATTTGTAACTACTTATTTCCTTAATTTCTAATTTCGGGACGAAGTTCCTTCTAAGGAGTGGATGATGTGACAACTCGAAATTTCTATTCTATACAAACATATCAAGTCAATAGAAGTCATAAGAATTGCTGTTAATTTTCAGACTTTTTAGAATAAGTTTGAGTATTTCAAGATTCACACTTTAGAGATATCAGGAGAGAGGATGCATTAGGGTTTATTTTGCAACAATAAAGTCCCGACACATCAAAATTTTAGATTTTATGGCCTAAACTTGGTGTTTACGGCCATAAACCCTAAAGGGGAGGGGTATAAAAGTGGCACTTAGCCATTTTTAGCATTTTTCCACTTTTTCAAGATCAAATCTCAAACTCTCTCAAGTATCATCCAAATTTTTCTTCAAGATCATCATCTAGTAAGTGATTCTAGCTTTCTTAAGTGATTATATGCTTTGATCTAGTGTTTTAACACACTTCTAACCGTGAAATCATTCCAAAAATGTTGATTCTTCCTTTTCACCAAGAACACACACTAGAGTTCTTGGACTTTTAGCTCATTTCAAGCTTCCAACTAGTAAGTATTCCTACCCTAGTGTATTATAAGGCTTGTTATACATCTTTACATCAAGGAAATGTCCCAAGAACACCAAGAACAAGGTGTTCACGGTTCAAGAAGTCCTTGAAGCGTAAACACCAAGTAAAGGTGCCAAAGGGTGCCTTAGGGTGCCTTAGTCCTTCACAATTCCTTAGGGACATGTCTAGATCCTTCCTTGATGTGTTTATCACACAAAAAGGCACAAAAAATCTCTCATTTATATGTGTTTACGGTTTGGGGAGCTCCCAAAACCGTAAACACCCCAAAGTATGTATAAATGACCCAAATTCCTTCCTATGCCTTAGTAACTAACATGGATCCATTGTTTGATGAGCTAAGGACTTGAAAACCCCCAAAATACCATAAACCTTATGAGTTTATGGTAGTAAACTCAAAGGAAAATGGTTTAGGGACCGTAAACTCCAAATAGGAGTGAAATGGTGCCCTAGTTCCTTCCTTAGTAACATACTTCAAGTAGAAAAGCTTCTAGGGACTTTTAAGGCTTCAAACAACAAATGGTCAAAAGTGTGTGAGCTTACGGCCGTAAACTCAAGAGTTTACGACCGTAAACTCTTTTGGTTATGACCACAAAAACGTAAACTCCCTAATGGAGTTTTCCTTGAACCCCAAGCACACTAGCCTTTCCCTACAACACTTAGATGCAATCCTTGCGACTTATAACACTTGTATAAGGTGTTTAGCATGTCCCAGGGTGTCTTGAATTTGTTTATTAGTTGTTTAAACACTAACTGGATACATATATGTGATATTATATGTTATCTAGGATCATAGAGTGTGTTCAAGACTTCACTTAACACCTAGCAATCCTACATCTTCAGTTCATCCGTACCACTGACTACAGGTGAGTTCATACCCCTTAATCAATGATTTAAATGTTTTTAAATGCTTTTATGGGGGGATACAAGTTAAATACTTATAGTTATTACATCAATCACATGTGAGTTTTCTTATTGTTCAAACTATTTTACAAACTTTTTTACTTATCAAATACTTTTACTTAAACTCTTTTATTCTTATTATCAAATGCATGCCTATGTATGTATAGTTATATAAGCAATGTTTAAAGGGCTTAGGAAGGCCAGCTCGCTTTATCTCCTTTTCCTCGTTGGGATGTGGCTGTAGGGCATCGGTTATCCGTCCAAAGGTCGTCTAAATATTAGTTATATATTGTGTATACATATATAGACATAAAGGTTCTTCCAGTCAATTGAATACCCTTGGGTAGCAAGGTTATACTTCCATGTTCATACGTACCAGTTACACTACTAGTAAGCTACCATAGGGGTAGCACAGGAAGATACTAATATTATTACTAGCACAATGAAACATACGAAGAGTCAATTCATTCATGAGTCAGTACGAGTATTACACACAGTACATTACTATACATGCTAGATAGAGAGAACACATATTACAGCTAGTACACACAGTACATTACTATACATGCTAGATAGAGAGAGAACATACATTACAACTAGCACACGCAGAACATTACAGTACATACAGGCGAGACAGAGAAAGAGTACACTTTACAGTTAGTACATTCATTACATGTACATTCATGCAGTTATGTGAACCATTAATCGGGTCATGGCACTTCCTACCATGACCGTTTTTGTATCCCGAATCTCCTTAATTGGGGAGCGTATGAGTTTGCGTATAGATCTATACTGGATTGACTATCCTACACCTTGCTGCTCGCTACAGTGGGACTTGCAAGTCTACGGGTGCCAAATATCATTTCTTACGGCGTCTTACATCGTCGTTTTACTAGATTCGATAGCAGGATACAGGTCGATCACATGTTACTTTGAACACCTTTTGTTTTAAGGTAGTTAGTACAGCGGTAGTCACTTATTACAAATACTACGGTACTATGATATTTTCCCATTACATTCACTTCGTAAATATTCACACGATGCACGGTAATGTAAAAACTATATTTTTGGTTAATGATAGTCAGAATTGGGAAAACACACACTCTTACAAGAGACACACGCACAGACACTAGATGCCTTGGGAAAACACACACTCTTACAAGAGACACACGCACAAACGTAAGGTTTTCTTGGAGAGTGCAAAACTCTTACAAAAAATTTTACAAAACATCTTACAAATGCTTTCATACAAACACAGACACTAATATACTTATGATCTCACCAGCTTTAAGCTGATACTCGCTTTCAAAATAACTTGTATTCTCAGGTCACCAGTAGATAGGTACAGGTGCCAGGTTTTGAGAAGATGGAGTTCGTTCAAGTCTCCTCTTTTATTTTATATATGTATATTTTGGTGTTTATATATTTTGACAGAACACACATGTATGAAATTATATTATTAATGCAATGGATGATGTTGTTGCCTGTTTACTATTATTCATTGTTGTGATACTGTATATGACGTCCTCCGCCCCAGAACGTTTCCGCCGTTCACGGTTTTGGGGTGTGACAACTAATTATTTATGTATTATGTTTTAGCATGGTGGTGGTACGCGGAGGGGAATGAGGTTCAAGATCGGGATCTGGATCGGTTCGGGCACAGGTACCAAGCCAATTGATGAGGGGCTATGTGAGTTTACTGTGTCGGAGATTATGAGAGGCTTCAATGAGCTGACCTTGGTAATGTTCAGGTCAATCAATGACAGTATCATCGAGCTGATGGAGGAGCATTTCTAGGCCTTTTGATTTGACCTGGTTGTCGGTCAATACAGGGCCCACACTCTCTCCTTCAAGGATTTCAAGGGATGTGGGGCACTAGAGCTTTGTGGGGGAAGGACCCCATTATTGCTAAATGATGGATAACATATATAGAGAGTGCCCAGATGACTAGTTTCTGTCCCAAGGGGTGATGGTGTGGTCTTTTGCGGGATGTATGAGGGAGCAAGCCCAGGATTGGTCGGAGGAGGTTGGCCATGCTCTAGGGACCCCAGCCACTGAGGTCATGACCTGGCTGAATTTTGTAACCCGGTTCCAAACGGAGTTTGTACCGGCGGTCGAGGTGCAACAGCTGGCGCTGGAGTTCTTGGATATGCGACAAACGATTAAGACCATCGTGGAGATCACCGCCAAGTTACGAGAGATAACTCTATTGATACCCAAGTATGCTGCAGATGAGGAGATGAGGACGACTTAGTAACATGATATACTGAGATTAGATATCTGGGAGTTTTTTAGTTTTTAATCCTATCCGTCATTGGATGACATGATATCTAGGGCCTAGGAATCGGAAATTGATTATGAGCACATTGGGAAGAGGAAGGAAGATGTAGCACCTGGTTCCTGGTACGTATTCCTTGTAATTAATATTTCTTAAATTATGCATTTTTCCTTGGACTAGGCGAGTTGATGGACCAACTCGCCGAGTAGAAGCGGGATGAGACGCGGGGTCTAAGCTTTGGACTCGGCGGGTCGGTTCCCGGACTCGGCGAGTAGGCCCTGTTTGGGAAAAAACCCTAACTCGGGTGTTTGCACCCTATTTAAGCACTCTAACTCGGCCTCCCTTGTCCCTAGCACTTCCAAAGAACTGTTGAGCGAAACCCTAGCCCCCTTTTTGCCTTTGTGAGTGATTTTGGCCTTGTGAAGGAAGTTTGAAGCTTAAGAGAAGAAGAAGGAGGTGGAAGGGTGCAAGGAGGGGAAGGAGATCCGACATCTACCCTGCAAGAAGCTTCCATTCAGGTAGAAAAGTCTCTACCGTGATCACTAGTTCATTAGATCCCCCTTTTGTCCCTAATTGGTGGTTTTCAAGCCCTAAAACACCAAACTCCACGTGTTTGTGCTCTATGATCCGAAAGGACTTCAGATCTAGACCTTATGGACGTATTAGAAGTATAAAGTCTCTGTGGTTGGAGTTACTGAGGTCCCTAATGAGTGTATTACCTCTTAAAGAGCTTGGACTTGCCTTCTTGAGCTTGTAGGGCCATGCATGCACGTAAAGTTTGCAACTTTATGTGATAAGCATGCCCTAGGAACATAGATCTATGGTTTGGAAGCGTTGCATGTCTCAGATTTGGTCAATATGGGAAATGGGTCAAAGGGACTCGGCGAGTCCCAAAGTGGAACACGGCGAGTTCTATGAAGATGGCTTTAGACTCGGCGAGTTGAATGAACAACTCGGCGAGTCCTATGAAGATTTCCTGGAACTCGACGAGTTGTTCTTCAAACTCAGCGAGTCATATGAACTGTTACTGAGTAGGAGGGGTTCAAGCGTTGAAGGTCCAACCCTTCGTATCTGCATGCGGAATTAGCAATTTAACGTGTAGCAATAGTCCCAGAAACCCAAATCCTCATAAAGGATGCTCTGGTGAGGATTTGGAAGCGAGTAGGAGATCTGCTCATGGGGACTCGGCGAGTTGTTCTTGGACTCGGCGAGTCGGATCGCGAGTCAGTTCTATAGTCCCAAGTTGTGAGTTAAGGGTGACTCGGTGAGTGGGAAGAGGGACTTGTCGAGTAGGACTGGGTTAGTAGGAGAAGGACTCGGCGAGTCTGTGCCATGACTCGGCGAGTCCAGTCAACTGGAAGTTGACTTTGACCAAGGAGTTGACCTTGGACCAGGGGTGGGTCAATCATTTGACCTAAGGGTATTTATGAGTGGCTAATCTATGTTTATGATTTATAGTCGGAGGATTACCGGTTCACCAGTCAGGCGCTTAGCAAGCAGACTTTCAACAGCTACTTTTCGAGGTGAGTTACCTTCTAGTAGCAGTGGGTCTACGGCCACAATGCCGGCCCACTAATAGGAGTTGTATGATTAGATGATTGTCTATGTGATATTCATCTATGGTTGCTACTACCTGTGATATGTTTATGTGCTAGTATGATATGATGCTATGTGCTAGTGACAGTAGGGGAGATAGTCCCCAGATTACTGGTCGATAGGGCCGAAGGGGCAGTCATGCCCAGCCATGCTAGATAGATTATGTGATATGTGTTATGTGGTAGTAGTAGTAGGGGGTGAAATAGTCCCCAACATCCTAGTCGAGAGGATCGAAGGGGTGACCGGCACCCAGGTATGCAAGCCAGCATCCGGTCGAGAGGACCGAAGGGGTGACCAGCACCCAGATATGCTAGCCAGCATCCGGTCGAGAGGACCGAAGGGGAGACCAGCACCCAGATATGCTAGTCGATACCGGTCGAGAGGACCGAAGGGGTAGGTCGGGCACCCAGATATCCCTGACAATATATGTATGTTATGTGGTTATACGGTATGTGGTACAGTGGGGGAACTCACTAAGCTTCGTTCTTACGGTTTTCAGTTGTTTTAGGTACCTCTTCAGTCAAGGGGAAGGAGCTGGAGCGGTAGCGGCGCATAACACACAGGCCCTTTGTTTTCCGCACTATGAGACATTCTGGGATTTGTACTCTGACATCATTATGTTTTACGTTTTGGTTTACAGTCACGAGACATGTTTTATTAAATGATTTGATCGTATGATATTTTGTTACAAACGTTTTGCAAATCACTTAATTAAAAATGAAATTTTTGGCCCGTGTTTTGGGATGTTACAGAAGAGCAGTTATAGATGACTGGGGTTTCAGCAAAGAAACCCAAGGGTTTAATTTTAGATCGAGGGGCCAGCAGGTTCGGGGCTGCTATGGCAAGTGCGGCAAGACGCATGACGGGGTATGCAGGGCAGGTGGTTCAGGCTGCTATAAGTGCGGAAAGTCGGGGTGCTTTGACAGGGATTGCATTGCCACCACCACCCATGTTTTAGGTCTGATCTGCTTTCATTTCAATCAGAATGACCACAAGAAGGCCGATTGCCCGAGTTTGAATGGAGGAGCTGTGACATCCCCAAAATCACGGCCAGAAAAGACCGGTTTGTTTATGCTTTGTTTAAAAATCAGAGTTACATTTTAAATGAAAGTGTTGCGGAATTTGTCCCAAAACAAGATATGATAAAGATTTATCAAAAGCATTACCATAGAAATGTATTTCATTAAAAGACTTGGGATGTCATGTTCGTACAGATCAAAAGCATAAACAGTACAATATAAGCCTTACTACATTATTTCATATCTACAGGCCTATATCCGTAATCCCTCGTCCAAAACATCACATCTATGCTCATGCGCCACTACCTGTAATACATAAAACTGAGTGGGTCAGGCTTGGGAGCCTGGTGAGCACATAGGGTTTTCAACCCACAATAAATAAGTTTATTAATTTCATCGATCAACAATAACCCGATTACCCGTTCCCGTTATCCTCACTTTACGTCCCTAAACACCTATCATAAGGGACCTAGCCTAAGGATCATCATCGGGACGGACACTACTACTAAGGGGATTCCTCAGCAATAAATGTCCTAAAGGCAACCATGTGGGGGATGGAGTACACCGGTGAACACATCGTTCACAAACACCTACAGGTTGCGAGCCTGCTAGTGTTCCACTGGACTGTCTAGAAGAGTCCGTGGTCGTCATCCATACTCCGCTAGATGACAGAATCAACAACATCAACATCGAGGCCTCTCATCATTTTATCACACATCAGCTATTATATCTACCCATGTTTTACCCCAACATTTTCGTAGATATAAAATACATATACAGTTTAAATCATTGAAAACATGTATAACAATGTTCATCCAGCATAGATAGCAAGTATTCAGATAATATGCACACATAGCACGTAATTTATATAAAATACTTCATATCTATGTGTAAGCTGAAAGTAACTATGCACTCACCTGGTTAGGTGGTGACTCAGCACTCGGACAGCGCTTCGATACTCTCAAAACGATATTCCTTCGATAAAACCTAGTATCGATACCACTAGGGTTTAGTTTAACGATAACCGCGACAAATTAATTAGTCCGAGTATTATTAAGCGTTAATAATACTCGATATAACTCATAATAATAGCCCAAATAATTATTTTAAGGACCTAATAACATTCCTATAATTATTTGAAAGCTATATTAAAAATTGCGTAAGCGTAGCACACTTACAGCGATTTTTATCGAGAACCGGGACTTGATTGGAGCAACGTTTCGAAACCGAAAAACTCCTTTTTCTCGGGATTCCGGGAGCCTCGGGGCTTTCCTAGGGTGCTAAGGGTTTTACCTAGGGCTTAGGGGGGGTTTGGAACTCTAGAGAGAGAAAGAAACTAGAGAGAGAAGTTATTTTTGGTGTGAAAATGTGGGCAGCCTCGGTCCCCTTTTATAGCCTGGTCCTCGGACGTACGCTGGGCGTACAGGTCCTCGGACGCGGGGCGTAGCTTCGGATCAGACCTCCACGTGGCGAAGGCTCGGTGGTGCGACGTGGCTTCTTCTGGACCGAGAATCGGCTAAGCGAACGCGGCGCGTACGAGACCGAACGCTGGGCGTAGTGAGGGGCGACGCGTCACTCATCCGA
This sequence comes from Lactuca sativa, assembly GCF_002870075.4. Taxonomy (NCBI): domain Eukaryota; kingdom Viridiplantae; phylum Streptophyta; class Magnoliopsida; order Asterales; family Asteraceae; genus Lactuca; species Lactuca sativa. Next base: position 28,905,296 of record NC_056629.2, on the reverse strand, counting down.
GGCGACTTCAGCGATCATCATCGGACGGCTGGGAAAGCGCCACGTCAGCGAATTCGTATCAGACCTCGCAAAAACGAGTACAAACTTTAAAAATTCGTAACTTTCGCGTACGACCTCCGTTTTCGACGTTCTTTATATCTACGCGAAGGTGGGAACGTACTCTACAACTTTCGTTTAGACTCCGTCGGCTAATTTTGGCTCGATTTTAAATTTTATATTACTAACGGGCCGGGACACAATTGGTTCGTTAAATCCTCATAACTTCTTCATCCGACATCCGTTTTCACCCATCTTTTTCTCGTTACGCTACCCTTAACGAGATCTTCGATTCTCGTTCAGGTCGTGTCGGCTAAAAACCGCTCGATCTAATATTCGAATTTCGGGCTGTACACTGCTATTCCGAAACTTCGAAAAATCATAACTTCTTCATACGAAGTCAGATTTGGGCGTTCTTTTTATCGATGTTCTTATTTTAACATATTCTACGACTTTCGTTTAGATCGCTAAGGCTAAATCTCGCTCTATCGTAAATTTACTATTTACGCTTCCCGGTGCCGTGCCGGTTTTGCCGTAAAACTTCGACGGGTCATAACTTCTTCGTTATAACTCGGATTTCGGCATTCTTTATATGTACGGAAACCTTGAAACATATTCTACAACTTTATGTAGAGATATCGGGATTATCTTATACTTTAATTTTGACGCTTATTTTTATTATTTATTAATTATACATTTATAATTAAATTATAAGCACATAAATACACATAATTCACATAATACTCAAATATTTCATCTTTATTACTTCAAAAAGAGTTACAAGAGTTGACCTAGACTATTACATTGACAAAAATGCTTAGCCCTGAAACCCGGGCGTTACAATTCTCTCCCCCTTAGGATGATTCCGTCCCGGAATCATGCATCAGCAAACAGATGTGGATAGCGACTCATCATGTCATTCTCTGTTTCCCAAGTGAGATTCGGCCCATTCGAATGTTTCCATCGGACTAGCACCAAGTCGACCATCTTGCGTCGTAACTTCTTAGTCTTACGGTCAACAATTGCCTCAGGCTCTTCGATCAGCCTTTTATTCTCATCCATCCTTAACTCTGAGATTGGAATTATGTCGGGAACATCTCCCGTGAATTTCCTCAAATAACACACATGGAAAGTGTTATGAATACCATTGAGTTCTTCGGGCAATTCCAACTTGTAAGCTTGGTTCCCTATCTTCTGAAGAACTTTGAACGATCCAATAAACCTTGGACTCAACTTTCCTCGTTTCCCAAATCGTATAAGTCCCTTCCATGGTGAGACTTTAAGCAGAACGGAATCCCCAACCTCGAAGGTTATCGGTCGTCTTTTCTTGTCAACATAGCTCTTCTGACGATCCTGAGCTGCTAACATTCTTTCCCTAATCACCTTCAACTTTTCGGCAGTCTCATGGACTATCTCGGGGCCCATAAACTGCTTCTCTCCGGCTTCAAGCCAACAAGACGGCGTACGACACTTTTGTCCATACAAGGCTTGGTAAGGTGCCATCTTCATGCTTGAGTGAAAACTATTGTTGTAGGAAAATTCTACCAGAGGTAAGTGCTCGTCCCAATTTCCTTGGAATTCGAGGGTACATGCTCTCAGCATATCTTCCAGTGTCTGAATCGTTCTTTCGCTCTGGCCATCAGTTTGCGGATGGTAAGCAGTACTCAAACACAACTTTGTACCCAACTCCTCTTGTAGACTCCTCCAAAACCTTGACGTGAAACGACTATCACGATCTGATACAATCGTAAGAGGGACACCGTGAAGTCTTACAATTTCCTTCACGTAAGCATTTGCGAGCTTATCCATAGACCACTTCTCGTTGGCTGCTATGAAGTGTGCACTCTTGGTGAAACGATCCACGACTACCCAAATCATGTCGTGACCGTTCTTCGTCCTGGGCAGTTTAGTCACAAAATCCATGGTGATGTCTTCCCATTTACCCATGGGTACAGGTAAAGGTTCTAAACTCCCATACGGTTTCTGATGTTGTGCCTTAACCCTCGCACATGTTACGCACTCGGCCACATACTTCGCAACATGGAGCTTCATCGTCGGCCACCAGTAGTAGGGTTTTAGGTCCCTATACATTTTAGTGCTACCGGGATGAATCGAGTACATGGTCTTGTGTGCTTCTTCCATCAGAAGATCTCTTATTCCTCCCGTCTTAGGTACCCAAATTAGATCTTGGAATACCTTCAGTCCTCGACTGTTTCTACCGAACGCTAACGTTCTTCCCAAACGTTCTTCCTTTCGGTCATTTTTCTCTAAAGCTTCTTCTAGAGCTTTCCTGATACTTTCCACAATCGTCGAGACGACTTCAATTCTTAACGCTCTTGGCCTTTTCCTTTCAAGGTTGACTTTCCGACTGAGAGCATCAGCAACAATATTTGCTTTACCTGGGTGGTAAAGTATCTCACAGTCGTAGTCCTTAAGAAGTTCTAGCCAACGTCGTTGCCTCATGTTCAACTCCTTCTGATTAAAGAGGTACTGGAGACTCTTATGATCAGTGAAGAGCTTGCACTTCGTGCCGTAGAGGTAATGCCTCCATATCTTTAAGGCAAATACTACCGCTGCCAACTCCAGATCATGAGTGGGGTAGTTCTTTTCGTGCTCTTTCAATTGTCGAGATGCGTATGCTATCACCTTTTCTCTTTGGGTCAGAACACAACCCAACCCGACTCCAGATGCGTCACTGTAAACCGCGAAATCTTCGACTCCATCGGGTAGAGAGAGTATCGGTGCTTCACATAACTTCTTCTTTAGCTTCTCGAATGCCTCATCGTGTTTCTCACTCCATGTATACGTAGCTCCTTTATGAGTCAAAGCTGTTAATGGAGCGGCTATCGAAGAAAAGCCTTGGATAAATCGTCGATAATATCCTGCTAATCCTAGAAAGCTTCGAATCTCCGTGGGACTCTTTGGACGTTCCCACTTCATTACAGCCTCGATCTTTGCGGGGTCAACCATTATTCCCTCCTGGTTAACAACATGACCCAAGAATTGGAATTCCCGTATCCAAAAGTCACATTTGGAGAACTTTGCAAAAAGCTTCTCCTTCTTCAATACTTCTACTACTTCCCGTAGATGCTTGCCATGCTCCTCTTGGCTTTTTGAGTAGATGAGAATGTCGTCGATGAACACTATCACGGATTTATCGAGGAATGGTTTACAAACCCTATTCATCAAATCCATGAATGCTGCGGGAGCATTGGTTAGTCCGAATGACATAACCAAGAACTCGTAGTGTCCATATCTTGTTCTGAATGCAGTCTTTTCAATATCCTGCTCCCTCACTTTCAGCTGATGATATCCTGACCTAAGATCGATCTTTGAGAAGTAGCTCGAACCTTGCAGCTGATCGAATAGGTCATCAATCCTCGGCAATGGATACTTGTTCTTTACCGTTACCTTATTCAGCTCTCCGTAGTCTATGCACATCCTCATGCTTCCGTCCTTCTTCTTTACGAATAACACCGGAGCTCCCCAGGGTGATGAACTAGGTCGAATAAAACCGTTGTCCAATAGCTCCTGAAGTTGCGTCATGAGCTCCTTCATCTCCGTCGGTGCTAATCGGTAAGGTGCCTTTGCTATTGGTGTTGTTCCTGGTAACAAGTCTATACGAAACTCCACTTGTCTATCAGGTGGTAATCCGGGAAGATCTTCGGGAAAGACTTCCGGATAATCACACACAACCGGTATATTCTGCACCTCTTTCTTCTCCTTCTTGGCATCGATTACGAATGCCAAGTATGATGCACATCCTTTGGACAAACATTTCCTGGCTTTCATCAGGGAGATGATTCCAGAATTCACTCTGCGTTTGTCCCCATACACCATAAATGATTCTTTTCCGGGTGGGTTTACCTTTACTATCTTCTTTCGGCATTGAATCTCAGCATCCTTAGCGCTAAGCCAATCCATACCCAAAACGATGTCGAAACCATTTAACTCTATGGGTAATAGCTCTTCGTGGAATTCGTTTCCGTTTAGGTCAATGACGATGTTCCTAATATGATTACTAACAGGTACGAATTTGCCACTGGCAACTTCTACAATCAGGGTATTATCTAGTTTTTCTACAGGCAATGCTAATTTCCCACCAAATTTATGCGACACAAAGGAGTAGTTGGCTCCGGAATCAAATAGTATATTTGCAGGCAAACCATTTACAAGAAAGGTACCTGAAGCGACGTCTGCTGCCTCCTTTGCAGCCTCGAGCGTCATCTGGAAGGCTCTTGCCTTCGGCTTCGGTGGTATGTTGGGTCTTCCCGTCTCCTTCTTCTTCGGGCAATCCCTTGAAATGTGCCCCTCCTCGTTGCACTCATAACAGACCTTCTTAATGAACGTGCATTCATTGGCATAGTGCCCAGGCTTTCCGCATTTGTAACAAGAGACCCCTCTGTCGCACTTCCCAGAGTGCTTTTTCTTGCACTTGTCACACCACTTCGCTTTTGATCCTCCTCCTCTCGAACCAGACTTCGAGAATCTACCCTTCTTACTGGACCTTGAGGATCCGTCAAATTTCCTTTTCTCGCCAATCTCGACTTTGCTGGAAGCTCTTCCCTTAATCATATCCTCCACAGACTTGGCAGCCCAGATAGCTGCCTCCAAAGTAGGTGCCTGACGCACTGGCACCGCGTACTCCCTTGGTAATCCCTTTGCGTACTTATCAATTTTCGTCAGCTCATCCGGAACAAGACGCAAGGCAAATTCGATCGTTTCTGTGAAGTTGTTCGTGTATTCATCGATTGACATGCTCCCCTTCTTTAGGGTTAGAAACTGGTTCTCTAGCTCGAGCAGGTTTTGAGCTGAGCAGTACTTTCGTTTGAATTGTACCAGAAATTCTGCCCATGTCAGTTCCAGGGGTTTGTTGGGGCTTAAAGTCTTCCCCAAAGTATTCCACCAACGTACAGCGCCTCCTCGAAACTGACGCACTGCAAACGTGGTCTGTAGCTTCCCTCTGCAACCGCATGTCATGAAAGCTAACTCCATCTCCGAGATCCAATCCATGACTCCGATTGGATCTTCCTTTCCCGTGAAATTCGATGGCTTGCAAGTCTGAAAATCCTTGTACTTGCATCCATTTCTCTCGAATCCGTCATCTTGGTTATTTTCTTGAACTATTGGTTGGTTGACTTGACCAACAGTTCCACTGTAGTCTCCTTCCTCAGTCTGCCCTTCGTTCAACTCGGGCTGTTCGATTTGAATAGTGCCTTCCTCTCGATTTTGCTGGAGCAAACGTCTAGTTTCCTCCATTTGACGATCCAACATAGCCTGGATCATCGCTTGCACTCCGGCCATCGTGACTGGCTCAGGTGCAACTTCTTCTACAACAGGTATTTGTTGAACCACTGGGGGTTGGTTCCTATCTCCATTCGCGTTTACGTTTCCGCTACGAGTCCTTGCCATCTTGATCTATACACCGAATAAGGTGAATTTAGATCTTTATTTAGGATAGACGTTTAAATCGTCCTTATCACTCCGAAACGTTTACATGCTAGTTCTAATATCGTAGTCGTACGTTTAGAATCTTAAACACATAAGGTTTCCAGATCCGGTCGGCAACAGACCATAGATCCGAACAAATAACAGCATATCATGCACAAAGCATTCAGCACATAAAAGCATTTTAGGCACAATTCCTAAAATAAGCTAGTGCTCACACCTCACAATCATCGCTTAGCATTCTAAGTTTAAGTCTAGAAATCCTACAAATTCCTAGTTCGCTTAAACTAATGCTCTGATACCAACTGTGACATCCCCAAAATCACGGCCAGAAAAGACCGGTTTGTTTATGCTTTGTTTAAAAATCAGAGTTACATTTTAAATGAAAGTGTTGCGGAATTTGTCCCAAAACAAGATATGATAAAGATTTATCAAAAGCATTTCCATAGAAATGTATTTCATTAAAAGACTTGGGATGTCATGTTCGTACAGATCAAAAGCATAAACAGTACAATATAAGCCTTACTACATTATTTCATATCTACAGGCCTATATCCGTAATCCCTCGTCCAAAACATCACATCTATGCTCATGCGCCACTACCTGTAATACATAAAACTGAGTGGGTCAGGCTTGGGAGCCTGGTGAGCACATAGGGTTTTCAACCCACAATAAATAAGTTTATTAATTTCATCGATCAACAATAACCCGATTACCCATTCCCATTATCCTCACTTTACGTCCCTAAACACCTATCATAAGGGACCTAGCCTAAGGATCATCATCGGGACGGACACTACTACTAAGGGGATTCCTCAGCAATAAATGTCCTAAAGGCAACCATGTGGGGGATGGAGTACACCGGTGAACACATCGTTCACAAACACCTACAGGTTGCGAGCCTGCTAGTGTTCCACTGGACTGTCTAGAAGAGTCTGTGGTCGTCATCCATACTCCGCTAGATGACAGAATCAACAACATCAACATCGAGGCCTCTCATCATTTTATCACACATCAGCTATTATATCTACCCATGTTTTACCCCAACATTTTCGTAGATATAAAATACATATACAGTTTAAATCATTGAAAACATGTATAACAATGTTCATCCAGCATAGATAGCAAGTATTCAGATAATATGCACACATAGCACGTAATTTATATAAAATACTTCATATCTATGTGTAAGCTGAAAGTAACTATGCACTCACCTGGTTAGGTGGTGACTCAGCACTCGGACAGCGCTTCGATACTCTCAAAACGATATTCCTTCGATAAAACCTAGTATCGATACCACTAGGGTTTAGTTTAACGATAACCGCGACAAATTAATTAGTCCGAGTATTATTAAGCGTTAATAATACTCGATATAACTCATAATAATAGCCCAAATAATTATTTTAAGGACCTAATAACATTCTTATAATTATTTGAAAGCTATATTAAAAATTGCGTAAGCGTAGCACACTTACAGCGATTTTTATCGAGAACCGGGACTTGATTGGAGCAACGTTTCGAAACCGAAAAACTCCTTTTTCTCGGGATTCCGGGAGCCTCGGGGCTTTCCTAGGGTGCTAAGGGTTTTACCTAGGGCTTAGGGGGGGTTTGGAACTCTAGAGAGAGAAAGAAACTAGAGAGAGAAGTTATTTTTGGTGTGAAAATGTGGGCAGCCTCGGTCCCCTTTTATAGCCTGGTCCTCGGACGTACGCTGGGCGTACAGGTCCTCGGACGTGGGGCGTAGCTTCGGATCAGACCTCCAGGTGGCGAAGGCTCGGTGGTGCGACGTGGCTTCTTCTGGACCGAGAATCGGCTAAGCGAACGCGGCGCGTACGAGACCGAACGCTGGGCGTAGCGAGGGGCGACGCGTCACTCATCCGAGGCGACTTCAGCGATCATCATCGGACGGCTGGGAAAGCGCCACGTCAGCGAATTCGTATCAGACCTCGCAAAAACGAGTACAAACTTTAAAAATTCGTAACTTTCGCGTACGACCTCCGTTTTCGACGTTCTTTATATCCACGCGAAGGTGGGAACGTACTCTACAACTTTCGTTTAGACTCCGTCGGCTAATTTTGGCTCGATTTTAAATTTTATATTACTAACGGGCCGGGACACAATTGGTTCGTTAAATCCTCATAACTTCTTCATCCGACATCCGTTTTCACCCATCTTTTTCTCGTTACGCTACCCTTAACGAGATCTTCGATTCTCGTTCAGGTCGTGTCGGCTAAAAACCGCTCGATCTAATATTCGAATTTCGGGCTGTACACTGCTATTCCGAAACTTCGAAAAATCATAACTTCTTCATACGAAGTCAGATTTGGGCGTTCTTTTTATCGATGTTCTTATTTTAACATATTCTACGACTTTCGTTTAGATCGCTAAGGCTAAATCTCGCTCTATCGTAAATTTACTATTTACGCTTCCCGGTGCCGTGCCGGTTTTGCCGTAAAACTTCGACGGGTCATAACTTCTTCGTTATAACTCGGATTTCGGCATTCTTTATATGTACGGAAACCTTGAGACATATTCTACAACTTTATGTAGAGATATTGGGATTATCTTATACTTTAATTTTGACGCTTATTTTTATTATTTATTAATTATACATTTATAATTAAATTATAAGCACATAAATACACATAATTCACATAATACTCAAATATTTCATCTTTATTACTTCAAAAAGAGTTACAAGAGTTGACCTAGACTATTACATTGACAAAAATGCTTAGCCCTGAAACCCGGGCGTTACAGGAGCGGTTGCAGCACCCGCTCAAGCGACGTTGAGGATCACTAATGGCCGATAGGGCAAGCGACGTTGATGATTTAGTCCTTAAAAACATTTTCTTGACACTCTTGTATCATAAACTTGTTGAAAAGACATTTTTAACCCAAATTAAATTTAGTAAACAGTTTTAGCCCTTCCAGAATGGTATTTCTAAGTTAGAACCCCAATTTTCGCAATTTTTACAGTTTTGGCCCAAAATACAAAAAGTTTACATTTTGACCCTTTTTGGAGTTTAAAAGCATTTTTGACCTTAGAAATAGTTTCATTACACTTCATGTCCCCTGTTTTACAGAATATTACCATTTAGCCCTTTGAAAAATTCAATTTTTGCAATTTATGGGCTTGTTGGGTTGAAAAGCCCAGATTTAGCCCAATAACTCAAATTTTTGCATTTTAAGTCCTTTGAAAATTTTAATATTAAGAAAAGGGATTATAAAAATTGTTTTGACTCGTTTGACCCTGAAGAAACCGTGACTTGGCAGTTTTTACCCCAAGTTTGGTATTTTAACATTCTAAGCCCTAGAATGAGTTTTATGTTAAAGTTTGTTCCTTATAACCTTGTAAGCTATTTTTCTTGACTTGATTAGTGTAAAATAACTTACATTATGTTTTTTTCCTTTCTGATGTCATAGATCTCGAATTATCACTCTTTTTGTTACATATTTATCTCAAAAACACATAATATCACACACATACATGCATAAAATCACACATAGCATACAAATACACATAGATCTACAAATTTCTTGTATTCTCCCCCATAAAACATATGAAAACCGAAAATAGAGGGGTATGAAACTCACCTTGAGTTGTAGTTTTGGTTTTGAAGAAGACTAGAAGAACTTTGATGCTAATTTTCGATCCTAGCAAGTCTTCTTGGTAGATCTCAAGTTTAGTGGCTTAGATGATGTAAGATCACAAGTTTGAATAGATTTAGAAGAGATTTTTGATGAAATGAAGTAGCTAGATTATGGATCCAAACATAAACTTACCTTGGATGATGATTTTTGTGGAAGAATCTCTTTGAAAGTCTCTTAGATCTCGAAAATATAGAGAGGAGTGGAGAGTGTTTTCTTGAGAGAAATTTGAGTGAAGTGTGTGTGTGTGTGTGTATTTGCGTTCGACCGAGAGCAAGAAAGAGAGGAGAGAAGTGAGAGTGAATGATGGGATTGTTGCATGGAGGCATGAGAAAAATGCATGGTTATCTCATGAACAATTGTGAGGTGGCATCAAAAGTCAACTCCTCTTCTTGGGTTGGGCTTGGGCCGAGAATGGAGAGGGAAGAAAAGAAAATTTGGGCCTTGAATGCTTAAGTCCATTTTATGGTTAAGTTAAGTGATTTTTGGCCCAATAAAAATCAAATAATGATTTCTATGACCTATTAGGGCTAATATAAATTTGTTTTGGTCCAATAATACCCATTAAAGTTAATCTAGTTTATTTTGGGTTCATAAGGCCCAAAAATGTTAAGTTTCATGCATATGAGTCCAATTAGGGCCCATTAAAGAATCCTAGTCCACAATGAACTCAAATTGCAATTTCAAGGGTTTCCAATTCTTTGTTGACCATTTGTAGGGCTAGAATGAAGTATTTGATGGAGTTTTATTGTTATAGAATAAGCATCATGCATGCTTTCATGTTGTTGATTCCTAGTTTTTATAAGTGTTGTTGTTACAAGGTACCAAAATTTCTAGTTGTGACATCATCCCCCCGTTAGAGGGAATTTCATCCCAAAATTCTTTTGAAAGCTAGATTTGAGAATGTGAGAATAGATGAGGGTACTTCTACTTCATTTGATCTTCACGTTCACATGTGAATTCTGGTCCGTGCCTTGCATTCCATCGAACTTTCACGATCGTAATGCGACTCTGCTTGGTACGCTTTACCTCTCGGTCCATGATTTCAACCGGCTCTTCGATGAACAGAAGGTTATCATTGATTTCTATTTCCTCTAATGAAATGACGAGAGTCTCGTCGGATAAGCACTTCTTCTAGTTAGAGACGTGAAACACAGGGTGTATGCTGCTGAGCTCGGCAGGGAGTTGCAATCTATAAGTCACTAGACCGATTCGGGCAAGAATCTCGAAGGTTCCAATGTATCGAGGGTTCAGTTTGCCCCGCTTCCCAAAATGAATCACTCCTTTCCAAGGAGAGACTTTTAGTTACACTTTATCTCCGACTTCGAATTCCAAGGACTTTCATTGCTAATCGGCGTAGCTCTTCTGCCTGTCTTGTGACGATTGTAGTCGTGATCTGATCTAAATTATCTTCTCAGTCGTCTTGCGTATGATTTTCGGTCCCGTTAAGGCGTGGTTTGGCGTTTGCTCTCTCGCTAGCTAGGTGTCTCCTAACTCATCCCAGCACAACGGTGATCTACACTTACGCCCGTATAATGCTTCGAAAGGAGCAACTTTGATACTCGAGTGATAACTGTTGTTATACGAGAACTCGATCAAAGGCAAGTGGGTATCCCACGATTTTCCAAAGTATATTTCACACGCTCGGAGCATATCTTCCAGTGTTTGAATGGTTCGCTCGCTTTGACCATCCGTTCGTAGGTGGTAGGCAGTGCTCATATCGAGTTGTGTTCCCATAGCTTTCTGAAGCGATTGCCAAAAGCGTGAAGTAAATCTATTATCTCTATCTGAGATGATGGATACCGGCACTTCGTGGAGTCTCACAATTTCTTTGATATAGATTCTTGTCAGGCGCTCCATCTTGTATGATTCTTTTACTGGCAAGAAATGGGTGGATTTCGTTAGTCTATCAACTATTACCCAGATCGTGTCCTAACCGTCCGGCGACTTGGGTAGTTTGGTCATGAAATCCATGGTAATCCTTTCCCATTTCCACTCGGGAATTACCGGTTGTTGTAGTAATCTAGAGGGCTTATGATATTCAACCTTTACTTTAGCACAAGTGAGGCACTTGCTCACGTAAGTGGCAATCTCTGCCTTCATATTTGGCCACCAATAATGTTTCTTAACATCCAAGTACATCTTGTCTGAACCCGTATGGATGGAGTATCGCGTCTTGTGAGCCTCGTTCATGACTACCTCTCTGAATCCCCCAAGTTTAGGGACCTATATGCGGTTCATGAAGTAGTATGCTCCATCTTTCTTCACCTCCAAGTTCTTGTCCATTCCACGCAGGGCTTCACTTGTTTTGTTTTCCGCCTTCATGGCATCTAACTGAGCCGTTCTGATTTGCGAGGTCAGGTGGGATTGGATGGTTATCGAGAGAGTTTTCACACAATGATTTGAGTATTCTTTCTGACTCAAGGCATCGGCTACTATGTTAGCCTTTCCTGGATGATACATGATTTCGCACTCGTAGTCGTTTAGCAGTTCGACCCATCTTCGTTGCCTCATGTTTATCTCCTTTTGATTCAAGATGTGCTGAAGACTCTTGTGGTCTGTGAAGATAGTGCACTTGGTACCGTACAAGTAGTGTCTCCAAATCTTCATGGCGAAGACCACTGCTCCCAGTTCCAGATCATGGGTCGTATAATTCACTTCGTTTAGCCGTCGGGACGCGTAAGCTATCACCTTTCCATGTTGCATGAGTACACAGCCTAAACCCTGATTTGACGCATCGCAGTAGACTATAAAGTCTTCTGTTCCTTCGGGTAGTGATAGCACCGGCACACTGCATAGTGCTTGCTTCAGAGATTGAAACGCGGCTTCCTGCTTGTCCGTCCATATGAAGGGTACACCTTTTTATGTAAGCGAGGTAAGTGGCTTGGCGGTCTTAGAGAAGTTCTGGATGAATCTTCTGTAATAACCTGTGAGACCCAGAAATTGGCAAATTTCTGTGGGTGTTGGTGGGATTGACCATCCTTCGATGGCTTTGAGCTTAGAAGGATCCACATGTATTCCTTCCTGACTAACAACATGACCCAAAAAGTTCACGCTTCGGAGCCAAAACTCACACTTGGAGATTTTTGCGTAAAACTTTTCGGTTCGCAGGGTTTTTAGGATTTGTCAAAGATGTTGGCTGTGTTCTCCTTCGCTTCGGGAATATACTAGGATATCATCGATGAAAACGATTACGAAATTATCAAGAAATGGTCGGCAGATTCGATTCGTTAGGTCCATGAATGCGGCAGGAGCATTCGTTAGACCGAAGGGAATTACGACGAATTCATAATGTCCATAAGGAGCTCGGAAGGCGGTTTTTGGAATATCCTCCTCTCGGACCTTGAGTTGGTGGTATCCGGATCGCAGATCTATCTTTGAGAAGTAACTAGCTCCTTCGAGCTGGTCGAATAGGTCGTCGATTCGTGGAAGTGGATATCGGTTTTTGACAGTAAGTTTGTTAATTTCTCTGTAGTCGATACACATCCTGAATGTACCGTTTTTCTTCTTGACAAAGAGAACTGGAGCTCCCCAAGGTGAGAAACTGGTCGACAAAGGTGCACGTGGCAAACTTCACTTTCAATTCCTCGGGGCATTCACATATTTCGAACAATGATTCCACCTTCTCTATCCACCTTTTCAGGGATATGACACCACCTGTGCCATTAAAGGTTCGCGGCTTGGCATTGGTGAAATCCTTGTAGGAGCACGTTTTGGTCGGTCCTTGATTGATCCCGTTGTTTGAACTTCCTGCCCCTTGTCCATTGACTCCTCCATTGTTCCCTTGGTGAATCTGTGCCATAGCTGCGGTGACCGCAGCAGACACAGCTGCTTGGAATGCAGCTGAGTCAACCTCTGGAGGGGTTGGTCCAGGGTTACCGCAAGTTGGTTGTCGAGGCATCTTTTTGTCATGGAACGGAAAGATTTTGAGTGCCTATGGTTTTGTGATATGGTGATCCTATAGTCTAGGTGTGTGGCACTAACTTAAGCAATTTCACAGTTTAGCATATAATCATGGATACATATAACACATAGCAGATTACAACATCACAGTGGAACACATAAAACCTTTTACTAATATTATCCGCATTTTTCGATACATGAAAATTTTGCTCGAAAGAGCAATACATAAGTAGTGCAATTTCGGTAGCATAACGGCTCTATGAGTAGTGTAATCACTTAAACATAGATTCGAGGGTACATAGCATAGATCCTAGTGACATAGTACTAAAGAGGGGTATGACTAGTCCTAGTCGTGGTGGGATGTGCCAGGGGGTGGTGCTGAGGAAGTGGATGCTCCCTGAAGACGAGCCACCTGTCGTTCCGCATCTCGGAGTCGTGCCTCCCATCTCACCTGTCTCATGTGGAGCTCTCGGATAACCTCTCGCGTTTCCTATTCTGCGCGCTCGACCCTAGCCCGCGTCTGATGCATCTGATCGGTGGTGCTCTGAGCTAAGTCGCCAGTGTTCCGCAATCGTCTCACCATGAGTGGGAGAGCACGATCGGCCGATCCTCCATCCCATAGATCGAAGAATTCACGTGACCTGCCGAACGGGGGTCGCTACCCCTGCTACCTGCTCCACCTCCAAAGGTCGATACCCCAGGGGGTGTAGGACCAGTGGGGCCTACCCGATAAGCGGGCACCCTAATCAGATAAGGGGGGGTTGTTGACTTCGGACTCTGCGTCCGAATCACCATCTTCGTCTTCGTTGGGTTCTTCCTCGAGATCTCCTTCGGCTTCCGCCTTGGGGTCTTCCTCGATTTCCTCTTCCGACTCCTCCTCGGGGTCCTCTTCAGGTTCCTCCTCTAACTCTTCCAGCCATCCGTTATTCCCCTAACTAGGGAAATAAGGATCTCCAGGGTGATGGAAACCAGCCATGCTGTCTACGAGGGTGTATAAACATGTTAATATCGTTCCTAAGACGCTTCTATTACTGCATAGATTAAGTTGTTGTTCTCTTTTTTGTGCTAAAGGGGTATGCTTTTAGGTTCCCTAGTCATCACGATCTCCTCGGGACATGTGATAGTTGTACCTTGGAGGAATGTAGTTGATCAGGCTACATCCACTCCTTGATACGGCTATGAACAATCCTGGCTTAACTGAGATGATAGTATTATCTTGTATGGTTCGGTTTTATGTTCTGTTTCCTAATTCACACAAGCAAAGATGTTTTATAGTAGTGTTTTTATTTGTTTTGTTTTGTTCAGAGTTGTGTTAGTCCTTTTTTGGTTTAAAGTTGCATATCAATGTGTGGTTAGATATACAAGTTCACTATAAACAATGCTCTGATACCAACCTGTCACACCCCCGAACCAGACGGCGGAAACGTCTGAGGGTTCGTGTGACTTTAATTGAATACCATCACAATGAATATACATGAATCATAACATAAACATCACCATGCATCAATATATTACAACTGAAATTGTTCACATCAAGTACATTGTTTTAATATTACACATCCATAACCTAAATAGTTTGAGTGCATTTAACAACATGACATCTAACATTACTTCTTATAAATCTTCCGCTTACCTATTACCTGAGAATACAAGTTATTTTGGAAAAAAGTCAACATATGAAAAGTTGGTGAGTTCATAAGCAATGTTGTGATAAAAATGATTTGTATACTTTGTAAAACCCAGAAAATCCGATATTTTCTAAAAAGACTTTTGTTTATTAAAGCGTGAGATCCATAAGTTGATTCATGAATGATTTTAAAAACATATTTATATATATATATATATATATATATATATATATATATATATATATATATATATATATATATATATATATATATATATATAAAGGATATTTTGTATTATGGTTATAATATTTCGAACGAGTAGTATTGAATTCCCCGGAAAAACCCGATGTTTTCCCGATGCTGAAATGTATTCGTAATTACTGATTTTTGTATTGTCTTAAGGAATGTATATTGAATTAACCCATATTCAATATCGTCCTAAATATGTCTACTTTAATTTCGTGTAAGCCTTAACAAATGAAGAGAAGGGGGCATTATGTCCCACTACTATCGTAAGTCCCTTAGGCTGTCGTGGATGCGAAAGATACGATGGTCCAACTCGCACTTGATTACTGTGACCTTACTAACTTTTCTAACGGGACACTTTGGCCCACTAGCACATAAAACTATTGAAAGTCCTTTCATAAAATATTGGGTCATTGAAGGCCCAATAACATATAAGCGTTATCCCTTTGGGCCCAAAGATCATGTTGGTGGGCTTGCAAGGCCCACCAAGCATAATTTGAAACTCATAAGCCCAAAGCTTGTAGATTTACTCATTGTAGTCATCACGTATCTATTGAAGTGTTTTGATTTAACGTTTGTTGTTTTGTATTGATTCGAGACCAAATCAATTCGTTTATAACGATATTTGCTATTGAAGGTCTATTCGTTTTTCGTTTTGTTGCTAGTCGGATATCTTGTATTTTTTCTTAATGAATGAATTAATTTGTTTTAGAAGTATGACTTTGACCCTTTTCACTACCTTTCTTTTATAAAAATAACACTTTTAGTCCTTCATATAAAAGAATTTCATTTTTAGTCCTTAAAAACATTTTCTTGACACTTTTGTATCATAAACTTGTTGAAAAGACATTTTTAACCCAAATTATATTTAGTAAATAGTTTTAGCCCTTCTAGAATGGTATTTCTCGGTTAGAACCCCAATTTTCGCAATTTTTAGAAATAGTTTCATTACACTTCATGTCCCCTGTTTTACAGAATATTACCATTAAGCCCTTTAAAAACTTCAATTTTCGCAATTTATGGGCTTGTTGACCGAAAAGCCCATATTTAGCCCAATAACTCAAATTTTTGCATTTTAAGTCCTTTGAAAATTTTAATATTCAGAAAAGGGATTATAAAAACTGTTTTGACTCATTTGACCCTCAAGAAACCGTGACTAGGCAGTTTTTACCCCAAGTTTGGTATTTTTAACATTTTAAGCCCTAGAATGAGTTTTATGTTAAAGTTTGTTCCTTATAACCTTGTAAGCTATTTTTCTTGACTTGATTAGTGTAAAATAACTTAGATTATGTTTGTTTCCTTTCTCATGTCATAGATCTTGAATTATCACTCTTTTTGTTACATATTTATCTCAAAAACACATAATATCACACACATACATGCATAAAATCACACATAGCATACACATACACATAGATCTACACATTTTCTTGTATTCTCCCCCATAAAACATATGAAAACCGAAAATAGAGGGTTATGAAACTCACCTTGAGTTGTAGTTTTGGTTTTTGAAGAAGACTAGAAGAAGTTTGATGCTAATTTTCGATCCTCACATGTCTTCTTGGTAGATCTCAAGTTTAGTGGCTTAGATGATGTAAGATCACAAGTTTGAATAGATTTAGAAGAGATTTTTGATGAAATGAAGTAGCTAGATTATGGATCCAAACATAAACTTACCTTGGATGATGATTTTTGTGGAAGAATCTCTTTGAAAGTCTCTTAGATCTCGAAAGTATAGAGAGCAGTGGAGAGTGTTTTCTTGAGAGAAATTTGAGTGAAGTGTGTGTGTGTGTGTGTGTGTGTTTGGGTTCAGCCGAGAGCAAGAAAGAGAGGAGAGAAGAGAGAGTGAATGATGGGATTGTTGCATGGAGGCATGAGAAAAATGCATGGTTATCTCATGAACAATTGTGAGGTGGCATCAAAAGTCAACTCCTCTTCTTGGGTTGGGCTTTGGCCGAGAATGGATAAAGAAGAAAAGAAAATTTGGGCCTTGAATGCTTAAGTCCATTTTATGGTTAAGTTAAGTGATTTTTGGCCCAATAAAAATCAAAAAATGATTTATATGACCTATTATGGCTAATATAAATTTGTTTTGGTCCAATAAGACCCATTAAAGTTAATCTAGTTTATTTTGGGTTCATAAGGCCCAAAAATGTTAAGTTTCATGTATATGGGTCCAATTAGGGCCCATTAAAGAATCCTAGTCCACAATGAACTCAAATTGGAATTTCAAGGGTTTCCAATTCTTTGTTGACCATTTGTAGGGCTAGAATGAAGTATTTTATGGAGTTTTATTGTTATAGAATAAGCATCATGCATGCTTTCATGTTATTGATTCCTAGTTGTTATAAGTATTGTAGTTACAAGGCACCAAAATTTCTAGTTGTGACACGGGCGCTACTCGATTGATTTTATCTCTTCCATTTAGTAAGAGGTTTGTTGATGCTTTTGGGGAGCAGGATTACCTGTTGGAGGTGGAGATAGCCGATGATCGTTCAGTGAGTGTACCAGGAATTCATCAGGTTGTACTCTTGAGCTTTTTCGAGAGAGGTATCTGGTCGACTTGGTTCCTATTCCTTTACGCGAGAGCAAAGTCATTATAGGGATGGATTGGTTAAGCCCTAATGGGGAGATTATCAATTGTGTGCACCAGTTAGTTCAGGTTTGAACCCCAAGTGGGGGAGAACATGTTATTCAGGGTGAGGGTGCTCTACATAGACAAGATATTTGCTTAGCTACGAGAGCTAGCATATATCTTCATCAGGGGTGTTTGAGTTTTGTAGCTTATATATCAGACACTAGGATGGAGAGGTAGAGGATGATCGAGGATGTACCGATAGTTCGAGAGTATTCAGATGTGTTCCTGGAGGACTTGCCTGGATTTCCTCCGAAGAGACATGTGGAGTTTCGTATAGATCTGGTCCCAAGTGTGGCATCGATAGCCAATGCATCGTATAAGTTAGTACCGTCAGAGATGCAAGAGTTATCTACACAGATGTTGGATTTGTTAGACAAGGGGTTTATCGGACTGAGTAGTTTACCCCAAGGAGCACCAATTTTGTTTGTGAAGAAGAAGGACGGCTCATGCTACCACCAGATGATAGTCAAAGATGAGGATGTTCAGAAGACTGCCTTAAGAAATCGTTATGGACATTATGAGTTCGTGGTGATGCCTTTCGGGCATACCAATGCCCCAGCCGCATTCATGGATCTTATTAATCACGTGTATAGACCGATGCTGAATCATTCATTCAATGTATTTATTGAAAAAATCTTGATCTATTCCAAGACTATGGAGTAGCATGAGGGGCACTTGAGAGAGGTGTTGGAGACTTTGAGGAGGGAGAAGTTGTATGAAAAGTTCTCCAAGTGTGAGTTTTGGTTGTGCGAGGTGCAGTTTTTGGGGCACCTTGTCAACCAAAACGGTATCATGGTCTATCCAGGCAAGGTTGAAGCAGTGATGGGGTGGGAGGTTATGAGGTCTCCATCCAAGATTCAGAGTTCCCTTGGGTTGGCAGGTTACTATCAGAGATTCATTCAGGATTTCTCCAAGATAGCGGTTCCTTTGACCCGATTGACAAAGAAGACCGTCACCTTTCGTTGGGGGTCTGAGTAGCAGGAAATTTTGAGACTCTAAGACAAAGGTTGTGTGAGGCACCGATTCTAACCCTGCCAGAGGGTGTTGAGGATTTTATGGTGTATTGTGACTCATCGATCATGGGTTTGGGGACAGTGTTGATGCAGTGGGGTCATGTGATTGTCTACGCCTTGAGGAAGTTGAAGCCTCATGAGGTGAACTACCCTAAGTATGATTTAATGTTGGGAGCAGTGTTTGTCACCATCAATATTTGGCGACCTTACCTCTATGGGGCCCGTTGTACCATTTACACGGATAAAAAGAGTTTGAGGTGCCCGATGGATCATCCGAATCTAAGCATTATGCAGTGTAGGTGGTTGGATATGGTGAAGGATTATGATTGTGAGATACTTTATCACCAGGGGAAATCCTATGTGGTGGCCAATGCTCTCAGCCGCAAGACAGTTGTCTTCCCGATCAGGGATGTGTGTTTGAGGATGACTGTGATTACCCCACGCTTTCAACAGATTTTAGAGGCTCGGATTGAGGCTATGAAGGAGGAGCACCGAAAGAGTGAGTGCATAGTGGGCCAGGTGTCTTCTTTTGATTATGATAGCTAGGGATTGTTGAACTTTCATCAGAGAGTCTGGGTTCCTTACTGTGGGGTGTATGAAAGATCTTGATGGAAGAGGCACACGGGTCAAGATTTTCTAGTCATCCAGGTGCAATGAAAATGTATAGAGATCACCGACCTGATTATTGGTGGCCCTGCATGAAGTGGGTTGTAACTTGGTACGTGGAGAGGTGCTTGACTTGCAGGAAAGTCAAGGCCGAGCATTAGCGACCTAACGGAAAAATGGAGCCATTGGGTATCCCTGTTTAGAAATGGGAAGAGATCACGATGGACTTCATTACAAAGTTGCCACAAACATCATGGGGAGGGGGTGGACTCGATTTAGGTCAACATGGAACGACTAACCTAGAGTGTTCATTTTATTTTGATTCAGGAGATCATCTTTACGGAGAGAGGTTGGAATACATCTATATCCGATAGGTGGTAGCACGACATGGGGTTCCAGTATCAATAGTTCCAGATCAGGATGTTTGGTTCACTTCCAGGTTTTGGAAGAGATTCCATGAGGAGTTTCTACTCGGTTACATTTCAGCATGGCTTTTCAACCCACAGACCGACAGCCAAAGTGAGCAGACCATTCACACTTTGGAGGATATGCTTCGGGCATGGTACTGGATTTTGGCGGAAGTTGGGATACATACATTCCTATGGCGGAGTTTTCGTATAACAATAGTTACCATGCCGGTATTGATCGACCTCCTTTTGAGATGATCTATGGGAGGAAGTGTCGGACCCCGATTTCTTGGGGGAGGTTAGTCAGCGACTTATAGGTAGCACGAAGGTGGTACTTGAGACCACTGAGTTGATCCAGTAGGTGTGCGGGAGGTTGCAAACCCCAGAGAGCCGCTAGAAAAGTTATGCTGATAGGCAGCCGTCAGATTTAGAGTTTCAGAGCGAGGACATGGTACTCCTGAAGGTGTCACCTTGGAAAGTTGTCATCCAGTTTAGGAAACGGGGCAAGTTGGGCCCCAGATACATCAGTCCCTTCAGGGTTACTGCCCAGGTGGGAAGGGTTGCGTATCACTTGGAGCTACCCAAGAAGCTAAGTCAGATTCACAACACTTTTCACGTGTCTCAACTGTGGAAATATTTGGTTGATGATTCCGCATTGGTTCTTTTGGAGGACATTCAGGTGGATGAACTCCTGAATTACATAGAGAGACCGGTTGCGAATCTTGCGATCCTAGACAAGAAGATGAAGACTCGACGAAACAAGGTTGTGGGTCTAGTGAAGGTGCAATGGCAACATCAGAAGGGTTCATAATGGACATGGGAGCCTAAGGATGAGATGAGGGAGCGCTACCTAAAACTTTTTACGAAGGCAGGCTTCGAGGACGAAGTCTGATTGAAATAGGGGAGAGTTGTAATGCACGGTATTTCAGGTAAATTCAATAATTATTAGATGTTTATTTATTTTGCTTAAAGAACCCATACGTTGTGTGTGTATGAGTTATGATAGGCGTGCATCAAAGGTTTTGCACCCTATTTAAACACGTTATCTCCTAAGGCTCTCTCGTTATCAACCTCCATTGCCCTTTTAAGCACTATCTCGAAACCCTAACCCATTTTTAGAGAGAGTTGATCCTTGTGTGTGTTTTGGTGTGTGTTTGATGTATCTTGAAGAAGAAGCTTGGTGAAGGAGCATTGATCAAGTATGAGCTTGAAGATCCATGGTCTGTAACACCTTATTCTGAATTGTTTCCTAGTACGGGTTGGTGTCCCGGAGACCGAGTATCAATAGGCTTAGGGCATTTGAGGAAAAGATATTTAGACCCATTTGGTTGTAGGTAAGGTAATTTGGATGATCCAAGAGTTCGGTTTGTGTTTTGGAGATAAGGGGTATTTCGGTAAAGTGTCAGTTCAGGATTTTATGGAAATTGGATTTTTTTGGGAAATTTTAAGGAAAGTATGAGTTGATAGAAGTGTAGAGCTTCTCGTTACCTCTTTGTGGATATAAGGATCATCGGAAACGGACTTATAACAAAGAAGTTATGGCCTGCGGAAGATTCATGGTTTTAGGGTTAAGGCCAGTACGTGGGGCGTACAATGGTGTATGTTGGGCCTACTAAGCAATTTTATCACAGGTGCTCTAGGGAGTACGTTAGCATACCAGAAGTACCTTGGGCATACTCCAGTCACATCTAAACCCTAATTTAGGGTCTTTGACCCTATTTAAGCTCCTTAACTCACCACCAAACCCTATTATCTTCAGCCTTCATCCCTCCAAACCCTATAAACGAGACCATAGCCCCCATTTGAGTCGTTTTTGAGCTTTTGGTGGTATTTCGTGCTTTTTGGTGTTCATAGAGGAAGAATGAACTTCTTGGAGAAGTGTGGGATTGTTGGAAGCTTTTGGATCTAGGCTTGTTGCATCTTGATCTACATTTTCGAGGTATAATGTTTCTATCTTGGTGACTCTAGGTGTTAGATCAAGTTTAAGGAGTAATTTGGGTTCTTTTGGTCCTTAGAGTCATCCTTGTATGTATGAGTTACTCCAAGAGCTTAGAATGATGGATCATGGACTTTGGGAAGTCCCTTGTTCATAAAAATGTCATCTTGATGAGTTATTTTGGACCATCCATGAGTTTGGATGTTTATTATGGATGTTGTTAAGGATTTGGTCCCATTAAGCCATGGAAAGGAGTAAAGCTTCCAGCTTTACGTGTTAATACATCTCATTAGGGTCATATCTAAATTTGGAAGTCATTGGCTTAACCATCAAGAGCTTAATATGGATTTTCGGTCCCCTGATGAGTATGTTAGGCGTACGCAGGAAGTACGCTCAATGTAATGAAGGTTTTTTTTCTTCCGCCATTTGTACTTGGTGCATCGAGGGTGAGTACGTTGGGCGTACCATTCTTGTACGTGTGGCGTACTCCCCAGTTTTCCATTTTGGGCTTTTTGAGATTTGAGCCTTGTTGGGCCATTGGACTTCTGACTTTGGGCCATGGATGGACTTGGGGGTTTCTTGGAAGTAGGCCCATGATGGTTTTGGGGCCCAATTAGGTTATTAGGCCATAATGGGCTTTTGTTGCTTTTGATGTAGGCTTTGGGTTTCCATTTTGGGATTTTGGGCTAGACTTTGGTTATGGAACAAGTGAGAAAAGGGTAAAATTGTCTTTTACCTTTTAGGAGGTTGGGTTATGGAGCGGGCCTTAGATTTTCGATTATTGGGTTAATTATTGATTAAGATTGTATTTATTATTAGTTAACGCAAGGTTATCCGGTTCAGTAGTCCGAGCAGTTATTTAATTATCAGCGGATTGGGGTGAGTCTCCTCACTAAGTTTAGCAGGTCAAAGGCACCAATGTCGGCCCATGGTTTATATGTTAGGATGTTGGATGTATGCATGACTCTTACATGTGCTATGTGATAATATGCTTACTGGGCAAGGCCCAGTGCTAGGCAGGGCCTGATGAGTATATTGTATGCTAGTTATCAGTATGTGTTTTTATGCTTACAGGGCAAGGCCCGATGCCAAGCGGGGTTCGATGACTGTATGGTATGCTAATGTCTTTGTGATTATCGCATGTACTAGTATCATTATATGTTTATAGGATTATATGTATTAGGTGGGGCCAGATGTCAAGTGGGGCCTGGTGATTGACAGATCTATACACCGAGCGGGGCTCGATGTCGGGCGGTGCCTAAGGTCGGGTTAGACTCAATGCGAGGCGGGGCCCGATGAAGGGAGGGGGACGAATATGCGTTTATTATGTATGGTATGTCATATTTTGGGGAAGTCACTAAGCTTTGTGCTTACGGTTTTATGGTTGTGGTTTCAGGAATTTCTGGTTCGAAAGGGAAGGGCCCAAATTGATCGCAATGCATCCACCCATGTTTCCGCATTATGTTGATTTTAGGATTGTACTCTGATAATTGGTTCACTATAAAAGTACTTTTGAATATTTGGTTAAGCATATATTGAATGTTGACTTAAAGATAATTAATGTTTTGGTTGAATTAAAAATGAAACTTTTACCTCATAATCTTGGGATGTTATGGGGTCCATCCTTCCTTTTCAGCTTCACAGAGGTATAAAGTCTTGGCCTTGGCTATTGTATGCTTAGATCTAATACTAGTTGAGTTTTGAGCATATTTTGGTCCCATGAGTGAGTTCTTGTGATCGGTCCCAAAAAATATCGAACTGCTCTCGATGCAAGACCAATCTAAAAAAAGACTAGAAGTGAAAGCTTATGTACGACTAATTTTGGGAAATTGAGTAAACTAACAATTATAATGAGTTTTTTTAAAAAAGACCATTTTTTCAGTTTTTGAAAAATGACTACTTTCTCTAGAATGACCTCATTCTAGACTGTTCTTAAAAAAAGACCAATTGCAATCTCTTTCAAAGAAATCTCTCCACTTATATCTAAAATGTCTATTTCGAAGTCTCTAATATCATCGTTTTTCAATCAAATGTTTGATTTTAAGCCATAGTATCATATATATTTCAAAGTGTTTAGTATCTCATGGTGGTCTACTATTAAAAAAATAAATTAATGGTCTCACCAAACATTCACTGTGTTTTTTGTGTATAAGTCATCTAGACCATTCTTATTAATACAATAGTTAAAGAAACACATAACATACTTTCTTAATCAAATTCATAAATTACTGAAGCATACAATTTCTGAAATTAATTAGCATTAAAGTTTAAGAGTCGCAAAGTCCAAAAGACAATCAAAATGTTTTCATTTCCATTTTGGAGAAAATACTTTCATGACTTGAGTGAAATAAACAAAAACACATAAACCAGTTGTTGCTTGTTAATTTGAAGATTTATTATTTAACCATTAAATTAACCAACTAATAAAATATTTAGATATCTAAACTCACAATTAAAGACATGAACATAAATAGATGTTTTATTAGAAAATACTTCCATAAAGTGTCATCATAAATTCAAGAAGCTCATCAAAACCAACTAAACTTTCAAAGATTATTTATAATATTAACCAAGATTAACTTAGCCAAACATAGCTAAGTTTAAGCAAAAAAAATATTTTTTAGAAATTCCAAACATAATCCAAGATGAAATGAGGTGCAAAATAATATTTTTCTGTTGTTCTTTAAGCTCTCCAAGCGCACTCAACTCTAAGGAAAATGATGCTCCCGAATAGATCCAAAAGATGCCTAAAAAACCCACCAACCATCCTCAAATAGTCATTGAATCTGTAATGAAGAAATCACCCATGTTGGGTTAACGCATCTAGCAGACCAGACGTGACCACGGTTTACATGAGGTAGTCAAACATACTGTTGAATTTTTGCAACTTTGTTTTTTGCCGCCAAAATACTCCTTATTCTTCAATCGGTTACGTCCATGTAACATCCTGATTTCCAGGTATGAGATTTATTCTTTAAAATGAGGGTTTCCCATGAAACTTGGTCAGTTGATGGCCTTAACTCGACGTGTTGGAAAGTTTTGGGCCACACATCTTTTTGGACCAACTCGACGAGTTTGTGAGGAAAATTCGACGGGTTGGCGGCTGGATGAGAAACCCTAAATTTTAGGATATGCACCCTATATAACCTCCTTAAGTCTTTGAGGTTGATCTTTTATCAGCCTCCAAACACTATTATCGGCTTTGTGAACCCTAATCTTCATTCCATCTCATATTATGAGTTAGTGTGGCATTTCGGAGATAAAGAGGGAGAAGATTGAGAGAATGAGGCAAGGATCTAGCAAGCTAAGCTCACATCTTTAGTTTGGCACTCTTTTGGAACATTGTAAGTATTCAAGATCCGATTTTTATCTATCTACGTAGCTAGATCTTGAGTTTGGTCCCTTTTCCTCCTTATTCTTGAATGTTGCAATGTATAGATGTCATAAAGTTTGCAACTATGTGAATCTCTAGGCTAGGATAGTCTTTTAGTGGGTTAGATCTGGTCTTTTGACAAGCCTTGATGCCATGTATGGAGTTTAGGTCATATTTTCCCTTTTTGATCCATTTTGGGTTCAAGAAATGCATTGGACATGCATGTCTATAAAGCACCAACCTTGGGGACGTTTTTAAGACTAGAATATCTTCTGGAAAGGTTGGGTTCGATATCTCAAGGATTTTGTGCTTAATGGTTAAGCCTTGAGTTTTCAAGGCTTGTGGAAGGGTTTTTGAGCTTTTGGAGTAGCCCAGAGGATAAAGTTGGAAACTTTATCCTTTTAGACACATTTAGATTTCAGATCTGAGCCTAAGAGTCCCTGGAATCGAAGAATCATTCGAATGTGTTAAGATCGGGAAAACTTGGCAAGTTATCCAACCAACTCGGTGAGTTGGCTAGGGTTTTCCCCGACTTTCTGAGTAATGTAGAACTCGATGAGTTCATAAGTACACTTGATGCGTTAGGCCAACATGTACTGTTGACCTTGACCGTTGACTTTTACTTTGACTATGGTTGACCAAGCCGACCTTTGAGGGCATTTTGGGTATTTCGGGGTTTAATGGAATTGGTAGCATGGTGGTTGTAGGCATTTGAGTCAAGAGCTGAGGTTAGGAGTTAGATTGTATCAGTTCAGCTACTTGTGAGGTGAGTCTTCTTTACTATGCTTTTGGGTCGAAGGCACCAAGGTCGGCCCATTGGTTGAATACCATATATTTGTTGATATGCTTAGTATGGAATAGATATGCATTCTAGAATTGATATGCTAGTCTGGTAGATCTATAGGACTACTTGTGATACTATCTGTTTATCTGTATATGATATTATCTGTTATATGTCGACAAACTGTGTGGGTTATGTTGAGGTTGTACTACTTCGTACTGTACCCAACAAACTGTGGAGTATGCCAGATATGAGTTGAGGGCCATGGAGGGCATGCCAGACTCATATTAAGGACTCATGAGCATTCCGGATACGAGCTGAGGGCCGGGAAGGGCATGCCAGACTCGTACCGAGGGATTAGTGGTATTTAATCCAAGGACTGATCAGGCCGGGGAGCAAGCTAGACATAAGATGTGGGCCGAGGGCAAGCCAAACTTATGATGTGGGCTTAGGGGTAATCCAGTATGTTAATCCGTGGACCCATTGCATGCTGTTATTATAATTGTGATATTTGTTATATATAGGTATTTTGGGGGAATTCACTAAGCTTCAGTCTTACAGTGTTGGATTATGTTTCAGGTACTTCATAGGATCGTGGGAAGGCGAAGGCGTGATCGTGCACCTCCTCATATTTTCTTTTACGATTTTGGGATTTATCTGATGTGAAACTTATTTTGAAAATAATTTGTAAACAATGATGGTTTGGGGTTTATTTTAAAATTTTAAAATTTTCAATAATTTTTCGAATGTTACAAGTTGGTATCAGAGCCCTGGTTTGAGTGAATTGAAGGAACACTCGTGTGAATCCAGTCTCAAACTAAGGAAAATATTTTCAAAAATGATTTTCAAATGGTTTTCAAAATACTAAAGGAGGATGTTATGTGTACGATCAGTCGGAGCCAGTAAGTAGACCCCAAAATACCATATTGTTATTTGATATTGTGTTATGTTAGAACAGCATGCTAGTGATTGGCTATGGATATTCAGAAATTGCATGATAGACTTGCCTGATTATGTGATGCCTGATAGCCTAGGACCTTCCTTTTATGGAATTGACATCATTACTATAGTTTCTTAGTGTATGCATCATGATTATATATAACTAAGATCATATAGCCTGAGAATGTTTGGTTTGACCTTATTCCCTATTCTTTTTTGATGAAGGACTTAGGGTAGGATCATATATTCGAATGTCTATAGGGTCCAGTGTTGTGTATGGCTAGCATACACAAGTGTTGCAGGGTTGGTGGAAGTTTCATGGGCGAGTCGTGTGGGGTTATCCGACCAGTTCTGAGATGTTTAGCCTTTCCTCTAGGGAGTGAGGATTGATTGTTCGTCTATGCTTATGAGTATTGTAAATAGGGCGTTGTGATGATCCTTGACACAATATGAGTCGGTGTGGAAGGTAGTATGGGCCCGTACTAGTAAAAGCGCAAGACCCATACGTGTAACAAGGAAGTCACAACCCTAGGGATTCGTTGGGAGTTGGTTCCCCATTATGATATGTGGATTCTCTGATATCTTCCTAGTGTATTTTCAGTATGGTGGCTACGTGAAGAGTTGAGATCGGATCCGGGTCAGGATCAGGAGCTGGTAGACGGGGTGAGCTAGTATTGTCAGAGGACCGTGTCAGGGAGATCATTTGTGAGGAGGTAGTTTCTATTTTCCGGGGTCGGATTCTGGAGATGTCCAAGTCTATTAAGACCTCAATGATGGATTTCTTTGATGATCACTGTGCAGTCATTGCTAAGACAACTATTGTTGCTACCTCCGCGGCCGTGGCGACTGCAGGTGTTGGAATAGGGCGAGTCTTTCAGTATCAGGACTTCGATAATACGAAGCCCCCAACTTACGACGGAGTTCAGGACCCGATCATAGCCGTGAGGTGACTTTCTGATGTGGAGGGATGTTTCTTCACTTGTTCATGTCCTGCTAACCAGAAGGTCAGGTGCGCTCTGAACCTTCTAAGGTCCGGAGAGAATGATTGGTGGAGGCTCGCTACTAGCTCTTATTATGTTGAGCATAGGGATGTTGTCACTTGGCAGTAGTTTTCTAAGATGTTCCACTCCTGATATGTTCCGATGGTGGAGCGGGAGAGGTTAGTGCATGAGTATCTGGATTTGAGATAGGGTTCTGAGACAGTGACAAAGATCACTAAGATGTTCACCGAGAGGGCTATGTTCTTCCCTAAGTTTGGTTCATCTTATCAGGCTCAAATAACCCGTTACTTGAGCATGCTCAAGACAGAGATCAGGCAGCTTGTTTCTACTCAGCGCTATAGTTCATAGTTAGGGATGCAGAAGGTCGTGAGGCTGCGTGAGATTGAGATCGATCTGCAGACAAGGGAGAAGAGTGAAAGGCCTAGTATACTCAAGAATCATATTAAAGTGATATTGCTAAATAACATATGATACTAATGTTGGATTCGGTGTCTGAGCCCATAACTATAATTGGTATGTACTTGACCCGAGAGTAGCATGGTCCATTTGGGTTTCATATCACCAGGACAATTTGACACGGTGGACTTTTGAGAAGAGGTTATTTATGATTTGTTAATATATTATAAGTTCTAATATATTAATATGAAATCATATGATTTAATTAGTATTGATCAAGAATTAATTTGGAATTAATTTTGTGATCAAAAGAGACTAATTAAATATATGGGTATTGATTTGGTAAATCATTCATTCTTATGGTGTGGGCCAATGATCAATGATTCTTTAGGTTGGGCTAAAACCATATGAAAACCCATGGATGATCCATGGAGGTTCAAACCCATTGAGCCTAAGAAATATGGAAGGTCATGCACATTAGGGTTTACATGGTTTAACCCTAATCTTGCCACACTATATAACAAGCCCCTTAGCATCCAAAATGAAACACTAGTGTTCTTGGAGATCATTTAGTCGGTTTTGGTGTTAGGATATTCTCTCAAAAGTCATCATTTGTCCTAGGTGTGTTGTGAACCATTTAAGGTGCAACACTTGGGGCACTAAGTTCTTAAAGGCCAAACTCAAAAAGTTCTACAAGCTACAACAAAGAGGTAACTCCATAACTCAATCTTATGTTGATTATGTCATTTCCATGCTAGTTTTAGGCTTAATGCTTTGGAAACAATATTGCATGTATAATTAGAGAAAACATAGATCCAATGCATTTAGGGTTGTATGTGCACCATACGATGTTGTGGTATACTAAAACCCTTAAGTGGTATCAGAGCAGGTTTGTTTTCCACTATACTTGACGTTTTATTGGTTTTCAAAGCAAAAAAATCAAATTTTCTGCATTCTGGACAGTGAAGTCGCCGAGTCCACTAGGGGACTCGCTGAGTCCACTCAGAAAAAGTCTAACTCGATGAGTCCAGTTCATGTACTCACCGAGTTGGTGCTCCAGTGGGCAGTTTTTCGAGTTTTTTGGCCTGTTTTGGATTAGAATCATTGCCACAAAATGTTTTAGTTCCTAAAATCTGATTTTGTTGATATGTTAATGATTATTCTCTTCCAAATAAAATATAATTGTCAAACTTTCATAATTTGTATTAGTTTATGTGTTTACGCTAATTTCTTGAAACTTTTTTGATATGAATTATCTTAACTTATGAGTTTAATTAGATCATAGGCAAATTGTTTGTTTTTGTTAGTTGCAATTTTTTATCTAATTGTTTTTTATGAAATCCATAACTTGTCCTCAAGTTATGGAAAGTGAAAAGTCTCATTTTTAAATGTCATCATAAATGGTTTTAAGTCTTCCATAACTTGTCCTCAAGTTATGGAGACTCTTTTACATAAATGTTTTTATGAACTCCATAACTTGTCCTCAAGTTATGGAATGTCAAGAGTCTTTTCAAAAAACTTATATTAAACTCATAAGTTCTGGATACCAAAAGTTTTTGAATAGTTCAAAACTTGCCCTCAAGTTTTGGAATTTGTAAATGCAAAGTCTCACTTTGAAACATTTAGTTCCAAACCCTAGAATTTTAAAAGGTTAAAATTCAACCCTTATACTATTATACTATTATAGGTTTATTATATATATATATATATATATATATATATATATATATATATATATATATATATATAAAAGAGTAAAGTCAGTCTTACCATTACTAGACTCATTCACAAAGCCGATCTATAAGGTGGGTATAAGGTTACTGCCTATAAAATGGCAGTTTAATGGGTGTCTACTCTCACCCACCGCTTCCTTGACGGGTGGAGTGTCGTTAGCCGAACAAGTTTGATAGGACATTTAAATTCTCATTAAAAGTATAATGAAATACTAACTAACTAAACACTTATAAATTCCCATTCTTAGTTACTTAGGAAAATGTAAATTTGGTGCTAACCCATGAAATTGAACTTTGCACCTTATTAAGTCGTTAGTGGAGCGTGTGTGGTTAACCGGCACACTAATCCGGGACTGACAGTGCGTGGCAAAGGGTAGCTTGATGTTAATCAAAGATCAATGGAGCGTGTGTGGTTAACCGACACATTGATTAGGTGGTTGTAACATTGGGTGTACCAAGCTAATTTGCATGGTTATTCACACCTTGTTTGTGATCTTCGACATCCCAGACACAAACTTGAAGGGCACAATCAAGATTTAAACATGACATTGAAAAGTTCAATGAATCTCAAAGGATTTAGGAATTTCAATCTATTGAAAACTTAATTATCAATTCCGTTTTTCATGGTGGAAATTGGTGAATCGTCATTTACCTATCTTCAAATATTTTGCAATTGGATTACGACATCCCTCTTCCGAATTGTAAAATATTGTGCTGGGTCCTAGCCTTAATATTTCATTTGGGTGTTATATTAAGGACTTAAATCAACTAACTTGAATTTCTCCCATTGTAGATTTCTAGTTCAGACAACTATGGTCTTTCCAAATCTTTTGGAACAAGCTTTCTACATGAAGATGATTTTCCACAATATCTTGCTTCACTTCCTCCACCTCCTCCAATTATTCTCCCTAACCCACAAGTTCAAAGACTTGAAAAAATCAAGATCACTCAAGCCCTATTGGATAGCAAACACAAGGATGGAAAGTCTGTGTGTGCACATGTCTTGGATATGAAGTCACACATTCATAGGCTGAGAATGTTGGGTGTCGTGTTCCCAAGGAAGTTGGCTGTTGACTGGGTTCTTCAGTCACTTCTCGAGTCATATAGTGAGTTCATTAAGGACTAAAATGTGACAAATCATGACATGACCCTTATTGATCTTACTTATTTGTTGATTGCTGCTGAATCAACAATGATTTGGTGCAATGGTCAAGCAAATTTGACTGTAAGATCCACCTCTCAAGCTGGCATGGGCAATGACATGGATATCCCAAAAATGATTCCTTCTCCTAAAGGAAAGAAATTGGCCATGATCAAAAGTCTTTATCATAAGGGAAATGCCAAATTTGAGATTGTTCCATACGCCATTCCCAATGAGCCTGTTTGTTTCTATTGTCAAGGAAAGGGACATTGGAATCGAAGCTGCCCTGACTACCTGAGAACTTTAGTCAGATTGTATAGTTCTGCTTCAGGTAAGTCCACTATCTAACTCTATTAAGTTCCTAATTGTTGATTCTTAATACATGATGTGAAAACGTTGCATTTTGATGTTTTGTAGGATCATGCAAAAGGAAGGAAGCTTAAAGGAAGAGTATGATGAATCTGGTCGCGAAGATGGATTTCAATCGCATGGTTCGCTGATCATATTTTTCGCTGCTGCTTAAAGAGTTATGATAAATTTCTTAGAAATATGTAGTAACATAGTTTTCATTTGTAATTACATTGTAAGGAAGAGTTTTTCCGCATTTTATAAATAAATAAAATTTTGTTTATTTTTATATTATAGCTCCTTACAATGACATTTGTGAAAATTGATGTTTGTATTTTTCTATGTTAGCAATATGAATTTGATTCTTTTGTTTGTGGTAGTGTCAAACTTTACCAAATAAGGAAATATTCTCATCACCCAAGTTTCAATTTAATAGAAACTTGGAATCATGCAACTTGTATTGTGTGATGAATGAGAATTTTCATTTTTGGGAAATTAAGACTAATTCCTTATTCACATGTATATATGAGTCAAGTGAAGGACTAAGGGATCAGGTACACTGGGTGTACGTTGGTCAGGTCCACCTCAAAGAACGATAAGACTATTCGTCATGATTTACTAAAGTTTGGTAAATATGGCTATGATTACAAGTTTAAGTATTATTTTGAACATTGTAAAAGTTTCAATGTATGGTAGAACGAATAAGAAGAATCAAATTAGGCAGAAAGAAAAAAGTTTCTCCAATCTGAAAAGATGGGAGAGTACTTTAGTATCATGTGATCATCTTAATGATTATGAAAACCATATCACAATTGATTCTATAAGTATATCTTAGTGCATTTGTATGGCTAAGAAGAGGAATCGTGAATTGTTGAAATGGTTAAATCAAGAAGATGAGTCATACTTCGTTCCAAGAACAAGTCTAAGAGTCATACTCCAAGATTGTAACTTGAGTGACATAATCTTAAGAAAGGTTTATAACACTCATCAAATGTAGAGTAAAATGTTTCTTACTCTCTTACATTTGAAATTGCTAAGTTGTGATGTCTTGGTAAGGACAAAGACCAACTAAGGCCAATTGTGTGAAGCGTTAGTCTTGATTAGAATCCACACTGACTCTTGAATATTTGTTTGTCAATGAATGGTTCTTGACAAGAGAGTCTTAGATGTCAAGAGGTCAGTGGTAGTCTTAAAGATCTTGAAAGTTTCAAGAACTAATCAAGAGTAAACCTATCACTAGTACACGACTTGAGGTTTGTAACCTATCGTGTTGACATATTCTTGTTTCGGTGCCCATTCCAGTTAAAGTTGACTATGTATGTGAGTTCTATGAGTTCTCAATTGTTTTTATAACAACTTGGAAGCAATAGTAGGCCCTTGTGCTGCCAAGTGGCAAAAAAATTAAGATTGAACAAGTTCAGTCCATATGGGTTTGGATTTTTCACTAACCTTGTCTTGTGATTATGGTTATGACAAATTCACATGGATAGGAACACATAAACCATAAAATCTAAATGTCACGAGGTTTCTCTCCATTTCATGAAAATGATTGTGAGGAAATGCTTTCACTAAGTAGATTTTAAGGAGATATCAATTGTGACATTTGCATTCTCAAATTTGATTATGATTGCGGCATCCCTCTTCATAGTTCGAATTGTGAGAAATGGCAAAGGTCTAAACATTTCAAACTTATGGTTGTAAGTTCTAAAATTGTTTAGACACGCATGTGAGCTGTCTAAGGAAAGGTGTATGATTTTGAGAAGCCTAGATAAAGTCTTATCGAAGCATCTCGTATCAGAAATCCGAACTTTCGTAATGAAAGTCAATAAGTATTGATTTCTAGAAGTCTAGCTGATTTCTGAATACATGTCAAAGCTAGTGAGAGCATAAGTGTTATGCAAGTAAGATAATATTTATGATGCTAGTGGGAGCATAATTATTATGTTAAGTGTTGCAAGTTAGCAATGTTAATTATAGAAAACAAAAGTTTCCATTTACAAAGATGCAGGGTTTGAAAAGTTGTTTTGCTATAATTAAAGGAGAGGAATTCATACTTCATTTCAAATCTAAAAGCTTATATTGAGATTTTAATCAAATTTAGTCAAAAATATATATGAATGTTATGATGGAAATGGTTCAACATAAGGAAATTCGATATATGGAAATGTTAATTGCGTTCTCAAATTCGATTATGATTACGGCATCCCTCTTCATAATTTGAATTGCGAGAACATGGCATATAGACATATTATAGCAAAAGACTGATCCAGTATCGTGTCTTTATGTTAGACATTATGAATCACATCCCATATGCTTCGGGTATAGGATCGATTGCATATGTTATAATATTCTCGTGTTCTAATTTTCCAAATTTCTAGGGCATTAGAGGGAAAAAGGAATAGAATCGGATATCACTAAAGTGGTTAAACAACTGTTAAGGACAATCTAAGGTTCGCCAAGGATTGGTCGCTTAAGTACAGTTGGAAATATAGTAATGGATGGACCATATTGACATTATTATCAATAGACAGGAGTCTATTAATAATGAGTTGTCGTATGGAAAGATATGGAATGTTTCTATATTGGGAGTTGGAGATTAAGAATATATGAAAAAGTTAGAAACTTTTATGCAAGAAGGATGTTCAAAGGAATGTACTTTGAATTTGAGACTTCGCTTCCTTGGAATTGTTTTGTTACAAATCTCTAGTGGAAAGTTTTGTAATATCATTGGTCAAGTCTCTATGACTTTTGGTACCATGACATTACAAAAGATGCATTGCATGATAGTTTAGCAATGAAAAGAATTTGGAATTCTTACACTTGCAATAAAGATTTGGAATTGTGAAATGAGCATCATTGAAATGTTTTTCAATTGATCTATTTCACAAAGTCAAGACCATAGAAAAACATGTGTGCATGCTTGGAGCATGGCATAGCTATTGTTTTAATTCAAGTATTAAGTTGATAAAACGGAACATTATCAATTAATAATGAGTAATCAGTATTACACTCAAAAGTTTTAGGGCCATATAGGATCAACATGTTTTAACTTCCCGAATAACTGGGTTATTCAAACCATCCACAGTCAATCATACTTTGGAAGTAGGTATTGAGGCAAGACTGTCATGAATGGGTCTGTAGAGGTGTTTTAGTCATAGCAAAAGTTTGCTACAGTGTTCATGAGTACTCCTGGAATAAGATTTGAGTATTGGATTCAACCCACACTCATTTGAATCACTTCATGGATTTTATTACGAGTGATTGTGAGAGGATAATATCTTATATTCTTGTAACAGAGACATGTGAGTTGTAGTTGCGAGTCGGTTGCACATTGACATATGTAAATGCACCAGTAACTTGGATGTTATGAAACATATTGTTGTGTGCAGTTGTAACACATATTCTTGAAACAGAGACATGTCAGTTGTAGTTGCGAGTCGGTTACACATTGACATATGTAAATGCACCAGTAACTTGGATGTTATAAAACATATTGTTGTGTGTAATTTGATGAGTAAGTACAAGCAAGTATTTGGGTCGAAGTTTATCCAATCCTTTTACCCCATGTGGATAAAAGTGATATTTGTGGGCCCCTCGATGATTTAGTGATGGCCACCCGAAATGCTTGGCCAAGCCTAGACTGACTTGATTTGTTCAATTAGTCGGTCGTCATAAATCGGAAATCGGGAAGAAATAGATGGACATACAGAATGATTATAACCCATATCCATATGATATCTAGAATGGAGGAATATATGATCCCTTATCTAATGCATGTGTCATTGACTAGGTCAGAGTTCGACAACGGCTTTTAAGAGCTACGATTGCTAGTCGGGTTGTGGAGTCGTATTTGCAATAATAGTTATTAGACTTATCCAAGTGGGAGACTGTTGGATTAGGTGTCTAATCCCATAACTATAATTGGTATGTACTTGACCCGAGAATAGCATGGTCTATTTGGGTTGCATATCACCAAGACAATTTGACGGGATGGACTTTTGAGAATAGGTTATTTATGATTTTTTAATATATTATAAGTTCTAATATATTAATATGAAATCATATAATTTAATTAGTATTGATGAAGAATTAATTTAGAATTTATTTTGTGATCAAAAGAGACTAATTAAATATATGGGGATTGATTTGGTAAATCATTCATTCTTATGGTGTGGGCCAATGATCCATGATTCTTTATGTTGGGCTAAAACCATAGGACAACCCATGGATGATCCATGGAGGTTCAAACCCATGGAGCCTAAGGAATATGGAAGGTCATGCACATTAGGGTTTACATGGTGTAACCCTAATCTTGCCACACTATATAAGAAGCCCCTTAGCATCCAAAATGACACACTAGTGTTCTTGGAGATCATTGAGCCGATTTTGGTGTTAGGATATTCACTCAAAAGTCATCCTTTGTCCTAGGTGTGTTGTGAAGCATTTGAGGTGCAAAACTCGGGGCACTAAGTTCTTAAAGGCCAAACTCAAAAACTTCTACAAGCTACAACAAAGAGGTAACTCCATAACTCAATCTTATGTTGATTATGTCATTTCCATGCTAGTTGTAGGCTTAATGCCTTGGAAACAATATTGCATGTATAATTAGAGAAAACATAGACCCAAAGCATTTAGGGTTGTATGTGCACCAAAGGATTTTGTAGTATACTAAAACCCTTCAACTAATGGGTCACACCAACAACAACTTTATACAATTGATTATTTATTTGAAATTGATTTTAATAAATATTCAATAAAACTCTTATAATTAAATTGGAAATTATTTATTTCATGGAAATAATAAATTCCATTAGCAAGTAACTTAATATATATCATATGGTATGATTTATAAGTCATGTACAAACTTTTTAACTAGTTGAATCATTTTATCTTTTATAAAAGAGTTTATAAAAAGTTTGACTTTCTTTCTTCTTCTTTATTCAATTTTCAAGAGATGCATAAAAAGAAGAAGTGTATGACTTGTCTAATCATGCTTTAAAGGCATGGGAGACATTTTTATGATAATGGGGACAAGTTTGCTTAAAGTTCTAAGGACTAATGGTTAATAACTTCACTTTATGCATATAAATAAGAGAGTTTGCACTTGGATTATTCGCTCATTCATTCCTTGATGCAAAATCTGAATCCTCTCTTCCCTTTCCCTTTATCTCTAGTTTTGGTTAGAAAACTTGAAGAATACGTGCATCTTCATGTCTTCTTTAAGTTTATATTGGTTATAAACTTAAATCTTGAGGGTTTAAGAGTTTTGGACTAGCATCTACATCAAGTTGAATCATTGTTGGTCTCTCAAAGGTTCCACGTTCTTCATCAACTTCCAAGCCTCCCGAGAGGACCCAAAGAACTACAAAGGTTGTTATTTCTTCACCTCTTCTTTGGTTGGTGTTTTAATCTTTCTATAAATTGCAAGAAGATCATTGGTGGGTATAAAATGTTTATGTTATTTCAAAAAATTAAAGTCTTCCGTTGCCATATTTTTCTAGTTTATGAAACTATTTTTGAACTAAATCCCAACAATTGGTATCAAAGCCATCTTGCAAGTTTGGTTGGATTTTTTATTTTTGGAAATCTTAGTTTTTGGAGAATATGGATAACTTGTTTTTGTATAAAAAGAAGTTCATACATATTTCTATGACAACTTTTTTGTGATTTATGTGACAAAAGTTTCATGCATCTTTTGTCATTTAAAGTTGTCTTAGAAAAACAAAGGTTGTTTGATGTGTATATTGATGTATATGATGTGCATAAACTAGCCAAGGACCAATGTGTTGTTATTTTGTTATGTTTGTTATTTTTGTTATAAAATGGTTGTAATAATTTATTTATTCATATGGTATGTAATAATTAAATAGATTAGATTTTTTTGGTTATTTTTGTAACGTAATAGATTAGTTTTAGAATTAATTTATTTGTATAAAAATGTAACAAGAAATCAAGTTAGAACCATTTTTTAAGACAAAAGCGCAATTTTAAAGTCTAAAAGTGTTGGAATAGTGTCTAAGGCTGCAACTATATTAGACAAGTAGTTGATCCGGTTGTGCATGGTCCTTTTGGGTTGCCTTCACCATAGCAACTTGATAGGATGATTTAATAAGAGAGAGTAAATATTATTAATATATTATGGGAATAATATAATGAATAATATATTTGTTATTTGATTAATATAAGTCATAGAATTAATTAGAATTAATTTGGTGACTTAAAGAGATTAATTAAATAAAGGGGTATAAACTGTCAATTGTTTGATAGTTAAGCTTTAGACTGTAAATCCATTGGGATATGCTTTGGACGAATTCTAAGAGTGTTAGGATAGCCAAAATCATCCAAAGGCTTATCTATGGAATGGATTTGGATAGCCTTAAGAGAAGATTATCCAATTAGGGTTTAGGTTGTAACCCTTAAGGAGTCTACAAGTATAAATAGACCCCATGGCATAGGGAATTCGACACTTGACCTAAAGTAAGGAACCTCTGGTCGAAATTCCTCCCCTCTCCTCTCTCCTAAATCATTCTTCTTGCTTTGGTGTTTGTAAGCCATTAGAGGAGTGACATTTGTGACTCTAGAAGCTCCAAGACTCAAGATCAACAAGGAACTCAAAGGTATGATTCTAGATCTGTTTCAATGTTGTTATTTAACCTATTTAGTCATTAGAAGACTTGGATTCAAAGCATGTTTATTAGAAAGCCTAGATCCAAGCATTAGGGTTTTGCATGCGCATATAGGAAAGTTCTTATGGCTAAAACCCATCAAGTTAGAACCATTTTTTAAGACAAAAGCGCAATTTTAAAGTCTAAAAGGTGTGCAGAATTTTAAGTGACATTTTTTGAAAAGTGTCACTAATGATATTTACAAAGGGTTGTTCGCTTTTAGCGACAGCTGTTGAATTTTAGCCTTCAAGAAGTTTTTTCAATCATTTGTAAGCAACGGGTGTTTACTCAATTGGGAGCTTCTACAATAACATTACAAGAAGATTTTTTGTCCCCTTATATGTCCCTTTAGGAATAGACTTGACATTTTTGTGTTGGCTCACAAAAATGTCATTAGTTGGTTATGTTTATGCACATCTTTTTATGA
This sequence comes from Lactuca sativa, assembly GCF_002870075.4. Classification (NCBI taxonomy): domain Eukaryota; kingdom Viridiplantae; phylum Streptophyta; class Magnoliopsida; order Asterales; family Asteraceae; genus Lactuca; species Lactuca sativa. Next base: position 28,866,980 of record NC_056629.2, on the reverse strand, counting down.
ATGTTTTGTGTTGTTTATTTTATGTATTATTTTGTGTGTTTGATAAATTAGTTTTTCACATGATGAAAATAATTTTGGACATAAGATGTAACAAGTTATTATTTTAAAATAAAACCCGATTTTATAAAATCGTTAATAACGACAAATTTTGAAATACTCCAATATAAGTTTTAAAATGGTGATTTTTATAAATTAAACAAAACTCAAAATATATAAGTAATAAACGGAATTTTTATTAAAGATATAAAAGGTTCAAATGCATTCAAACTTAATACCGGTTATTAAAATTGAATTGCGTCAAATTATATAAAAAAGAACTAGCATTTTATATAGAACCTTCAAAAGTGATTTTCTTTTTAAAATTGATATCATGATATATTATATACATGTAATAATCATGATATCATATGTTTTTAAACTAGAATTATAAAAAACAAATAAATACCTTTTTGTAAACCTTAAATCTATGCAATCCTTTTGAAGAACACTCGCACGTCTTTTGTATGCACTAGTGGGATAAAGGATACCTAACCGTTTAGTGTTATCTTTTGATGGTCAGGATGTATTCGCGATTTCTATAACCAAGTTATATGCCGATTACACAAGTTTTTTCAAATTGGATGATGATCATAAATCTTTTGGGATAAAGGATACCTAACCGCTTAGTGTTATCTTTTGATGGCCAGGTTGTATTCGCAATTTCTATTACCAAGTTATAGGCCGATTACGCAAGTTTTTTTCAAATTGGACGATTTGATCAGAAATCTTTTGTGATAAAGATACCTAAGCAAGAGAGTTCTAAGGCATAGATGATATCAAACATGTCTAATTAAATTTGTTAGTGATCCCATAAATCTAGGAATTATATAGCAAGATATAATTGACAATCGATATCTACCAAGTTGAATTCAAATGGATGGGATAAAGGACACCTAACCATTTATTTTTTTTGCAACTTGGATCCAAGACTTTAATAATTAATGTTTTTGGAAACTAAAAGGGTATTAATTATTGAAGATTAAATATTGGAAATACTAAATGATTTTTGTTAAAATTTTGTACTTAAATAATCCATTCCCATTATAATGAATTGTCTTTTTCTTTAATGACTAAATGAAACAGTAACATTCAATAGATACAACTTCAATGAATGAGTTCATGTCTTAAGAGACAATCTCATAAGAGATATGAAATTGTATACACTTAAAGGTCCTAGTCCTAAACTATTTGCTTTGAGCAATGAACATAAACATGATGCCTAGTAAAGGCCTCACTGTGATGCTTAAGATGTTTCTAACATCAAGCTAGGAATATGTATTCATGACTTGTAGGAATTCTTGGATAATTTAAACATATATATTTGATGATATAGCAGGTCAAGCAATATTCCAATAAATACAGGAATATTTTATTTAAAGCTAGTTTAAACATTGGAATAATGCAAGGCTAAAAGAATAACCTTATGTGATCCAGAAGGACCATGTTTTATGGACTGAACACCTTTAAGCCCAAGAACTATAATAAAGCCCACATAGATGGATCTTGTTTCTTTTTGTAAAGAAATTGGTAACTGGAAGAGGATTTACTCCTCTTATTTGGAAAGAAAGTCTGGAAGAGACTAGTACTTCTTGTATCTACTAGATAGAACTCATACTTTTCATATAACACTTAGGTACTTGGTACTTAAATGTTAATATAATATTTGTAAATGGCTTGCAAATATTTACTGAAGAGTAACCAAGCTGAGCACAATCAAGTTGTAACTACACTCTAGGAGTTTAGTTTATTATTTATGCTTAGAACATAAATTACTGGTAATATAAAACAATATTTTTTTGGAACAAAGTGTGTTTTAATTTAGCATGTCTAAATTTATGTCTTAGTTATTTTATTCAAATGTTTGATCATTTACTTAATCGTTTTTCATAACAATAATATTCATATTCTGAAATGATTAACTTCTATTATGAGATTAGATCTCTTAATAGAATTATGAAGTAAATATCAACATTTTATAAATAAATTCAAGTTCTATATATAAGCACTTTTCACTTAAACTTGTTTTAAATCAAACTTATCTTTGATGTTGTTATCTTTATTATATAAATGGCATTCACATATTCCAACTTCAAGAAAGGGATCTTTGAAGGCAAATATTGTAGTTTATTTGACATATGTGAACCTTATTTATATGGAAAAGGATTCCTAATGGTATTTTCACTAAAGTGTAGAGAAAATAATTAAGGAACTATACACTTTGGTGTATGATTTCCTTTCTAATGAATGTCTGAGATTAAGCACAAGATACCAAATCAACTTTATGAAAAAATATAGTAGTTTTAATTATATTTTACGTGGCAAAGCATAATTGTGAAATCTTTGTTGAAGATTTCAAAAGTTGACATACAACCCGATAAGAACCATCTAAGGACTGAATGACAATAAAGGATGAATTAAATCTTACTTGGTATGATTTGCTTTCTAATCGGTAGAAATATCATCCTTTAATATTTTTGGGATAATACTTCAATCACTATTAATTGTATCTTGATACAAATACCAACTAATAAGTAGATTAAAAATTTTATAAGATTAAGTATGGAAAGGCTCCATCCTCATCTTACTTAATGTTTTATGGATTTGAAGCCGATCTTGGACTAAAGCTTCTAAACCCAAAATCTACTAAATACATATTTGTATAATACTCAAAATGTGGCTTAGATTGTAATATGCAAACCCACCAAGAATAGGTCCTCTTATTCTTGTGAAAGTTAAGTTAGTAGAAAGCAAGTTTCTAATGACAAAGCAAGTGAGAGGTACATGGAACTTGAAGCAGCTCAAGAACCATAACCTTATGTAGTAATAGTTGGCACTAATTTTAATAGGCATTGTTAAGATTGAATAATATCTATTCACAAACACAAATTGTTCGCATTAATGGTAGAATTCATCAATGACTTGAGAAATGTGGAATCTCTCATTGATGAGATTTTATTGATGGTTTCTAGGAAATCCATCAAATACCAAGATGTTATGTTAGATCTCGAATCTAGTAAATGACTTAGAGTCGTGAACATGAGATGAAATCCATGTATAAGAATCAAGTATGGGCTTGATTAAAATTTATCCCTATAGCAAGGCTAGAAGGAGTAAATGATTCTTCTAGAAAGAATAAATTACATGGATAACCATACACATTTAAAACAAGACTTGTAGTAAAATGATTCTCTTACACTCATGTCATTGACTGTGGTCCTCATCATACTCATGACATTGACTGTGATCAAAACTTTTTTTTCACAAGTAGCTATGATTAGATCAACAAGGATATTATTTGCTATAAATTCATATTCTTAATATGCGATATAGTAAATAGATTTAAATAAAGTCCGCTTTTTTTATAGACATCTACTAGAAGATATCTATATAGATTATCCTAGAGGTTTTCTAAATTCAAGTTATCCTAACAAAATGTGTAGAGCTTGAGATCCACTTATGGATATAAAGCAAACATCTAAATGTTACAATCTTCATTTTATGTAAAACCACAAGGTGTGTTTTTATGTCAAAATGAATAGAACATGTGAGATTACTAAGAACTAGTGGGAGCATAGTGAAATCCCTAATCTTGTATGAATGAGTCATATTTAATCATTTGAAATCACATTCTGACTAAGCAAGGTCATTGTCACCTTGACTCGGAAAGTTTTTCTAAAATGAAAGACTTAGGAAGGAGAAGATACATTCTTGGAATGTAAAATCTATAAGGGATAGATAAAATGAATGTTAAAAGTTTCATGTCCTTATACATATATTGGAAATATCTTGAAAGGGATCAAGACACAAGATTCTTTTGGAGAATTCTTGGCATTGTCATATGGCACCATTTTGAGCTAGCCTCAAAAGTAAATAGCTCATAGGCTTGAACTAAATGAAATGATTTATATTCTATTTGCTTGGAAAATAAATTCATCATTTACGCCATATTATGCATAGGAAATATTATTTGATCATGTTGTAAGCATGTCATAGGATACTAATTGAATACATGGTTAAGTCACTAGATGACAAAGAAAGCATTATAAGAGTACTTTAAAATAACTAAGAGAATGTATATGAGACAATCAGTTTGGAAAGAATCTTTATGAAAAGAGATACACAAGATGTTAATTTCTAAATAGATATAAATAATTATAAATTATAATTGGATTTTTACTTCATTATGGAATGAAAGGTAAGTTTTGTTGGAATGAGGTCCAAGCAAAACATAATGACACAATCTACTATAGAATAAGAATACACTACCTTAGAAGATGAATTCAAATCTGATTGGATGAATGGAATCATTGAAAAACTATGTTGATTTTTTCCATTCGAGGATCACATAGAAATCTTTGTGACTTCGAGAGTATACTTAATCGAGCTAAGAGACTCTATGTCACGAAAGAAAACCAATCATATCTCCAAGATATTTAACTATACCTAGAGTAAAGTTAAGTATGGAGATGAAAGTACTCAAAGAATTCACACAAATTAAATTTTGACATGTCCATTGATAAAGTCATTCTTTTGAGCTAAGTATGATTGGTCACACTTCAGCTATAAGACTTTCTTATTCTATAAATGGGTTTTTTATTTGGATATTGGAACATTATAACAACAACTATTAGATAATGTTATGATATATTGGGATATACTCATCACATTAATACTTGTTGTGTTCTATATTAATATGTTTAATCCATGAATAATGTTATTATTCTAAAAGTTCATAGTCACTTATAATTGTGGGAGCAATTATGAAGTAAGACTAATATGAATTGGATTGGTTGACTCTCACTAGATGAAAGTAGGCAAATGGTTGTAACCAAGTTTCATAGGTACTTGTCGGAGAATTAGTATTGAACTGACCCACATCAAGATCATCTCATGGATCGCTATCTTGAATGATACTTGATTAAAAGGTACTATCTTTGTATCCTTAACACCTGAGATACATAATGGGGCTTAAGTGTAGGGAGTACTATGCTTTGATAATGGTCAAATGTTGTTCCTTAACCGAGCAGTTATAAAAGTCATTTTCAGGTATGGTGTGAACTATACAAAAGGCTTATGTAGTCAAGATGGGATTTGTTCCTCTTATGTGTTGATAGTTAGACATCTAAGGCGCCTTACCAAAAGTTGAACATCTAATGAGATTGATCGCAATCCGAATCTCATGTTCAACACGATGTTTGTAGCAAAGGGATAACTGATAAACTTACCTTATACACCAATTGTAGCCTTGATGTCTGCAGACAAGAGAGAAGAGTGAAAGGCCTAGTATGCTCAAGAATCATATTAAAGTGATATTGCTAAATAAAAAATGATATTAATGGGTCACACCAACAACAACTTGATACAATTTATTATTTATTAGAAATTGATTTGAATAAATATTCAATAAAACTCTTATAATTAAATTGGAAATTATTTATTATATGGAATAATAAATTCCATTAGCAAGTAACTTAATATATATTAGATGATTTGATTTATAAGTCATGTACAAACTTTTAGACTAGTTGAATCCTTTTGTCTTTTTCCTAAAAGACAAGATTTATATTTTATAAAAGATTTTCTAAAAGTTTGACTTTCTTTCTTGTTCTTTATGCAATTTTCGAGATATGCATAGAAAGAAGAAGTGTATGACTTGTCTAATCATGCTTTAAAGGCATGGGAGACATACTTAAAGTGTTAAGGACTAATGGTTAATAACTTCACTTTATGCATAAAAATAAGAGAGCTTGCACTTGGATTATTTGATCATTCATTCCTTGATGCAAAATCCGATTGCTCTCTTCCCTCTCCCTTTCTCTCTAGTTTTGGTTAGAAAACTTGAAGAATACTTGCATCTTCATGTCTTTTTTAAGTTCATATTGGTTATGAACTTAAAGCTTGAGGGTTTAAGAGTTTTGGACTAGCATCTACATCAAGTTGAGTCATTGTTGATCTCTCAAAGGGTCCACATTCTTCATCAACTTCCAAGCCTCCCGAGAGGACCCAAAGAACTACAAAGGTGTTGTTATTTCTTCACCTCTTCTTTGGTTGGTGTTTTAATCTTTCTATAATTTGCAAGAAGATCCTTGGTGGGTATAAAATGTTTATGTTATTTCAAAAAATTAAAGTCTTCCGTTGCCATATTTTTCTAGTTTATGAAACTATTTTTGAACTAAAACCCAACACAGAGGTCGGCCCCAGCACAGTCGCAGCCTAGGCCAAAGCGGTTGAAGACCGCTGATGTCAGATCTGGTGGCCGAAAGGGCCGCACTTGCGGGAAGTGTGGCAAGGCACGCGATGGTGCTTGTCGATCATCATCGGGGTGCTACAATTATGACCGTCAGGGTCACATGGAGAGGGATTGCTGCCAGCAGACTCCATCACTCAATTCCAGAATTTGTTATCATTGCGACCAGGTTGGCCATGTGAAAGCCAATTGTCCATGGCTCGCTGCCAGACCGGTGCAGGCTACAGCACCTGTTACTTTGAGGATCACTGATGGGAGTCAGGGCAGGGTGGAGCCCCCGAGGGCTCGAGGTCACGCTTTTCACCTCGCTGTCGATCAGGCCAGGACAGCACCAGATGTTGTGACTCGTATGTTTCCATCCCTTATCTTATTGATTATGTTTTTTTTATGCTCATTTATTTGTACCTTTGGTAGGTACATTTCTAGTGAACTCCTTGCCTGCTTTAGTGTTATTCGACTTAGGTGCGAGTCGGTCCTTTGTTTCTTGGTCTTTTAGTATGGAGTTTGCTTTGCCTATAGGGGAGTTGGAGTGTCGATCGCGAGTTTCTATCGCCAACGAACATGAGGTTTCTGCTTCTTCGGCTTATCAGGGTTGCATTATGGAGAACTTCGGGGTATCCTTTCCAATCGATTTCATTCATATTCCCATGTGGGATGTATGCATGATTGTGGGTGTGGATTGGTTGAGCCGTATCAGTGTCATGATCGACTGGGAGGGTCAACACGTGGTAGTTCGAACCCCAAGTGGGGGAGAACTGGTTATTTATGGAGAGGTCACCAGGTTGGGTTCAGGGCAGGGCTCGGCAGTATATTCAACATAGGTGTGCAGATTACTTGGCTTATGTGGTGGACACGCGGGTTGGGGATTAGGTATCGGTTGCTGATGTTCCAGTTGTCAGAGAGTTCGTTGATGTATTCTCGGAGGAGTTGCCCGGTGTGCCTCCTGAGAGGCAGGTCGAGTTCAAGATCAACCTTGTGCCAGGTGTGGCCCCTATTGCCAAGGCACCATCCCGATTAGCACCACTTGAGATGTAGGAGCTGTCATCTCAGCTGCAGGAGCTTCTAGGCAAGCAGTTCATCTGTCCGAGCAGTTCTCCATGGGGAGCGCCGATTCTATTTCTCAGGAAGAAGTGTGGATCGCACCGGATGTGCATCGATTATAGAGAGTTGAACAATTTAACGGTGAAGACCCATTATCCCCTTCCACGGATTGATGATCTCTTTGATTAGCTCCAGGGAGCATCTTGGTTCTCCAAGATAGACCTGAAGTCTGGGTACCATCATGTTAGGGTGAGAGAGGAAGACGTGGAGAAGACCGCATTTCAGACTCGTTATGGGCATTACGAGTTCGTGGTGATGCCTTTCGGGCTCACCAATGCGCCTGCGGTATTTATGGATTTGATGAATCGGGTATTCAGACCGATGCTCGACCCTTTAGTTATTGTGTTTATTGATGATATATTGGTGTATTCCAAGACTAGAGAGCAGCATGAGGAACATCTTCACGAGCTTCTGGGGGTTTTGAAGCGAGAATGGCTTTATGCTAAGTTCTCAAAATGCGAGTTTTGGTTGCGAGAGGTTCAGTTCCTTGGACACCTCATTAACGAAGATAGTATTTTGTTCAATCCAGCCAAAATCGAGGCGGTGATGTAGTGGGAGGTTCCAAAATCTCCCTCGGATATTAGAAGTTTCTTAGGTTTGGCAGGGTACTACCACAAAGTTATCCAGCATTTCTCCAAGATTGCGGTACCCCTCACTCTTCTGATGAGGAAGGGCTGGATTTCTGGTGGGGCCATGAGCAACAGTCAGCATTTGAGACCCTTCGGCAGAGACTTTGTGAGGCCCTAGTTTTGACCCTCCCTGAGGGAGTCGAGGATTTTTTTGGTTTTCTGTGATGCGTCCATCACCAGGTTGGGAGCAGTCCTCATGCAGAGAGGAAGGGTGATAGCTTATGCTTTACGCCCTCAAGATTTGGAGGCATTACCTCTATGGGGTCCGCTGTACTATCTACACGGATCACAAGAGTTTGAGGCATATTATGGATCAACCGAACCTAAACATGAGGCAGCATAGGTGGCTGGACATAGTCAAATATTATGACTGTGAGATCCTTTACCATCCGGGTAAAGCGAATATGGTGGTAGATGCCCTAAGCCGCAAGACGATTGGCTCTTCTGTTCCGTTCTCATGTATGAGGATATCTGTGGATTCTCCACTTGCGAGTTTGATTAGGGAGGCTCAGAATGAGGGTCTTCGAGAGGAAAATTGGAAGATTGACAGTATCAGGGGTGAGATTACATAATTTGTTCCAGACAGTCGTGGTTTGTTGACCCGTTGCGGTCAGGTATGGGTTCTTATGTCTGGTGGTGTCAGACTGATTATCCTGGAGGAGGATCATATGTCTTGATTTTCTATCCATCTAGGGGCCACCAAGATGTATCGGGATCTGAGGTTGAGTTATTGGTTGTCGTGCATGAAAAGGGAGATTGTCTGGTACGTCGAGAGGTGCTTGACATGCAAGATGGTCAAGGCCGAACATCAGAGGCTGCATGGTAAGCTATAACCTTTAGAGGTTCCCATGTGGAAATGGGAGCATATTTTGATGGATTTCATCACCAATTTGCTGAAGACAGCAAGGGTTTTGATGTTATTTAGGTCATCGTGGACCGATTGACCGATAGTGCCTACTTTCTGGAAATTCGGGAGAGTTCGTCGGCCGAGAAGTTGGCCGATGTGTATATTCGTGAGACCGTTGCTCGCTATGGGGTTCCGATCTCTATTGTTTTAGACCATGATGTTCGGTTCACCTCTCGATTTTGGCAGAAGTTTCATGAGGAATTGGGACGAGGCTGTATTTCAGCACAACTTACCATCCGCAGACCGACGGCCAGAGTGAGCGGACCATTTAGACTCTCGAGGATATGTTGTGAGCATGCGTTATTGATTTTGGTGGGAGCTAGGATGCCTACCTACCTTTTACAGAGTTCTCCTACAACAACATTTTCCATTCTAGCATTGGTGTTCCGCCTTTTGAGCTCCTGTATGGGCGGAGATTTCGCAACCCAGTCTATTGGGATGAGGTTGGTCACAAAGTCATGGGTCGGATAGAGGTGGTTTTGCACACTACAAAGATGATTCATCAGATCATGCAGAGATTGCACACTGCTCAGAGTCAAAAGAAAAGCTATGCCGACCGACGCCGAACTGAGTTGGAGTTTCAGGTCGATGACATGGTGTTGCTGAAGGTCTCACCTTGGAAAGGTGTGATTCGCTTCAGGAAGAGGAGGAAGTTGGCCCCCCGATATATTGGACCATTCCAGGTTATTGCCAGGGTTAGCAAGGTTTCTTATAGATTGGATCTTTCGGAGGAGCTCAGTCAGATTCATAGCACTTTCCATGTTTCGCAGTTGCAGAAGTACATATTGGACGAAGATGTTGTGGTATTATTGGAGGATATTCAGGTTGATGAGTGCCTGAACTATGTCGAAAGGTCGGTAGCAATTCTAAAGAAGAAGGTAAAGTTTTTACGGAGCAAGGAGGTACCTTTGGTAAAGGTATAGTGGTAGCATAGGAGGGGATCTGAGTGGACCTCAGAGCCGGAGGCTGAGATGCAGGAGCATTATCCGGATTTGTTCACCGCAGCAGGCTTCGAGGACGAAGCCTACTCTAAGTGGGGGAGAGTTGTAACATCCTAATTTCCAGGTATGGGAGTTATTCTTTAAAAGGCAAGTTTCCCATGGAACTCAGCGAGTTGATGGCTTCAACTCGACGTGTTGGAAGGTTTTGGGTCGCATATCTTTTTAGACCAACTCAGACAAGTTGGTGAGGAAAAATCGACGAGTTGGAAGCTAGATGAGAAACCCTAAATTTTAGGGTTTGCACCCTATATAACCTACTTAATTCTTTGAGGTTGATCTTTTATTAGCCTCCAAACCCTATTATCGGCTTTATGAACCCTAATCTTTATTCTATCCCATAATGTGAGTTACTACGGCATTTTGGAGCAAAAGAGGGAGAAGATTGAGAGAACGAGGCAAGGATGTAGCAAGCTAAGCTCACATCTTTATTTTGGCACTCTTTTGGACCATTATAAGTATTCAAGATCTGAATTTTATCTATCTATGTAGCTAGATCTTGAGTTTGGTCAATTTTCCTCCTTATTCTTGGATGTTGCAATGGATGGAGTTCATAAAGTTTGCAACATTATGAATCTCCAGGCCAAGATGGTCTTATAGTGGGTTAGATCTGGTCTTTTGACAAGCCTTGATGCCATGCATGGAGTTTAGGTCATATTTTCCCTTTTTGACCCATTTTGGGTTGAAGACATACATGTCTATAAAGCACCAACCTTTGGGACATTTTTAAGACTAGAATCTCTTTTGGAAAGGTTGGGTTCCAGATCTCAAGAATTTTGTGCTTAATGGTCTAGCCTTTCAGTTTTCAAGCCTTGTGGAAGGGTTTTTGAGCTTTTGGAGTAGTCCCAAAGGATAAGGTTGGAAACTTTATTCTTTTAGACACATTTGGAGTTCAGATCTGAGCCTTAGAGTCCCTGAATCAAAGAATCATCCAAATGTGTTAAGTTAGGGAAAAATCGACGAGTTTTCTAACCAACTCGGCGAGTTGGCTAGGTTTTCCCTGACTTTATGAGTATTGTAGAACTCAACGAGTTCATAAGTATACTCGATGAGTTGGGTCAACATGGATTGTTGACCTCTACTTTTGACTTTGACTTTGATCATGGTTGACCAAGCCGACCTTTAAGGGCATTTTGGGTATTTCGAGGTTTTAATGGACTTGGTCGCATGGTGGTTGTAAGCATTTGAGTCGGGAGCTGAGGTTCGGTGTTAGATTGTATCATTTCAGCTACTTGTGAGGTGAGTCTTCCTCATTATGCCTTCGGGTTGAAGGCACCAAGGTCGGCTTATTGGTTAATAAACAGATATTTGTTGATATGTTGAGTATGGAATAGATATGAATGCTAGAATTGATATGCTAGTCTGGTAGATCTGTAGGACTACCTGTGATATTATATGTTTATTTGTATATGATATTATATGTTATATGTCGACATATTATGTAGGTTGGGTTGAGGTTGTACTGCTCTGTGTTGTAGCCCACAAACCCTGGAGTACGCCAGATATGAGCTGAGGGCGAGGGAGGGCATGTCAGACTCATACTGAGGACTCATGAGCATTCTAGATATGAGCTGAGGGCCAGGAAGGGCATGCCAGACTCGTACTGAGGGCTTATCAGTATTCAGTTCAAGGATTGATCAGGTCGGGGAGCAAGCCAGACATAAGTTGTGGGCCGAGGGTAAGCCATACTTATGATGTGGGTTCAGGGGTAATCCAGTATGTTAAGTTGTGGACCTATTGCATGTTGTTATTATACTAGTGATATTTGTTATGTATCGGTATTTTAGGGGAACTCACTGAGTTCGGGCTTACAATTTTGAATTATGTTTCAGGTACTTCAAATGATCGCGGGAAGGCGAAGGCGTGCACCTCCTCATATTTTGTTTAATGATTTTAGGATTGCTCTGATGTGAAACTTATTTTGAAAATAATTTGTAAACAATGATGGTTTGGGATTTATTTTAAAAGTTTAAAGTTTTCAAGAACTTTTCGAATGTTACAGTCCAGAAGCAATCCTTGGCCCAAAACATCATTAGACAACTCCCAATATGAGCCCAAATCCTCTTCAAATCTTCTATGACCTAATGTCCTTCATGTCTTCACAAATTAATTAGCTTAAAATATATTTTTGCTTCTAATTTCAATTCATCAACTAGCCCATTTTGCAACATCTTTAAATGTCACCAAGCTCCATATTTTTCAATCTGCATGTGCACTTAATTCCCAAAATCCCTAATCGTCTCCATTCCGCGCTAGTCTTCTAAAAATCCGCAATTAAACACAAAAACTAGAAATTACTCGATATAGATAAAATAATAAAAAAATATACGCATAATGATTAACCAAAATTAAAACAAAATATGCTAAAATAAACTATAAAAAAAATAAATAAAATGCACATATCAGTGTATAAGCTTGCTTAATTTTTAGCTTCTTAAAATAATTGTTCGGTGAGACCATTAAATTACCTTATAAGTTATTTGAGATTACTTATTATAAACTAATGAGTGTTTTTTAACGAGTTTTCTAAATGTACCTTTATATATGTTTGTTTCATTACATTAAAGGTCAAAAAAAAATTAAGCTTATAATATCTAAATTAGGGATTGTGCGGTAATTATTAATTGAGTCAAATCTAATTGAGTCAATGTCATATTTACTCAGACCCACTGTCTTTTATCAAACCCTATATAAGGCATATCCTAAACTATAGGAATGAATTATATGCTTTATCAAACCCTATAAAAGGCATATCCAAAACTATAGGAATGAATTATATGCTTCTAATTTGATTGAGTCAGACTCAACCTCTAACAAAACCCAATAAAAAACATATCAAACAACCTCTTAGATAGTAACTAAACATAATCGATCATATTTTCAATATAGAAAATATATGTTATCATCATAGTTACTTATAACTATTAATTACACATCTAAAATGGAGTTGAAAAAAAAATAAGCATCTAAAAATCATATTTGAACAAAAATAATTTAAAACAAATGATGCAAATAAGTTTTTAGCTTAAAATGAAAAATACCATTCAAATATAATGTTTTGACTTTTGGCTTTCACTTTTGCATGAAATCATAGTAATTTCTAAAAGTTTCAAGTTTAGCTATGTAATTCTTATAAAGAAAATGATAAATAGCCTTTTATTCGAGTCTATCAAATATAGTCTTATATGTTTTCTCAACTCTTACATATGAATCTGCTCCACAAGTTTAAATAGAAGATGAAACAAGTGTAGAAGTCCCTAAAATATCATCTTTGACTATGCGAAGTGCTTCGACAACACACTTAGCATCCATTCGATATTGTGGCGATTCCAAAGAGCATGACACTCCAATTTCAAGCAATAAATGCAAACAATTTTGTCTTTTCATGTAACATGTTTTCTCTACTATACCTCTCTCATTCTTTCTCAGAGCAAGGTTCTCATCTTCATCATTTAGAAGCAACGGATCTACGATTTCAAGTGCACCAACACCCATGGATTTCTTAGCATAATGGTGTAGGGTAAGTCCATCTCCAAACATGGCATCCGTAGGTTTCTTACTTGTGATCATCTCTAGCAACAAAATCCCATAACTATACATATCGCCACTTGGTGATACGTGGCTCCCAAGCCCATATTCTGAAACAAATATTTTTCTCATTATATTAGTAATATATGTAATCTGCCAATCAATAACAGTAATAAAGAAAATCTCCGAAATTTAGTAACTATTTTTGAAGTATTGTTTATGTCCTTCAAACAACTTTTTTAAATTGATAATCGCAATCAAGGAAAACCTCCAAAAATAACAAGTGTTTATTCATCACATTATTCTTTTTAGAGTCAACCTACATTGTTTCTACTCGATAGATGATAGGTATCTGAATTACTATATATTTTTTTGATACTAACTGAGAGTTTGTAATTGCTTATTTAAAATATTTATTAGTTTATTGGAGTTTGATATCACTAATACGATAATTTGAAAGTATGTCACGGCAAAATATGTGCTTAAAACCTTTTCTCGGTTTGCTAGCGGAGAAAGGCCGAGTGGTTCCAATCCTCGACGAGGATTCCAAAGTACCCCAAGAATTATGTATTTTTTACAAGCTTTTAAATAAACAACATCGTTACTAACAAGTGCTCACTACCCTATAAGTCATTTGTTTTTAAAAGGTTTTTTAATGACGAAAAAATTATTCCAATACGAGTTGTCATCTACTAACATGTGTTTTTGACATAGTTACCCAAATGAAATTAAAGATTTTAAAATATTTTTGCGAGTTACATGAAATGGTTTTTATTTGTGTCACCATCCTAAATCTTACTATAAATGTTGGCGACATAGGAACCTTAATTCCATAAATTATCGACAATTTAAATATACATGAAATCGAACCTAATTTTATCGCAAATCATATATTTATTTTTAGCTGATTTTTCCATATATAGTTTTTTTATTATTTTACAAACAAATATATAAGTAAAATGATCCAATAATTTGTTTATATGAAGATGTGGATCGAGAAATGTGGATCATTTTACTTACATATTTGTTTGCACAATAATAAAAGAACTATGAAAAAATCAGCTAAAAATAAATATATGATTTGTGATAAAATCTTACTATAAATGTTGGCGACATAGGAACCTTAACTCCATAAATTATCGACAATTTAAATATACATGAAATCGAACCAAATTTTATCGCAAATCATATATTTATTTTTAGCTGATTTTTCCATAGTTCTTTTATTATTGTGCAAACAAATATGTAAGTAAAATGATCCAATAATTTGTTCATATGAAGATGTGGACGGAGAAATTAAATCCCCCCCCCCCTCCCCTCTTTCTCTCTCATAATTTTATTTAAATTTTTTAGAAGTGGTTTTTAGTGATGATTTTTTATGTAAATGGTGATGATTTGACACATAAATAATAGAACTTTTTATGTTATAGTGTTATATGGGTAAGTGTACATTTATAGTGCAATGAATTTTTTTTAAAAAACAACTATGTATAAAGTATAAGAACATTCACAATAGAGTTTGTTGGAGAGTTTTCTAAATGAAATAAGTTGGTTAAAATCAAACAAGTTATATTAAAAAGAAAATCACAAGGTAACGTTTTACTTTGCATGTAAATTTGCTAATTCTGTACATAAATATGTTTTTTTAATTATAATGATATTTTGTTTGTTTTCCACATAATGGACTTATAAATAATATTTACAAAAGAATTTATCATGATATAAATATCTTGAGTTAGAGTTGTAATAATGTCTCACCAAAAGGTTTTTTTGTTGTGGATGCCTTAAGGTTGGATGGAGTGGGCTCTGTAAGAGCTCAACACATTCGAGTTGTATTCGACAAACACTACGTCACGAACTAGGCATGTTGAGTTCGGTAGTCTAACTCGGAAATTGTGTTTTGATTAGAGAGAAAGTGAATAAAATTTAAAATTTGTATCGTTTTTTTTTTCAAAATAATTACCTTTTTTTCTTAAAAATTTCAAATTTTTAATACTCTTACAACCTTTATAAATACAAACAACTATCTTATTTTATAACACACAACAATCTTCAATTTTTCACTCAAACACTTCTTATTTTAAGAAAAAATAGTTTCTTCCAATTTTCCATCCAACCAAAAACTCCAAGAAAAAGCAAAAAAAAAAAAAAAAAAAAAAAAAAAAAAGGGTAAATGTCACTGTAGCCCAACCAACTTACTGGTTTTGATTTAAATGATCCCTAAACTTAATTTTTTTGCTTTTTAGGGTCACAAAGTGCATGCTGACCGGTTTAAATGGTCCCTTTCACCGTTGAAAACTGGTTGCTTATGACACCTCTACATTTGAAGCTGATGTGTCACCCACATCAACATCATAATTTCAGGTTTTCTTAATGACGAAGAATTTTTGACTAAAAAAAAAGAAATAAAACTAAAATCATCCATCTTGTTCTTCTTCAAAAAAGCTTTTTGTTGCTCCCCATTCAGAGAATCCAACCACCCATCTTCCTCAAACAACTAAAGATTGGAACCTCATCGGGACTCTACAGATGCACTCTATGGCAATAAGTTTTGATTTTTTTGGTTTTGTCGGCAGTCCATCTCATCGACTCTGCCATTGCAAGTGATTGTTTAGGGTCCGATCAGATCTGTGAAAAACAAATCTCAGTGGTGGCTATAGAGATGGAGTCTTTGGGGATCAAACTAGAGAATCGATTCAACGAGTATCAACTTCTTAACCTCTTACATTGAATCAATGAAATGGGTATTGACTCTCAAGCGAGCTCAAGGAGTCCTTCCATTCTGGAGATTCCAACCATTTCGACGACTACGGTTTCTTCTTCGATGGAACCTGATGCATCAGTCGATGTACTTTCCTTCATTATCACTGTATCATCATGTGGATCCTCATTATTAACAGCAACGTCTTCTGAGGGTGTGTGGTTAGTACATAAATTTTGATAATGGAGATGATGTTTGTTAGTGGCTAGATTGTCTTCTGAGGGTGTAAGTTTGTTGATTGATTAGGTGGTGAAGGTGCAGATGGGGAGACGGATGTTGAATTTTGGTAAGGGCGGTTGAAATCAATGAAGTGATTTATGGTCACTGTGGCAACATAGTCTTTTGGTAGGGTAAGGATATTTATAGGGATGTGTCCTAATGAACTTGAATCCTATTTGAAATTAGTAGGGTTCAT
This sequence comes from Lactuca sativa, assembly GCF_002870075.4. Classification (NCBI taxonomy): domain Eukaryota; kingdom Viridiplantae; phylum Streptophyta; class Magnoliopsida; order Asterales; family Asteraceae; genus Lactuca; species Lactuca sativa. The sequence goes on along the minus strand of NC_056629.2, from coordinate 28,850,355 downwards.
GTGATCTAGTAGTGAAAGAGAAAGTGAGAAAGAGATGAGGGAGAGTCATCGCCATTGTTCACAATGGTCTGGTTCTGAACGATCCACCGACTTCTTTACTTTTGTACTTACATGGATCCGAACCGAAACAAAGAAGGCGATAAAGATAAAACTTAGTAGGCGGTGAGCGGTCAACAAAGGGAAGGGTTTCAATTGGGGTCGGTGGACCTCTGATTAGGAGATTTAGATGAAGCCTCTGATTTAGGTGAATTCGATACCGGTGAATGCATCTTTTAGATTCTGGCTTCACGATACGGATTCACTGAAATAGGAGGAATTTGGATGTGTTTGTCGATGAGGTTTCGTCAAGGAGAAAGGGAGTGGAAGGGGTAGCTGATGTGAGGAAAAGAAATGGTGTTGACTATTGTTTTTTATTCCCTCTTAATGATCTGTCTTCTTCGTGTCGATAATACGATATATATATATATATATATATATATATATATATATATATATATATATATATATATAGAGAGAGAGAGAGAGAGAGAGAGAGAAAGAGTTTGAATTCCCTTTTTTTTATTACTCCAAAAGTAAAAATGTCATTTAATCCAAATTTAACCGGTGAAACCGGGAAAAATGAAATTCAATACCTTTTTTAATAAGTCAATTCTAAGTTTAAGGACCTATATTACCAAAAAAAAATATGTAAGGGACCTTTTAAAACAAAACCGGAAAGCTGGTTGGACTACAGTGACATTTACCAAAAAAAATACCCAAAACACAACCATTTCAAACCCTTCATCAACTACCTTCTTCCAAAATCAAATTAATCATATATATTCATATCCTAGTTACCATTATCCTGGTGCGTACTACACTTCATATCCTATTCATATTCCAATCTCAATCTCAATCCTAACCATAGTTCCAATTCTAATCTCAAGTACAATCATAACTGGAAAATGACTTCAACCATTTGACAACCTTCCCAACTTTCAATTCCAATTCTAATCACAATCTCAAAGCTAATTCCAAACTCACTCTCAACCTGAAATCATATCTCAAATAGATTTTGAGCATGAAGAGATTGAACCTCAACCAAAACCCAAGCAAAAGGAAAGGTACCTTCTAAGAATTGGACACCAAAGGAAGAAGTGGCGTTGGCTCATGCGTAATTAGATGTTTCGGAAGACCCAAAAGTCGAGAACAACCAAGATGCGCTAACTTTTTATCGGAAATGTGAAGGCGTTTTCTATTAGAAATGAAGCTTGGAACTACATAAAAAAAGATCAATTTTACTTGAAGTGGATGACCACCAACAAAATTGTCATGGAGTTTAATGTGATATGTGTGACTGTGAAGTGGTAGTGACAAAATGGTGCGAACGATGAAACAATATTGCAGAAAGCTCTGTCACTTTACCAGACTGATAACAGGGCACCTTTCAGATTTCTTCATTTTTGGAATATTGGGAAGGAGTCGAAAAAGTGGAAAGATATCAAACTTCGGAATCATTCACGGGTGGTTCTAAAAGAACCAAAACATCTGAAGCCACTCATAATCAATCGCCGGATGCGTATTTCGAGATTGACCTCAACGAAGATTAGTCTATTAAGGTTGCAAGAGCTAGTCGTCCCATGGTAAGAGACCAAGCAAGGGTAAAGGGTTGCAAATAGTTCGAGTGACATCAAAAAAATAACAGTCGGGATGAACAACTTAAAAACTACTTCGAAGTAACACTTGAGTGTTGCGAAAGAGAAGGAAAAAAGTCGTGACATGAAAATCTTAATGAAAGATATTAGTTACCTTACTCGAAACAAAAAAGAATTACGTTAACACCCCGTTCCCGAGTTCAACTTAACGAGAGAAGAAAGTAAAAGAAATAAATGTTCCTGAGTTTCATTAAAAGAAGGAAGTGGAAGGAAATTGAATAATCATTTTTCCTCCTAATTTTCCTTCCGATGTCGACGGATTTGGAGAGAAAAAACAAAATGTTTAATTTTTCTTTCATTTCTCTCTGACTCGGGAACACGAAAAATAAATTTATTTTCCTTTTATTTCTCTTCTTTTCTCTCTTACTTTTTTTTCTCTTCTTTTCTTTTTCATTTCTAAAACTCGGGAACGAGGCGTTGTCAAAGACGTGATTGCAAAAAAATATAATATGTAGGTTTATCTATGTTTTGTATTTTTAATATCTATGTTTTATTTTTATATTTTTTTAAGTGTTATTGTAATTTTCCTTTCAAGTTAATGAAATTTTAGTTTTTATAAAAATTAATGTGTTTAAATTGATTTTTTTTATATATAAATTAATGTTAGTTTAAAAAAAAAAAAAAAGTATAGCATTACAAAAGTGACAAACGATTCCTTCTAATGATAAACTTTTGAAGAGGCCTAGCAAATGTGACGTAACCTAGAAAATTTAGTGTATCAAGAGTAGCACCACACCCTTTAGTCCCTTTAGTCTAAACACTAAAGGTTTTCTTTGCATTTTCAGTTGCACAATATGTAGTAGAAAAATAAAACTATATCATGATATCTTTTTGTATGTCTAGATATGGGTATATTTGTATTATGCATATGTATATGTGGATGTCAGTATGTGTACGTATATATGTACGTAAATTATGTAAATCAGATAAATTAGTTGAGGTATCAGCACAACATACCTGGAGCTGCATATCCGACGGTTCCTCTAACTCCAGTTGAGCTGCTCTGCTGTCTAATTTTGTACTCAGGTTGAAGGATCTTTGAAAGCCCGAAATCTCCAACATGTGCAACCATGTCTTCATCAAGTAGAATGTTGCTTGGCTTCAAATCACAGTGCACAATAGTCTTTCCTGCGTGACGATGAAGATATTCAAGTGCGTAAGCCACATCCAATGCTACACACACTCTTTGAAGTAGACTGAGTCGAGGGAGCTTGTTTTGCACGTCATGCAACCATTGATCTAAAGTTCCATTAGGCAAGAACTCATAAACAATGGCTTTAAATTCATTTCCTTGGAAGTCGATGCCACTGCAACAAGTTATAACCTTTGCAAGGTTTCTATGTCGGGCATTTTTCAGAGCTTCACACTCAGCGATGAAACTCTTGGAACCTCCTCGACGATGGAGGTTAAGTACTTTGATAGCGACAATCCCACTATCTGCATCGAGGTTTCCTCTATAAACTGATGAAAAGCTACCCTCACCGATGAAGTTTTTAGTGGAAAACCCATCAGTTGCTTTGTAAAGCATCTCGTAAGAAACCTGAATGAGAGACTCTCGGGACATAGGCTCATGACTTACATCATCTTTGATTTCACTTTTTCTTCGATAAAACACAAAAAACACCACCACAGCTATGCCAATCAGAACTGCAACAAAAATGATAGCTAATATAACTGCAAATCTCCGCCAGTTTTTCCTCTTTGGATTTGTAGAATGGCACTTCGGCAACCGGAGTTCAGGTACGCCACCACAAAGCCGACTGTTTCCAACAAGAGATACTGTACTTGCGTTAGCAAACACTCCTTTGCTCGATACCTCCCCTTCAAAACCATTGAATGATATGTTGAGATTCTCCAAAGGAATTTCTTCAAGGTAAGTTGGGATCTTCCCTGTAAAGTTGTTATGCGAGGCGTCAAAAGTTTGAAGGGCACGCAAAGATCTCAACGACGATGGAAGAGTTCCCTGAAAGAAGTTGCTGCTTATGTCAAGATTCACAAGGCTGCTACAGCTGCTAATGGTGGTAGGAAGATATCCTGACAATCGATTATTTGCCAGAATAATTTCGTTTAAGTTCTTAAGGTTGCCAACCTCTTGTGGAAGTTCTCCCGACAATCGATTGCCACCCAAATTCAAGCTAATGGATAGCGTTGAGAGTTCAAATAGTTTCCTGGGTATTTCTCCAGTAAGGTTATTTCGATCTATGACTAACTTTATCAACCTCTTGCAGTTCCCTAAACTTGATGGCATGCTACCATTAAATTCATTTAAGCCCAGGTCGAGTTCAATCAATAATGAAAGATTTCCTAAAGAACCAGGAATGCTCCCTGAGAAAGAGTTATTCTTTAGATCTAGTTTCTGTAAACTTCCAAGATTGCTAAAGTTCACCTGATTAATTGTGCCTGTGAGTTTGTTATTAGACAAGTCTAGAGAAGTTAGGCCGGAAAGATTACCAACCGATGAAGGAAGGCCACCAGAAAAAGCATTTGAAGCGAAGCTTAGAAAACTTAGTGTATTCGACAAGTTTCCTAGAGAATATGGCAAAAAACCTTTCATCTGATTGTAACCAATATCTAACATTCTTAAGTTTTTGCAAATCGACAAAGCCTCTATGAACGTCATTTCATCATCTTCCCCGCTCCCAAAATGATTCGAACCTAGGTACAAGACTTCAAGATTACATGCTTCACGAGAAGTGATTACTAGTTTTCCAGAGAAGTTGTTTCGAGAAAGATCAAGGATTCTAAGATTTGAGGAACTGAGAACAGATGTTGGCAAGGGACCTGAAAAGTGGTTATCGGGAATAGAAAGTGCCTGAAGATGAGGCTGCATCGAACCTAAGTTCGTGGGTAGTCTACCAGTGAGTCGATTATCATCTAGAAGTAGTATCTCTAAAGAGGAAAGATTGTAAAGAGAAGGTGGGATGGAGCCAACGAGTTTATTTTCAACCAATACAATAAATGTGAGGTTACTCAACCGATGAAAGACATCTGGAATGCTGCCACCGAGTCCACATCTACCAAGGGAAAGAATTTCAAGGGATGTAAGATTCCCGATGAACCTTGGAATCCCACCTGAGAAATTGTTGACCGGAAGTATGAGTTGGTTTAGCATCAACAAGGATCCAAGTTCATCTGGGATCTTTCCAACCAGATTATTTTGACCCAAAACAAGCGACCGGAGGTTGGAGCAATTCGATAAGCTGGCGGGAATGTTACCAACCAGAATATTTTGACTCAAGTCAAGCACCTGGAGGCTTGAGCAATTCGATAAGCTGGCCGGAATGTTTCCCTCGAAAGAATTGTTATAAAGAGATAGTTCTTGTAACAGAAGCAGCCGGCCAACTTCAGGTGGAATCTCACCGGAAAGGAAGTTGTTTTGGAGCTGAATCTCCCTGAGAAAGGTTAGATTTGCGATGGAAGGAGATAAGGAACCGAGTAAGCCTCCATTGGAGAGATTCAAGGCCATGACTCTTTGGTGGGTGGGGTTGCAGGTCACACCTTCCCATTGGCAATGAAGGGAATCGTTCCATGAGATCATGAGATCTTTTGGGTCTTCTTTAATCTTGGATTTGATTGCAAGTAATGCGACACGATCCTCAACACAGGTGGTGCAGTTCTGAGCATGGATGACTACCGGAAACGCGGCAATGTTCATCAAAGTGATGAAGAGAAACGGGGCTGCATGTCCCTTAAAGAATGGTAGCCGTTTGGCACTCATTTTTTGGAAGCTAAGGCAATGGTGAGTGTGAGTGGGTAACTAACGATTTCTGGTACTACTTTGTGCTTTATTTTCTTTAAATTTACTACATATAAAGAAAGTATCTGTTTCAGCATTTTACACTTTCATGGCGTCTCGATTGTGACGTGAGTGGCTGATTTTTTGTCTAACATATTATAGATATAAATGGAATCAAACCATAGTCAACGGGGTGAATGTTTTCATACTAATTTTGGTTTGTTCTTAAGATTTTTCTTGAAATTGAATGCTACGTATAGGAGTCACGATCGACAAAGTCAAAACTATATGTCCATCATATTAGACTTTCATTGCGTCTCGATTGTGACGTGCGTGGCTGATTTTTGTTAAAGAAATTTATGGATATATGACATAGACTCGTAGTAAATGGAGTCAACGAGTGAATAATAAAAACCCATTTAAAGGAAGTCGACTTTGATTTTGTACATTCACATTTCCATCGTATTAAGTATGTATTAAGTATCGGAGTTGATATATCCACTTGTTTATTTCATTCTTCCACTTAATACAAAAGTGGTTTTCCTTTTTGTGCCATTCTTTTAATCAACAAAGATATAAGAAAAAAATATTTTTAATTACCAAAAACATATAAAAAGAGAGAGAAAGGAACTGTTTATTTTTTTTTCTTAATTTATCAATTGCTTTTTTTTCGTATATAAAAATATCAATTTCTTTTTGTTTAATTTTTCTTTTTATGACGATGAACACCAATTTTCATTATATATCACCTTGAATATTTATGTTTTTTTAACGGTGAAACTTTTGAATCCATTCCAATCATTTACAAATGGAATCAACAATCTTATGACAATGTCCTTTCCAATCAGCTTTAACATTTAAAACTTTGAATCCATTCCAATACAAATGGAATCAACAATCATATGACTGTTGGGTAATCTTGACATAATCTTGACATGGGTCATAGGTTTATTGAAGTTATGAGTATGGGTAAAAGGGTAGTATTTGAATGTTTATTTAATGTTTGAATAAAGGACTTTGACCAAGTTCAAATTGAGAAAACGTGATGTATACTTGGTCACTGTAGGGTGCTTTTCTTTAGGAGTGATAGCTAATTTTTAGGTTTTAGGTTGTTTATTCCCGTTGGTTTTTTGTAGGCTATTTATAGCATGTTGCTTTTGATTAATAGAGAATGGTTGAGTCGAGATTAAAGAAAAGTTTCCATCTGCTTTCTCCTTTTCTTTTCGTGTAGCAACAACAATGAACACTTCCTTCTTTTCTTTCTTATTTTGTTCATGGGTTGTAAGGGCTGGTCCAACATTTGGTATCAGAGCCCTAGGCTCAACACGTGGGATCTTTGAAGAGGTCCTATGTGAACCTGTTGCTATTGTGGTTCTATGTGAGCCGAAGCTCTGTGTGAGCCGAGTTCATAATCCAAGAATCTGTGTAAAGAGAGTTTTGAACAGCAATCTGGGTGAGGTGAAGCAAATCCGAGTTCAAAAGCATGAAACCTGTGTGAGTGAGTGAGTGTTGAAGATTGATCTGTGTGAAGAGAAAGTTGTGTGCTAAGAAGTGTTGTGTGCTAAGAAAGTGTTGTGTGCTCAATTCAAGTTCTGGGTGAACAAGAAGACTTGAACCTGTGTGGTGAAGCCAATCTATGTGAAGAAGTTAGTCAAAGTGAGAAAGATCAAAAAACAAGATTTATGTGCACCTGCAAGTGTTGGTGGGTGGTTTGAAGAAAGAAAAAAAGATCGAAAATAATTTAGATCTGTGTGATATGTGTGTGTGATCTGAATTGGTTGGTTATGTACAAGAAGAAAGGTCAAGTTAAGGAAGATGCCATCAACAAACCCGGGAGGATCAAGACAGGTTGTACCCGTGACCAGTCAAAGTATCCTGTTGCAATGCCCCAAGTTAACAGCTACAAATTATACAAGTTGGTCGATTATAGTGGAGTCGATCTTACAAGTATACGGCTTATGGGAAGTGGTTAATCCGGAAACTGGAAAAGCGATTTGATAAGAATAGGGAAGAATTAAGAACAAACCAAAGTGAAACTCAAAAGTAACTTAATGCTTGCATGAAACTCAAAAGGCCTGAGTTCGAGATTCAGGAGTCTCCACATGAAAACAAGAAAACAAGGGAAAAAAAATTCTCTGCCCCTCCTCCAGCCGTCAATGCCTCCCTATAACCCTACCCTAGCAAAAAACTAGGCTTCCTAAAATAACTCAATAATATCCAACTAAATAATTATTAACAGGAATTAAAAATATAAAACTGAAATTGACTAAACACCCCCTGCAACTTTCTTCCCTCTTCTGCGATACACCTTAGACCATCTCCCGGAACTATTCATATCAATACTCCCTCCCTGAAAATTCACCTTGTCCTCAAAGTGATGCTCCTGAAACTGATTCTTGATAAAGTCACGATCTTCCCAAGTAGCTTCTTCCTCTAGTAGCCCAACCCACTTCACCAGCCATTCAATGCTGCCCGAACTATCCCGACTCTACAACACCTTTTCGGGCAACAACATTGTTTCAACCCCAGTAGCCAACTCTCTTGGAATATCAACCGAGACCGGCTGGTCTCCCACTGCCTTCTTAAGCTCTGAAACATGGAAAACAGGGTGAATGGCAGCAGTAACAAGTAAACCAAGTTTGTAAGCCACCTTGCCTATTCTCTCCACAACCTCAAAAGGTCCATAAAAACGCGGAGCCAGCTTTTCGTTCCGTTTGTGCCCAACAGTAACTTGTCGATACGGTCGAAGCTTCAAGTACACTCGATCCCCCACCATATACTCCACATCACAATGTTTCCCATCCGCTTGAGCTTTCATCAACTGTTGAGCCCTTAGCAAATGACCCCGGAGTTCCTTGAGAACTTGATACCTACGACTCAAGTATTCATCCACTGCGAATTTAATAGCCAACCCATGGTCATAAGAAATTAATTTGGGAGGGTCCCGTCCATACAATACTTTAAAAGGAGTCATGCGAATCGACGAACGGTATGAAGTATTGTACCAATATTTTGCCCACGGCAACCATTTTACCCATTCCTTCGGCTGAGCTGATGAGAAACACCGCAAATAAGTTTCCAAACTTCGATTTACTACTTCCGTCTGACCATCCGTTTGAGGGTGGTAAGCGGTACTTCTTTTCAAAGTAGTTCCTTGTAACTTAAAGATTTCCTTCCAAAAACATCTTATCTCTGTCCGATACAATTGAACAGGGTATACCATGTAAACGTACCACCTCACGGATGAAAGTAGCCGCCACTGATGCTGCCGTGAATGGATGTTTCAGCGGAATGAAGTGGGCTGATTTGCTCAAACGATCCACTACTACAAATATAACGCTATACCCTGCTGATTTCGGCAAGCCTTCGATGAAATCCATAGATAAATCCTCCCAAATCTAGTCCGGTAACTCCAACGGTTGTAACAGACCCGCTGGTGCCAAGCTTGAATGCTTATTACGTTGACAGATGGTACATTCAGCCACGAATCTTGCAACATCGCGTTTCATCCCCACCCAAAAGAACTCTCTTACGAGGCGTTGATACGTTTTTTGCATCCCCTCGTGCCCGCCGGCTACCCCTCCATGACATTCTTAACAAAGCAGCAACACCCATTTGGATGCTCGGGGAATGACTAGACGACCCTTGTATCTCACGTACCCTTGATCGATGCTATACCCGGGCAATTCCTCACCTGAAGTCTCTAATTTTTTTCGTATCTCCTCCAACTCAGGTTCATTGAGCAAATCAGCCAAGAGCTCACTACCATGACTTACCTGTGAAATTGTAAGTTCCGCTACCTTGACACCTTCTCCTCGCCTGGACAACGCATCGGCTGCCCCATTTTCCTTTCCCGGCCGATATAAAATTTCAAAATCGAAACCGGAAAGCTTTGAGACCCATCGCTGATGCTCACCCGCCACTACTCGTTGTTCTAAAAGATACTTTAGGCTTTTTTTGATCGGTTATTATCGTGAACCGGCGTCCCAACAAGTAGGGTCTCCATTTTTGTACCGCCATTACAATAACCATTAGTTCTCGTTCGTACACCGACTTGAGTTGTGCGCGGTTGCCTAAGACTTGGCTAAAATAAGCCACCGGCTTATTTTGTTGCATAAGAACTGCCCCGACTCCGAACCCTGAAGCGTCTGTCTTTATTGTAAAAGCTTTAGTAAAATCCGGTAACGCTAACACATGCACTTGTGTCATCGCTTTTTGAAGTTGCTGGAATGCTTGTGATGCTTCCTCTCCCCAAAGAAATTTGTCTTTATTGAGTAAGTCGGTCAACGGTCTCACGATCCTGCCATACCCCTGCACAAATTTTCGATAATACCCGGTTAGTCCCAAAAAACCTCGCAGTTCTCTGATCGTTTTAGGTACTGGCCATCCTAACATTGCCGAATTTTTGCTAGGATCAGCTGCTACGCCCTCACTGGTCACCACGTGACCCAAATAGTCAACTTGAGCTTGACCGAAGACACACTTTTTTTCTATTGCAAAATAACTTCTCGTTTCGCAAGCATTCAAACACCACCTTTAAATGTTGTTGATGATCGGCTAAAGTTCGACTGTACACGAGAATATCATCAAAGAAAACTAAGACGAACTTACGTAATAGGGACGAAAGACCTTATTCATGAGAGATTGAAATGTTGACGGAGCGTTTGTGAGCCCGAAGGGCATTACTAGAAATTCGTAATGCCCTTCGTGAGTTCGAAATGCCGTTTTTGGCACATCTTCCCATTTCATCCGGATTTGGTGGTAACCCGATTTCAAGTCCAATTTTGTAAAAATTGTTGCTCCGTGAAGTTCGTCTAGTAACTCGTCAATGACCGGGATTGGGAACTTATCCAACACCGTAGATTTGTTTAATGCTCGATAGTCTACACAGAAACGCCAGCTTCCATCTTTTTTCTTGACTAGAAGGACCGGGCTTGAGAACGGGCTAGAGCTCGGCCGTATGACTCCGGCAGTCAGCATCTCTTCCACCATTCACTCTATCTCGTTTTTCTATAGTTGTGGGTAGCGGTATGGTCGCACATTAATGGGTTCGGTGTCGTTTTTTAACGTGATGGCATGTTCGTGACCTCGAGGGGGTGGCAACCCTGTCGGCAACTCAAATACATCCGCGAATGCCTTCAACAGGCCTTCTAGTTCCGGGTGAGTGCGGTCCTCCTTATGGTCGTTGGCTTCCAGTTGTCGTACCGCAATCAAGAACCCTTGGCTAACCTGGGTTATACCCCTCACTAAAGATTGTAGGGACGACTCTGATCGGTTCAATCCCGTTTCACCTTGTAGAGTCACCTTACGACCCGTATCCTTAAATGTCATGGTTAGCTCGCACCAATTATTATGTGTGTCGCCTAGTGTTTGCAGCCACGCGATACCCAATATGACGTCCGTGCTTCCCAATTCCAGCGGGTAAAAATCGTGAGTCAAGTCATAACCGGGCAGCGATAGTAGCACATTTTTACAAATCCCGATGCTTCGATCTACACCTCCGTTGCCCAACCTAATCTCCTTCTCGCGCGTGCCTGAAATGGACAACCCTAATGGTTGGACCAGCCGTAATGATAAGAAGTTGTGGGTTGCTCCACTGTCAATGAGTACCACTACCTCGCGTTGTCCGATGGTACCCCGTAGCTTCATAGTGTGTGGTGCGGTCAATCCAGCAACCGAACTAGCAAATACCGCCATCATGTCTAAGTGTGCGTGTTCTCCCGGCTCTATCTCTTCATCTTCCTCTTCTTCCCCTTCTTTATCACCCACCAACAACACCTGAAGGGTTTTCTCTGGGCAGCGATGACCTGGACCGAACTTCCCGTCGCAGCGAAAACATAACCCTTTGGCTTTCTTGTCCGCAAATTCCGTGTCGGTCATTCGACGGAAGGGGGTGCGGATTGCTGTGGTTTTAACCGCGCCCAGCGGGCGGTTCACATTGACTTTTGTACTTCCTTTGTTTGACCCTGTGATTGTTCCAATTCCGTTCTCATCTACCACAAGTGCCATTTTCATCGCCTGTCCCAATCCATGTGGTTGCAAGATCCGAACCGACTCGCGCAAGTCCCGTTTCAACCCCTTGATGAAAGTCCCCTCCAAAATTGACTCATGGATGCCCTCCAGCTGTGCAGCCATCTGTTCAAAACGCCCCACGTATTCACGGGCTGATCCTATCTGTCGTATGTTCAAAAATTGTTCTTGCAAACTACCCTCCTTTGACGTCTAGAAACGTTCCAGCAACCTATTCTTTAAATCTTCCCAACACCGGAAAGGCATCCGATTATCACTCCATCTATACCATGCCATTGCCGGCCCTTCCAAACATAGGGCCGCTGCACGTAGTCTCTCACCCGATGTTGCCAACCATTGCATATCAAAGAAACGTTCCGCTTTGTAAACCCACCCGTAAACATCTTCCCCTTCAAACAGCGGCATCTTGAGTTTTCTTAATCTATAATCAATGTTTGGGACCCATCCCCCTCCATGTCCTAGGTTAGACCAAAAGCATGGTCCCATTCGAATGGGTTGTGTGACCGGTTGTTCCTCGGTTCCCCAGCCCTCCCCCATGTGTGCTCGGAATTTGGTGTTGCTTGACCCAAATTCTGGACGCATGTTGTGCGGCGGAACCGGATACCCCTATTCGTCGTATAAAAGCGATGACATGGTCAAGGGCGGTTGCGTGTAGATGATAGGGGTTTGTGGCCATCCTCCTGTTCCTGGGCGTTGGTGATTTGGAGGTGGCATCGAAAAGTTCGGGGGTGGCAGCGATTGAATAATCGGTCGGCCTGTGGTGATGGGTGGTGGTAATGATTGGATGATTGGCGGCAGCTGCGTGACGGGCGGCGGTCCTGTAGCGGTGGCGGGTGGCGGTTGGATGGCAGGTTGGGCCACCTTAATTAGGAGTGCCATAACTTCTGCATGGCGCTGATCAGCTAAGGTTTGGCGCTTCTCTGATTCGGTCCTGATCTCTATTAATTCCGCCTCCATCTTCTCCATCCGATCCCATGATGAACTCTCTTCAAAGACTGAATCTTTATTCAAATTCCGGGCAGCGGTATCAGATCTGGTGTCGGGTTTCGGCATCGTGCAGGAAGGTGAACAGTAAAACGACGTGAACAGTGTTTCGATGAACAGTAACGAGGTGAACAGTACTCCAGGAAAGTGCTCTGATACCAATTTGATAAGAACAGGGAAGAATTAAGAACAAACCAAAGTGAAATTCAAAAGTAACTTAAAGCTTGCATGAAACTCAAAAGGCCTGAGTTCGAGATTCAGGAGTCTCCACATGAAAACAAGAAAACAAGGGAAAAAAAATTCTCTGCCCCTCCTCCAACCGTCAATGCCTCGCTATAACCCTACCCTAGCAAAAAACTAGGCTTCCTAAAACAACTCAATAATATCCAACTAAATAATTATTAACAGGAATTAAAAATATAAAACTGAAATTGACTAAACACCCCCTGCAACTTTCTTCCCTCTTCTGCGATACACCTTAGACCATCTCCCGGAACGATTCATATCACGATTGAGGCAAAGAAAAATCTGATGGCAAGAGCATTTGTGTTTCAAACTCTACCTGAAGATATATTGCTTCAAGTGGCTAAGCATAAGGATGCAAAAGATGTGTGGGAAGCGCTTTGTGTGCGGTATTTGGGAGCCGAAAGAGTTCAAAAGGCAAGACTTCAAACACTTAGAACCGAGCTGGAGATGTTGAAGATGAAAGAGGGTGACACGATTGATGAGTTTCCGGGGAAACTTAGTGAGATTGCATCCAAATTCAAGAGTCTTGGATCTAGCTTAGAGGATGAGATAGTGGTAAGAAAACTATTAAATTCGGTTCCTAAGAAATTTTTGTAGATTATTGCATCTGTTGAGCAATACTCAGAGATAGAGGACATGTCACTTGAGGAAGCGGATGAGATAGTGGTAAGAAAACTATTAATTCGGTTCCTAAGAAATTTTTGTAGATTGTTGCAACTATTGAGCAATACTCAGATATAGAGGACATGTCACTTGAGGAAGCTGTGGGAAGGTTGAAGGCATATGAAGAGAGAATCAAGGTTCTTGATGAAGATGAGAATGATCAAAACAAACTTTTACTGTCAAAAGAGGAATGGCAAGAGAGAACCAAGCGTGGTAACTTTAGTCAAGATCAATCTGGACAAGGAAGAGGTCAGGGTCAAGGAAGAGGTCGAGATGGCCAATTCAAAAGCTATGAAGATCGAAGGGAGCAAGGTATGTATCGAGATAAGCGACATATTAAATGTTATGATTGTCAAGAATATGGACATTATGCAGCTGAGTGTCCTAAAAAGGAATTAAAAGATGAAGAAGTTCACTTGACTAAAGATGATAATGAGTCAACAGCACTGCTTTGAAGAATCAAATTCATGTCAAGCTTAAGGGGTTGAGTGTTGGGTAATCTTGACATGGATCATGGGTTTATTGAAGTTATGGGTATGGGTAAAAGGGTAGTATTTGATTGTTTATTTAATGTTTAAATAAAGGACTTTGACCAAGTTCAAATTGAGAAAACGTGATGCATACTTGGTCACTGTAGGGTGCTTTTCTTTAGGAGTAATGGCTAGTTTTTAGGCTTTAGGTTGTTTATTCCCGTTGGTTTTTTGTAGGCTATTTATATTTATAGCCTGTTGCTTTTGATTAATAGAGAGTGGTTGAGTCGAGATTAAAGAAAAGTTTACATCTGCTTTCTCTTTTTCTTTTCGTGTACAACAACAACATGGAACACTTCCTTCTTTTCTTTCTTATTTTGTTCAGGGGCTGTAAGGGCTGGTCCAACAATGACAATATACTTTCCAATCAGCTTTTAACATATTGACAGTTTGATTCAAAACATAAAAAACCTTATTTAGTAGTCAAATGAAATCAGCAGATGAGACAAATGAAATTAGCAATATAATCAACAAATTATAAAAAAAATTGAAACACATGAAAATCAACTATATGATCATTATATTAAACCCATATCAGATTAGATAATCCCTGATTTTAGGTGATGAATCGTCTAAGATATAGGTTGCTTATAACTCCATAAATCAAGGTGTAGATTGATAATTTTCATATCAGATAGATATGGGTTTAATACATCACATTATGAACATACTAAAACAACATAATAATCAAATACCTTATGAACTGATTAAAAAAAATAAAATCAGAAAAATAAGACAAATGATATCAACAAGATAACCAAAATGTCCTTAAAAGAGATGAGTCATAAGACTTATTAATCAATTAATCAAGAATATAATCAAACTTGTAAGATGTTTTATTCTTTAAGTCTCATGACTAAACAGATGAAATCAACAATAACTAAAGCAGTGGCGACAGGGGAAGTACCTGCAGTGGCCGGCGAGAGGCGAAAAAGGACCGCAACCAGCGACCTGCGAAGAAGGAGCGGCGAATAGTGATGAAAGAACGGGATTTTTGAAAGCCGATTAGGAAGGATGTTGGCTTAAGCCGTTTCAAAAAAAATTTCTCTCTTCATATTTTTTTTTCTAATTTAACAATAGGGGTATAATTGAAAAACTAATTTTCTATTAAGTGGAAAGATAAAATAAAAAAATGGATATATCAGCTCCCATATCATGATTTAGTTAAGTTGGAAGTTAGATTTAGTTGTATAAATGTTTAGTAAAAATTAGTTACAAGCTTCGATATAAAATTAATAAAAGTTTAGATTTAATTAAAAACTCAGGAAAAAAAACTTCATGTTTCTAAAAGCTACTTAATTCAAGTAGCATTAATTTTGAATAAAAACAATTTAAAAATAAAAGTTTGTTGTTCGTTTATCTTATCGGCTACATAAAACTTTTTTATTTTATATATAAAAAATAAAAGCTTTAAGACTATATTCTCAAACGAAGCTTTGATTTAATGAGTTTTTTTTAACGTCTAAAAAAATTGTTGTCAAACATGCTTATTATGTTTTTTCTTTTTTTTTTTTGGCGTGTTCGGCAAAACTAGCTGGTAGTGGGTAGCGGTTAGCGGATAGTGTTTGATTTTGGAGCATTTTGTTGAAAGTTACTCCATGTAGCATTTGATTTTGGAGCGTTTTGTTTATAATAAAACTAGTAATTCAGGGGTTGTTATGCCCTTTTTGTTTTATTGATTCCAAGAATTCACGTCAATACAATCGATGGTATTTATACAAATGGCTAAACATATTTATACAAATGGCTAAACAAGGATAACTATAGAATAACTCAGGATAACTACTAGAAGATAAACATACGAATAAGATAAACATATGGAAATTCAAAATCCTTCACTCCCCCTCAAGGTGGATCGTGAAGATCACGAACGCCCAACTTGCCAAGTAAGAAACCAAACTGTGTCGCGCCAAGAGGTTTGGTAAAGATGTCAGCAACTTGATCATATGTACGGATATAACATGGCTGAATATGCTTGGATTCGACTCGTTCACGCACAAAATAACAATCCATTTCGACATGTTTCGTGCGTTCATGGAAAACTAGGTTATTTGCAATATGTCTATCTGCCTGATTGTCACAATAAAGCGGTGTAGCCCCTTGTTGAGGAGCTTTCAGATCATGTAAGAGCCAGTGTAGCCATAAGACCTCACTAACAGTGGTAGCCATGGCTCGATACTCAGCCTCCGTTGAGGACCTGGAAACCACAGATTGCTTTTTAGTTTTCCAAGAAATGGGAGCACCTCCCAATGTAATGAAGTAACCAGTTTTAGAGCGTCTAGTGAGAAGACATCCAAGCCAATATGAGTCGCAATAGGCCTATAAACGTAGATCACCATTAGAGGGCAAAAAAATCCCTTGACCCGGTGTAGCTTTTAAATAACGAAGTATACGATGCGCAGCATCAAGATGAAACTGTCGAGGTGATGCGACAAATTGACGCAAAGTATTTACTGCAAGGGTGATGTCGGGACAAGTGACTTGGAGATATAAAAGCCGACCAATAAGTTATCGGTATTGCCCTGCATCAATGAGAGGACTATCCTTTGTGTCATCAAGACGAATGTTTTGTTCCATTGGAAAAGAGCTGGGACGGCAGCCTTGAAGTCCACTATCAGCAAGAATATCTAGTGTATATTTTCTTTGACTTAGAACCATGCCGTCAGATGTCCTGGCAACCTCAATACCAAGGAAATACTTCAATGTCCCCAAATCTTTGAAACTGAATTTTCTATCCAAATAAGTCTTTATCGTGGCAATTCGATCGGTGTCATTTCCAAGTAGTATAACATCGTCAACATATATAAGGGCAGCAACAAAGGTGGTACCTTTCTCGAGAATAAAAAGAGAATGATTCGCCTTAGAGTGCCTAAAACCAACAGCCAACAATGCCTCTGTGAATTTGTTATACCAATTACGAGACGCTTGACGCAAACCGTACAACGACTTGTGAAGCTTGCATACTCTATTGTCTTCGGCTTTAGAAAATCCTTTAGGTATCTTCATATACACTTCCTCTATGAGATCCCCATGCAAAAACGTGTTGTTTACGTCCAGTTGATGAATAGACCACTTTCTTTGAACCGCTACAGCTAGAATAGTTCTAACAGTAACAATTTTTGCAACCGGAGCAAATGTTTCATGGAAATCAATACCTTCCACTTGAGTGAAACCCTTAGCCACTAGTCATGCTTTATAGCACTCAACTTCTCCTAAAGGCCTATATTTGATCTTGTAAACCCACTTCGAGTCAATAGCTTTCTTGCCAGGTGGTAGCGTTGTTAATGTCCAAGTGTGATTTTGTTCAAGAGCAGTGATCTCATTCTGCATTGCTTATCTCCAATTCGGATTTTTAATGGCTTGTGAAAAATGTTTAGGCTCATCTTGTGTAGAGATAGCCATTAAGAAATCTTTGTGTTCATTAGTAAAATTTTGATATGTAACAAAGTGAGAGAGAGGATGTACCATCGAGGTTGTTGAAGTGGCGTTGGGAAGAGAATGGTCGCTGGAAGGAGGCAAGTTGACTTCATAATCACTGAACCTTTGTGGTTTCGTTTTAATTCGATCAGGTTTATGTTGTTGAATAACTTCAGTGTTGATGGAAGAATCTTGATCTTGTGTCGGCGTGAAAACCGGGCTGCTTGTTGGATTAGTTTGTGGCCCATCATTGGAAGAAGTGGGCTGCTGATTTTCGATGTTATTGGATTGCCACTGGTCAGAATTTTCTGCTTCAGTGGGCGGTAATGGGAGTGGGTCAGTCGCGGCAATCCAATTATCATCAACATGTAGCTCTCGATGCTTGCTGGTGGTATTTTGGTTTGTGACTTGAAATGGAAAATTACATTCAAAGAACCGGACATCTCGTGAGACGATTACTTTCTTTTATCTTAAATCATACACTAGATAACCCTTCTGTCGTTGTGGATATCCAACAAAAACACAAGACCTCCCTCTTTCTTCAAACTTATCCTTTCCCATTTTGTTATCCTTTATATAAACTAAACAACCAAACACCCTTATGTGATCATAATTTGGTGGGTGACCAAGTAATATCTCGTATGGTGTTTTGTTTTGGATTGTTCTTGACGGAAGCCTATTTATTATGTAAGTAGTGGTCAACACACACTCACCCCAAAACTCAATAGGTAAGTTAGCCTCAAACCTTAAAGCTCTTGCAATCTCTAATAAATGTATGTGCTTTCTCTCAACAACCCCATTTTGTTATGGGGTGTGGATGCATGATGTTTCGAGAGCTATCCCATTATCTTCATAAAATTTCATCATATGGTTTGAGACAAACTCACCACCATTATCACTTCTAATTCTTCTAATTCTCTTTCCAGATTGTGTACTAATCATATTGTAAAATGCTATTAAGTTGGAACTTGCATCTGACTTATTTTTAATTAAGTACACCCATGTAAATCTATTGTAGTCATCATCAATTGTTAAAAAAATAATGAGCACCAGACATTGAAGGTACACGATATCCTCCCCATATATCACAGTGGACTAAATAAAAACAAGCAATGGTTTTAATAGAACTATTTGCAAAAGGAAGTCGATTTTGTTTTGCCCGTAAACACGAATCACAATTTTCTATACTAACTATGCTACCTATCGAATGAATGTGTTGAAGTCTACTTTTTGACGCATGCCCCAATCTTTTATGCCAAATTTCCGAGTCGATCTTTACTGTGTGACATCCCCATTTTCACGGCCAGAAAATACCGATTTTTGTTTATGCTTTATAAAAGTCAGAGTACTTCTTTTCATAAAAATATTGCGGAATTTGTTCCCAGAAAAACACGATAAATACGTTATTAAAACATTTTCGAAGAAACGTATTTTATTCATTTTAAAACATTTGGGATGTCATTGTTAACACAGAAACATAAGCATAAACAGAACTTACTTTTATTTACACTAGTGATCTACATCTCTTTAATCTCTCAGTGTAATGTGACTTCATATCAACACCTGTGATATAAATAAAGTGAGTGGGTCAGGTTGGGAAACCTGGTGAGTACATAGGGCTTTTAACCCACAATAATATAATTATTATGTTTAAACAATCGAACAATCAACCCAATTACCCATCCTCATTATCTTCTTTAGTCTTAAGGATCTACCCTAAGAATCAGTTATTCCTCGTTCATTCATTCCTAAGGATCATCCTAAGGAATCGACACGAAGTCCATCGTTGCCACGGTTTACACAACGGGCACTAAGTCTGCATAGTCGTCAGGGCTTAGGCACTAAGTTTGCATAGTCGCCAGGGTTTAGGCACTAAGTCTGCATAGTCGTCAGGGTTTAGGCATCAAGTCTGTATGATCACCAAGGTTTAGGTATCAAGTCTGCATGATCACCAAGGTTTAGGCATCAAGTCTGCATGATCACCAAGGTTTAGGCATCAAGTCTGCATGATCACCAAGGTTTAGGCACCAAGTTTGCATGGACGCCAGGGTTTAGAGTACACCGGGTGACACATCGTTCACAACACCTACAGGTTGCGAGCCTGCTAGTGTTCCACTGGACTGTCTAGAATAGTCTGTAATTGTCATCCATACTCTGTTGAATGACGGGGCCATCATTTGGGAAAGACTTCTCACATCGTCCACCTCTCACCCTCACCTCGTGGTCTATAACACCTCTCAACTCATCATCCAACTCATATTCCATCTTTTACATCTACCCATGTTTTACCCAGCATTATCGTAGATATAAAATACATATACATTTTAAATCATTTAAAACATGTATAAAATCGTTCATCTAGCATAGACAACAAGTACTCAAATAATATGCACACATAGCACGTAATTTATATAAAATAATTCATATCTATGTGTAAGATGAAAGTAACTACGCACTCACTTGATTAGGTGGTGATTCCGAACTTAGACAGCACTTCGTTATCTCAAAACAATTTTCCTCGACAAAACCTAGTATCAATACCACTAGGGTTTAGTTTTTAATGTTAACCGCGACTAATTAATAGTCTAGCTATTATTACTATTATATAAGCGTTAAATAACACTCAATATAACTCATAATAATAACCCAAATAATTATTTTATGGTCCTAATAATGTTACTATAATTAAATAAAAGTTATATTAAATATAGTATAAGCGTAGCTCACTTACAGCGGGTTTTTATTAAAAATCGGGCTTCGCTGGAGCAGCGTTTCCGAGCCGAAAGCTTTTCTTCTCGGAGCCGTCGGGCGCTCCGGGGCTTTCTTCTCGTGCTAGGGAGGGGTTTAGGAAGGCTAGAGAGAAGTTAGAGAGAGAAAGAAATGCTTATGGTGTGAAGAAATAATGAAGGGTTCACCCTTTATTTATAGGGATTTTATAGTAAAGTAGCCACTAAGTTTCGTCCGTATCTTCCGCGTACGAGCTCCGTTTCCTACGTTCTTTATATCCACGTGTTGGTATTTACGAGGACTACAACTTTCATTTAGACCTCGTCGGCTAATTCTCCTTCTATCTCAGATTTACAAAAACGGTATCGTATTTATCGCGCTCGAAGAGTAGCGACTAAGCTTCGTCCATATCTTTCGCATACGAGCTCCGTTTCCAACTTTATTTATATCCACGCGTTGGTATTTATGAGTACTACAACTTTCATTTGGACCCCATTGGCTAATTCTCATTCTATCTCGGATTTATAAAACTGTATCGAATTTATCGCGCTCGAAGAGTAGCGACTAAGCTTCGTCCATAACTTTTGCATACGAGCTCCGTTTTTTACTGTCTTTTTATCGTTTACCTCCTATTAACGATATCTTCATTTCTCGTTTAGATTATTTTGGCTCAAAATCGACCGATCTAAAATTCAAATTTTTGGGTTGTGCACTTCTATGCTAAATCTTAGAAAAATCATAACTTCCTCATACGAAGTCAGATTTGGGCGTTCTTTTTATGGACACTCTCGGTTTAACATTATCTACGACTTTTGTTTAGATCGATAAGGATAAAAGTCGCTCTATCGTAAATTGACTATTTACACTTTCCGATGTCGTGCCGGTTCCGTCGCGAAACTTCGACGGGTCATAACTTCTTCGTTATAACTCGGATTTCGGCGCTCTTTATATGTACGGAAACCTTGTAACATATAATACAACTTGGTTAAGATTATTTATTCTAAATAATCTTTTTCCAAAAAGTCGTTTTTGACCCTATTATCTCTAAATTGACTAGCCCGGATCTACGGGCGTTACATACTACCATCGCTGCAATTCTCTTATCCGTCCCTTCCATGTTGTAAAGATTGTGACATCCCCGAAATCACGGCCAGAAAAGACCGGTTTGTTTATGCTTTATAAAAATCAGAGTACTTCATTTTATAAAAATGTTGCGGAATTTGTTCCCAGAAAAACATGGTAAATACGTTATTAAAACATTTTCGAAGAAACGTATTTATTTCATTTTAAAACGTTTGGGATGTCATCGTTAATACAGAAACATAAGCATAAACAGAACTTACAATTATTTACACTAGTGATCTACATCTCTTTAAATCTCTTTGTGTAATGTGACTTCATATCAACACCTGTGATATAAATAAACTGAGTGGGTCAGGTTGGGAAACCTGGTGAGTACATAGGGTTTTCAACCCACAATAATATAATTATTATTTTCAAACATCAAACAATCAACCCAATTACCCATTCCCGTTATCCTCACATTACGTCCCTAAAACATCTAACACAAGGGACCTAGTCAAAGGACTATCATTGGGATGGAGTATACCTGGTGAGCACACAGTTCACACAGTTCGAATAAACACACAGTTCGAATAAACACACAGTTCGGTTAAACACACAGTTCGAATAAACACCTACAGGTTGCGAGTCTGCTAGTGTTCCACTGGACTGTCTAGAATAGTCCGTTGTTGTCATCTATACTCCGCTAGATGACTAGATCATCAAGAACAGCTATAACGAGGCCTCTCATTATTTTATTTTGTCACACAGCAACTATTATATCTACCCGTGTTTTACCCCGCACATTATGTAGATATAAAATACATATACAGTTTGAATCACTGAAAACATGTATAAAACGTTCTTCCAATATAGATAGCAAGTATACAGATAATATACACACACAGCACGTAAAATACTTCATGTCTATGTGTAAGCTGAAAGTAACTATGCACTCACCTGAGTAGGTGGTGACTCAGCACTCGGACAGCGCTTCGATACTCTCAAAACAATATTCCTTCGATAAAACCTAGTACCGATACCACTAGGGTTTAGTTTAACGATAACCGCGACAAATTAATTAGTCTGACTATTATTAAGCGTTAATAACGCTCAATATAACTCATAATAATAGCCCAAATAATTATTTTAAGGACCTAATAACATTCCTATAATTATTTGAAAGCTATATAAAAAATTGCGTAAGCGTAGCACACTTACAACGAATTTTATCGAAAACCGGGACTTAATTGGAGCAGCGTTTCGAAACCGAAAAACTCCTTTTTCTCGGGACTCCGGGAGCCTCGGGGCTTCCCTAGGGTGCTAAGGGGTTTTTCTAGGGTTTAGGGGGGTTTAGATGAGCTAGAGAGAGAAACTAGTGAGAGAAAGAAGTGGATTTGGAGTGAAAAACTCGGAATGGCTCGCATGCTATTTATAGCCCCAGCAGCCTCGGACTACGCGGCGCGTCCAGCAGCTACGCTGGGCGTAATCTCGGATTGGGTCGCCAGCTCGCACCAGCTGGCTCGCACTTCGGAAGAGGATAAGGACCGAGGGTACGCTGGGCGTACCGAACTCCGACGCGGGGCGTAAAGCGAAGCGAGGCGACGTGGCGAGATCCGAAGGGCGCTCTGTTGATCGACGATGGACGGCTGCGATGAGGCCACGTCATCTATCTCGCATCAGATTTCGCAAATTGCATGCCCATCTTTAAAAATTCATAACTTTCGCGTACGACCTTCGTTTTCGACGTTCTTTATATCCACGTGAAGGTGGGAACGTACTCTACAACTTTCGTTTAGACTTCGTAGGCTAATTTTGGCTCGATTTTAAATTTTATATTATTAACGGGCCGAGACACGATTGGTCCGTTAAATCCTCATAACTTCTTCATCCGACACCCGTTTTCGCCCATCTTTTTCTCGTTACGCTACTCTCAACGAGATCTTTGATTCTCGTTTAGGTCGTGTCGGCTAAAAACCGCTTGATCTAATATTCGAATTTCGGGTTGTACACTGCTAGTACGAAACTTCGAAAAATCATAACTTCTTCATACGAAGTCAGATTTGGGCGTTCTTTTTATCGATGTTCTTAGTTTAACATATTCTATGACTTTCGTTTAGATTGCTAAAGCTAAATCTCACTCTATCGTAAATTCACTATTTACGCTTCCCGGTATTGTGCCGGTTCCGTCGCGAAACTTCAACGGGTCATAACTTCTTCGTTATAACTCGGATTTCGGCGTTCCTTATATGTACGGAAACCTTGTGACATACTCTAAAACTTGGTTAAGATTATTTATTCTAAATAATCTTTTGTCGAAAAGTCGTTTTCGACCCCTATTGCCTCTAAATTGACTAGCCCGGATTCGCGGGCGTTACAATTATCTCCCCCTTAGGATGATTACGTCCCGGAATCATCAACGAAACATGGCCGTATAATGACTCCATACGTCGTCTCTTCATCCTAGGTAATAATTATAACTTCTACATTCCTTCAAGTCTATCTCTCAGACTTATTGACTGTATGTAGTACTCGATCGTGCACCTGCTCTCTACCTCAGGCTAGACTCCAAATTATGATCTTCAAGTCAAAATCTCGATCCTTACTGGATACAAACTTGAGATGACTTCTTTTATTACTACTATGGATCGATGTGTCATATTCTAATGACCTATCATCGTATGTTGCAACACTTAGACTTAGGTCTCTTAGAGTTAAATTCTAAAACAGACTATGCCTTCCTTCATGTTCTAATGTGATATAATCACACTTTAACATTAGGCATTTCTAGCTACCAACTTCTTTAACAACGAGCGCGATATTTCTATTGATCGCTCTGATTTCAATCGTTTGGTTTAATTCGGACGCTACATCAAACTTGGTTCTCTGAACCACACAACATACTCATCGTAGTCGGACTCGATTCGATATGGCCACTAGGGTCGGAATATCAACAATCTTCTTAGTCATTACCGAAACGATGGTAACAACACACTTAAAACGAAATCAATTACTAGCTTCTTGGTAACCTTATGACTTTCCCTGATCCAAGTGTGAGTCCTGTGCTTCCGGTAGTATAGGCCTCTACTACCATTCACACTTACTCATACTCGTCCCAAGTATTGTCTCGCAGTTTCCCAAGTCACCATGCAGCAAATCATACAATCATTCAACACATCAGATAACAAAACGAAGGTTTTATATTATTTCTTGAAACGATTACATAGGTGTTCAAGTTCACCTTAGACTATGCCTCTAACAGGCTACATCATATGATTCTATGGCTACTTTATAACTTGATCCTTGGATGGCAAGCCGTCATTCCTGAATCCTCGCATTGTCATCTGCTTCATCCAGGATCATATGGAATGCTCTTGCCTTCGGTTTTGGCGGAATGTTTGGTTTTGCCGCTTCTTTCTTTTTCGGGCAATCCTTAGCAACATGCCCTTCTTCACGGCATTCATAACACACCCTTTTACACTCGTTGGCGTAATGTCCGGTCTTCCCACACTTGTAGCAAGTCACTTCTTCGCTACATTTCCCAAAGTGATTCTTTTTGCACTTCTCACACCATTTCACATTGTTTCCTCCTCCGCTAGACTCCTTTGAACCATACTTGATCTTCTTATTGGGCCTCATAGATTCCTCAAACTTCCTCTTTTCACCAACCTCAATCTTGTTGGCAGCTCTTCCCTTAATCATATCTTCAACCGACTTGGCAGCCCAGATAGCTGCTTCCAAAGTAGGTGCCTGACGCACTGGCACCGCATACTCCCATGGAAGTCCCTTTGCGTACTTGTCGATTTTCGTCAGCTCATCCGGAACAAGACGTAAGGCGAACTCCATCTTCTCTATGAAATTGTTGGTGTATTCATCAACATACATGCTTCCTTTCTTCAAGGTAAGGAATTGGTTTTCCAGCTCGAGCAGATTTTGGGCTGAGCAGTACCTACGTTTGAACTGCACCAGAAATTCTGCCCATGTTAGTTGCAGGGGCTCATTGGGGCTCAGAGTTTTCCCCAAGGTATTCCACCAACGTACAGCGCCTCCTCGAAACTGACGAACTGCAAATGTGGTCTGTTGTTTTCCTCTGCAACCGCACGTCATGAAAGCTAACTCCATCTCCGAGATCCAATCCATGACCCCGATCGGATCCTCCTTTCCAGTGAAAGTCGATGGCTTGCAAGTCAGAAAATCCTTGTACTTGCATCCATTCCTCTCGACTTTGTCATCTTGGTTGTTTTGTCGAACTATTGGCGGGTTGACTTGACCAACAGTCCCACTGTAGTTCTCCTCCTCAGTCTGCCCTTCATTCATCTCGGGCCGTTCGATCTGAATAGTGGCTTCCTCTCGATTTTGCTGGAGCAAACGTCTAGTTTCCTCCATTTGACGATCCAACATCGCTTGGATCATCGCTTGCACTCCGGCCATTGTTATTGGCTCAGCAGCGGCTACCACAACCGGTATTTGCTCAATCACTGGGGGCTGATCTCGGTTCCCATTTGCATTCACGTTCCCGCTACGTGTTCTTACCATCTTGATCTATACACCGAATGAGGTGAATCTAGACCTTTACTTAGGATTGACGTTTAAATCATCCTTATCACTCTGAAACGTTTATATGCTAGTTCTAATATCGTAGTCGTACGTTTAGAATCCTACACACATAAGGTTTCCAAATCCGGTCGGCAACAGACCATAGATCCGAACAACTAACAGCATATCAGGCACAAGTATTTAGCACATAAAAGCATTTTAGGCATAAGCCCTAAAATAATCTAGTGCTCACACCTCACAATCATCGCTTAACATTCTAAGTTTAAGTCTAGAAATAAATCCATATTCCTAGTTCGCTTAAACTAATGCTCTGATACCAACTGTGACATCCCCGAAATCACGGCCAGAAAAGACCGGTTTGTTTATGCTTTATAAAAATCAGAGTACTTCATTTTATAAAAATGTTGCGGAATTTGTTCCCAGAAAAACATGGTAAATACGTTATTAAAACATTTTCGAAGAAACGTATTTATTTCATTTTAAAACGTTTGGGATGTCATCGTTAATACAGAAACATAAGCATAAACAGAACTTACAATTATTTACACTAGTGATCTACATCTCTTTAAATCTCTTTGTGTAATGTGACTTCATATCAACACCTGTGATATAAATAAACTGAGTGGGTCAGGTTGGGAAACCTGGTGAGTACATAGGGTTTTCAACCCACAATAATATAATTATTATTTTCAAACATCAAACAATCAACCCAATTACCCATTCCCGTTATCCTCACATTACGTCCCTAAAACATCTAACACAAGGGACCTAGTCAAAGGACTATCATTGGGATGGAGTATACCTGGTGAGCACACAGTTCACACAGTTCGAATAAACACACAGTTCGAATAAACACACAGTTCGGTTAAACACACAGTTCGAATAAACACCTACAGGTTGCGAGTCTGCTAGTGTTCCACTGGACTGTCTAGAATAGTCCGTGGTTGTCATCTATACTCCGCTAGATGACTAGATCATCAAGAACAGCTATAACGAGGCCTCTCATTATTTTATTTTGTCACACAGCAACTATTATATCTACCCGTGTTTTACCCCGCACATTATGTAGATATAAAATACATATACAGTTTGAATCACTGAAAACATGTATAAAACGTTCTACCAATATAGATAGCAAGTATACAGATAATATACACACACAGCACGTAAAATACTTCATGTCTATGTGTAAGCTGAAAGTAACTATGCACTCACCTGAGTAGGTGGTGACTCAGCACTCGGACAGCGCTTCGATACTCTCAAAACAATATTCCTTCGATAAAACCTAGTACCGATACCACTAGGGTTTAGTTTAACGATAACCGCGACAAATTAATTAGTCTGACTATTATTAAGCGTTAATAACGCTCAATATAACTCATAATAATAGCCCAAATAATTATTTTAAGGACCTAATAACATTCCTATAATTATTTGAAAGCTATATAAAAAATTGCGTAAGCGTAGCACACTTACAACGAATTTTATCGAAAACCGGGACTTAATTGGAGCAGCGTTTCGAAACCGAAAAACTCCTTTTTCTCGGGACTCCGGGAGCCTCGGGGCTTCCCTAGGGTGCTAAGGGGTTTTTCTAGGGTTTAGGGGGGTTTAGATGAGCTAGAGAGAGAAACTAGTGAGAGAAAGAAGTGGATTTGGAGTGAAAAACTCGGAATGGCTCGCATGCTATTTATAGCCCCAGCAACCTCGGACTACGCGGCGCGTCCAGCAGCTACGCTGGGCGTAATCTCGGATTGGGTCGCCAGCTCGCACCAGCTGGCTCGCACTTCGGAAGAGGATAAGGACCGAGGGTACGCTGGGCGTACCGAACTCCGACGCGGGGCGTAAAGCGAAGCGAGGCGACGTGGCGAGATCCGAAGGGCGCTCTGTTGATCGACGATGGACGGCTGCGATGAGGCCACGTCATCTATCTCGCATCAGATTTCGCAAATTGCATGCCCATCTTTAAAAATTCATAACTTTCGCGTACGACCTCCGTTTTCGACGTTCTTTATATCCACGCGAAGGTGGGAACGTACTCTACAACTTTCGTTTAGACTTCGTAGGCTAATTTTGGCTCGATTTTAAATTTTATATTATTAACGGGCCGAGACACGATTGGTCCGTTAAATCCTCATAACTTCTTCATCCGACACCCGTTTTCGCCCATCTTTTTCTCGTTACGCTACTCTCAACGAGATCTTTGATTCTCGTTTAGGTCGTGTCGGCTAAAAACCGCTTGATCTAATATTCGAATTTCGGGTTGTACACTGCTAGTACGAAACTTCGAAAAATCATAACTTCTTCATACGAAGTCAGATTTGGGCGTTCTTTTTATCGATGTTCTTAGTTTAACATATTCTATGACTTTCGTTTAGATTGCTAAAGCTAAATCTCACTCTATCGTAAATTCACTATTTACGCTTCCCGGTATTGTGCCGGTTCCGTCGCGAAACTTCAACGGGTCATAACTTCTTCGTTATAACTCGGATTTCGGCGTTCCTTATATGTACGGAAACCTTGTGACATACTCTAAAACTTGGTTAAGATTATTTATTCTAAATAATCTTTTGTCGAAAAGTCGTTTTCGACCCCTATTGCCTCTAAATTGACTAGCCCGGATTCGCGGGCGTTACAAAGATGATAGCTTCATTTAATTTACTTCTTTTTATAGTTTATTTTAGTACATTTCATTTGCATTTTAGTTAACTTCCATGCATATTTTCCCTTTTTTTATTTTTATGACCATTTCGGGGTACTTTCTAGTTTCTTGAGCATTATTGCAAATTTTCTTGGAAACTAGCGGGGCGGCACTCTTGGGGTGCTTGATGGCTATGAAGGTGACTCATGGGGTGGACCTGTCAATTGCTTGAAGACTTGGAAGAATTGAGCTTTAAATTTGAAAGACGTGGGAGAATTCTTGAGTGTGCAAGATCAATATTTGGGAGTTTGCGGAAGTTTAGAGTGATGTGGATAGACAAATTGGGCTTTAGAGAGAAAGTCTCAAAATCGGACCTTCAAGATAAGGCTAAAGAGGCACACCAAACTTCCCAAAATAGAGCTCTTAGCAAAATCCCGAAATTGCCCTAGTCAGGAACCCACGCGGGTCGCGGGCTCTGACGGGTAATTTTGGGCTTCTTCAAGTTTTGGGCCCCCACAGCTAATCCATTGGCCCAGTTCGAATCCAATCAACTCCTAGCCCATTTTCTTCAATATATCTTCAATTAAAGCCCAATTTGTCTATCCACATCACTCTAAACTTCCGCAAACTCCCAAATATTGATCTTGCACACTCAAGAATTCTCCCACGTCTTTCAAATTTAAAGCTCAATTCTTCCAAGTCTTCAAGCAATTGACAGGTCCACCCCATGAGTCACCTTCATAGCCATCAAGCATGAAATCCCCAATTCCTTTCAAGCCCAATCGCCTCCCAAGAGTGTCGCCCCGCTAGTTTCCAAGAAAATCTGCAATAATGCTCAAGAAACTAGAAAGTACCCCGAAATGGTAATAAAAATAACAAAAGGGAAAATATGCATGGAAGTTAACTAAAATGCGAATGAAATGTACTAAAATAAACTATAAAAAGAAGTAAATAAAATGAAGCTATCAAATCACCCCAAGCTTAAACCTTACTTGTCCTCAAGTAAGACAAGACTAAATGAACTTGGGACGAACTACCCTAGAAATAAAAAGAATGGATAGAACCATGGAACCTGTTCGATGTTAGTCAACATGGTCAGAATTGATCTCGCTGCTGTCTCACAACTTTTTCATCCGATGACAATGGGACCATAAACCACAGCCAGGACAACTCCTCTAGGTGAATAAGGAGGGATGGTCAGTCGTAGTCTTAATGGAACATGCATACAATGAAGAACATCTGTAGTAGGGAGAAAGCAACTGGATGGGCTCGGGTGGAGCTCTTCTTTAAGTGCACATTCTGATCTCACGTCTGCCGGTTTCTCTCATGTGTAACTTGGTTTAATCGCTCGGGCACCGTTGTAGGAATCGGTTCACTTAGTGTTGGCCCAAACCTCCCGTAGTATCCGACTCGACAGTCTCCCTAACATCACCAATTTGCGAAAAAAAAATAACAACTCGATCTATATACAAAAAAAACAGACCTATGCAAATGAATATCAAACGCCGGGTGACCAAGATGTTGGGAAATTTGTTCAATAATTGAACCGGCCACCTATCTAAGATAGTTGCAACTGAAAATTTGCATGCTTCTTTTTGTTTTTGTTTTTGTTTTGTTTTTTTTTTTGTTTTTTGTTTGCTTGAAGGTAATTTATTAACTATCGAAATTTTTAACAAGAAACCCTTTGACTCAAAATTTGGTTCCCAAAGGTGTGTAAGTGGAAGCGAAAGGGTAATGATATAATCCGAATGACCTAAGTGTGAAAATGACCATGTGTGGATCATAAAGATGTAATGTAAGCTCCTTTTCAAACTTGTGGTTTTTCAAAGATAATGAAAATGTCCAAATGTGGACTAAAAGACTCTCTAAAATTCTAAGAAAATCGCAAAAAGATATGGTGATGTAAAGAGACCGGATATGGATTCTACTTGGGGACAAGCACCAATGCTTCATCCTAACAGTTCAAACATGATCACATGTGATCCTCTCGGAGGTAGTGACCGCAAGGCTAAGAACATCCATTGCTATAGTATATCCTACAGTTGTTAGTATTGTATGCATAATTTTTCATGAAACTACCTGGCCATGATCACTTACCCCTTTAAGCTACCAGCATCTGATCCCAAGTATGAAATCCCAAACTGCAGCCAATGGTCCCGGTTCGATGGGTGAGGTAGCAACAAGATCCTGGACCAATAATGATACAATAACTGTGAACATGTTCCATGGCATCCAAGAGAGGTGAGAATAAACAGACAATAAAAATGCAAGAATGTTAATGCCTTAAGCTCAATGTTATGCAAAAATAAAAAGTGGAAAAAAAAAAGAAAAAAAAATCTTTTTGAAATTTTTATAAAATAAAAAATGAATGCAAATTAACTTAAACTAATATGTTATGTAACCTAACTAAAGAAAAATGCATGAAAAATTAAAAAGAAAGGGAAATGCCCCACCCCAAGCTTAAGAACAAGCATTGTCCTCAATGCTTAAGGAAAGGGGGGAAATGACCTAAATTGGAGGGTTGGGTAGAGCATAAGGGTTTGTATAGAAGGAAAAATGGTGAATAATGGTGGTGGTCTTGCGGGATTCCGACCGGTAGATCTCCGGGAAATCGAGATTTTGTGTGGAGCGTGGGCGGGGCGCGGGCCGCGTAGAGGCCGTGTGTAACATTCTTGGTTTCCTCTTGAGTTCACAGAAGGTTCAGAAGAATTTTGGGTCAAAACACGCGGGCCGCGTAAAGGCCGCGTGAACTGAAGGTCAAAAAATACTAAGTGTTGAAACCAGACCCGCGGGCCGTGTGGAACCCGCATGCTGGCCGCGTGAGCTGAACAGGGCTAGAGGTGATTGTTTTATGCGGGCAAGGAATGGGCCGCACATAAGCCGCACATGACCTTACGTGGGCCGCATGGATTTTTCCGCGGGCCGCGTGACTTCCTGCACCTTAAAATTTGAAATTTTTCAAAAAACTTGATTTTTGGCCTAAATGATTCCCGCGAAGTCCCGGTTTCAAAAACAAAATAAAAGGTTTGGACAAAGGTGAGAATAAAGCTTAAAATTTTTCAAAAATGAACATTTTCAAAACAAAAAAATTTTCAAAATCATTTTATTCGGTTTATAAAAGACGAAAGCACAATGCTTCCCAAAAATGCCCTTCTTTAACGTCTTTGGCGAGACGCCTCCAAACTTCACTTTAACACTTTGGGGCGTCCAAATGGACGAAATCTTGGACATTTGAATCAAAACCTTCATAGAG
Source organism: Lactuca sativa (assembly GCF_002870075.4). Lineage (NCBI taxonomy): Eukaryota > Viridiplantae > Streptophyta > Magnoliopsida > Asterales > Asteraceae > Lactuca > Lactuca sativa. The sequence goes on along the minus strand of NC_056629.2, from coordinate 28,818,818 downwards.
TGACTTCAAACTATGTCCATTAGCCTTGAAAACTTGCCCCGTGTCAACATTTTTTACTTTCCAAACCTCCATTGGGACTCTTTTCTTGTATTTGACTTTCTTTTTACGGGAGAACCATACCGGACTTAGACCTTTGATAATAGCGATCATCCAACCATATTCTTCCTTGTACTTTTTCAGTAAGGTGACCAACTCTTCCCTCTTTGACATGGTGGTCGAGTTGGTGACCGGTTGGGTGTCTTCCTTCTCGGGATATGTATCATTTAAAGGGTCCGACAAATTTATCGTTTTTGGCTCTTGTGGTTCGTCTACCACTGGAATTAGTTTCTCAATGGTAGTGGTGGGCTCAAACTCTCTTTCATTAACCCCCAACATGTCCTCTATATTTTCATTGACATCTTTCTCAATTTCTTCTTCCTCCTTGATAGCCTCTTCCATTTCTACTCCTTCTTCCAATTCTTCATATAACACTCTTAGGTCATCAAAACTTTTCTCATCTTTCAAAGGAATGGCACATGTGCTATGCCATGGGCTCTCTTCAGATGGTAGTTTGTCTTGATCTTCCATTATACTTATTGTTTGAGCAAGTTGTGTTATTTGTTGCTCTAAGCTTTTGAGGCTAGCTTGGGTTGTTTCTTGGAAATTTTGGGTAGATGTGGCAATGCTTTTCACAATCTCCTCTAAGGACATGCTTGGCGTTTCAAGTTGTTGAGGAGGTGGAGGATATGGATGTTGGAATTGTGGAGTTGGTTGGTATTGGTCATTTCTCCAACCTTGGTATGAGCTTTGGTATTGGTTGTATCCCCAAGCTTGGTTGTTGTCCCACCATTGATCATGTTGAGGTTGATCATAACTCCATTGGTTTGGCCAATAGTAGCTTCCCTGCTCTTGCACTTCTTCCCATTCTCCTTGTAAATATGGACACATGTCGGATTGATGTCCATTTTGGGAACAAAAATCACAAAGAAGAGGTGTGGGCTGCACACTTTGGTTACTTTCAATCATCATAAATAACTGAGCTAGATCAGAAAGTTTATCTTCAATGCTAGGAGTGTTCATTCCCGAACCATACTTTTTTCTTCAATTTTTTAGTTTTAAACTAGAGTACCTGCACAATGAGATCTAGGCATAGAGAAACAAATTGATTAAAAATAAACCAATCCCCGACAACGGCTCCAAAAATTTGGTGGTTGTCGAGGCCAACACAAATAATAACCCTAAATATTACACACTAAAATAGTGTATAGTGGTAAAGGGATCGAATCCACAGATATTGGTTCAATTTATAACTCTATGAAAAATCTTTTTGTAAAAATACTAGTAAAATGACAATAAAAATAAAATGGGGGGTTTTGGTGTTTTGAAATACTTGAAACAAACTAGAGTTAACTATAATTTAAATAGACAAATGCAACAAAAATAAGAGTTTGATGTAAAATCAATAAAGGAGAGATGGTTGACTTAAAGTTTCCTCACTTTGACTTTTGATGAACATATCATTAGAATCCAATGGTGCAATACTTTGATTTAAATCCTTAATTTGGCTATAGTAATCCAAGGAGCTTGAGATTAAAAGACCATTCTCACATTTCCCCATGCCAATCAACTTCCTCGAGGGTAAGTCCTGTATAAAACAAAAATCCGGAAAGAATGTCACAAAACAATTAAGGTTTTTTGTAATTCTACTAATTGACAACAAGTTGCATTTAAATTTTGGTATATATAGGACATCATTAATTTTCATGTCTTTTGGCAAGAGAATACTTACAACTCCTTTGACAAGGACATTCTCTCTGTTCGGTATATTGACTGGAGTTCCAGCTTTCATTTCCTTTAGACTCGCCAACACGGAGTTACTGCATGCAATGTGTTCGGTTGCTCCCGAGTCAATGATCTAAGGTGTGTTAAAGTTAAACTAACTAGCCATGTTGACTTCTAGATTTAGTGTATCTCCTAGTTGTTTTATCAATTTTGTGTATCGATCAAAAGTAAGACCTGGTATAGGGCGAGTCTCCATATCCACAGCAGCTGCCTTCGGCTTTGGCTTTAACGGTTTTCGTTGATCTCCGGTTTGCTTACTTTGGCGGGGATCCCACCGATCCGGGTAGCCTATCTTTTCAAAACAGCCTTCCACGGTGCCCTACTTTTCCATAATGTTTGCATTTGAGTCCTTCACAATTGTTTTTCTTCTCAGCTTGAACTTTATCAAAAGCTACTTGAGTCTTGATCTGGTAAGCAGTTGCATCAACGGTTGGCTTCCTAGCAGCAGCAACAGATATGTTGCGTTGTTGTTCGTCCTCTGCCACAAGATGGTAGGTGGTGCCAAGCGAGGGCATCGGCTTGGTACTCAAGATTTGGGTCTTGACAGTACCAAACGTGTCATCAAGCCCCTTATCTTTTGTTTCCACGAGTCTCTAAGATTGCATGTGCATTTACCACAGGTACATTGTGGAACAGGAGAAACTAATTGAAATTTCGTCCCAAATAACCCTCATCTTTGTGAAATAAGTCGAGACTGATGCATTATCTTGCCTTAACGTGGTCAATGCTCGCTTCAATTCGTAAGCACGTGGCACGCTTTCTTTTCTGAATCTTTCTTCAAGATCGTCCCAAATTTCTTTAGCAGTCACATCATATTTTACACGGTTACATATGTCATTTTCCATGGTTGTGGTAAGCCATCCCATTATGAGGGAATCACTTCGTTACCATGCTTTAAATTCTTGTGAGTCTTCCGCTAGTTTCAGGATCATTCCATCAATGAAACCGGCTCGGTTTTTAGCCAGAAGGAAATCTTTCATCTCCCTAGACCAATCGGCATAATTGTTGTCGTTCAGATTGTCATTGACATGAACCCGCCGTGGGTATTCATTAGGGTGGATGTAAAACGAAGAATTTGGATCCGAAGAAGGGTTAAGAGGATTGCTGCTTCCAGGAGTCTCAGATCCCGTCATTGTCGTTTTGTTTCACGATTTCAGCAGGTTATCCGACCTGCTCTGATACCATAATAAAACTGGTAATTCAGGGGCTGTTATTTTGTTTTATTGATTCCAAGAATTCACGTCAATACAATCGATGGTATTTATATAAATGGCTAAACATGGATAACTATAGAATAACATAGGATAACTACTAGAAGATAAAGATACGCATAAGATAAACATATGGAACTTCAAAATCCTTCAATTTAGGTTAAAAGTTAAACGCTCCTGTCGCCGAACGAGACTTTTTCTTTTTACTAGCATTTTCTTAAAAGCTAGAAGCCAGAAGCTCCCAAACGTTAAAAATAGACAATATATAAAAACCAGGAGCGACTCAACTAATTTGGAGGCTCTAAGCAAACAAAAAAATTAGGGCCCTTCAAAAAATCAAATAGTTTTGAACTTGCGACCCTTAGTTTTATAAACTAGCGCTTTTACCACTAGGCCAAGCTCTATATAACAGGAAAAGCTTTAAAATTTGAGGCCTTTTAGAATTGGAGGCCCTAAGCTCTTACTCAGTTTCGCAAAAAATAGAGCCAGCTCTAATAAAAACACTACTCGTTATTGCTTTTTACCGGAAAAAAAATCTTGACTGTTAAAAAACTTGCATTATATTTGATGTGTTTTATTTTCTTTTTCTATTTCGTATCTTTCTAGGTTGTTTTGCTATGAAAGTAGAGATTACTTAACGATGACTTTGTCTTTTTTTCTTAAATGAATGTAATGTTATAGACTTTTAGTGTTAACAATTGAGATTTTTCTCATATCAAAATGATCGTAAAGTGCAAGTTTCAATGTTCAGAGTACAAGCTGAAGAGTGAAGACCCAAAACACACAAAAACAAAAATCGTGTATATTAGGTATAACATTTGATCTTTTAGTGTTGGCTTAAGGAAAGGTTCATATAGTCACGTCTAATCTCCACTCTTCTTTCTTTCTCGGCCAAAGGTGGTTAAGTTATCTATCCACGAGAGTATAATACAAATTCATCTTTTAATAAGTCATATCGGTTTTGTAATTATCTCTCACGTCAAACCTACCAACACTCTTTCAAAAATGGAATCCAATGACACCTCAACAATTCATTTATATATTATTAAAAAATTAAAAATACCAATATATATATATATATATATATATATATATATATATATATATATATATATATATATATATATATATATATATATATATATATATATATATATATATATATATATATATAGGTTTATGTTCTATGGAAAACAAAAAACCCTAAAAATCATAAAAAATGCATAAAAAATACTTAGAGATCACAAAACTTTTTTTTATTTTTTTTATTTTTTTTGAAAAAATCGCACCTTTTAACACAAAATTGCTAAAAAAAATTTATTAAAAAAATGATTTTTTATTTTTTTCAGTAAAATTTTAAAAAAAGTTGCGATATTCTGATGTGTAAAGTCAAAAAAAAAAAAAAATTGTGATGTCTAGTTATTTTTTTTTATGTATTTTTATGATTTTTAGGGTTTTTTTGTTTTCATATAATCCTTCTGTGTGTGTGTGTGTGTGTATATATATATATATATATATATATATATATATATATATATATATATATATATATATATATATATATATATATAGAGAGAGAGAGAGAGAGCGAGAGAGAGAGAGAGATAGGTTCCGTTGAGATTAAAAATAAAATAGAGATCTCGAGATCCAACCTCAGCCACGTATTTCACATCTGCCGCAATAATCTTCCGGCGTACCGGCGCGGCAGGTCTGGAATAATCATAAACGATTACACAGCGCCGCTCATTCCTTTATCCTCCGCCACCATCCCCACCACTATAACCGCCACCGCCACCACTCCTACCACCACCTCTGACACCAGCCGACTCCACCACTATCACCTCGGTTACTTATACCACCGCTATCTTTGTCACCGCCACCTTTTCTGTCACCAACTGTCGTAATCATATATGATTACTCAGTCTGTGAACAGACATATGTATAATCATTTATGATTAAGCATATATGTATAAACATACATAATCATATATGATTATACCTCTCTGCCATATAATCATTTATGATTAGGCATAGTCCGCTGTTGCCGGTACGCTGAAGCGTTAGAGCGGCAAGTAAGAAATACGTGGCTGAGGTTCAATCTCAAGATCTCTAATTTTTTTTTTTTTGAACTCAAACGAACCGTCCCCTATATATATATATATATATATATATATATATATATATATATATATATATATATATATATATATATATATATATATATATATATATATATATATATTTCAAGTGTGTAATATAATTTGGCTTTCATTTATAATCTAGTACATAAATAAATAAAAGAAAGATTGTTAATTTCTATTCTTAAAGATGGACGTTATTTATTGTATTTATTATATTGTAAGTAGGAGATATGTTTGTGCTTCGCCACAAGACTTAAGGATGTTTTCTCTTGTATATCGTGTTGATTACTAACCGTGGGAAAATCATATACAAATCATTAGGTGTTGTTTGGTTCGCAGAATGTTGCTGAAGGAATTGGAATTGGAAAAGGAATTTGTCAGGAATTTGAATCCAATTCCATATATTGTTTGCTTGGCAGGAAATGTAATTGGAATTAATTCCAGAATCTGTTTGGTTTGCAAGAGATGAAATTGGAATTCATGTAAAATGACAAAATTACCTTTTCTGCGTGTTTTGCTTAATTTTACCTTGTTTTCTAACTTGTATGTAAAAATACATTATGAAAATTATAAAAACAGTAAAATTTCGACGGTGGTGGTAGTGGTGGTGGGGGCAGTAGCAGTGGTGGTGGTGATGGTGGCTACGATGGTAGTGGTGATGGTCGCGGTGGAATTGATTGTGGTGGCGGAAGTGGTGGTGATGGTGGCAGTGTCAGCTGGTGGCGACAGCGACGGCGGTGATGGTGCTGGTGGTGGCAGTGGCAGCAGGTGGCGGTGGCGGTGGCGGTGGCGGTAGCGGCGATGGTGGCACCATTGGTAATGTTGGTGGTGGTAGTGTTATTTGTGGTGGTGGTGGTGGCAGTGTTGGTGGGTGATGGCATTGGTAGTGGTGGTGGTAGCAGCAATGGTGGCGGTGGTGGTAGTGGTGGTCGGCGGCGGCGACAACGGTGGTAACAACAATGATGGTAGTGGTGGTGTCGTCGCAGGCAGTGGCGGTGGGAGGCGGCGGCGGTGGTGATGGTGAATGGTGGTGGCGGCGACGGTGGTGGTGGGTGGTGATCATGGTGGTGGTAGTGGTGGTCGGTGGCAATGGCGGCGGTGGTAGTGGTTGTGGCGGTAGTGGTGGTGGTGGTGGTCGGTGGGGCGGCAACGGTGGAGTGGATGGCAGCGGCGGTGGTGGTGGTGGTGGTCAGTGATTGTGGTGGTAGTGGTGGTGGGTTTTTTGATAAGTACAAGGGTATTTTTGTAATCTGCCACTTCCTTGATGAGAATGAATATTTTCCTCCACATCGTGGAAAGTTTATTTCATTTAGGAATTCTTTTCCCTCCTCTAAGTCCAACCAAACGCATGAATTCGAGGGAATTGAAATCATTTTCCCTCAAATTCCATTCCTTTTCCTGCCAACCAAACGCACCCTTAGTTTACTGCTTTCTCTCTTTATCTCATTATCCTTTTAAAACATCGTATTAAGGAGCCTTTTTTCTAAAATGTAATGTTGATACACAGAACCAAAGTATAATGTTACATCGGGTATACCTAGTAGCTGAACTTTGATTTTCACCAAAAGTCGTTGCCACCATTTTCCCTTCTCTTTTCACATTCATCAAATTTGATCAACTCAAATGACACACACGGTCGATGGAAGCATGGAAAAGGAATGGAACCAGAGCCACCTCTCTCAATATTAGATAAATACATTACTGCAGTAGCTATCTTGTAACCACCTCTGACCTAGTTGGTCTTATTAAAAGAGAGAAAATGAGATAAATACAAAGAGAAAAAAAATACTAATTTCAAGATTTAGGGTATGTATAAATAGCAACCTACTTTCATTTTAGGGGAAACAAAAAGAAGTAACTTCATATTATACGACTATTTGCAAGAAATGGCAACCTGCTTTCATTTATTTGTTTTTATAGCATTCTACTTTCATTTCTTTCTACTATATCCTTGTAATTTCATATTTTTCTCTATTAACACATTAGAATTTAAAAATTACTCGATGGTAGCATTATAATTATATATATATATATATATATATATATATATATATATATATATATATATATATATATATAATATGTATTTTTTACAGTTGGTGTAGCACCCGTTTTTTGAGATGCACTTTGTTAGTATTTAATAATGAATTTCGAGATTATGTTCCTACATGAGCGTAGGTGAAATACGCCGAGCGTAGGTATGTCTACGATGAGCATAGTGTCGTTGTTTGCACAAAACCCTAGATTTCGGGTTTGGACACTATTTGAGCATCTCTAAATATTAGGATTTCTATGGATCAACCTCTATCCTCTAAAGAACAAATCCATAGCCTCCATTTCCCTTCCCTCCCTCCTTTTGCTTGCTGTAGGTGCCATTTTGGAAGTGTTCAAGGAAGTTCACCATTCTTTAGAGCTTGAGTGAGTGTCTCCAAAAGAGATCCAACTTCTTGTGCTTCTTGAAGACCTCTATAAGTCATCAAGCTCCCAAATTTATGATTCAAGCTTTCTAGATCCTTCATATTATGGTATTTGAGTCCCTTTTGTGGTTTTGATTAGATCTTAAGGAAGAACTCCAGATAAAGCTTGCAACTTTATCAATCTTGAATATCCTTGGAGTGTTTTATCTTTTGGATTTGGAATTTGGATTTATTTTGGTGTCATGTGATGTGTGTGAAATGCACTGGTTTTAATCCTACTTTTAAATAATAAATTTAGCACACAAAGGCAGTGAACCTGTCTTTTAGTGGTATAGCTGGATAAGTAGAGTGTCGAACTCAGGGGATGGAAATTAAACTAATAACTAATTTTAACTAAGCAAATAATAAAAGTAAAGGTTTTTCTCTAGTTTTACAAGACTAGAAACTTAAACACACCACCTAACCAGTGATTAACTAAAAACAAGTAAAAATTCACCAAATTTGATAAAGAGTTTCTGTTTAGGTCCAACCAATTCACTCCTATGGTTATTTGTGTAATAATGTGATAAATTAACTGTTATTGGTTACCAACTATAGTGATTAGATTCATGTTCACTAATACTAACCCTTAGACAATAAATCAATTCAAGTAGTGGCCAATTGTTTAAATTAATTACTTCCCTAGTTCAATTATTTGGATTAAATAATATTTTTAATTGGTTAATCAAGTGGGTGTTTCAATTAACCTCTTGCTTGTTGGTTTCTCAAACAAGCTTACACATTAATTTACCCATTCTCTTATTAATTCTAGTTTCATGTTCATTATTCCTAGACATATGATAAATTGGTCACATAAACATATGAGGTAAACAACTAAGAGATGTTCATGCAGCTTAATTGTCTTCCAATTAACAGAAAATAGTTGTGGTTAATGTTGTTGGATAAGGTGTCTAAGTCCATAACTATTTCTGGTAAGTACTTGACCCGACCCGGCATGGTCCATTTGGGTTGCATGGCACCATGCAATTGGATAGACTAAATGAGAGAAATAACACTTGGAGATTATTAATATATTATAAGTTCTAATATATTAATAATATTATTTGATTAGTTTGATCAAGAACTAATTTAGAATTAATTAAGTGATCAAAAGATAACTAATTAAATATATGGGTTGATTATGTAAATCATCCATATCTTGTATAGTGGGATAAGAGGCTCCATGGATTATCAAGTTGGGTTCCACCCATAGGATGCTCCATGGTAGTTACAAACCCATGGGTCATGGAAATGAAGAGTCATGACACATTAGGGTTTACATGGTGTAACCCTAGATGTGTCAACACTATATAAGAGTCTAATACTCCACCAAAATCAGTTACACATATGAAACAAGAGGGCTAGGCCGATTTTAAGAAGTGTGTATTCTCTCAAAAGTCTTTCCAAGAGCATTTGGTGTTGTGTGAAGCATTTGAGGCATCACACTTGGGGTGCTAGGCTCACAAGGTTTCAAGGAACATAAGCAACAACAAGGTAAGTTATTCTATCTTTCATTCAAGTTAAAATTGTTCCCCATGTATGCTAGATAGGAATATAACCTTGGAATTCAACTTTGCATGATAATTAGACAAACATAGATCCATGGTTATTAGGGTTGCATGTACACTTAGGAAGTGTTAGAATGCTCAAAACCCATCAGTGGTATCAGAGCCTAGGCTTGTTTGTTTGTTATTTGTGCTAAATAGTTGAAAAAAGTCGATTTTGTGCAATCTGCCTGATGAACTCGTCGAGTCCATGGGGGGACTCGCCGAGTTCATGTGTATCTTCATCCTACTCGCCGAGTAGGTTCGTGCACTCGGTGAGTAGGAGCCTCAGAATGCAGATTTTCGACTTTAGTTGCTGGAAATGGACTAGAAACATTACCCTAAACTGTTTTGGTACTTGAAAACTTGTTTTAGATGGTGTTGTCTTTGCTAATCCATTTACAACAACAAGTTATCAAAAATTACAAAGTTTTAAGTGTAATTTTGATTCATGAAAGTGTTCATGTTCATGTTCTTGATCTTATGATGTTTAGATGATCATAGGAATTGTTTATAACCTATGTGGTAGATTAATTCTTCATCATTATGTGTTTTATTGGAGTCCATAACTTGGCCTCAAGTTATGGAAAACCAAAAGTCACTTTGCTTTAAAACCATTAAAAGAACACACGGGTTATAAAAATGAAGATTCTTCATTTTTAATACCCTAATAAACTCATGAGTTACAAGAAATGAAAAGTTTTGAAAGTTTACAAAACTTGCCCTCAAGTTTTGGAACAAGTAAAGTCATGTTAAAACTTTAGTTCCAACCCTTAGAATTTTAAAAAGTTAAAATTCTACCCTTATACTTATAATATTATAAGTTAATAATAATATATATGTATAAGATCAAAGTCGTCTTACCGCTAGTACGCCTCATTCACGAAGCCGATCTATAAGGTGGGTATAAGGTTGTTGCCTATAAAATGGCAACTTAATGGGTGTCCACTCTCACCCACCGCTTGCTTGACTGGTGGAGGGTCGTTAGCCGAATGGGTAGGACAAGGACTTATAAATTCTCATTAAAAGTATGATGAATATTATAAAGTAACTAAATGCTTTTATTAAATTCCCAATCTTAGTTACTTTAGGAAAAATGTGAATAAGGTGCTAATCCATGAAATTACACTTTACACTTTGTTTAAGTCATTGGTGGAGCGTGTGTGGTTAACCGACACACTAACTTGGACTTAACAAGGTAGGTAAAGGGTGACTTAAGGTTTATCATAGTACCGGTGGAGCGTGTGTGGTTTACCGGCACATCGATTGAGTGATAAACTTTAAGGGTACCAAGTAATTTGCATGGTTACTTCACACCTCGTTTTGTGATCCTCGGTATCCCAGTCACAAAACTTAAAGGGCACACTCGAGATTGAAACATGCCTTTGAAAATTTCATTGAATCTCAAAAGAATCTAGGAATTTCTAAGAACCAATCAAAAACCTAATATTTAATATTTCGGTTTTCGTGGTGGAAATTGGTGAATCGTCATTCACCTACCTTTCAAATATGTTATAGCTTGGATTACGGCATACCTCTTCTAAGTTATAATATATTGTGATTGGATCCTAGCCTTAATATTACATTTGGGTGTTTTATTAAGGACTCTCTTAATATCTAAACTAATCTTGTCCTCTTCCTTCAGATGTCTTCAAACAATGCTGCTTCTGGCTCTAATCCTAATGGCTCCTTTACCCTTATGAACTTGTGTGGGAAAGTCACTTTTGATGGATCCAGCTTCAATGAATGGATCAGAAACATCAGGATGATTACCCGCTACGAGGACAAAGAATATGTCCTCGACAAGGAACTTAAGGAGATTGATGAGACCACTGCAACTCCCCAGGAGATCGCTGACTTTCAGGCACATGAAAGGGATGCTACCAAAGTGGCATGCATCATGATGGCCACGATGACAGCGGAACTCCAAAAGTGCTATGAGGACTTCTACCCTTTTGAAATGCACCAAGATCTGATGGAAAGATACCATCAAAGTGCACAACAAGAGAGGTATGAAATCATCTGCTCCATGATAACAACCATGATGAAGGACGGGGAATCCGTCACGAGCCACATGCAGAAAATGCAAAGGTATGTGGATCGATTGCTGAAGCTTAATGTGAACTTCCATGAGGAGCTTGTGCAAGATATTATTTTTCACTCCTTACCATTGTGCTATGATAAATTCCACATGACATATCACATGAATAAGGAAGAAGTCGCACTCAGCAAACTTCAGGGTCTTCTCAAGACCACAGAATCAGGTCTTAAGGGGAAGACGGTTGTTAACACTCCTACTCCAAACTCCGCTCTGGTTTTGGCAATAGGGAAAAGTCGAGGGAAGAAGAGAAAGAGCTCTTCGAAGGGTACTAAGGCTAGGACCCTTGATGGCTCTTCTTCAAGTGGAACCAAGAAAGGTTTCATCACTCCTTCTTCTGACCCAAAAGAGGCGGAATGCTTCTATTGCCATGAAAAATCACATTGGAAGCGAAACTGGAAAGTTAAACCCAACCATGCAGGTATTTACACTATCTTATCTAATAACTCACCCCATTCTAACTCTTGGGTCCTTGATATCGGTTGTGGTATTCATATCTGTTCTGATTTGCAAGGACTAAGAAGAAGTGAGAATGTGGAGCAAGGAAGAATAAACTTAATCATGGGGAATAGGAAAGCTTTACCTGTCACCAAGATTGGAGTTTGTACTTTATCGCTAAGTAGTGGGTTTATTTTAGATTTGAATAAGTGTTGTATTCGCCAGAAATGGCAAGAAATATTATTTCCTTTCATGCATTGTATAAACAAGGTTTCACCTTTTCATTTGATAATGAAGTTGGTTCGATTAATGCTTTATTTAATAATGCTCTTTATTTTAAAGCATTACCTTGTGATGGCGTGTATGAAACAGTATCTGTGGTTGATAACCTAGGAAATAATGTATTGTGTATTGATTCTGTTAATAATAACTTGGATAAAGCATCATTATGGCATTGTCGTCTTGGACAAATAAGCAAGAAACGCATAGGCCAACTCCAAAAGGATGGAGTCTTGGAGTCATTTGACCTAAAGTCAGATGATAGTTGCGAATCATGCTTACTTGGAAAAATGATAAAGTCACCCTTCATAGGTTCTTGTGAGATGGGTGAAGGTTTGTTGGATCTTGTGCACACGGATGTGTGTGGACCATTCAAACATGCCACAAGGGATGCTAATCGTTATTAGTTGACTTTTACTGATGATTATAGTAGATATGGATATGTCTACTTAATCAAGCATAATTCAGAGACTTTCGAAAAGTTTAAGGAATTTAAACAGGAAGTCGAGAATCAATTGGGCAGGAACATTAAGATGCTTCGATCCGATCGAGGTGGTGAGTATCTTAGTTCAGAGTTCCTCGTCTATCTTAGGGAATGTGGGATTGTCTCACAATTGACACCTCCCAGGACACCGCAGTTGAATGGTGTGGATGAGAGGCATAATCGAACCTTGTTGGATATGGTTCGTTCCAGATGAATCGAGCTTCGCTACCAATCTCATTCTGGGGGTATGCCTTAGAGACTGTCGCCCATATCCTTAATCTAGTCCCTACAAAGAAAGTTGCCAAAAATCCTCATGAGATGTGGACTGGTAAAGTACCCAAACTAGACCACATCAAGATTTGGGGTTGCGAGGCTTTCGTGAGACGCAAGACTCATGATAAGCTCGAACCTCGAAGCGAGAGGTGTATTTTCATCGGCTACCCACAGCAATCCTTTGGTTACCTCTTCTATAGACCTAGTGAAAATGTGGTCTTTATAGCTAGGAGGGATTTCTTTAGAGAGAGAGAAGAGAGAGAGAGAGAGAGAGAGAGAGAGAGAGAGAGAGAGAGAGAGAGAGAGTTCATAAGCCAAGGAAATAGTGGGAGGCAAGTTGATTTTGAAGAAATTCAAGAGTCAAGCGGTGAAGGAACTTCAAACCCTAGCACTCAACTTGAGGAGGAAACTCCTGTTGAGCCAATTGACAAGTCTGTACCTCTGAGGCGTTCCACAAGGGTTAGGAATGCACCTGAGCATTACTATGGATTCCATATTACTGCAGAAGGTGATACACTTATCAGTGATGAGACACTGATAGGTCTGGATGAACCTAACAGTTACGCGGAAGCCATGGCAGGCCCTGAGTCAGCCAAGTGGAAAGAGGCAATGGACAGCGAGATACAGTCCATGTACGACAATCAAGTTTGGAACTTGGTTGAGAATGTACTAGGTCGTAAGACAGTAGGGTGCAAATGGATCTTCAAGAAAAAGACCGACATGAATGGTAAAGTACACACTTATAAGGCACGACTGGTTGCAAAGGTTTTCTCACAAACTCCAGGAGTTGATTATGATGAGACCTTTTCTCCAGTGGCCAAGATTAAGTCTATTAGGGTTCTGTTAGCCATAGTTGCATTTCATGACTATGAAATATGGCAAATGGATGTCAAAACCGCTTTCCTTAATGGAAAGTTGGCCGAAGATGTTTACATGAGTCAGCCAGAAGGTTTTGTCAGCAACGAGTACCCTAATAGAGTGTGTAAGCTTGAGAACGCCATTTATGGATTAAAGCAAGCACCTCGCAGATGGATTCTTTGCTTTGATGAGAAAGTCAAGGAATTTGGCTTTTCTAGGAGTGAAGATGAATCTTGTGTATATGTCAAGGCTAGTGGGAGTATAGTTAGCTTTTTGGTATTGTATGTGGATGACATACTACTCATAGGAAATGACATCCCAACTCTGCAGGAAGTTAAGTCCTGGCTTGGGAAATGTTTCTCTATGAAGGACCTAGGAGAAGCTGCCTATATTCTAGGGATAAGGATCTTAAGAGATTGGAGTAAAAGACTAATTGGACTTAGTCAGAGTACCTACTTGGATAAGGTGCTGAAGAGATTCAGCATGCAGGACTCCAAGAAAGGAGAGTTACCCATTCAGAGTAATGCCAGATTGAGTAAGACACAAAGCCCTAGCACTGAGGCTGAGATAGCAGAAATGAGTCGAATACCTTATGCTTCGGCTGTAGGATCGATCATGTATGCTATGACGTGTACTCGACCTGATGTAGCCTTTGCCCTGAGCATGGTTAGCAGGTATCAGGGGAACCCTGGCAAGGCACACTGGACTGCGGTAAAGAATATTCTCAAGTACCTACGGAGTACTAAGGACTGGGTCCTTACCCTTTGTGGGAGTGATGACTTGAGGGTTGTAGGGTATAGTGATGCTAGCTTTCAGACTGATAGGGATAATTTCCGCTCTCAGTCAGGCTGGGTCTTTACCCTAAACGGAGGAGCAATTTCTTGGAAGAGTTCCAAGCAAGAGACAGTGGTTGATTCAACTTGTGAATCAGAGTATATTGCAGCTAGCGAGGCAGCAAAGGAGGCGATATGGATGAAGAACTTCATTGGAGACCTTGGAGTTGTACCAGCTATTAAAGAGCCAATGGAAATTTTCTGTGATAGTGAAAGCGCTGTTGCCTTAGCCAAGGAACCAAGGGATCACGGGAGATCCAGACACATCGACAGAAAATACCATTTTATCAGACATCGAATAGAAGAAGGACTCCTCGTGGAAAAGAGGGTATCATCGGATGAGAATCCAACAGATCCCCTCACGAAGGGACTGACTCGGGTTAAGCATCTCTAGCATGCTCGAAGCATAGGGCTGAAGGATGATATTAGATTTAGTAGTTAGATAACCTAGAAATTTGTAAAGTGTAATTGACATTAGATGATGAATAAAAGGTGTTTTATTTATGAGTAAAGTGTTGCTATCTCTTGTCGATCGTTTACTATATTTCTTTTGCATGTTTTGACTTCCAGAATAATTATGTTTGGTATATCATATTATTCAAACCTCCACAATCGGTCATATGTCGAAAGTAGGTATGAATCAAGACTGTCATGATTGGTTGTAGAGGTCTAAGGTGTTGGACATGGCTACAACAATTATGAGTGCTCATAAGCTCTGAGCATTGGACTCAACCCACGCTCACTGGAATCACTTCATGGAATTTATCTCGAGTGATCGTGAGACGGTAATATCATATAAGTCTTCAAACCTAGAGATATGATTTGTTACTTACAAGTTGGGTATGCATTGATTGTACGAAAACGCATTGGTAACTCGATGTTATAAAACGTGCTTTTATGTATAATTCAATGAGTGGTAGAACAAACATATGAGTCGAAGTTTATTTGTTCCTTCTTGGATTAGAAGCTGATATCTGGGTCCCTCGATGATTTTGTTTTGACCTATGTACCGGGCCCGATCAGAACTAAGTTGATGTGTTCAATTAAGTTCTTTGTCAAACAAATCGGAAATCTGAAACAAACTGTTGGACAATAAGTAAAAAATTGTTCCATGTATTTGTCCGGCTGATATCTAGAACAGAGGATTATATAATCACTTATCTTAAATGGCGTATCATCATCTTCTCAGTTCCGAGAGACCTTGAAAGAGCTACGATTGCCGGTCGGTTCCTGAAGTATTGCAGTTATAGTTATTAGACTTATCCAAGTGGGAGACTGTTGGATAAGGTGTCTAAGTCCATAACTATTTCTGGTAAGTACTTGACCCGACCCGACATGGTCCATTTGGGTTGCATGGCACCATGCAATTGGATAGACTAATTGAGAGAAATAACACTTGGAGATTATTAATATATTATAAGTTCTAATATATTAATAATATTATTTGATTAGTTTGATCAAGAATTAATTTAGAATTATTTAAGTGATCAAAAGATAAGTAATTAAATATATGGGTTGATTATGTAAATCATCCATATCTTGTATAGTGGGCTAAGAGGCTCCATGGATTATCAAGTTGCGTTCCACCCATAGGATGCTCCATGGGAGTTACAAACCCATGGGTCATGGAAATGAAGAGTCATGACACATTAGGGTTTACATGGTGTAACCCTAGATGTGTCAACACTATATAAGAGTCTCATACTCCACCAAAATCGGTTACACATATGAAACAAGAGGGCTAGGCCGATTTTAAGAAGTGTGTATTCTCTCAAAAGTCTTTCCAAGAGCATTTGGTGTTGTGTGAAGCATTTGAGGCATCACACTTCGGGTGCTAGGCTCACAAGGTTTCAAGGAACATAAGAAACAACAAGGTAAGTTGTTCTATCTTTCATTCAAGTTAAAAATTGTTCCCCATGTATGCTAGATAGGAATATAACCTTGGAATTCAACTTTGCATGATAATTAGACAAACATAGATCCAAGGTTATTAGGGTTGCATGTACACTTAGGAAGTGTTAGAATGCTCAAAACCGTTCAAATGCATAAGGTTCTTTAACAAACTTAATTTAATAAAATCACCAATAAACAATTAACAAAAGTAATAATTAAACCATAGGAGTAATGTGGTTCTTCCTAAACAGAAACCATCCGAATTTTAGCTCATGATTACAAAGAAAACAAGCTCAAGAACGAATTTGATTAAGCTAAACATAATTCAATCCTAAGATTAAATGGAAAATAGAACCTAATTCGCCTCGAAACTTCAAAGATCAAAGGTTAGGGTTCTTCAGGTCTTCAAAGGTTTCTCCAATCGTAGCTTTATCTCCAAGGAAGCCAGAAAAGTCCCCCAATTCGGATTAAGACCCCATATTTATAGTTATCACAAAACAGGGGCTACTCGGCGAGTAGGTCGTGGACTCGCCGAGTATCAGTGTTAATTCCGTGTACGGTAAGGATTTTTGACTTTTCTTTGGGAACATTCTCATGGACTCGCAGAGTTTTCGCGTGGACTCCCCGAGTAGGTGTGTGGTTTTTCCTTTTTCTTCATTCTTTGGTCTCTAACCGCTTCTCCTTATTCCTTTTTGCTTCCAAGCATGTCTTTGGACTGAAAACACAATTTAAGCATTATTAAGTACCTTTTGTCCACATTATGCACATAATTAGCTAAAAATGAATAAAAATATATGCTAAACATATGACTAATTATGAAAATATCAAAATACCCCACACTTGACTTTTGTTTTCCCCCAAGCAAAACTGAATTTTAACACATTAGAATCACATAAAACAACTCCAATCGAACCCAACCATTATGCCAAGACCGCAACTAATGCATTTGTGTCTAAAATTTTCCTAATAACCCCCCATACTCTAAATACTCACAATCCTCATAAACATTCGCCCACTTTTCCCGAACAATGCTCATTTTATGCATCCCTCCGAATCCATCCGCAGAAAACCTCTTAACCTCAAGGTGTTTTTGGTTTAGCAACCCAAGCATACATAATCTATACAATTACAATTTATGATACCACATTGGAGCTCTTTGGAATTCTTCACTTCTTTGATCTTTAATCTTTAATTTCTTTGAATTCACCACCGTGTTGTTTGATTTTTGGTATCTTCAACTTTTTGAATTTCTTCAGAATTTTTGATCTTTCACTTCATACTTTAACTTTGATGCTCAAAAAATTCTTCAAACTTTTCTTGTAATTCTCTTTTTTTTTTACATGTAACTCACTCTTTTTTCACTCAAAACCCTACATGCTTAAGCAGGGGCGCTCAACTTCAACCTTTATTGGTTAACGATAATAATTTTCCTGGATACATTTTTGGTACACAATGCTAAACATATTGCATCCTTCGGACTAAGTGAGGTCGTGTTTTTGTCCCATGATTTCACTAGAATAAGGGGGCCAAAAATACACTATAACGTATATAGGCTCAACTAAACATTTGAGTCTTCATGCAATCATCCACATAATTCTAACATGGAATCCTAATTACTTTTTACCAAAAGTTTCTAAATTAAATCCTAAGTAACATTTTTAGTATGCAATAGTGCAAATTTTTTTTTTAAATAGACCTAAATTATGATATTAGGATTCTAAATTTGCTAAGATGTAACCAACCCCCTACCCCACACTTAATTCATGCAATGTCCCCATTGCATGGTATGCATGAAAAAAAATGAAATATAGAGAGAATTAGAACAAACTCCCCTGGGGTATCAGTCGCGAAGGTGATTTTCTTCAGCTAAGCTCCAACTCTGAATGACTTTAGACATGGGAACAGCTTTTCCATGTCTTGGGTGTCATGTTGCGTGTGGTAGACTTTCTAATGACTCAAATATGTAAGACAAAGCTCCTAGAAACCTCCAGTAATGACTCTTCACGAAAAAGTTGGATAAAACTACAATGAACGTGCCCAAAACAACTCTAGGATTCGAAAAATGATGATGGACTCGGCGAGTAGGTCGTGTACTCGGCGAGTATATTGCCAACTTGCAGTAATTTCGGGTAATTATCCATGTACTCGCCGAGTAGGATATGTGCACTCGGCGAGTAGGCGTTGAGTTAAGAAAAATGCTCTGCTCATTTACTTCTCGACTGAGGTGATGAATTGGGGCAATTCAGCGACTCTTCTTCTAATTACTTCAGTAATAATGCACTCTATCACTCCCAACTCTAACGGACTCAACCTTAATGGAAAACACTTCACACTCTCATTTGAACATTCCTCACTTGAACCTTGACCCTTAAGACTTCTGAATGCATCCTAACCTCCCAATCCTGAAAAAAAATGCAACCATAAGTAAAAGAAACCAAATAAAAGTCTAAAAACATAATTATCCAAGTTTAACAATAATCCAAAACCAAACACCATAAAAACAAATAAAAACACAAAAACTCAAATCTTCAATCTTCCTCATCCATGTTCGCTCCTCCAACACCGCTACATCCTTCTTCATTGTTCCTACACATCCTTTCATCCCAATTCATGATATAGGGAAAACCGAGCCCGGGTCTTGGGTCGATGTTCATTTGTTGCAAAAGATATTCGATTGACGCATTGTTGTAGTTAACTCCCCGCCTAATATCATCCAAGTACCTTCGATATTCAACTTGGTTCCACCCGGCATTCTCATCTTCCACCGGAATAACCGGTGGGTCTTCTCGGGCCCTCTCGCTCCTTTGCCTCACCTGTCGCCCCGGCTCCTCAGGAATAACCGCCTCGTCCTCATGCGGAATGGCATAAGAATCTCCAAATTTTTCTACAATCTGTGCCCTCCGTTATAAAGTAGTGTTGAAAAGAGGGGGAGAAATGACAGTTAGTGCCCTCGCCTCTTGCAAATCCAAGATCCAGTATGATCGCGCGAGCCTAGTAACGAACATTCCTCCATTGATTTTGGAGGTCACCTTTTCTTTGACAGCCCCATCCGAGATATATTTAGCCAATCAGTAAGGAAGGTTGCAAAAGACATCGGGAGTAATGATGCTCCAAAGGTAAAAGATATCAAGTTTCGGGACCTTGTCATCATCCTTGCGCATGTTGATTGTGCTAGCAATGAAGCGGTGGATGAGACGATGAATTGGTGAGCGGATGTGGCCTTCCTGTGCGGAAGATGGAATGCATACCCGGTTGGCAATGGTGTTCCACCAGGTGGAAGCAACGACCTCTTCAGGGAGGTCTTTATGGCACTGATCCAAAAAGGTTTCAAAATCTTCATTTAACATGGCACTTTGATTGTAGATGCCAATTCCCCATGCTAGCTCCGCCATGCTGCATTGTCGCAGCTCCCCACCAAGTGAAAATGAGATAACATTGGAATTATAATACTCACTACCACCCCGGAATGAGATGGTAGCGAAGAATTTCCAGCACAACTCCGCAAAAACTGGCTCTTGAATCTTGAACAATTGTAGCCATCCATCACAAATGATGGTAGAATCCCCCACATCGCACGACTTCACCAAGTAAGGTGTCAGTTCTTCCTCCAGCCTAATCTTCCCCAACCAATCCCAATTTATTGCATTCGGAAGGTGGATCTCCTTCTGCTTTAGAGCTTCCAATCTGTTTTTAGCACGGTTCTGTGAGGATTTAGAAGTTATTTGGCGAAAAGAAAGCCACGGGATGTCTCCTTGGCTTCCCCCTCGTGAAGTTTGGCCTCTTCTGGACATGGTTCCTGCAAAATAACATTAAGAAAGCACAAAAAAACAACACCCAACAATTAAAATTAAACAACACAGATATGTCAAGGCCTCTACTCGCCGAGTTCAAGAACTACTCGGCGAGTAGGAAGAACATCGGGACAGATTTCTCTCGGACCCATATGGGTTAATTAAAACACCCAATTTTGCATAGGGGTTTGCTGTACTAAGTCCAATAAACACTAATCCAAAAGAAATTTTTTCTAAAACCTCCTAGTTCATAGTAAAATCAAAACCCTAGAAACTGAGGAAACCCCCAAATTCGAGTTGTAGACAAAATAAGGGCTAAGAAGTGATAAAGCTTTAACCTTTAACAAGTATTGGGAGTAAAGATCTTACCTTTATGCTTGAAAGATGACGATTCAACAAAGATTGAAGAAATGGCTTGAGAGTAGATATGCAGGGCGAGTATGAGGGTAATGTTTAGAATGAGTGAAAAACCCTTATTTACAGATTATAAACTACCTGTGTAAATTTTCTACTCGCCGAGTAGAAGAGTGCTACTCGCCGAGTAGATCCGCGTATTCACGACTTTTTGGGCTTATAAAGATGTACTCGCCAAGTCCACAATTATACTCGGCGAGTAAGTCTTGCAGATTGAAAAAAACTTAAATTTTTTTTGATTTTTAAACCACCACCCCACACTCTAAGCATTGCTTGCCCTCAAGCAATCATTTAATACATGTTTTCAGAGGAAGAATGAAAATAAAACATTACCTAAGAAATTAAAAAGAAAATAAAGGGAAAAGAAATGCAAACTCTAAACTCGGGTTGCCTCCCGAAAGCGCTTCTTTTTTAAGGAGTCATTAGCTGGACTCCTTCCATGCTATCCAGCAACAGCCCTTCTTCTATGTCTTCATTCCTTGGAACTCCTTCTTCATATCTTTTTACTCTATGTCCATTGACCTTGAAAGGGGTACCATCTTTTGATAGTAACTCTATAGCACCATGTGGAAACACCTTCTTTACCAGAAAAGGACCTTCCCATCTTGACTTGAGTTTGCCCGGAAAAAGTTTCAGTCTTGAGTTAAAAAGTAACACCTTTTGCCCTTCATGAAATTCTTTATTACCCTTGATCCTCTTCTCATGAAAACTTTTGGTTTTCTCTTTATAGATTAAAGAACTAGTGTAAGCATCATTTCTAAGTTCCTCAAGAGCATTCATTTGCATCAACCGGTTGTTCTTGAGCTCCGCTATGTTGAAATTGCACATTTTTAAAGCCCAAAAAGCTTTATGCTCGATTTCCATCGGTAAATGACATTTGTTTCCATAAACTAGCCTATATGGTGTAGTACCAATAGGTGTTTTGAAAGCTTTCGGAAGGCCCAAAGTGCATCATCTAGCTTGTCCGACCACTCTTTCCGATTGCTCCCCACCGATCTTTCCAAGATTCACTTCAAGGCTCTATTGGTCACTTCGGTTTGCCCACTCGTTTGTGGATGGTAAGATGTAGAGAATTTATGAGTTACCCCATATCTCCTCAACACCTTTTCTAGTTGATCATTGGCAAAATGAGTGCCCCGGTCACTTATAAGAGCTTTTGGAACTCCAAATCTTGAAAATAGCTTCTTCAAAAATCGCACCACCACCCGAGCATCATTAGTTGGTAATGCTTGTGCCTAAGCCCATTTGGATACATAATCCACTGCCACCAATATATACATTTTGCCTTTTGACATGGGAAATGGTCCCATGAAATCGATCCCCCAAACATCAAATACCTCGCACACTTGAATACTTTGTTGTGGCATTTCATTTTGGGATGAAATGTTTCCCGCTCTTTGGCATGCATCACATTCTTTGACAAATTGGGGTGCATTTTTAAAAATGGTAGGCCAATAAAATCCAATGTCAAAGATCTTTTTAGCAGTGTAGTGTGCTCTATGATGTCCTCCGGTGGGCCCGCTATGACAATGCTCCAAGATTTGTCGACTTTCATTCCCAAACACACATCTTCGTATGATTCCGTCCGCGCAACTTCGGAAAAGGTAAGGCTCATCCCAAAAGTAATATTTTATTTCTGAAAAGAATTTCTTCTTTTGTTGGCGGGTAAGATCTTTTGGGATGTACTTGCTAGCTAAGTAATTAGCTATGTCCGCGAACCATGGCTCTTCTCCCGTGGTCACCATAATGTATTCGTCCGGGAAGTCATATCCAACTCTATCTTCTTGTAATTCTGGGTTTTCAAGCCTTTATAAGTGGTCGGCTGCTACATTCTCCATTCCCTTCTTGTCGCGTATCTCGATCTCAAACTCTTGAAGAAGTAGAACCCATCGTATCAATCTTGGCTTCGCATCCTGCTTGGCAAACAAATACTTGATAGCAGAGTAGTCAGTAAAAACAATTGTTTTAGATAAAACTAAATAAGGGCGGAATTTATCAAAGGCATACACCACGGCTAATAATTCTTTTTCGGTGGTGGTGTAATTCTCTTGGGCCGGATTTAGAGTTTTACTTGCACAATAAATGGGTCGAAAGTGCTTATCAACCCTTTGACCAAGGACAGCTCCTAAAGCAAAATCACTAGCATCACACATTATTTCAAATGGTAACTCCCAATTCGGGGCAATAATAATCGAGGCATTAGTCAATTTTTCTTTCAAGAATTCAAACGCCTCTAAACACTCTTTAGTAAAATTGAATGGTGCATCTTTTAAAAGCAATTGTGTTAGAGGTCTAGTTATTTTAGAAAAATCTTTTATAAAACGCCGGTAAAAACCCGCGTGTCCAAGAAAACTTCTAATGCCCTTCACATTAGTTGGTGGAGGTAATTTGGCAATGGTGTCAATCTTTGCCCGATCCACTTCAATTCCCGATTTGGAAACCTTGTGGCCTAGAACTATACCCTCCTTGACCATAAAATGACATTTCTCCCAATTAAGAACTAAGTCAGTCTTTTCACACCTAGCAAGCATCAAATCAAGGTTAGTGAGGCAATCATGGAAGGAAGATGCAAAAACAGAAATATCATCCATAAAGACTTCCATGAATTTTTCCACCATGTCGTGGAGTATGGCTGTCATACACCGTTGAAATATCGCGGGTGCATTGCATAACCCAAAGGGCATGTGTCGATAAGCAAAAGTCCCACTTGGGCAGGTAAAAGTGGTCTTTTCTTGGTCCATGGGGTCTATGGGTATTTGGAAATAACCCGAAAAGCCATCCAAGAAACAATAGAAACTATGGCCCGATAATCGTTCTAGCATTTGATCAATAAAAGGTAAAGGAAAATGGTCTTTACGAGCGGCATCGTTTAGCTTTTGATAATCGATGCACACTCTCCAACCGGTTACCGTTCGTGTCAGAATAAGCTCATTCTTCTCGTTGGTTATGACCGTCATTCCTCCTTTCTTGGGCACCACTTGGACCAGAATCACCCACGGACTGTCGGAAATAGAGTAAATGATCCCCGCATCTAAGAGCTTGACTACTTCTTGCATGTTTGGGTTTAATCTTCTTTGGTGCTGTACAACCGGCTTTGCTCATTCTTCTAGGTTAATCTTGTGTGAACAATAAGAGGGACTTATTCCCTTGATGTCGGTAATGCTCCATGCTATATCCCATTTCTGCCTCTTCAATACTTGAACTAGTTCTTCTTTTTCAGATTCGGAGAGGTCAGAGGCTATTATAACTGGCTTTTGATGGTCATCTTCAAGGAAAGCATACTCCAAGTGCTCTGGTAATATTTTGAGCTCGGTTTTTGGGTTCTGGTAGTTGTACTCGCCAAGTGTAGTAGAAGGACTCGGCGAGTCAGTTGCTGAATTTACGAATTCCATCCTTTCTTCACATGGACTCGGCGAGTAGATCAGCCCTACTCGCCGAGTATCTCTGTCAGATTGCTTTTTTATTTCTTCATACTCAGCTTCTTCCAGCAGCCTCTCGATCTCCGGTAAGTCTTTTTCAGCATCAAATTCTTCATCAAAGATAGTGGACTTGTTGGAATCTTCATTATCACCCTCCTCCATCAATTCATCAAACATGTCAATCGAGAATGCCATGTCATCACTATTCCTTGCATGCTTCATAGCTTGATCAACCCCGAAAGTTACTGAATCTTCTCTTACCCGTAACGTAAGCTTCAAGTCTCTCATATCCACTATAGCACTTGCCGTGTTGAGGAAAGGTCTTCCAAGGATGATCGGGATTTGAGGATCCGCTTCCATGTCTAGAATTATAAAATCTGCGGGAAATATAAACTTGTCCACCTTGACCAATAAGTCTTCACATATTCCTCTTGGAAATGTGACTGTCTTGTTTGCTAAGTGAATTGCCAGGCGGATTGGCCTTGGTTCCGGGAGGTCCAATTTCTTAAAAAATGAATAGGGCATGAGGTTGACACTTGCTCCCGAATCAGCCAAAGCATGGATGGTGGCCAAATTGCCAAATTGGCAAGGAAAAGTCAAGCTTCCCGAGTCACCCTTCTTCTTTGGTAATTTGTTTAACATGGCAGCTGAGCAGTTTTCATTAAGAACTACTTCTTTCACCTCCTCCATCTTCCTTCTATTGGTTAGAAGCTCTTTGAGGAACTTTGCATATTTTGGCATTTGAGCGATGGCTTCAATGAAGGGTATGTTGATTTGAAGGGATTTAATGTGGTCGAGAAACTTCTTGTACTCCTCTTCCTGCTTTTCTCTCTTAGCTAGGGCTGGATATGGAATTGGAGGCTGAAAGGGCTTTTCAGGAACTTGTTCTTTCAAATCTGGCAGTGGACTCGTCGAGTCCATATTATGGACTCGACGAGTAGAGTCTGTGTCATGTAGAATTTTATTTTTATTTTGTTTTTCTGCATCCTCCTTTTGCATGTATTTGGGTGCTTCATTCTGAATGGGGGCCAGAGGTGTAATTATCTTCCCACTTCTTCTTGTGACTATGTTTATGTTCGCGCCTCGTGGGTTGTTTTCGGTTTTACTAGGAAGTTCGTCGGGTGGTCTTTGATTGATTTGTTGAGCAAGTTGCCCAAGTTGTGTTTCAATGTTGTGGATAAAGGCTTGCTGGTTTCTAAGCATGGTTCTTGTTTCTTGGATTGCAGCATCATAATCATTATGTCTCTTTTCTAGAAGCAGCTACAAACTTGGTATGCATCTCTTCCAAACTTGGTTTTCTTTCTTGTGCCGGCTCTTCCTTTTGGTAAAAACCTCTTCCCTTTTGCTTGAACTTCTCCTCCTTATCCTTCTTGTACTCGTCATAAGGGATCCACTCCTTCTTTGGTTTGCGCCAATCTTCATCATATCAGTCCCCACTTGAGTAACAAACTTGCACCTTTTTGTTGCCATTCTCATCCAAGTCGCAGTCTCTAGTAAGGTGAGGCCCATTGCAATTCTCACAACCCACCCGAATAGCATGTATCGTTTGATCCATTTTATCCATCCTCCTATCCATAGTTTTTAGCATAGCCATGACTGCTGACAAGTCTTCTGAAGCTGCATAGGCGACCCCCCTAGTCACATCATTTCTTGGATTATGGTATTCTCTAGAATGCTTAGAGAATTCTTCAATCAATTGCTTTATTACTGGAGGTGTCTTCTTCGTGAGTGGACCTTGCGAGTCAAGTAATTGCCTAGTGGTAACATTTAATCCATCATAAAAGATGGAGACTTCTTGTTTACTATTGAGGTCATGATGTGGGCAATTCCTTAGCAAGCTCTTGTACCTCTCCCAAGCTTCATATAGTGACTCTCCTGTTTGTTATTCAAAGTTAGCAATGGCTTTCTTGAGCTTGGATATCTTGGATGGCGGGCAGAATTGATCAATGAATTCATCTTTCATTTGGGCCCACGTAGTGATCGATCCAGGGGCAATGACTTGAGCCAATCCTTTGCAGCACCCTTCAAAGTAATCGGAAGCATGCGAAGTAGCTGAGTTTCCCGAGGCACATTTGGAACATTGAAATAATCAGCCACATCATTGACTTCATCCAAGTGCTTGTAAGCATCTTCACGGTCTTTTTCGGTGAAGGGGATCTCCTTGAGTAAAGCAAGAATGTGACCCTTAAGCTCAAAAGTAGTTGTTGCGGGAATTGCTGGTTGCACAAGTCCCGGTCCAGTGTCATCGCGGATCCTCTTCTTCCATTCTCCCATGGGGATTTCATCAATGTTAGCCATGGTAAGTGCTAACTCGTCGCCGGAATCGTAGTCGTGCCCGAATGTAGGTTCTTCTTCCTCCTCGGTGTCGTACTCGGTGTCTTCTTTGATCGGGTCTTCGCCTCCTAAAGATGCGCTGGAAGCTCCTGATTTGCTGCTCTTCTTTTTCCCAAAAACAGTCTTCAAGTTAGACAAAGGTGACTTCTTAGGTGTATTTGAGCTTTCCACGTCCTTGCCTTTGTTCTTTCACAATGCGGATTCTGGGTCTTCAAGCGGGGGTACCAGCGGAGTGTTGGATCCTCTGGTCATGAAAGTCCTGAAATAAAACCAGAAAACACGTAAAAAGAAAAAAAAAATGCAACTTAAATAAACGAAAAAAATAAATTTCAAACAGCAGGCTACTCGCCGAGTAGCGTGTTTTATAAAAAAATTAAAACTAAAGGTAAAAATTCAGAAAAATACTAATGGATTCTAAAACCTAACCTACTTACTGAATGACTAAAAAAAATAACTTTGTGCAAGAAAACTCACACAAAGGATCGATAAAATTAGGAATTAGATTTAATTTTTGAACCTTTCCCCGGCAACGGCGCCAAAAACTTGATGTGTGTGAATGCACTGGTTTTAATCCTACTTTTAAATGATAAATTTAGCACACAAAGGCAGTGAACCTGTCTTTTAGTGGTATAGTTGGATAAGTAGAGTGTCGAACTCAGGGAACGAAAATTAAACTAATAACTAATTTTAACTAAGCAAATAATAAAAGTAAAGGTTTTTCTCTAGTTTTACAAGACTAGAAACTTAAACACGCCACCTAACCAGTGATTAACTAAAAACAAGTAAAAATTCACCAAATTTGATAAAGAGTTTCTGTTTAGGTCCAACCAATTCACTCCTATGGTTATTTGTGTAATAATGTGATAAATTAACTGTTATTGGTTACCAACTATAGTGATTAGATTCATGTTCACTAATACTAACCCTTAGACAATAAATCAATTCAAGCAGTGGCCAATTGTTTAAATTAATTAATTCCCTAGTTCAATTATTTGGATTAAATAATACTTGTAATTGGTTAATCAAGTGGGTGTTTCAATTAACCTCTTGTTTGTTGGTTTCTCAAACAAGCTTACACATTAATTTACCCATTCTCTTATTAATTCTAGTTTCATGTTCATTATTCCTAGACATATGATAAAGTGGTCACATAAACATATGAGGTAAACAACTAAGAGATGTTCATGCAGCTTAATTGTCTTCCAATTAACAGAAAATAGTTGTGGTTAATGCATAAGGTTCTTTAACAAACTTAATTTAATAAAATCACCAATAAACAATTAACAAAAGTAATAATTAAACCATAGGAGTAATGTGGTTCTTCCTAAACAGAAACCATCCGAATTTTAGCTCATGATTACAAAGAAAACAAGCTCAAGAACGAATTTGATTAAGCTAAACATAATTCAATCCTAAGATTAAGTGGAAAATAGAACCTAATTCGCCTCGAAACTTCAAAGATCAAAGGTTAGGGTTCTTCAGGTCTTCAAAGGTTTCTCCAATCGTAGCTCTATCTCCAAGGAAGCCAGAAAAGTCCCCCAATTCGGATTAAGACCCCATATTTATAGTTATCACAAAACAGGGGCTACTCGGCGAGTAGGTCGTGGACTCGCCGAGTAGCAGTGTTAATTCCGTGTACGGTAAGGATTTTTGACTTTTATTCGGGAACATTCTCATGGACTCGCCGAGTTTGCGCGTGGACTCGCCAAGTAGGTGTGTGGTTTTTCCTTTTTCTTCATTCTTTGGTCTCTAACCGCTTCTCCTTATTCCTTTTTGCATCCAAGCATGTCTTTGGAGTGAAAACACAATTTAAGCATTATTAAGTACCTTTTGTCCACATTATGCGCATAATTAGCTAAAAATGAATAAAAATATCTGCTAAACATATGGCTAATTATGCAAATATCATCATGTATGGGTTTAAGGTTATACTTTCACCATTTTTGACCTAGAAGGGTGTAGGACATGCACGAGACATGCATGCCTATAAAGTTTTATTTTTATGAGTACGTTCTAAGTATATTAGACTTTTGGAAAGTTTTAATATTGGCTTAATGGATTAAGAACTTAACCAAAAAGTTGGTATGTGAACAATGTACATTGAGCATAGCATTGTGCTATGTTGAGCATAGGGATGAAGAAATTAGGCAGTTTTGTCTTTTAGTGTTACGTTGAGCATAGATGGGCTACGTTGAGCGTAGGTATGTGCTACACTAAGTATAGTGCTAGGCAAATTTTTTGATGAAATTACTTTTTCTTCTTGGCATTTTTACTGTTGGTTCTTTAATCCCTTGCTTTCTAATAAGTTCCTTATCTGCTTCAACCGTTCATGCTTTGTTTTGTTGAGCCTTCAGTCTTGATTTGGCTGCCTTTTTTTCCATTGACCTCAAACTTGAAAAGTCTAAGTGTTGAAGAACTGAAACAGAGTTTCAGAATTGTCAATTGGTAAGTAATGCAGAAAATATGATTTCTAAATCAACCAAATTTATGATGAAAACGTTTTATAGGTTCAAAGTTAAAGATTCAAAGGTGCCTCATATTTATATTCATAATTCTAGAATTACAAGTGTTTTGGAATAAAAAAGACACTAAGTAAGCAACGCTTAAATGGCTCTATGGAATGTAGTCTAAACAATAAATGGTCAGGAAGAACAAGAAATGAGCAACTTTATAATAGAGCTTAAGGGCCTATTTATAGGCTTTGGAAAAGCCCATGACATGGCTAAACCAATCAAGTGTTGACACGTCATCCTGACTGAGTCATCAGTTGACACCTTACCCTACTTAACGGAGAATGGATAGAATATTAAAATTCCAGGGTTCCATCCAGGTCTTGAGTCTTCACTTCTCTTGAACATTATTAATCAACATTAAGGATATGATGAGTATCATGAGCACCATGTTGCTACATTGTCTTTTAAGTTGTCATCAAATTCTAGAAGTGTCATTAATCAAGATAAGTTGCTTCTTGAATGTTAGAATATATCTTGGACTTGAAGGTGTGCAAACATGAAACATGATGTGCTATAAATGAACATGATGTACCATTGAGAACATGGATGCGCCATCATTAAACATGATGTACCATGCGCAATCCTGTTGAACCATCAACATGTCCATGATGCTCCATTGACTTGAGATGAGCCACCAATATTCATGACGATCTATATATGACCTAGATGTGCCATCTGAGATCATGAGGGCCAACTTACTCTCAGCAAGTACACCATGTTCAATAAATTGCTCCATGTCAACTGCAAGAGATGTAACATCTGATTTCTTCAAACACTTGATCTACCTTTATTATCTTTCCATCCTAAAATATTTTGATAATGTTTGTTAGAGAAATAAATATAAGGGCTCGACTTATTTCAAGTGGCAATCACATAGAAATATTTTTCCGACGGGTTTCCCCTATGTGATGGTTACTGAAATAATGAGTACAAATAAAAAGAAATGTCACATAGAATAAAACTTATAAAACAAGTTGTTAGTATAAAAAATCATACATACGTTTTGTAAACAAAGAGAGAAATAATAAAAACGCACAATCATCGTAGTCCGCCACATGCCACTATGAAACGGTGGCTGGGTTATGGTTTGTGATGTAGTTGTGTGTGTGTGTGTGTGTGGATTTTTGTCGATGGGAGATCGTGAGAAACCACCATGGCCACCATCCATGGTGGCTTCCACAGATGACGAAGCTGTTGCTGCAAATGGTCGTTGTTGCCGCTCGTTTCCTATACTACTACAATCGCCGCCCACCATAGGTGGGTGTTGGGTTTATTTTCCGAGCAAATAGGATGTATGTGTAGCATAGTGTGTGTGATGTAGGGTGTGTGTAAGCAACCCTTGGCTGGAATCTGGAAAGAACTCACCACCACCACCGTGAGGTGGTGGCTCCCACCATATACCACCTCCGGGCACCACAGTATGGTTGTGTGTGTGTTTATGTTAGTTAGTGTTTGTGTATTTTTGGATTAAAGCATTGTAATTGTAATTAGCAAAAGATTAATGAAAAGAAACTCAAAACCACCATCGTGAGGTGGTAGCCGCCACCATGAGCCGCCGTTGACCAACATTACCCGAGGTGGTAGTGGGTGGTACCCGAATAACAAAACCCTAATGGGCCTAGTGAAACACTAATGGGCCTAATTAACTCTAATTGATCAAAAGACCTGGCTATTGGGCTTATTGGGATATGATTGGGTTGGAAACCCTAATTAGGTTTTGGAAAACCCTAATTTTGGGATTATTGGTTTGGACTTATCGGGACTCGCATTTTGGACCATTGGAGTGAAGTGATGACTGAAGACCGATTTAATTGTATGTTTCGACTTAATGGATTAAGTCCTTAATGGGTTAAGTAGGAACACTTAACCCTAATCGTCATTTTATGTGAAAAACCCTAATTGGGTTTGGATGCTCGTTGGGCCACTTATTGGACTAAGTTGATGTGGGCCTCTGTGGGCCAATTAGGAACACATTTATGGACCAAGGGAAATTATTGGGCTTCAGGATAATACCCATTAGAGGATTGGGCCCAATTTAGAAAATTGGGCCATAAGTGGGCCATAATTGGGCCTTGAGGATTATTAGCCATTGGGCCATCAGAATGCCAATTGTTTGGACTAGAATAATTAGTTGGGCCTTAAAATAAGTCCATGTAGAGGTTTAGGCCCAATTTTGAAAATTGGGCCATATGTTGGGCCTTGGTTTTGAACCAAGCTAGGTTAGGGGTAAAATGGTCCATTTACCCCAAGTATAGATTATGGTTGTGTATTGGAACCCAATTATTAATTGGGTATCGTTTTGATGATTAACAGTTTGGGAACTTGTTAACCACAACTAGAGTTTATCCGCGGGACTTCAGCAGTGCGAGGTGAGTCTCCTCACCATACTAATGGGTCGAAGGCACCAAGGCTGGTCCATTTTATGTTATGTGGTACACTAGTTGCAGTAGAGATATTTGGTATGGTCGTTAGCTTTATGCTAAGTGGTATGCTAGTGATTATATGTTATTGCATGGAAGACCCCGGGGGGAGCCCGTGGCAATCGGATATAAGACCATGTGGGGGAGCCCATGGCATTCCTAGGTAAAGACCATGGGGGAGCTCATGGCACATAGGTGTAGGACCATGTGGGGGAGCCCATGACATCCTGGAATAAGACCATGGGGGGAGTCCACGACATCATTATATGTTTATATGCATTGCTTATGTGATATGTAGTATACTAGTTGTTTATGCGGTATGTGTTATACTAGTTGTTTATGTGATGTGTGATATGTTAGTTGTCTATGTGATACTTGCATGGAAGACCCCGGGGGGAGCTCATGACAGTTATATATAAGACCATGTAGAGTATCCCATGGCATTCCCAGGTAAAGACCATGTCGGGTAGCCTATGGCACAATGGTGTAAAATCCTGGGGGGATCCTACGACATCATTATAGGTTTATGTACATGTTATGTAATGTGTAGATACTTCTGTGATATATGATATGTTATTTGATTATGTATGTTATTGCATGGAAGACCCTGGGGGAGCCCGTGGCAATTGGATATAAGACCATGTGGGGTATCCCATGGCATTCCCAAGTAAAGACCATGTAGGGTAGCCCATGGCACGATGATGTAAGACCATGGGGGAGCCTACGGCATCCTTACATGTTTATGTATGCATGGATTATGTGGTATATGTAGCTTTTATACCTAATATGATATGTGTTACGTGGATTGTGAGTGGGTATGCTCTGGGGAACTCACTAAGCTTCGTGTTTATAGGTTTGTTTCTGGTTTCAGGTATCATCGTTTTGGAAAGGAAGGGCTCGGATTGATCGCAATGCACACACCTATGAACTCCACAACGAATGATTTTGGGATGAACTCTGATAAATGTTTTACTTAATGATGATTTGAAACGTTTGGGATAAATGGTATCAATGTTTTAGCTATACTAAAAATGGAATTTTTACTCTTGATTTTTGGGCCGCTACACTTCAACTCGTCGAGTCCTTTCCTGGACTTGTCGTGTTCCCCTTTCTGATTGAGCCATCCCAAAGGATTAAGCTCCTACCTTTCATATCTATGCTCCAAACTTCATCTATATACTAGGAATACACTCTTAAGGGTAAAGTTTCCAACTTTACCCGTCCTTAGTCCTTCTTAATGGGTTTAACCCAAACCCTAACTCCTCTAAGACATAAATCTTGGTCCACAATCCATAACACCCTAAACCAAGGCACAATATACTAGATCTAGGCTTTTATCATCTGTTGGACACGTAAAGTCCCGAGCTTTCCTTTCATGCATGGTCTTTTAGGGCTAAAAAGGCCATGTTCTTGCATACAAACTTGCATGGGGCTTCCATGGTCATAAAGTTTGCACCTTTATGCCATGAAACCCTTCCTAGACCCCAGATCTGAGATATAAGTCACTTGGGACGTCCCAATCCCAAGGACCAAGGTTCTTGAACCAAAACCTTCACAAAATGGAAACAAATAGATCTAAGATAAGAATGATCAAGTTATAAACTTGATTACCAGAAAATGTAGCAAATGGAGTGTAGTTCCCGGATCTACTTCTTACCCCTTGAGCCTTCTATCTTCTTCTTCTTCCACAAGCTTCAAAAGACACAAATAACACTCAAAATGGAAAGAATTAGCTCAAGATCACTCAAGGTTGATTAAGGTTTCGAGATTAGGGTTTGGAGGTGATGGAGGCTAGGATGGAAGCCGTATATGATGCTTATATAGGGTGCAAACCCTAAAGATTAGGGTTTCATACAGCCTGTCCTACTCGTCGAGTCAGGGTTGTGACTCGTCGGGCAGCTCACTTAAAACCAGCGCATATATGGCCTTATAATCGATGAGTTAGGGCCACCAACTCTGTAACGTCCCAAAAATACGAGCCAAAAGTTTCATTTTTAAAACATATACTTAGCAAAACAGTGGAAATAAAACGTTCACCGATCATATCATTTCATAAAAGATATCGCATGTCTGGAAAACATTTTTATAAAACATAATAATGTCAGAGTACAAATCCCCAGGAAGATCTCATAGTGCGGAATACAAGGCATGTGTGTGATGTGCCGCTACCGCGCCAGCTCCTTCCCCTTCGAAGAAGAGGTACCTAAAGCCAAAACTGAAAACTGTAAGCACAAAGCTTAGTGAGTTCCCCCAACATACCACATAACATACATATATTGTCAGGCATATCTGGGTGCCCGACCTACCCCTTCGTTCCTCTCGACCGGATACTGTCTAGTATATCTGGGAGCTGGCCTCCCCTTCGGTCCTCTCGACCGGATACTAACCAGTATATATGGGAGCTTGCCTCTCCTTCGGTCCTCTCGACCGGTACTGGGGACTATTTCACCCCCTACTACTACCACATAACACATATATCACATAATCTATCTAGCATGGTTGGGCATGACCGCCCCTTCGGCCCTATCGACTGGTAATCTGGGGGGCTATCTCCCCTACTGTTACTAGCACATAGCATCATATCATACTAGCACAATAACATATCACAAGTAGTTGCAACCCTAGACGAATATCACAGAGACAATCATCTATCATACAACTCCTACTAGTGGGTCGACATTGGAGCTCTTTGGAATTCTTCACTTCTTTGATCTTTAATCTTTAATTTCTTTGAATTCACCACCGTGTTGTTTGATTTTTGGTATCTTCAACTTTTTGAATTTCTTCAGAATTTTTGATCTTTCACTTCATACTTTAACTTTGATGCTCAAAAAATTGTTCAAACTTTTCTTGTAATTCTCTTTTTTTTTTTACATGTAACTCACTCTTTTTTCACTCAAAACCCTACATGCTTAAGCAGGAGCGCTCAACTTCAACCTTTATTGGTTAACGATAATAATTTTCCTAGATACATTTCTGGTACACGATGCTAAACATATTGCATCCTTCGGACTAAGCGAGGTCGTGTTTTTGTCCCATGATTTCACTAGAATAAGGGGGCCAAAAATACACTATAACGTATATAGGCTCAACTAAACATTTGAGTCTTCATGCAATCATCCACATAATTCTAACATGGAATCCTAATTACTTTTTACCAAAAGTTTCTAAATTAAATCCTAAGTAACATTTTTAGTATGCAATAGTGCAATTTTTTTTTAAAATAGACCTAAATTATGATATTAGGATTCTAAATTTGCTAAGATGTAACCAACCCCCTACCCCACACTTAATTCATGCAATGTCCCCATTGCATGGTATGCATGAAAAAAAATGAAATATAGAGAGAATTAGAACAAACTCCCCTGGGGTATCAGTCGCGAAGGTGATTTTCTTCAGCTAAGCTCCAACTTTGAATGACTTTAGACATGGGAACAGCTTTTCCATGTCTTGGGTGTCATGTTGCGTGTGGTAGACTTTCTAATGACTCAAGTATGTAAGACAAAGCTCCTAGAAACCTCCAGTAATGACTCTTCACGAAAAAGTTGGATAAAACTACAATGAACGTGCCCAAAACAACTCTGGGATTCGAAAAATGATGATGGACTCGGCGAGTAGGTCGTGTACTCGGCGAGTATATTGCCAACTTGCAGTAATTTCGGGTAATTATCCATGTACTCGCCGAGTAGGATATGTGCACTCGGCGAGTAGGCGCAGAGTTAAGAAAAATGCTCTGCTCATTTACTTCTCGACTGAGGTGATTAATTGGGGCAATTCAGCGACTCTTCTTCTAATTACTTCAGTAATAATGCACTCTATCACTCCCAACTCTAACGGACTCAACCTTAATGGAAAACACTTCACACTCTCATTTGAACATTCCTCACTTGAACCTTGACCCTTAAGACTTCTGAATGCATCCTAACCTCCCAATCCTGAAAAAAAAATGCAACCATAAGTAAAAGAAACCAAATAAAAGTCTAAAAACATAATTATCCAAGTTTAACAATAATCCAAAACCAAACACCATAAAAACAAATAAAAACACAAAACATCAAATCTTCAATCTTCCTCATCCATGTTCGCTCCTCCAACACCGCTACATCCTTCTTCATTGTTCCTACACATCCTTTCATCCCAATTCATGATATAAGGAAAACCGAGCCCGGGTCTTGGGTCGATGTTCATTTGTTGCAAAAGATATTCGATTGACGCATTGTTGTAGTTAACTCCCCGCCCAATATCATCCAAGTACCTTCGATATTCAACTTGGTTCCACTCGGCATTCTCATCTTCCACCGGAATAACCGGTGGGTCTTCTCGGGCCCTCTCGCTCCTTTGCCTCACCTGTCGCCCCGGCTCCTCAGGAATAACCGCCTCGTCCTCATGCGGAATGGCATAAGAATCTCCAAATTTTTGTACAATCTGTGCCCTCCGTTATAAAGTAGTGTTGAAAAGAGGGGGAGAAATGACAGTTAGTGCCCTCGCCTCTTGCAAATCCAAGATCCAGTATGATCGCGCGAGCCTAGTAACGAACATTCCTCCATTGATTTTGGAGGTCACCTTTTCTTTGACAGCCCCATCCGAGATATATTTAGCCAAGCAGTAAGGAAGGTTGCAAAAGACATCGGGAGTAATGATGCTCCAAAGGTAAAAGATATCAAGTTTCGGGACCTTGTCATCATCCTTGCGCATGTTGATTGTGCTAGCAATGAAGCGGTGGATGAGACGATGAATTGGTGAGCGGATGTGGCCTTCCTGTGCGGAAGATGGAATGCATACCCGGTTGGCAATGGTGTTCCACCAGGTGGAAGCAACGACCTCTTCAGGGAGGTCTTTATGGCACTGATCCAAAAAGGTTTCAAAATCTTCATTTAACATGGCACTTTGATTGTAGATGCCAATTCTCCATGCTAGCTCCGCCATGCTGCATTGTCGCAGCTCCCCACCAAGTGAAAATGAGATAACATTGGAATTATAATACTCACTACCACCCCGGAATGAGATGGTAGCGAAGAATTCCCAGCACAACTCCGTAAAAATTGGCTCTTGAATCTTGAACAATTGTAGCCATCCATCACAAATGATGGTAGAATCCCCCACATCGCACGACTTCACCAAGTAAGGTGTCAGTTCTTCCTCCAGCCTAATCTTCCCCAACCAATCCCAATTTATTGCATTCGGAAGGTGGATCTCCTTCTGCTTTAGAGCTTCCAATCTGTTTTTAGCACGGTTCTGTGAGGATTTAGAAGTTATTTGGCGAAAAGAAAGCCACGGGATGTCTCCTTGGCTTCCCCCTCGTGAAGTTTGGCCTCTTCTGGACATGGTTCCTGCAAAATAACATTAAGAAAGCACAAAAAAACAACACCCAACAATTAAAATTAAACAACACAGATATGTCAAGGCCTCTACTCGCCGAGTTCAAGAACTACTCGGCGAGTAGGAAGAACATCGGGACAGATTTCTCTCGGACCCATATGGGTTAATTAAAACACCCAATTTTGCATAGGGGTTTGCTGTACTAAGTCCAATAAACACTAATCCAAAAGAAATTTTTTCTAAAACCTCCTAGTTCATAGTAAAATCAAAACCCTAGAAACTGAGGAAACCCCCAAATTCGAGTTGTAGACAAAATAAGGGCTAAGAAGTGATAAAGCTTTAACCTTTAACAAGTATTGGGAGTAAAGATCTTACCTTTATGCTTGAAAGATGACGATTCAACAAAGATTGAAGAAATGGCTTGAGAGTAGATATGCAGGGCGAGTATGAGGGTAATGTTTAGAATGAGTGAAAAACCCTTATTTACAGATTATAAACTACCTGTGTAAATTTTCTACTCGCCGAGTAGAAGAGTGCTACTCGCCGAGTAGATCCGCGTATTCACGACTTTTTGGGCTTATAAAGATGTACTCGCCAAGTCCACAATTATACTCGGCGAGTAAGTCTTGCAGATTGAAAAAAACTTAAATTTTTTTTGATTTTTAAACCACCACCCCACACTCTAAGCATTGCTTGCCCTCAAGCAATCATTTAATACATGTTTTCAGAGGAAGAATGAAAATAAAACATTACCTAAGAAATTAAAAAGAAAATAAAGGGAAAAGAAATGCAAACTCTAAACTCGGGTTGCCTCCCGAAAGCGCTTCTTTTTTAAGGAGTCATTAGCTGGACTCCTTCCATGCTATCCAGCAACAGCCCTTCTTCTATGTCTTCATTCCTTGGAACTCCTTCTTCATATCTTTTTACTCTATGTCCATTGACCTTGAAAGGGGTACCATCTTTTGATAGTAACTCTATAGCACCATGTGGAAACACCTTCTTTACCAGAAAAGGACCTTCCCATCTTGACTTGAGTTTGCCCGGAAAAAGTTTCAGTCTTGAGTTAAAAAGTAACACCTTTTGCCCTTCATGAAACTCTTTATTACCCTTGATCCTCTTCTCATGAAAACTTTTGGTTTTCTCTTTATAGATTAAAGAACTAGTGTAAGCATCATTTCTAAGTTCCTCAAGAGCATTCATTTGCATCAACCGGTTGTTCTTGAGCTCCGCTATGTTGAAATTGCACATTTTTAAAGCCCAAAAAGCTTTATGCTCGATTTCCATCGGTAAATGACATTTGTTTCCATAAACTAGCCTATATGGTGTAGTACCAATAGGTGTTTTGAAAGCTTTCGGAAGGCCCAAAGTGCATCATCTAGCTTGTCCGACCACTCTTTCCGATTGCTCCCCACCGATCTTTCCAAGATTCACTTCAAGGCTCTATTGGTCACTTCGGTTTGCCCACTCGTTTGTGGATGGTAAGATGTAGAGAATTTATGAGTTACCCCATATCTCCTCAACACCTTTTCTAGTTGATCATTGGCAAAATGAGTGCCCCGGTCACTTATAAGAGCTTTTGGAACTCCAAATCTTGAAAATAGCTTCTTCAAAAATCGCACCACCACCCGAGCATCATTAGTTGGTAATGCTTGTGCCTAAGCCCATTTGGATACATAATCCACTGCCACCAATATATACATTTTGCCTTTTGACATGGGAAATGGTCCCATGAAATCGATCCCCCAAACATCAAATACCTCGCACACTTGAATACTTTGTTGTGGCATTTCATTTTGGGATGAAATGTTTCCCGCTCTTTGGCATGCATCACATTCTTTGACAAATTGGGGTGCATTTTTAAAAATGGTAGGCCAATAAAATCCAATGTCAAAGATCTTTTTAGCAGTGTAGTGTGCTCTATGATGTCCTCCGGTGGGCCCGCTATGACAATGCTCCAAGATTTGTCGACTTTCATTCCCGAACACACATCTTCGTATGATTCCGTCCGCGCAACTTCGGAAAAGGTAAGGCTCATCCCAAAAGTAATATTTTATTTCTGAAAAGAATTTCTTCTTTTGTTGGCGGGTAAGATCTTTTGGGATGTACTTGCTAGCTAAGTAATTAGCTATGTCCGCGAACCATGGCTCTTCTCCCGTGGTCACCATAATGTATTCGTCCGGGAAGTCATATCCAACTCTATCTTCTTGTAATTCTGGGTTTTCAAGCCTTTATAAGTGGCCGGCTGCTACATTCTCCATTCCCTTCTTGTCGCGTATCTCGATGTCAAACTCTTGAAGAAGTAGAACCCATCGTATCAATCTTGGCTTCGCATCCTGCTTGGCAAACAAATACTTGATAGCAGAGTAGTCAGTAAAAACAATTGTTTTAGATAAAACTAAATAAGGGCGGAATTTATCAAAGGCATACACCACGGCTAATAATTCTTTTTCGGTGGTGGTGTAATTCTCTTGGGCCGGATTTAGAGTTTTACTTGCATAATAAATGGGTCGAAAGTACTTATCAACCCTTTGACCAAGGACAGCTCCTAAAGCAAAATCACTAGCATCACACATTATTTCAAATGGTAACTCCCAATTCGGGGCAATAATGATCGAGGCATTAGTCAATTTTTCTTTCAAGAATTCAAACGCCTCTAAACACTCTTTAGTAAAATTGAATGGTGCATCTTTTAAAAGCAATTGTGTTAGAGGTCTAGTTATTTTAGAAAAATCTTTTATAAAACGCCGGTAAAAACCCGTGTGTCCAAGAAAACTTCTAATGCCCTTCACATTAGTTGGTGGAGGTAATTTGGCAATGGTGTCAATCTTTGCCCGATCCACTTCAATTCCCGATTTGGAAACCTTGTGGCCTAGAACTATACCCTCCTTGACCATAAAATGACATTTCTGCCAATTAAGAACTAAGTCGGTCTTTTCACACCTAGCAAGCATCAAATCAAGGTTAGTGAGGCAATCATGGAAGGAAGATGCAAAAACAGAAATATCATCCATAAAGACTTCCATGAATTTTTCCACCATGTCGTGGAGTATGGCTGTCATACACCGTTGAAATATCGCGGGTGCATTGCATAACCCAAAGGGCATGTGTCGATAAGCAAAAGTCCCACTTGGGCAGGTAAAAGTGGTCTTTTCTTGGTCCATGGGGTCTATGGGTATTTGGAAATAACCCGAAAAGCCATCCAAGAAACAATAGAAACTATGGCCCGATAATCGTTCTAGCATTTGATCAATAAAAGGTAAAGGAAAATGGTCTTTACGAGCGGCATCGTTTAGCTTTTGATAATCGATGCACACTCTCCAACCGGTTACCGTTCGTGTCAGAATAAGCTCATTCTTCTCGTTGGTTATGACCGTCATTCCTCCTTTCTTGGGCACCACTTGGACCAGAATCACCCACGGACTGTCGGAAATAGAGTAAATGATCCCCGCATCTAAGAGCTTGACTACTTCTTGCATGTTTGGGTTTAATCTTCTTTGGTGCTGTACAACCGGCTTTGCTCGTTCTTCTAGGTTAATCTTGTGTGAACAATAAGAGGGACTTATTCCCTTGATGTCGGTAATGCTCCATGCTATATCCCATTTCTGCCTCTTCAATACTTGAACTAGTTCTTCTTTTTCAGATTCGGAGAGGTCAGAGGCTATTATAACTGGCTTTTGATGGTCATCTTCAAGGAAAGCATACTCCAAGTGCTCTGGTAATATTTTGAGCTCGGTTTTTGGGTTCTGGTAGTTGTACTCGCCGAGTGTAGTAGAAGGACTCGGCGAGTCAGTTGCTGAATTTATGAATTCCATCCTTTCTTCACATGGACTCGGCGAGTAGATCAGCCCTACTCGCCGAGTATCTCTGTCAGATTGCTTTTTTATTTCTTCATACTCAGCTTCTTCCAACAGCCTCTCGATCTCCAGTAAGTCTTTTTCAGCATCAAATTCTTCATCAAAGATAGTGGACTTGTTGGAATCTTCATTATCACCCTCCTCCATCAATTCATCAAACATGTCAATCGAGAATGCCATGTCATCACTATTCCTTGCATGCTTCATAGCTTGATCAACCCCGAAAGTTACTGAATCTTCTCTTACCCGTAACGTAAGCTTCAAGTCTCTCATATCCACTATAGCACTTGCCGTGTTGAGGAAAGGTCTTCCAAGGATGATCGGGATTTGAGGATCCGCTTCCATGTCTAGAATTATAAAATCTGCGGGAAATATAAACTTGTCCACCTTGACCAATAAGTCTTCACATATTCCTCTTGGAAATGTGACTGTCTTGTTTGCTAAGTGAATTGCCATGCGGATTGGCCTTGGTTCCGGGAGGTCCAATTTCTTAAAAAATGAATAGGGCATGAGGTTGACACTTGCTCCCGAATCAGCCAAAGCATGGATGGTGGCCAAATTGCCAAATTGGCAAGGAAAAGTCAAGCTTCCCGAGTCACCCTTCTTCTTTGGTAATTTGTTTAACATGGCAGCTGAGCAGTTTTCATTAAGAACTACTTCTTTCACCTCCTCCATCTTCCTTCTATTGGTTAGAAGCTCTTTGAGGAACTTTGCATATTTTGGCATTTGAGCGATGGCTTCAATGAAGGGTATGTTGATTTGAAGGGATTTAATGTGGTCGAGAAACTTCTTGTACTCCTCTTCCTGCTTTTCTCTCTTAGCTAGGGCTGGATATGGAATTGGAGGCTGAAAGGGCTTTTCAGGAACTTGTTCTTTCAAATCTGGCAGTGGACTCGTCGAGTCCATATTATGGACTCGACGAGTAGAGTCTGTGTCATGTAGAATTTTATTTTTATTTTGTTTTTCTGCATCCTCCTTTTGCATGTATTTGGGTGCTTCATTCTGAATGGGGGCCAGAGGTGTAATTATCTTCCCACTTCTTCTTGTGACTATGTTTATGTTCGCGCCTCGTGGGTTGTTTTCGGTTTTACTAGGAAGTTCGTCGGGTGGTCTTTGATTGATTTGTTGAGCAAGTTGCCCAAGTTGTGTTTCAATGTTGTGGATAAAGGCTTGCTGGTTTCTAAGCATGGTTCTTGTTTCTTGGATTGCAGCATCATAATCATTATGTCTCTTTTCTAGAAGCAGCTACAAACTTGGTATGCATCTCTTCCAAACTTGGTTTTCTTTCTTGTGCCGGCTCTTCCTTTTGGTAAAAACCTCTTCCCTTTTGCTTGAACTTCTCCTCCTTATCCTTCTTGTACTCGTCATAAGGGATCCACTCCTTCTTTGGTTTGCGCCAATCTTCATCATATCAGTCCCCACTTGAGTAACAAACTTGCACCTTTTTGTTGCCATTCTCATCCAAGTCGCAGTCTCTAGTAAGGTGAGGCCCATTGCAATTCTCACAACCCACCCGAATAGCATGTATCGTTTGATCCATTTTATCCATCCTCCTATCCATGGTTTTTAGCATAGCCATGACTGCTGACAAGTCTTCTGAAGCTGCATAGGCGACCCCCCTAGTCACATCATTTCTTGGATTATGGTATTCTCTAGAATGCTTAGAGAATTCTTCAATCAATTGCTTTATTACTGGAGGTGTCTTCTTCGTGAGTGGACCTTGCGAGTCAAGTAATTGCCTAGTGGTAACATTTAATCCATCATAAAAGATG
Source organism: Lactuca sativa (assembly GCF_002870075.4). Taxonomy (NCBI): domain Eukaryota; kingdom Viridiplantae; phylum Streptophyta; class Magnoliopsida; order Asterales; family Asteraceae; genus Lactuca; species Lactuca sativa. The sequence goes on along the minus strand of NC_056629.2, from coordinate 28,776,653 downwards.
GAGACTTCTTGTTTACTATTGAGGTCATGATGTGGGCAATTCCTTAGCAAGCTCTTGTACCTCTCCCAAGCTTCATATAGTGACTCTCCTGCTTGTTATTCAAAGTTAGCAATGGCTTTCTTGAGCTTGGATGTCTTGGATGGCGGGCAGAATTGATCAATGAATTCATCTTTCATTTGGGCCCACGTAGTGATCGATCCAGGGGCAATGACTTGAGCCAATCCTTTGCAGCACCCTTCAAAGTAATCGGAAGCATGCGAAGTAGCTGAGTTTCCCGAGGCACATTTGGAACATTGAAATAATCAGCCACATCATTGACTTCATCCAAGTGCTTGTAAGCATCTTCACGGTCTTTTTCGGTGAAGGGGATCTCCTTGAGTAAAGCAAGAATGTGACCCTTAAGCTCAAAAGTAGTTGTTGCGGGAATTGCTGGTTGCACAAGTCCCGGTCCAGTGTCATCGCGGATCCTCTTCTTCCATTCTCCCATGGGGATTTCATCAATGTTAGCCATGGTAAGTGCTAACTCGTCGCCGGAATCGTAGTCGTGCCCGAATGTAGGTTCTTCTTCCTCCTCGGTGTCGTACTCGGTGTCTTCTTTGATCGGGTCTTCGCCTCCTAAAGATGCGCTGGAAGCTCTTGATTTGCTGCTCTTCTTTTTCCCAAAAACAGTCTTCAAGTTAGACAAAGGTGACTTCTTAGGTGTATTTGAGCTTTCCACGTCCTTGCCTTTGTTCTTTCACAATGCGGATTCTGGGTCTTCAAGCGGGGGTACCAGCGGAGTGTTGGATCCTCTGGTCATGAAAGTCCTGAAATAAAACCAGAAAACACGTAAAAAGCAAGGTTTTGAAAACCGGACCGGAGATCGAACCGGTCGTCTTACTGGTTCGATGGTTCAAGTGGTCCAACCGGTCGGACCGGTCTCAAAAACCGGAAAAACCGGATGATGTTATAATTATATTTAATTATATAAAAAATACAAAAAATGAAAAAAATAAATATTTTTTAAAATTTTCGGTTTTGACCGGTTTTACCGGTTCGACCGGACCGGTTTTTACCGGTTCGACCGGTTTTTACCGGTTTTCACCGGTTCAACCAAATACCGGTTTTTTGACCTATATGAACCGGATCCGGGACCGGTTCCCGGTTGAACCGGTCGAACCGGCCGGTCCGGTCCGGTTTTCAAAACATGGGTAAAAAGAAAAAAAAATGCAACTTAAATAAACGAAAAAAATAAATTTCAAACAGCAGGCTACTCGCCGAGTAGCGTGTTTTATAAAAAAATTAAAACTAAAGGTAAAAATTCAGAAAAATACTAATGGATTCTAAAACCTAACCTACTTACTGAATGACTAAAAAAAATAACTTTGTGCAAGAAAACTCACACAAAGGATCGATAAAATTAGGAATTAGATTTAATTTTTGAACCTTTCCCCGGCAACGGCGCCAAAAACTTGATGTGTGTGAATGCACTGGTTTTAATCCTACTTTTAAATGATAAATTTAGCACACAAAGGCAGTGAACCTGTCTTTTAGTGGTATAGTTGGATAAGTAGAGTGTCGAACTCAGGGAACGAAAATTAAACTAATAACTAATTTTAACTAAGCAAATAATAAAAGTAAAGGTTTTTCTCTAGTTTTACAAGACTAGAAACTTAAACACGCCACCTAACCAGTGATTAACTAAAAACAAGTAAAAATTCACCAAATTTGATAAAGAGTTTCTGTTTAGGTCCAACCAATTCACTCCTATGGTTATTTGTGTAATAATGTGATAAATTAACTGTTATTGGTTACCAACTATAGTGATTAGATTCATGTTCACTAATACTAACCCTTAGACAATAAATCAATTCAAGCAGTGGCCAATTGTTTAAATTAATTAATTCCCTAGTTCAATTATTTGGATTAAATAATACTTGTAATTGGTTAATCAAGTGGGTGTTTCAATTAACCTCTTGTTTGTTGGTTTCTCAAACAAGCTTACACATTAATTTACCCATTCTCTTATTAATTCTAGTTTCATGTTCATTATTCCTAGACATATGATAAAGTGGTCACATAAACATATGAGGTAAACAACTAAGAGATGTTCATGCAGCTTAATTGTCTTCCAATTAACAGAAAATAGTTGTGGTTAATGCATAAGGTTCTTTAACAAACTTAATTTAATAAAATCACCAATAAACAATTAACAAAAGTAATAATTAAACCATAGGAGTAATGTGGTTCTTCCTAAACAGAAACCATCCGAATTTTAGCTCATGATTACAAAGAAAACAAGCTCAAGAACGAATTTGATTAAGCTAAACATAATTCAATCCTAAGATTAAGTGGAAAATAGAACCTAATTCGCCTCGAAACTTCAAAGATCAAAGGTTAGGGTTCTTCAGGTCTTCAAAGGTTTCTCCAATCGTAGCTCTATCTCCAAGGAAGCCAGAAAAGTCCCCCAATTCGGATTAAGACCCCATATTTATAGTTATCACAAAACAGGGGCTACTCGGCGAGTAGGTCGTGGACTCGCCGAGTAGCAGTGTTAATTCCGTGTACGGTAAGGATTTTTGACTTTTATTCGGGAACATTCTCATGGACTCGCCGAGTTTGCGCGTGGACTCGCCAAGTAGGTGTGTGGTTTTTCCTTTTTCTTCATTCTTTGGTCTCTAACCGCTTCTCCTTATTCCTTTTTGCATCCAAGCATGTCTTTGGAGTGAAAACACAATTTAAGCATTATTAAGTACCTTTTGTCCACATTATGCGCATAATTAGCTAAAAATGAATAAAAATATCTGCTAAACATATGGCTAATTATGCAAATATCATCATGTATGGGTTTAAGGTTATACTTTCACCATTTTTGACCTAGAAGGGTGTAGGACATGCACGAGACATGCATGCCTATAAAGTTTTATTTTTATGAGTACGTTCTAAGTATATTAGACTTTTGGAAAGTTTTAATATTGGCTTAATGGATTAAGAACTTAACCAAAAAGTTGGTATGTGAACAATGTACATTGAGCATAGCATTGTGCTATGTTGAGCATAGGGATGAAGAAATTAGGCAGTTTTGTCTTTTAGTGTTACGTTGAGCATAGATGGGCTACGTTGAGCGTAGGTATGTGCTACACTAAGTATAGTGCTAGGCAAATTTTTTGATGAAATTACTTTTTCTTCTTGGCATTTTTACTGTTGGTTCTTTAATCCCTTGCTTTCTAATAAGTTCCTTATCTGCTTCAACCGTTCATGCTTTGTTTTGTTGAGCCTTCAGTCTTGATTTGGCTGCCTTTTTTTCCATTGACCTCAAACTTGAAAAGTCTAAGTGTTGAAGAACTGAAACAGAGTTTCAGAATTGTCAATTGGTAAGTAATGCAGAAAATATGATTTCTAAATCAACCAAATTTATGATGAAAACGTTTTATAGGTTCAAAGTTAAAGATTCAAAGGTGCCTCATATTTATATTCATAATTCTAGAATTACAAGTGTTTTGGAATAAAAAAGACACTAAGTAAGCAACGCTTAAATGGCTCTATGGAATGTAGTCTAAACAATAAATGGTCAGGAAGAACAAGAAATGAGCAACTTTATAATAGAGCTTAAGGGCCTATTTATAGGCTTTGGAAAAGCCCATGACATGGCTAAACCAATCAAGTGTTGACACGTCATCCTGACTGAGTCATCAGTTGACACCTTACCCTACTTAACGGAGAATGGATAGAATATTAAAATTCCAGGGTTCCATCCAGGTCTTGAGTCTTCACTTCTCTTGAACATTATTAATCAACATTAAGGATATGATGAGTATCATGAGCACCATGTTGCTACATTGTCTTTTAAGTTGTCATCAAATTCTAGAAGTGTCATTAATCAAGATAAGTTGCTTCTTGAATGTTAGAATATATCTTGGACTTGAAGGTGTGCAAACATGAAACATGATGTGCTATAAATGAACATGATGTACCATTGAGAACATGGATGCGCCATCATTAAACATGATGTACCATGCGCAATCCTGTTGAACCATCAACATGTCCATGATGCTCCATTGACTTGAGATGAGCCACCAATATTCATGACGATCTATATATGACCTAGATGTGCCATCTGAGATCATGAGGGCCAACTTACTCTCAGCAAGTACACCATGTTCAATAAATTGCTCCATGTCAACTGCAAGAGATGTAACATCTGATTTCTTCAAACACTTGATCTACCTTTATTATCTTTCCATCCTAAAATATTTTGATAATGTTTGTTAGAGAGATAAATATAAGGGCTCGACTTATTTCAAGTGGCAATCACATAGAAATATTTTTCCGACGGGTTTCCCCTATGTGATGGTTACTGAAATAATGAGTACAAATAAAAAGAAATGTCACATAGAATAAAACTTATAAAACAAGTTGTTAGTATAAAAAATCATACATACGTTTTGTAAACAAAGAGAGAAATAATAAAAACGCACAATCATCGTAGTCCGCCACATGCCACTATGAAACGGTGGCTGGGTTATGGTTTGTGATGTAGTTGTGTGTGTGTGTGTGTGTGTGTGTGGATTTTTGTCGATGGGAGATCGTGAGAAACCACCATGGCCACCATCCATGGTGGCTTCCACAGATGACGAAGCTGTTGCTGCAAATGGTCGTTGTTGCCGCTCGTTTCCTATACTACTACAATCGCCGCCCACCATAGGTGGGTGTTGGGTTTATTTTCCGAGCAAATAGGATGTATGTGTAGCATAGTGTGTGTGATGTAGGGTGTGTGTAAGCAACCCTTGGCTGGAATCTGGAAAGAAGTCACCACCACCACCGTGAGGTGGTGGCTCCCACCATATACCACCTCCGGGCACCACAGTATGGTTGTGTGTGTGTTTATGTTAGTTAGTGTGTGTGTATTTTTGGATTAAAGCATTGTAATTGTAATTAGCAAAAGATTAATGAAAAGAAACTCAAAACCACCATCGTGAGGTGGTAGCCGCCACCATGAGCCGCCGTTGACCAACATTACTCGAGGTGGTAGTGGGTGGTGCCCGAATAACAATACCCTAATGGGCCTAGTGAAACACTAATGGGCCTAATTAACTCTAATTGATCAAAAGACCTGGCTATTGGGCTTATTGGGATATGATTGGGTTGGAAACCCTAATTAGGTTTTGGAAAACCCTAATTTTGGGATTATTGGTTTGGACTTATCGGGACTCGCATTTTGGACCATTGGAGTGAAGTGATGACTGAAGACCGATTTAATTGTATGTTTCGACTTAATGGATTAAGTCCTTAATGGGTTAAGTAGGAACACTTAACCCTAATCGTCATTTTATGTGAAAAACCCTAATTGGGTTTGGATGCTCGTTGGGCCACTTATTGGACTAAGTTGATGTGGGCCTCTGTGGGCCAATTAGGAACACATTTATGGACCAAGGGAAATTATTGGGCTTCAGGATAATACCCATTAGAGGATTGGGCCCAATTTAGAAAATTGGGCCATAAGTGGGCCATAATTGGGCCTTGAGGATTATTAGCCATTGGGCCATCAGAATGCCAATTGTTTGGACTAGAATAATTAGTTGGGCCTTAAAATAAGTCCATGTAGAGGTTTAGGCCCAATTTTGAAAATTGGGCCATATGTTGGGCCTTGGTTTTGAACCAAGCTAGGTTAGGGGTAAAATGGTCCATTTACCCCAAGTATAGATTATGGTTGTGTATTGGAACCCAATTATTAATTGGGTATCGTTTTGATGATTAACAGTTTGGGAACTTGTTAACCACAACTAGAGTTTATCCGCGGGACTTCAGCAGTGCGAGGTGAGTCTCCTCACCATACTAATGGGTCGAAGGCACCAAGGCTGGTCCATTTTATGTTATGTGGTACACTAGTTGTAGTAGAGATATTTGGTATGGTCGTTAGCTTTATGCTAAGTGGTATGCTAGTGATTATATGTTATTGCATGGAAGACCCCGGGGGAGCCCGTGGCAATCGGATATAAGACCATGTGGGGGAGCCCATGGCATTCCTAGGTAAAGACCATGGGGGAGCTCATGGCACATAGGTGTAGGACCATGTGGGGGAGCCCATGACATCCTGGAATAAGACCATGGGGGGAGTCCACGACATCATTATATGTTTATATGCATTGCTTATGTGATATGTAGTATACTAGTTGTTTATGCGGTATGTGTTATACTAGTTGTTTATGTGATGTGTGATATGTTAGTTGTCTATGTGATACTTGCATGGAAGACCCCGGGGGGAGCTCATGACAGTTATATATAAGACCATGTAGAGTATCCCATGGCATTCCCAGGTAAAGACCATGTCGGGTAGCCTATGGCACAATGGTGTAAAATCCTAGGGGGATCCCACGACATCATTATAGGTTTATGTACATGTTATGTAATGTGTAGATACTTCTGTGATATATGATATGTTATTTGATTATGTATGTTATTGCATGGAAGACCCTGGGGGAGCCCGTGGCAATTGGATATAAGACCATGTGGGGTATCCCATGGCATTCCCAAGTAAAGACCATGTAGGGTAGCCCATGGCACGATGATGTAAGACCATGGGGGAGCCTACGGCATCCTTACATGTTTATGTATGCATGGATTATGTGGTATATGTAGCTTTTATACCTAATATGATATGTGTTACGTGGATTGTGAGTGGGTATGCTCTGGGGAACTCACTAAGCTTCGTGTTTATAGGTTTGTTTCTGGTTTCAGGTATCATCGTTTTGGAAAGGAAGGGCTCGGATTGATCGCAATGCACACACCTATGAACTCCACAACGAATGATTTTGGGATGAACTCTGATAAATGTTTTACTTAATGATGATTTGAAACGTTTGGGATAAATGGTATCAATGTTTTATCTATACTAAAAATGGAATTTTTACTCTTGATTTTTGGGCCGCTACACTTCAACTCGTCGAGTCCTTTCCTGGACTTGTCGTGTTCCCCTTTCTGATTGAGCCATCCCAAAGGATTAAGCTCCTACCTTTCATATCTATGCTCCAAACTTCATCTATATACTAGGAATACACTCTTAAGGGTAAAGTTTCCAACTTTACCCGTCCTTAGTCCTTCTTAATGGGTTTAACCCAAACCCTAACTCCTCTAAGACATAAATCTTGGTCCACAAGCCATAACACCCTAAACCAAGGCACAATATACTAGATCTAGGCTTTTATCATCTGTTGGACACGTAAAGTCCCGAGCTTTCCTTTCATGCATGGTCTTTTAGGGCTAAAAAGGCCATGTTCTTGCATACAAACTTGCATGGGGCTTCCATGGTCGTAAAGTTTGCACCTTTATGCCATGAAACCCTTCCTAGACCCCAGATCTGAGATATAAGTCACTTGGGACGTCCCAATCCCAAGGACCAAGGTTCTTGAACCAAAACCTTCATAAAATGGAAACAAATAGATCTAAGATAAGAATGATCAAGTTATAAACTTGATTACCAGAAAATGTAGCAAATGGAGTGTAGTTCCCGGATCTACTTCTTACCCCTTGAGCCTTCTATCTTCTTCTTCTTCCACAAGCTTCAAAAGACACAAATAACACTCAAAATGGAAAGAATTAGCTCAAGATCACTCAAGGTTGATTAAGGTTTCGAGATTAGGGTTTGGAGGTGATGGAGGCTAGGATGGAAGCCGTATATGATGCTTATATAGGGTGCAAACCCTAAAGATTAGGGTTTCATACAGCCTGTCCTACTCGTCGAGTCAGGGTTGTGACTCGTCGGGCACCTCACTTAAAACTAGCGCATATATGGCCTTATAATCGATGAGTTAGGGCCACCAACTCTGTAACGTCCCAAAAATACGAGCCAAAAGTTTCATTTTTAAAACATATACTTAGCAAAACAGTGGAAATAAAACGTTCACCGATCATATCATTTCATAAAAGATATCGCATGTCTGGAAAACATTTTTATAAAACATAATAATGTCAGAGTACAAATCCCCAGGAAGATCTCATAGTGCGGAATACAAGGCATGTGTGTGATGTGCCGCTACCGCGCCAGCTCCTTCCCCTTCGAAGAAGAGGTACCTAAAGCCAAAACTGAAAATTGTAAGCACAAAGCTTAGTGAGTTCCCCCAACATACCACATAACATACATATATTGTCAGGCATATCTGGGTGCCCGACCTACCCCTTCGTTCCTCTCGACCGGATACTGTCTAGTATATCTGGGAGCTGGCCTCCCCTTCGGTCCTCTCGACCGGATACTAACCGGTATATATGGGAGCTTACCTCTCCTTCGGTCCTCTCGACCGGTACTGGGGACTATTTCACCCCCTACTACCACATAACACATATATCACATAATCTATCTAGCATGGTTGGGCATGACCGCCCCTTCGGCCCTATCGACTGGTAATCTGGGGGGCTATCTCCCCTACTGTTACTAGCACATAGCATCATATCATACTAGCACAATAACATATCACAAATAGTAGCAACCCTAGACGAATATTACAGAGACAATCATCTATCATACAACTCCTACTAGTGGGTCGGCATTGTGGCCGTAGACCCACCACTACTAGAAGGTAACTCACCTCAACGTAGCTGCTGATTTGCGTGGGAACTGAATGCCTTCTGCTGCTGCTGCCCCGGAAATCCTCCGGCTATAATCCCCACAAAACACTCAGTCAAATACTGCTAACCGACCTCAGGGTAAAATGACCATTTACCCTTAACCAAACCAAGAGTCAAAGTCAAAATCAAGTTCCAGTTGATCCGACTCGCCGAGTTGGCTTGCCAACTCGTCGAGTCCCTATCCATTCGATTGACCATAATCCTGTCTCTACTCGTCGAGTTAGGCATTGACTCGACGATTTTTCCTTCTAAACCAAAGTCCAATAGTCCTTCATCCTACTCGTCGAGTTCATCTTCATCCGAAGAACATTCTATGCTGAAACTCGCCGAGTTGTATGAACAACTCGCCGAGTCTGTTCTTGAGGCAAGAAGATTGCCTTGAACTCGCCAAGTCAGGGCATTGACTCATCGAGTTCCTTCATGAGTGAGTCTGGCTTCCGACCCACTGAGTCACACCCCATGACTCACTACTCCACCCAACAAACACGAAAAGGGGGAAAACTCGGGGACTCGCGACTCGACTCGCCGAGTCCGATGAACGACTCGCCGAGTCTTTCGCATGCAAATACTATATACTCGATTTTGCTTGAATCCAGCTCATGCCATTCATAGATCTGGGTTTCTAGGGCTTGATTAACACGTAAAGTTTCCAACTTTACGTGTAAATAAACACCAATGAAGGTTTTAGGGTTGAAAATGCACTAAAAGAGTAGATATAGGGCTTTCATGTAATATGGCTCCATAAAGGCAGTAGATTTGAGCTCCTGGAGCTCAATCATGCCTAGATCTAAAGGTTAATCAACTTATTACAAACCCTAATTCATAATCAAGCTTGGAAATGGCTCAAGAAGGACTTTAATGGAGCTATAAGGGACTATAAGCATGAAAACAGAGGGAAACTGAGTTATACCTCAAGGAAATCACTGAAATAACACCAAGATGTCTGGCCTCCTTCTTCTCTTCTTGATCTACTTTCCTTTTCTCTCAAAAATTTCAAGAAAACACACCAAAGCACTTCAATCTCACAAGGAACAATGGTTGGACAATATAGGGAGCTCTGAGGGTAAAGGGGGCGAACTTGGGGCGCATAAGATGACTTAAATAGGGTGCAAACCCTTGAAATTTAGGGTTTCATCAGACAGCGGGGACTCGCCGAGTCGCCAACTTAAACGTGCTCCGTATCCCGTCTCTACTCGGCGAGTCGGGCCTACAACTCGCCAAGTCCAAGGCTAAAAAATGCAAAACACTTAGATAAATTTTTACATACCAGGAACCAGGTGCTACAAATCTCCCCCACTTATTTTAGACTTCGTCCTCGAAGTCTGCTACTCGATCCTGAAATAGCTCGGGGTAACGCTCCATCATTTCTTCCACCGGCTCCCAAGTCCATTCTGAACCCTTTCGGTGCTACCATTGCACCTTCACTAATTCCACCCTCTTGTTCCTCAGATCCTTCGACTTCCGTTCGAGGATTGCGACTGGGTGCTCAATGTAATTCAGACTATCATCAACCTGTATATCCTCTAGCGGCACCACCGCTGAATCATCCACTAGGCACTTCCGCAGCTGGGAGACATGGAAGGTTCTGTGGATCTGACTGAGCTCGGCTGGCAGATCCAGCCTATATGCCACCTTGCCCACCCGGGCTACAACCCTGAACGGACCAATGTATCTCGGGCCCAACTTGCCCCGCTTCCTGAATCGAATGACGCCTTTCCAAGGCGACACTTTCAGGAGAACCATATCCCCGACCTGGAACTCCAGGTCTGATCGACGCTTGTCGGCGTAACTTTTCTGTCGACTTTGCGCAGTCTGAAGCCTGCTTCGAACCTGCTGGATTCTCTCGGTCGTCTTGAGCACCACCTCGGTGCTCCCCATGACCCTCTGGCCAACTTCACCCCAACATATCGGGGTCCTGCACTTCCGTCCGTACAACATCTCGAATGGAGGACGGTCAATACTCGCGTGGTAGTTGTTGTTGTACGAGAACTCAACCAAGGGAAGATAGGTATCCCAACTACCACCGAATTCTAGCACGCATGCCCGTAACATATCCTCCAATGTCTGGATGGTCCGCTCACTCTGACCATCCGTCTGCAGGTGAAAGGCGGTGCTAAAATGCAGATGAGTGCCCAACTCATCATGAAACTTCTTCCAAAAATTGGAAGTGAACCGCACATCTCGGTCTGATATCACTGACACTGGCACCCCGTGTCGCGCCACTATCTCCCTGATATAGATATCGGCCAACTTTTCGGCCGAGATACTCTCCTGGATCGGAATAAAATGGGCGCTCTTGGTCAACCGATCCATGATGACCTAAATCGAATCTACTCCTCGCGCCGTCCGGGGAAGCTTTGTGATAAAATCCATCGTAATATCTTCCCATTTCCACAACGGGATATCCAACGGCTGCATCTTGCTGTGCGGTCTTTGATGCTCGGCCTTGACCTTCCTGTAGGTCAAACACCGCTCGACGTACCACGCCACATCCCGCTTCATGCAGGACCACCAATAGTCTAGACGAAGATCCCTATACATCTTCGTCGCCCCTGGATGAATAGAGAATCGGGATTTGTGCGCCTCCTCCATCAAGATCTGGCACACGCCTCCGTGAAACGGCACCCACACCCTACGGTGTAGTGTCAATAATCCTCGTCTATCATAATCGAAGGAGGTGACTTGACCCACTATTCGCTCGCTCTTCCAATGTTCCTCCTTCATAGCCTCCTGTTGAGCTTCCCGAATCTGCTCTAACAGTGGAGTCACCACCGTCATCCTCATACACACATCCCTAATCAGTGTCGCCTTACGGCTAAGCGCATCGGCCACCACATTGGCCTTCCCTGGGTGATAAAGGATCTCGCAATCATAATCCTTCACCACGTCCAACCACCGACGCTGCCTCATGTTCAGATTCGTCTGATCCATGAGGTACCTCAAACTCTTGTGGTTCGTGTAAATGGTACATCGAACCCCGTAGAGGTAGTGCCGCCAAATCTTGAGGACGAAGACTACCGCCCCCAACTCTAAATCATGCGTCGGGTAGTTCGCCTCGTGAGGCTTCAGCAGCCTCAAGGCATAAGCAATGACATGTCCCCTCTGCATCAATACTGCGCCCAAGCCTGAGATAGACGCATCATAGTATACCAAAAAATCCTCTACGCCCTCGGGCAGGGCTAAGATTGGCACCTCGCACAATCTCTGCCTCAGAATCTCAAACGTTTCCTGCTGCTCAGGCCCCCATATAAAGACCATGGCTTTCCTAGTCAACCGTGTCAGGGGTACGACTATCTTGGAGAAATCCTGAATGAATCTCCGATAGTAGCCTGCTAATCCTAGGAAACTCCGAATCTCAGATGGAGACTTCGGAACCTCCCATCTCATCACGGCCTCCACCTTGGCCGGGTCTACTGAAATCCTGTTCTGGTTGATGAGGTGCCCAAGAAACTGCACCTCGCGCAACCAAAACTCACATTTGGAGAACTTGGCGTACAAGCTCTCCCTCCTCAAGGTCTCCAAAACCTCCTGCGTCTTGAAATAAACCAAGATGTCATCAATGAAAACTATCACAGACCGATCCAGCATCAGTCCACACACGCGGTTCATGAGGTCCATGAACGCGGTTGGAGCATTGGTGAGCCCAAACGGCATCACCACGAACTCATAATGGCCATAACGCGTCCGAAACGCGGTCTTCTGTACATCCTCCTCTCTGACCCTCATCTGATGATAACCTAAACGCAAATCGATCTTGGAGAACCAGGATGCTCCCTGTAACTGATCAAAGAGGTCATCAATCCTCGGGAGTGGGTAACGGTTCTTCACCGTTACCTTATTTAGCTCCCGGTAATCTATACACATCCGATGCGACCCGTCCTTCTTCTTCACAAACAGGATCGGGGCTCCCCAGGGTGAACTGCTCGGTCGAATAAATCCCTTGTCTAGCAGCTCCTGCAGCTGCGTAGACAACTCCTGCATCTCGGGAGGAGCCAACCGATAGGGTGCCTTGGCTATCGGAGCCGCACCAGGAACTAGGTCGATCCTGAACTCTACCTGACGCTCTGGAGGTATTCCGGGAAGCTCCTCTGGGAACACATCAGTGTAGTCTCGCACCACTGGAACCTCGCTCACCATCGCCTTACCCGTCTCCCGGGTATCCATAACGTACGCAACATATCCCGCGCAACCCTGCTGAAGGTAGCGCCTAGCTCTCGCTGCTGAACATATTGTGGGTCCATGCTGTGGCCTCTCGCCGTGGATCACCAACTCTCCCCCACTTGGGGTCCTGATCCGCACTAGCTGCTGTACGCAATCTATCACCACCCCATTAGGGCTCAACCAATCCATGCCAATAATCACCTTGTTCCCCCGCAAAGGGATGGGAACCAAATCCACCAAATAGCGCTCCACAAATAACCTTAGGACACAATCCATGAATACTGCTGAAGCTTGCACCGATCGATCATCGGCAATCTCTACCTCTAAAGGGCAATCCAACATGCCTGAAGACTCAGTAAACCTCTTGCTAAGCGCAAGGGAAACAAATGATCGGGTGGAACCCGAGTCAAACAACACCTGAACAGGGATACCGTTCACATGGAATGATCCTAACACATATACACAGAGCACATATCAATATCATAACATCATAAAAATAAGACAGAGGGAAAGAATCATACCCGTCACCACTTCGGGTGCGACGCGTGCCTCCTCGGTAGTCAGCTGAAATGCCCGGCTCCTCACCACTGGAGCCTCTGCCTTGCCCTGCCGGCCATCTGTAATCTGTAGGGTAGCTGGAGCTGGCGCCTTAACCGGCGCTGATGCTGTCAACTGGGGGTAATTGGCCTTCTTGTGGCCCCTCTGGATGCAGTGGAAACACAGCAACTCCAATGTCTGTATCACAGGTGCAGGGGCGATACAATCCCTGCTGAAGTGCCCTAACTTGCCGCACTTGTAGCAGCCTGACAATCCCAACTTGCACGCTCCCTCGTGCGTCTTGCCGAATTTCCTGCAGCAGCCCTACCCCTTTTGGCCTTTCGGCCCCGCATCTGGTCCTTTGGGCTTCTTCCCCGAAGCCCCCATAACATGCCCCTCCTCCGCCTTCCTCTTCCGGATGTGCTCCAGATCTATCTCCCTCTCCCTTGACCTGGCAATCATAGAGTCCAGGGTAGGGCAAGCTAAAAAACTGACATGCTCCCGAATATCAGCTCGTAGCATGTCATGATAGCGGGTCCTCCTCATATCCTAATCACCCGCGTACTGGGGCACCAGCAACGCCCTCTCCCGGAACTTGGCGGTGATCTCCGCCACAGTCTCCGTCGTCTGTCTCATATATAGGAACTCTCTGGCCAGTTACTGAAGCTCGACAGCCGGCGCAAACTCTGCCCTGAACCTGGTCACGAAGTCCGACCAGGTCATAGCCTCGACAACCGAGGCTCCCAACGAGTCACCAACAGACTCCCACCAATCCCTAGCTCGATCTCTCAAACATCCTGTTGCATATCTCACCTTCGACCCCTCAGGGAAGAAGCTAGTCAACTGTGCAGATTCGATGTCTGCAATCCATCGCCTGGCAGCTATGGGGTCCTTCGCCTCGTGAAAATATGGCGCACCACTGCCCCGAAAGTCCTTGAAGGACAGTGTGCGAGATCCCGACTGGCCAGATGCCATGTCGCTCCTGAATGCCTTGTGGCGATCCTCTATCAACTCTAATATCCCTTCCTTGATCGACCCGAAGATAATGGGGGTCGACTCAAGGATGCCTCTGGTGATCTCTGATGCGATGAACTCACGTAGCCCCTCATCTACTGGCTCAGAACCTGATCCCGAACCTGATCCCTCTCCTGTACTGCCAACTGCTGGCCTCGAGCGTAGTACCACCATTCTGAAATACATAAATAATAACCGTTAGCGATACTGATACCTCTGGAGGGAGCACACCTACTACAAGTTCCCTGGTCTTATCTTGGCCTTCCTCGGTTCGGGTACGGATCCTCTGCTTTCAGTAGTACGGGCCCATACTACCTTCCACATCTATCCGTACCTTCTCCAAGGACTGCCTTGACTCCACCAGGTCCCTTTCACTACCGCTGATCACTGTTATACTCATCCTAGGCTTGCCCCAGGAAAATCTCTAACTCCACCCTACCCGGTCCTCAGCTGCTGAAGGCCTCCTTGTAATGCCAATTAGTCATTACCTGAATACCATCACATGTGGTGAGGCTCAAATAATCCTTCGAGTAACAGACTTGGCTCTATAATGGTTAGACTCAGACAATAGCTGCGCAATAGGGCCAAATCCAGCACTCTAAGATTATTCAACCCTGATCACAAGTGACGTGACGTATTCACCTAATGTCTAACTCCCATCACTCAGAGTCCCACGAAGCACAAAGCAAGCAGCATTCAGACAAAAGGGAACAATCTCAAGTAAATCCGTCCTCATAAAGAGAAGCTGAACTAGCATACAATGCTAAACTCATACTATCAGGCATAACCTAAACATGCTATCCTACTGCTGTCTACTCAATTCTAGCATGCAGTTTTTCATACACTGAAGCACATAAAACAGGCACATAAGGCATCACTCCTAGATCCTTAGTCATATTCAAGCATGTTGTTCTACTGAAACTGACAAACATAACATAAGCTTGTATGGGTACTTTGGGGAATACTTACTTGAGCTCGGCCGGTCGCGCACATCACACACTTCGTTCCTTCTTAAAACTCTTTACTTAGCTTTTTAGAAAATATTTTCTTCTTTAAAATCTTTTAATCCCTCGATTTGAGTTCAGACACCCCCGAAGGTGTGTTCGAATCCCTCAAACCAGGGCTCTGATACCAACTTGTAACGTCCCAAAAATACGAGCCAAAAATTTCATTTTTAAAACATATACTTAGCAAAACATTGGAAATAAAACGTTCACCGATCATATCATTTCATAAAAGATATCGCATGTCTGGAAAACATTTTTATAAAACATAATAATGTCAGAGTACAAATCCCCAGGAAGATCTCATAGTGTGGAATACAAGGCATGTGTGTGATGTGCCGCTACCGCGCCAGCTCCTTCCCCTTCAAAGAAGAGGTACCTAAAACCAAAACTGAAAACTATAAGCACGAAGCTTAGTGAGTTCCCCCAACATACCACATACCATACAATCACATAACATACATATATTGTCAGGCATATCTGGGTGCCCGACCTACCCCTTCGGTCCTCTCGACCGGATACTGTCTAGTATATCTGGGAGCTGGCCTCCCCTTCGGTCCTCTCGACCAGATACTGACCAGTATATCTGGGAGCTTGCCTCCCCTTCGGTCCTCTCGACCGGATACTGACTAGCATATATGGGTGCTGGTCTCCCCTTCGGTCCTCTCGACCGGGTACTGGGGACTATTTCACCCCTACTACTACCACATAACACATATATCACATAATCTATCTAGCATGGCTGGGCATGACCGCCCCTTCGTCCCTATTGACCGGTAATCTAGGGGACTATCTCCCCCTACTGTTACTAGCACATAGCATCATATCATACTAGCACAATAACATATCACAGGTAGTACCAACCCTAGATGAATATCACAGAGACAATCATCTATCATACAACTCCTACTGGTGGGCCGGCATTGTGGCCGTAGACCCACCGCTACTGGAAGGTAACTCACCTCAAAGTAGCTGCTGATCTGCATGGGAACTGACTGCCTTCTGCTGCTGCTGCCCCGGAAATCCTCCGGCTATAATCCCCACAAAACACTCAGTCAAATACCGCTAACCAACCTCAGGGTAAAATGACCATTTACCCTTAACCAAACCAAGAGTCAAAGTCAAAGTCAACTTCCAGTTGACCCGACTCGCCGAGTTGGCTTGCTAACTCGCCGAGTCCCTATCCATTCGATTGACCATAATCTTGTCTATACTCGTCGACTTAGGCATTGACTCGACGAGTTTTCCTTCTAAACCAAAGTCCAATAGTCCTTCATCCTACTCTCCGAGTTGTATGAACAACTCGTCGAGTTCATCTTCATCCGAAGAACATTCTATGCTGAGACTCGCCGAGTTGTATGAACAACTCGCCGAGTCTGTTCTTGAGGCAAGAAGATTGCCTTGAACTCGCCGAGTCAGGGCATTGACTCACCGAGTTCCTTCATGAGTGAGTCTGGCTTCCGACCCACTGATTCACACCCCATGACTCACTACTCCACCCAACAAACACGAAAAGGGGGAAAACTCGGGGACTCGCGACTCGACTCGCCGAGTTCGATGAACGACTCGCCGAGTCTTTCACATGCAAATACTATATACTCGATTTTGCTTGAATCCAGCTCATGTCATTCATAGATCTGGGTTTCTAGGGCTTGATTAACACGTAAAGTTTCCAACTTTACGTGTAAATAAACACCAATGAAGGTTTTAGGGCTCAAAATGCACTAAAAGAGTAGATATATGGCTTTCATGCAATATGGCTCCATAAAGGCAGTAGATCCGAGCTCCTGGAGCTCAATCATGCCTAGATCTAAAGGTTAATCAACTTATTACAAACCCTAATTCATAAAGGCAGTAGATCCGAGGTGTCGGACTCCCATTTGCTGGGAAGAGGTAGGGCAGCGTGTGATGGGTAGTACCGAGATTGTGCTTCAGGCGACCGAGCAAATTCAGCAGGTCAGACAGAGGTTGCTGACGACCCAGAGCCGTCAAAAGAGTTATGTAGATAGACGACGGTCAGAGCTCGAGTTCCAGGTCGGTGACTTCGTACTCCAGAAGGTAACTCCTTGGAAAGGAGTGATCCGGTTCAGGAAGAGGGGCAAGATGGGACCCCGATATATTGGTCCATTCCGAGTGATTGTGAGGGTAGGCCGGGTAGCCTACCGGATTTGGAGCTACCTGCAGAGTTAGGTCAGATTCATGGCACCTTTCACGTATCACAGCTGAGGAAGTGTATCACCGACGAGTCGACAGTGGTACCATTAGAGGATATTCAGGTGGATGCGAACCTGAACTATGTTGAGAGACCGGTTGCGATTATGGATCGGAAGATCAAGGTTCTGAGGAACAAGGAAGTGCCCCTGGTGTAGGTCCAGTGGCAACATCAGAAAGGGTCCGAGTTGACTTTGGAGCCGGAGCGAGAGGTGCGTGAGCCGTATTCAGAGTTGTTTGCAGAGTAAGACTTCGAGGGCGAAGTCTGATTCTAGTAGGGGAGAATTGTAACATCCGGATTCCTAAATACATTAATTATTCGTTTATTTTGGAGATTTTGGAGAGACTCGGCGATTTGATGCTTAGACTCGCCGAGTAGAGTCGCGATTCTTCCATCCGGGTTAATGACCGGACTCGGCGAGTCGATTAATGGACTCGGTGAGTCCACTCTGTTTAATGAAACCCTAATTCCCGGGGATTGAGACCTATTTAAAGGCCCTTATGGCCTTCAATTGCGGCTATCAGTTGATAGAGAGAAACCCCAGAGTGTGTGAACGTTTTGAGAGAGAAAGGAAGCCATTTTTGATCCTTGTGTGGGTGTTTTTGCAAGAAGAAGGTGGCCAAGGCAAGAGGAAACTGAGGAGGGTGCTAATCTGTGGATTTTAGAGCTTAGGGACTTCATCTTGAGGTAAAGATTCGAACCTCTTTCAGTTTTGGTGTAAGTTTTGAGAGTTAGGGTTTTTAGCCCCCTTTTTGTGTATGATTTGTGAAGCAAAAGGTCCCTTCTTGTGTTGAGGCTTCAAATTTGGATCCAAAGAGGTCCAGAGACCTTAAATCCTTGATCTTTATTGAGTGTCATTGAGAGATATGAGTTTTGGATGGCATATTGAGGCCATTTCTTTAAATAGAGCCATTGGGTCCTTGCATGGGCATCAAGATCCAAACTTTACGTGTTTATTATGATCAAGGAGGGCAGATCTATGGGTTAGAGGAACAGATCTGACCTCGAGAGGTCATTTCTGTTGAAGCATGGCATGAACTCGCTGAGTCCCAAGAACAGACTTGACGAGTAGCGCTAGGGTTTCCCGTAGTTCACTCAGTGAGTGACTTGCCGAGTTGGGGGAATGACTCGGTGAGTCAGAGGGAGTTAGAGGACTGGAGTTCTAGGCGGAACTCGCCGAGTTCATGATGGGACTCGACGAGTTGAGTCGGGGTAGCCCCGCGATTCATGCCAGGTGTAACTCGTCGAGCAGGGGAAAGACTCGACGTGTCATGCAAGACTAAAAAGATAGTGGACACGTGTAGACTCGCCGAGTCGCCCAAGTGCACTCGACGAGTTGGGTCAAAGTTTAACCGTTGACTTTTGTTGACTTTTAGGGTTTGGTCAACAATGGAGCCTTTGAGTTCTGAAAGGGGTAAAATAGTCTTTTACCCTTCCGAGGGTGCCAAGAGAGGGTTGAGCCTAGTCTCGAGAGTTATATTTATGAGAGTATTTACTTTATGTGATTAGGCGGAGGGTAAACCATATTTCTACCGAGTCAGAGATCTATTGAGACATCTGAGGTGAGTCTTCTCACTATACGTTACCTTGAGTGGTAGTTATGTGTGACCGGAAGGTCTTATGTGCTTACATTGAGTATTATGTTGTATGTGACATGCTATGCATTATGTCTTTGTGATTTATGCTATGCGGAGTTTATAGACCGGATTGGAGGGTCCAACGATTCATGAGGCCGGAAGGCTCAAGCAGACCGGACCAGAGGGTCCAACGAGCTTAGGACCAAAGGGTCCACAGAGTTATGGGACTGGAGGGTCCCACTAAGACACATTGACCAGAGGGTCAAACAGAGTTATAGCCTTGAGTGGCTAATATGTGTTGTATGTGGTATTTTGGGGAAACTCACTAAGCTTCATGCTTACAGTGTTGTGTTGTGTGTTTCAGGTTTTCTCAGGATCACGGGACGGCACCGACTCGATTATACACACTAGAGGAAGCGTTTGTTTTGAGGATCCTAGTTTATTAATTGATTGAACAAAAGAGTCATGTATTGTAATTTAAACAAAAAGGAGATTTTTATGAAAAGTGTTAAAGAGATAAACGATTTTAAATGAAAAATTTGTTTTAAAATTTTCGGTGTTACATAAAGTTGGCAACTTTATGCCTTTGCATGCTTCATGGGAGCCCAACATCCCATTTTGTCCAATAAGACTCACTTTAAGAACTCCAACCCATGCATGGTGTCATTTACAACCATCAAGAGAGCATTTTTATGCTTCTAACATGCCAAAGGGACTCAGATCTAACATTTCTAACCTCTAGATTTGCCTAAACTCACAAAAGAGGATCCATGGACGAAAAATGAACTCACTACCAAACCTTAACTCAAACTAGCAAAAGGATTAGCAAGGTCTGGACTTTTTACCTCCAAAAGCTCTCCAAGAAGATGTGGATGCAGGATCTAGAAGCTCAACCACGTCCAAGGCTTGCAAACCAAACTCCTCTTCTTGCAAACTCACTAAAATGGCCACCAAATACACTTTAAAGCTTAAGGATCACACTCACTAGCAATTTAGGGTTTAAGGGATGATAACAAGCAGTGGAGGCTGATAAGGGTGAGGTCCAAATGCCATAAGTGAGCTTAAATAGGGTTCATGCCCTAAGATTAGGGTTTTCATCTCTGGCTACGTACGCCCTGCGTACACCTTAGTACGCCCAACATACGTGGTTAAAGTCCACGTCCAAAACACCTATGTACGCTAAGCGTACACATATGTACGCCCAACGTATGGAGGGGCCTCTCATGCAAAAATAAATTTAACCCAAGGGCTAAAAGGTAATATACCTGAATTCCGAGTGTTACAACATCATTCCTGCTCATGGGATACCTTGCAATACCAATACTCTAGTCGGAACCTATAGTCGCAATCGATGAAAAAAACATCAGTCGCTTCTCGGGAGAGTGGTCTGATGGTATAGTCAGTGTGGGAGATAATAAATGTGAGTGAGTAATGAATGTGAATGATCGAGAGAGTTCCACGTCACATGGGTCGTCAATTTTGTTTTATTTATAGAGTTTTGCGTACCTAAGGTGAGGAACAGTGTAACGGTAGCCTGAGTACTGGTACCAACCATGCAACATGAAAGTGGAGGGGATAATATGTTGACCCATATCATCTTACTCACCTATACCATATAATATAACACATTAGTTGTTACCTAAGAAACCAATGGAACCTGGTACCAACCTATTTTCACAATCTCTTCCTAAAGTTAATGATAACATAAACAAAAAAAAAATAGGGCTTATTGCAAAATGGGGTGTAAGAGCATCTCCAATGAGAGATTTTTTTATGACTTATTACTATGCAATTTTTTTAAAATAAACACTTATTACCATTGGAGAACATAGCTTTTTTTTTTTTACCACTCAATATATATTGAGTGGTCAATATAGTTTCACAACGTGTACATATAACCCCTTTTATTTTAACAATATTTCAATTTAGCCTTTTCATTATAAGTTAGTTTTAAATATTTTTTATTTTTTTATTTGTTAATTATTCTTGTTAAATATTAATAGCATCATACTTAAAAATTATAATTTTTATGACGATAATATAATATTTTCAATGTTTTTATTTTATTTTTGTAACTATAACATAATAATTTTTCATGTTTTACTTACATAAATAATGACCAATATTTACATATTCATATTCAATCATTAGTTTTGTTAAAAAAAATAGAGTAATTAAATAAAAAGATTTTATAAAATATTTTAGAAAGAGGGTAAATTAGTTAAATTAATAAAAAAAAACTATTAAATAAACTTAACCATTGAAATAGTATTTTTTATAAAGTTCAAAATTAATAGAATTGTGATATGGCACTTATTTATTGTGTAATATAAGCTTAAAGATATTTATTGCATTAAACTTTTTATAAATAAAAAAATATGGTTTCTAACCGAATACAATCGAACGCACTAAATTGGATCTTAAGTTAAATTTCTCAAACTTTGAGGGGGGCTTCATGCCATTTTCTCAGTATCTTCAAAGATAAGAGTCGGAAAATCACCTTATCTATCCTCTTCGACCTTCTCTTCGACCATAACCATGGCTGCCTCTTTTACTTCCTCCCTCTCCTCCACCTTCTCCTCCCTCTCTCTCCGCCGCTTCTCTCTCCTCCCCACTCACCAACTACCCAACTCTCTCTCCCTCCCAAAACCCCTAAATTTCCCCTCCATCAGAGCGCAGTCTACCGATATCGACACCACATACTTCGACAATGTAGACCCAGATGAAATCACGACCTTCGACCCTCCGGAAAAACCGGAAGACTTCATCCCTCCGCCATCTTTCGACGACGGACCTCAGGAGTCTGAAGATGAAATAGCCGCTGCGTACGAAGAATTATATGGACCAGCCTATAGCGGAGTCAGTGTGTTGGGTAATGACGTATATGTGATGGATTCGAAAGTAAAGAAAACAACCTCTTTCGGAAAAATTAAGAAAGATAAAGTCAGAGATGGATTTGATGAGAGGGTGGTTCAGGTGAGTAATTTCTTCCAAAATTAGGGATTCTAACTACATTTTGACTCTTAATGTCAATGAACCAGTTTTCAGTTTCAAGATTATACATGAAAATTTTATTTGATGAAATATGATTTCGATTGCTTGTTGTGACTGTTACTACAAGTAGATTGGTTGTATTGTAGAATTTGAAACCAAATTCATATTAATTTTGCGTCGTAGAAGATAGGTTTGATCTCAAATGTCAAAGGGTACAGTTTTTAGGTGAGGAATAGGGAATTACATCGTCAAAGAATTCCTTATATGATCCAAAACTGATATAACATTATCTCCAATTACTGTTTTGAATGTCCAAAATTCGATATACATGTCTTTAAATTTTGCTAATGTTGCAGGTGAGGAGGGTGACGAAGGTGGTTAAAGGTGGGAAACAGCTTCACTTTAGGGCGGTGGTGGTGGTCGGTGACAAGAAAGGGCAGGTGGGAGTTGGGGTAGGCAAAGCTAAAGAAGTGGTTTCTGCTGTTCAAAAATCTGCAACCAATGCTCGAAGGAACATAATAACAGTTCCTATGACCAAGTACTTGACCTTTCCTCACAGGTATAAATATAATATATAATTCAGATTTCTGTAATTTTATCATATCATATCAAAATGTTTAATTAGGAAAAACGTCTGAATGATGAAATGCAAATGCTGCTATAATTTGGTTTATTGACTTTTGTTGACCATTGGCAGGGCGGATGGAGATTATGGGGCGGCAAAGGTGATGCTAAGGCCCGCGTCCCCGGGTACTGGAGTGATTGCTGGCGGTGCTGTTAGAATTGTGTTGGAAATGGCGGGTGTTGAGAATGCTTTGGGGAAACAACTCGGGAGTAACAATGCTCTTAATAATGCAAGAGCAACTGTGGTGGCTGTTCAACAAATGAGACAGTTTAGTGAAGTGGCTCGTGATCGTGGGATCCCGATGGAAGAATTGTGGAAATGATTGAGATGATTGTGTTTGAATGTGTACAATTTGTGTTCTTTTTTTGTTGATGTTGTTGTTTGGAAGGGCATTTTGGGAACTTCATGACTCTAAATGGCTATTTTGTAGATCGCTTGCATATCCCAAGTCTTCTCTGTTTATCTTTAGTTTCATTAATGGATATCTTGTGGGTTAAAGGATATGTGTCGAGTAAAAGCAATTGGAAAATGGAATAGAATTCTTTTCTATTACAGAAAGTGCTTTATTTTTCCCTATGAAGGCTTTTGTGCTTTCATGTTTTTTTTTAATTGATAAGTATACAAAATCTGAATTCCATATGTCATTGATGATTATGAGTTGATTCTAATGATTGGAGTGTGCTTTAGAACATCATGAAGTTGCTATTAAACTAATGAGTGGTTAAATTTCATCTCCAATGATGGAATTGGGTGATTGTAACCCTAAACCTCATGATTTGAGTTGTACATTAGCAATATCGAGTTGTACATTAGCTTATTGTCATAACAAATAATGCAAATGTAAATTAGTATAAGTAAATGTTAATCTATATGTGGTTTTGGTTATGATTACATGAAGTTGCATTGTTTTTGTAATTGGAACTAGTGGTTTTAATGGTAATTTACCATTGGAATTTAATAGAGTAATTTGGAAGGAGAGTACATCATCAAAAGATGGTTTATATTACAAATGAAACACGTAATGGAGATCTAGAATGATTTTTGATTGATTAAAGGATGTTTCAAGTCTTAATTGGTTTTACAATTTCAGTGATGGAATGGGTTCAACACAATTGTATAGGTGTATTGAGAATCACATATGGAATATGGAATGATGGAATCATAACTTAGAAATGGAATTGAGAATCATATGATATATGATTAAGTGAATGTGATCATCATAAGGTCATATGAAGATAGATGAATTATTAACTCATTGAAGTATGTGTATTATGTATGTATGTATGTATATGTATGTATTTGTGAAAAGTTAGTAATAGAAGCGCATAGTGGCAACTTTTGTCTTCGCAATTGGCATATCCTTAATCATCAAAAGAGTCAAGATTCCATCAACACCCTTCTTTTACTTTTCTTTTGACAAGCAATCCTCTTTTTTCTCGCACCATCTATGCCAATCTTTCACAAATCTGATTTTCGATTTTTATTATTAGTAACTAAAATAAGTAGATTTTAGTTATGGTAAAAACAATCACGTATACTTTAATTTATATTTTTATATTTTACAATGTTAGTTTTTGTTTATTTTCTTATACCTAGCATTTCTAGTTTCAAAAAATCTATGTTGATTTTTATTAATAAATTATAGTTTTCTTAATTGACCTAATTATTACCATTCAAATTGTTTTGTATTTAAACAGGGTGCTGTAAATAAATAGAAATTTTAAAATATATTGTTGTAATATGAATAAGTGAAAGTAGAATGAATAATAAAGAAAACAATGAAAATATGTTACTATTTCAATTATTTAGTATTTTATAAATTACCTAACAATATTTAACCAAATGCTTTGTGCCCAACATGTGTACTGAAATATGTCCATCAATTAATATGTTGGAAGTTCAAATCTTGTACAGAACAAATATATACATTTAGTAGTAGAATTAGAAGTTTTTGTGATTTATCAAATAGGGATGAACTTTTAATTATCTTATCCACATTAATGTTGGTTTTGCAAACCACAAGAGCTACAAAACAAAAATTTGTAAAAAAATAAGTACTCTTATCAGTAATGAGGACAAAATACCTTATTTCTTCATTCTATTTGCCATTTTTTTTTATTATATTCTCATAGTCAATCTTTTATAAAGCACCATATCAAAACCTTAGTCCTTTATAATAATTAACGTATTTTATGCAATTATGCTCAATGCTTCCAACAAATAAACCAAGTAAATTAATTTCCCTCCTTGAAATTGAACCTAGTTTAGGAGAGTTTGACCGACCAAAGGTCTTAGTTATAACAATTCATTAACGTGTTAAAAATCATTTTTAAAATACATTTTCAAATACCAGCTAAAACAAGCCATTAGATTTTGTTGTTTTATAATATTTACATTTCAATAAATTATTTTTAGAACGATATAACATTATTTTTTTAGCATTGAAAACGCCATCGCCAAAAGTCTACTTTAAAGTAAAGAAAAAATAAAAGAAATACTCCACAGTAACATCCAACGAAAAATTCTATTTATTAAAAAATCACTACATTCATAATTAACCAAAAAATAAAATAACAACTCATGGTTCACGAAGAGCTTGAAGAGCCGGAAAATCTTGGTGAAGTCACGGGGAACAAAGGCAAAAGCTGAGGTTCCGATTCCCTCCTCGGAGTAGTCGCCGGCGACGGATGTAAGTAAAATCCTTTCTCTGCAATCGCCTTTTCTTCAGCCTCAACGTCCAAATTTGGGGAACAGTCATTCGCCGGAGACCTATTAAACGGATCGGAAAGAAGAGGTGTGACTGGACTAAGCACCAACGACGGAAAATCAAGAAGACTTGGGGACATAATCTCCGGCGCGTTGGGATTCCGTGGGGATCCGGAGGACCCTCCGCCGTTTGTGAATCCAGGAGCCAACGGACTGATTTTGAAGTTTTTCAGACTGCTCCGCCGCTCATACAGCTTCGATGGTTTTTTGTTCGGACCCGTTTTCATGGCAGGGATCGGGTTTCTGGCAGCTAAGTCTGGCCTGGTGGTGGCTGCGGATTGTTTGACTGTTTCAGATGATCCGGTTAGCATTTGAACTACCTTTTTGAAGGATGTTGTGTCGGCTTGGACGAAGGTTGTTGGGTACGGGTTGTTTGGATTGGAGATCGTAACGGGGGTTATCGGCGGTGATGGGTGGTTGATGGTGGTGGTGGAGCCGGAGGTGGAAGCAAGGTAATTCTCCATTTTAAGAGTCTAGCGATAGATTGAGAGGTATAGAGGTAGATGAAAGTGTTTTGAATAAAAAACTGGTATTTTATACTTTGTAGGGATTCATAGATAAATGAGTTGTAGGTGGGTCCTAATGGATCGATTCCTCAAAACATGTGAGGAACTCACGCGCGCATTAGAAACATGTGTGCTACGTGTCACATGGTTATGGTCGATTGCAAGTAAAGCCTTTAGCCTTGTATGGTGGTGTAACACACGCGGTATTGGAAAGAGTGGTTGTGGTGAGGAGAAAGGGGCACTCGTGACAAGGCGATTGGTTAATTACAACTATGTTAGATTAGATGTGAAGTGTGATTGGAATTTGGAACCAAGTTTAAGCCAAAGTCCAACAGGGTTGTAGCTCCCCGTTGACTTTTCTTTCCATTTAGATTAGTTTTCTACTTTGACAATACTTAAAAGAGACAAAATTGCAAAAATGTTCCTTGGTATGCATTTTTTTAGGGTTTTAGTTCAAACTCTGATTTTTTTTTGGATTAGTGGTCCTTTTTAGCTAGTTTCGTTGCGGATTTGGTCACTCTCCAAATTGAAAAGACTAAAATACCTTTAACATATTTATTTTTCATTTTTCTTTCTTTCTTAACCATTTTATAACTAATAAATAAATACAAAATCCCTCTCTCTCTCTCTCTCTCTCTCTCTCTCTCTCCTCCATCGTCTTCTTCCCCACCCACCAATTCTTCTCTATTTTTCTTTCTTCCAGTAGATCACCTGCAACCCAAAATCAAAAAGGAAATCCATTCACTATTTTGTGTATAATCGCTACCAGCAAACGAATCCAGTTAATAACTTACCACCACTACACTTCTCTCCCCTTAATATCTACTTCCGTTTTTTATCTAGGTTAAGAAATTATCACATTGAAATTCATCAGCTTGATGCCGAGAGTCTAACCTCTCACCTGCAAATCGACTTCGATCTGCCGCTGCAAAACCCTAGCAACTGGAAGCCACCAACCCATCTACTGGTTTATCGCTCTGTCGCAGGAAAACCTCATAAGAATCAATCGTTATAGTTGCAAGAAACATGAACAAACCATATTCTAGGGTACGAATTCAGGTGAATGTGCATCGATTTTTCGATCTCTTTCATATCGTTATAGTTGCTGGAAAGATAAACGTCACAAGAAATCCCTCAGATCACTACATCTCCATCTTCGATCGCATCTCCGACGACTGTTCTCCTTCTCTACAACCACCATTGAACCTCCGTTGCCTCTCCTTATTCTTTGATGTTGGAGAAGAAGGTGACAAGATGGATTGGACTTTTCTTATCATTTACTACCATAATTCAATTTTATGGTTTTATTAATGTGTTTATATGGACTCATACATACTTGTTCAAGATTATCTTCAATTTCTGGGTTTGTTCATATGTAGAATTTTTGGTGTTTGTTTAAGTTTTGCGTTTTTTCATGTGTTCATCCAGATTTATATGGATTTGTCCAAATAATGGTGATTGTTTTGTACTCTTTGCGTCAAGAGAAAGGGAGAAAGAGGCCCAAATTAATTATTTATTTTCTTTTTCATTTAAATTAAATAGAAAAAAATAAAAAAAATTATAACAGAAGGGAATTATAGTCATTTCAATTTTACGAGGGACCAAATCTACGTACAAACATAGCCAAAAGGACCACCAATCCAAAAAAATCGTGGTTTGGACTAAAACCCCAAAAAATGCATACCACATGGACCATTTTTACAGTTTTGTCAACTTAAAATTAGTTCATGTGGTATTCTTAACGGATAAGTCTAAATTTTTTTTAACTTATATTGATGGTATAAAATCAAAAAATTTCTTTGATTTTGGACTCTAGAAAACTTGAAAGACTGTTTATCATTTTTATTTATTTTTTTATTTTTTTTTGTATTTTTTGTTTTAATGGTGCTAGTGGTGTTGTTGATTAGAAGATATAGATATGAAGATGTCCCTAAGTTTTTAAAGAATTAGGTGGGCCTAATTCTTTATTTTTTATTTTTTAATTAATAAATTATTAAAGGAAATATAAAAAAATACAAAATTAAAAATAAAAATAGCAAAATAGCAAAATAGGCTTTTCAAATTTTCAAGTTTAGAGAGAGAAGGTGGGCCTAATTCTTTCCTTTTTATTTTTTAATTAATAAATTATTAAAGAAAATATTAAAAAATACAAAAAAAGAAATAAAATGGCAAAAAAGTCTTTTCAAAATTTTAGAGAGACCAATTCTTTCCTTTTTATTTTTTAATTAATAAATTATTAAAGGAAATATAAAAAATACAAAAAAAAGAATTAAAAAAAGACAAAACAATATTTTTCAAATTTTCCAATGACCAAAACCAAATGAAATTTTTTATTTTGGACCATCCATATAAGTTAGAAACTTTTGTATCCTATTAAAAAAAATTGATTTCTCAAAGTGATTTAAAAGTGATGAGTCGCCACTTTTATCATGTATTATCTTTTTACACAAAAGAATATTTTATATAAAAATTAATATAAGACCAAATTTTTCTTTAAAAATACCAACAAATATATTTGAAATTGATAAAATTGCAAATTTGGTCCCTGTGGTATGTCAAAAAATGAGACTTTTGTCCAAAAAGTTTTGGATTTGCACTACAGGTCCAAAATGTTTCATTTGTTGCGACTTTGGTCCAATTTGTTTTGAACATATTTAAAATGACAATTATGCCCTTATCTTTTTCTTTTTACCTTT
Source organism: Lactuca sativa (assembly GCF_002870075.4). Classification (NCBI taxonomy): domain Eukaryota; kingdom Viridiplantae; phylum Streptophyta; class Magnoliopsida; order Asterales; family Asteraceae; genus Lactuca; species Lactuca sativa. Next base: position 28,747,960 of record NC_056629.2, on the reverse strand, counting down.
TCTTTTTCAATTCTATATTTAAAAGAAAATAAAAAATAAAAAAACTCATCCACCACCTCCTTAACACATTTTGTTTCTCTATCTCTATCTACTCTCAACACCACCACAACAACCAACTGGAAAAACCTAAAAACAATCGCCACCACCACCTTCTGGAAAATTATTACGCCACCCCCACCACTTACTGAAAATCAGAATGTGGCCATGAACACCATCTTAACATCACCTTCTATAGAGCTTGTCTCCCCACGAACACCATCTAACGCCGCCACAAACAGATATCTTCGGCAACGAACAAATATCTCTGGCGAAGAACATATCTTCACTTAAAAGAGCAACGGACATATATGAACCGAGAACTCCAACCTAGGGTTTGTAAACCCTGAACCGGTGAAAGTGAGAGCGGGATCCGACGGTTGGGCTAGTTACAGATCTAGTGAAAGTGCGAGGCAACGATGATGTTGGTTGGTTGCAAATCCAAGGACGTTGCAAACCTACACCAGGTGGAGTTGGTTTAGAACTATAGAGGGGACAAAGGTGGTTTAGATTTTCTAGATCTATGGAGGCGGCGAAGGTGGTTTCTGACAATGATGGTTTCTGGTGAATATATATATATATATATATATATATATATATATATATATATATATATATATATATATATAGAGAGAGAGAGAGAGAGAGAGTGTGTGTAGGAAGAGGGATGTGGGTGGGTGGGGTTTATATTTTGTATTTTTAGTTTTATTTTAATTAAATAAATAGTAAAGGAAATAAAAAGTAAAGTAAAAAAAATAGAAATGGCAAAAATGTCATTTTAAAAACATTCAAATCTGAAATGGACAAAAAAACGAAACAAAAAACTTATTTTGGACCAGTAGTGCAACTCCAAAATATTTTGGATCAATAAGTTTATCTAGATTTGTTGTTTAGTTGTTTATTTGAGATTTAATTCCATAAAAACCTCTTTGCTATTTTTTGTGTTTAGTGTAACATATAATCAAAAATTTCAAATTACTTCATCACTCTTCCCCTTGTGTTCAATACCTGATCTTACCATAACTATACTATTTCACGATTAGGTACATTGCCTAGTGTGTTTATTAGTCCGGTTGCGTAAAAATCAGGTTTATAAATTTAAAACTTGAGCAATTAAAGAATATACATAAAAACACATATCACTTGCATAATTTGCAGCCTTGCCATAAGTTGGTTTCTTCTTATCACTTATAATAATCCCCCACATAGTCTTTTCTTGCTAGAAATTCTTCATACCATAACTCTAATAGGCATAGTTATTGCCATCAATTTGGATACTAATGGAATGAAGAGAATAATCTATCGGGACCATATATCCAATATCAATCAAACGAGAATAACTAAAACATCAGTAAATACAAATAGCAACAACAAAAATCAAGATCTCGAAATCAACAAAACCAAAAAACAAAATGAACCCTCAAAATCGAAGAAACAAGCAAACCAAATCAAACGGAATATAGAAACGAGCAAGAAAACCATACCCAAATTGCACAACCCTCGAAATCAATCCGCGCAACTTCGTTTCTGCAGCAATTCAACCCTAAAACAAAAGTACATATGATCAACTAAGCACCGATACCATGTAAAATAATAAGACATAGAGCAACTAGAGTTTCATATTATTATCAAATGATAAGTACAATACAACAAAAGGAAAATACATAATAAATAGACTAGCCGATTTGGCTTTTCTAGTTAATGGGCCAACATAAAATCCAATACAAAAAAATAAAACCTAAATCTTATGAGGCTAACATTTAGCATGTTGCAACCTCTCAAAACCCCTATCAAAACTTGTAGTAATCATCCCCTAAACTTCATAATCCTTTAGAATATGCAAACTCACGAAAACAACACCCAAATACACCTATGACCTCATTAGGAAGGAAGGAATCCTTCCCTCCCAACCCACTCAACCCACTGCTACATCATCTTTTCTCTCTCCTCTCTCTTCCATCTTTTCCAGCCCACAACACATGCAAACCTTATCTTTCTCAACCTACTCAATTAAATAAATACAAAAAAACAAATGTACAACTCTTAAAACACATGCTACAAGATATATATATATATATATATATATATATATATATATATATATATATATATATATATATATATAAACTAGAGAGAGTATAAAGTGGGTTAGAGAAACCAAATAAACAACCCACCACTCCCAACCCTCACAACCCACTTAAGAGGGAGTAATATCTTGAAGGTACCAGTGTTACCTCTTCTCCATTTTACCATGACTCCTTCCTCCCTTATATTAAGAAATAGGGTGACCATTTATGCCTTGGTGATGTTAGTCTATGTGGTAGTGAAAGCAAATCTATAATTATATATTATTTAATTATGTCCAATAGAGTTGTAGGTGTATGTCCAATAGAGTTGCAAGTGTGCATAAGCTAGTAAAAGAAGTACTTGAACAGTAAATAAAATGGTGTAGGTGATTTTATCATATATATAGAGAAATCTCCTAATATTTTAGGCTTGTTTATGGTTTAGTCTGAAATTAATTTTTGTTTACAGAAAGGGACAGAATACCGGCTAAAACTTTGGATGTAACACACGTTTATTGAAATAAATAAATAAAGAAATTAATGAAAGTATAGTAGCCCAAAAATCAATAATTATATAGCAATGTGTTGGTCTCGAGGGTTAATTGCTACAAATTTTAGGAGTTGGGGGTCAAAGGTGTAAGTTTCAGACTTATTTTGTAAATATTTATGAAGACAAGGGCTCCGTGGTAATTATTTGGATTTAATTTAAAAAGGAAAACAGGTGGAGGGGTTGAATATGTCATAATTAAGATATTAGGGGCTGTTTGGTAATTCATGGGTCGAATTTGAAAGGAAATTATGAGATCAGGGGCTAATGGGTAAATATTAGACTTAAAGTGAAGAAGATATGGTGGGGAGGGACTAAAAATGAATAAATGAGTGAAATTTTCAAGAACACGGGACTTATACCCGACGACTCTTCCATCCCTCTCATTTTAATGGAACAGGGACCCAAAACCCTAACCCTAAAACTGAAACCGTCGCCACCTTATCACCCCTCGTCCCAGCCGCCGCCTCCGTGAGACCATAATGAACCGTCGACGACTCCTTGCGACTCCGATAATGGGTCTGAAGTCTGGTACTGAGGCTGCTATTGCGTTTTTCCTTCTTCTGAGACATCCGTCGCGCCTTCGTGATCGATGTGGGTGTGTCGCCATCACTAAACGCCACCGGACGGCGCCGTCGCTGCCGTTGCTGCCGTAATGCGTCCCACAGCTCAGTCCGTCGCCACTCTCCTCCTCCAAGACCGAAGTCCGGCGTGGTATGTGTCCGTATCTCAGCCCCTTCCGTTGTGCGTGTTCAAGCGTAATAATGATTGCGGGTGTGTGTTTCGGCTGGCTAGAAGTTGGTGAGGGCCACCATGGCAGCCAACCATGGTGGCTGCTGCCATTTTCTTTTCTGTCATCCCGACTACCGCCTGCTACTGCGGGGGGTGGCTGTTTTACGAGTCTTTCTCGTATGTGTGTGTAATATGGTTTAATCATGCGTGTGTAGCGGCGTGATGTTGCAGGAGTGATTCTAGGCCAGAAAATCGAGAATAGCCGCCACCACCACCATGAGGTGGTGGCTGCCATCCCAAATCTGCTGCTATATCCGCCTTGAGCCACCAGGTGGGTGGTTGGAGTGTTTGATGCAAACTGAAGTTTATGTGTGTGTGTTTTTTCTAGCCGGAATACCAAACAACTACCACCACCACTGGGAGGTGGTGGCTCCTGCCGTGTACCACCAACGACCACCACAAGGGTGGTTGATTGAACATCAGCCTCTGACGAGTCTTCTGGTCTTCTGCTGCGGCGGAGATCTGCGAGTCACCATCAGAGAGACTCGCTAGAGCCGTCCCAGGGACTGTGCCCTGGGAGCAGGCTCCGACGGTCAAGTTAGATCAGCTAAAAGATCTGAGATGGTCCTCCATAGCTGGAGAGAACCATCTTGGTGCTAGTGGTGGTGTATGGCGGCGGCGGGTGGTGGCTAAGCCACCCGGCCGGAGTATAGTGGCGGCTGAGCCATGGGGGAAGAGTCTAGGGGAAGCCCCCTCTCCATGGAGGAGGTACTATTCATTATATAGGGGACAATTAGGTCAGGCCTTGGGCCAGCCTAATTCAGGCCCAACTAGCAAGGAGTTGGGCAAGGCCGCCCGGAGGCGCCGGGCGGGACGGGCGGGCGCGCCCCAGGCAGGGCTGGCGGGTGCGCACCAGGAGAGGATGGCAAGGGAGTGTCAGGCGAGGGAGCGCCTGGCCGAACCGGCAGGCAAGTCCCCAACAGGGCTGGCAAGGGAGTCCCCAGCAAGGGCTGACAAGGGAGTCCCCAGCAAGGGCTGACAAGGGAGTCCCCAGCAGGGGCTGGCAAGGGAACGCCAGGCAGGGCTGGCAGGAGCGCGCCAGGCCAAGCTGGCGCGCTAGAGCAGTCTAGGCCACGCTAGTGGACCATTCCTCATCAAGTCCCCCAGTCTGGTGTTATTGGTACGCGAACAATGACATCGGACTGGAACTAGTCATATAAACCAACAGGAGAGTCCCCAACGAGGTTGGCAGGAGAACGCCAGGCAAGGATGGCAGGAGCGCGCCAGGCTAAGCTGGCACGCTAGAGCAGTCTGGGCCGTGCTAATGGACCATTCCTCATCAAGTCCCCCCAGTCTGGTGTTATTGGTACGCGGCCAATGACATTGGACTGGAACTAGTCATATAAACCAACAGGAGAGTCCCCAGCGAGGTTGGCAGGAAACGCCAGGCAAGGATGGCAAGAGCGCGCCAGGCTAGGCTGGCACGCTAGAGCAGTCTGGGTCGTGCTAATGGACCATTCCTCATCAAGTCCCCCCAGTCTGGTGTTATTGGTATGCGACCAATGACATCGGACTGGACTTAGTCATATAAACTGTGCGTCGTCAAGTCCCCCTAGTCTGACGCGATTGGGTTGCTGACAATCGGATCAGACTAGTTAAAGCACCAAAGCAATAAACAATAAAGAGAATGACCGAACCTCTCCCACGAATGCCGTGGGGTTATGCGATGAGCCAAACGCTGCTTGAGTTGACTTGATACTCCTTCATTGAGGATTGCGAGCCGGTCGGTGAGATGCAACGTAACTGTTGCTGCGATCATGCGGACCGAGGCTGCTAAAGAGTGTTACATGACACTGATGTCGGTGAAATGTCGGACCGGGGTAGCTAAGAAGCGTAAGCTTGCCATTTAGTCCCTGAGACTGTTATCCGACGTGATTGTTATGGTAGCCATGTGAGATGGGATGTCACCAGTAACCATCTACATAGTCTGCACTGCGGCGTACCAACCCTATCCCCCCCCCCCTTTTTTTCTTAGAGGAGGCGAGGAATAGATTCCGAGAGCTGGGCGACGAAGTTGCTAGCGAGGGTCACGTAGTAAGACTATTGTCGATAGCCATACAATAGAACTGTTGAGGGGTAGGCAGTGAGGCTATAGGATGGGGTTGCATAGCAAGACCATTTCCGAAAGCCAGGAAACAGAGATGCCGTGGGGTCGCGACGAGGCTACAGGTAAGGTTACGCAGCAGGACTGTTTCCGAGAGCCAGAAAACAAAGGTGTTGTGGGGTACGCGACGAGGCTACAGGTAAGGTTACGCAGCAAGACTATTTCTGAGAGCCAGGAAACAGAGGTGCTGTGGGATCATAGGAAGCAGGGCCACTGTCAGGATGACCTTCTTGCTGGAGAGTATCTTCACCATAGCAGGTTGTAGTGTGGATAACACTTCATCGATCGTCCGAGCACAAGAGAACCATGATGACTGTGAGAGAGGAAGCGCCAAGATCATGGTGTGGAAGAAGCTTGTGATGCGCGACTTATGATGCGCGACTTAGGAGAATAGTTTGGGCTTGACAACCAATGATCATGGAGGTGTCATGCGGGAAAGCCTCGCGTGGAATGGATTGGGCTTAGCTGCTAGTGATCGTAGATAAATCACGCGGAAGAGCATCATGTGAAATGGTCGGAGCATGTTGCTGTAATGGAGTCGGGCTGAGAAGCCAGGCGACTCAAGGCGAGAGTACTGAACCTCTCATGCGGAGCTTGCCGCTATAATGGAGTCGGGCTGAGAAGTCGGGCGACTCAAGGCGAGGGTACTGAACCTTGCATGCGAAGCGTTCCGCTATAATGGAGTCGGGCTGAGAAGCCAGGCGACTCAAGGCGAGAGTACTAAACTTCGCATGCGGAGCTTGCCGCTATAATGGAGCAGGGTTGAGAAGCCAAGCGACTCAAGGCGAGGGTACTGAACCTCGCATGCGGAGCATGCCGCTATAATGGAGTCGGGCTAAGAAGCCAGGCGACTCAAGGAGAGAGTACTAAACTTCGCATGCGGAGCTTGCCACTATAATGGAGTCGGGCTGAGAAGCCAAGCGACTCAAGGTGAGGGTACTAAACCTCGCATGCGGAGCATGCCGCTATAATGGAGTCGGGCTAAGAAGCCAGGCGACTCAAGGCGAGAGTACTAAACTTCGCATGCGGAGCTTGCCGCTATAATGGAGTCGGGCTGAGAAGCCAAGCGACTCAAGGCGAGGGTACTGAACCTCGCATGCGGAGCATGCCGCTATAATGGAGTCGGGCTAAGAAGCCAGGCGAGAGTACTAAACTTCGCATGCGGAGCTTGCCGCTATAATGGAGTCGGGCTAAGAAGCCAGGCGACTCAAGGCGAGAGTACTAAACTTTGCATGCGGAGCTTGCCGCTATAATGGAGTCGGGATAAGAAGCCAGGCGACTCGAGGCGAGGGTACTGAACCTCACCTGATTGGGCATAGCACCCTACAATCTATGTGTCTAGCTCGTGTGACCAGTCTGAGTTAAAGCGGAATGGTACCTGATGCTTTGCTGCATCGCTAGTCATACTAATAAAGGATGCCTCACTGTCTTGGCTGTTTGCAGAGAGCTATGTGGCAGTGCTACTTAGAGCTTGATAGTGTAGCTACTGTTAAGAGGTGCATAGCGAGACTGCTGTCAGGAACTGGTCAGCATGGCCGCTGAGGCCCGGGGAGCGAGCTGCTAGCGATAGGTGGGTAGCGCGACCACTGAAAGCTGGGCAACGAGACTACCGAGGGGGTGAACCATGAGGATGTTCTTCCAATATAGAATATCAATGTCACCCCGAGTGCACTGTCATGCATAGCATTAACTTTTCATGTACTTTAACTCTGCCCCTTCGGAATCACTTATGCATGGTGTCGTACCAACACTACCCCCTCCCCCCCCCTAATTTTTCCTTAGAGGGGGCAAAGAAAAGGGAAATATAGATGTATAACTGCTAGAAGCTGAGATACATAGCTGCTGGAAAGAGCTAGGCGACACAAGTGCTCACAAAAAGCAGATATCACGGCTACCGAGAGCTAAGCAGCGCAATTGCTGGGAGTCAAGCAAAGTAGCTGCTGATGGCTTGGCTTTGCAGCTGTTGAGCTAGGTCATGTCGCTGCTGAAGGTCGGGCTGTGCGGCTACTGAGAGTTGGGCAGTAAGACTAGCGGGGACCAGTTAACATGAATGGTGAGATCAGATTAGCAAGACTTCCTGGGACTGGTCAACACGACTGCTGATAGCCACATAGCGCAGTTACTGATGGCTATTTCAGAATGCTTCACGAGTAATAGTAGTAATGTATTACTCTTCTCCCCCTCCCCCCCCCTTTTTTTTTTGAAAATGTCGAGTGAATTGGACCGTGTTGCGTCTTCTAAAATTAAATTTTGCTGGAGCGTCAAGTGGTTAATTGGCTGATTTATTCTTGTAAGAAACCAATCCATTTTAATTGTTTTACATAACCCAGTACAAATATATGAGGAATCCAAATCGAATGCCCTAGCCCAAATATACAATATAGCCCACATGCAAATAAACAACCTATATCGTAATTTATGAGCTCAAATACCACTTGGGGGCCCATCCCTTTTTCGTTGTGTACGTGCGTTTGAACGTCCATGGGTATCAAAAGTGTGTTTGACTTTTATCTTACAGCCGCTCTTCCCCCTTAGTCTCACAATCTGTTCCAAAAATTCCACAAAGAAGAAAGGAAACGACAGCGATCTAGCCATCGGCGCTAATCAGTTGAGTTGCCGGCTGGATGTGATTTGACGGTGATGGAAGAGAAGCTTTTAGCAGGTGGCGATCGGAAATGATATGGCTCCAGTGGTGGTTATGTTTGAAGCAAGTCCAACAAATCAGTCAGTACCACCGATGACCGCTGGAGACATTAAAGATGACCGGTGACCGCTGCTGGTGCTGGCACTGTTGTGAAGCGATGGTTGCTGGGGGTCGACAGTGTTGAAGGGGATGTCAACCAGAGGTGATACATCGATGATGGTGGTGAGGTGATACATCGATGATGTGTGTGTGTTTATTTAGTGTAGTGTGTGCGTTATTTTGGCATTTCCATTGTAAATTGTAAAAAAAATGAATAATGGAAAGAAACTAAAAACCACCACCGGCCACCGTGTCGGGTGGCAGTGTGCTTTGCCTTGTTGTGATTGATTCGTTTGGGGTGCTTAAAACCCTAATTGACCCAATAAAACCCTAATAGGCTTAATGATATTATAGTGGGCCTAATAGGCCCAATAAAGCCCTAATTGACCTAAAAGCCCAACAAATTAATAATGGGTTAGTATTTGAGTTGGAAAGCGCTAATGCCAATAAAACCTTAATTTAGGGAAATTAATTGGGACACACGGGAATTATTTAATAACTGGAGATATTAAATAACAACCATTGGCAAAAACTAATCTAAGCAACATTGGACTTAATGGATTAAGTCCTTAGTGGATTAAGTCCTTAATGGGTTAAGTAGGACACTTAACCCTAATCATTATTTTATGAGAAACCCTAATTCCACTTGGGTTTATTGTTGGGCCTTCTATGGGGCCTTGATGATTGGGTAATTAATGGGCTTTGGGGTAAGGCTTATATGAGGAGTTGGGCCCAATTTGGAAAATTGGGCCATAAATGGGCCATGGTTTGGGCCTTAATGATTATATGACATTGGGCCATTAGAAGGTCAAATGTTGGACTGGACTTTTGGTTGGGCCTTATGGTAAGACCTTATAAAGGTTTGGGCCCAATTTAGAAATTTTGGGCCATGTGTTGGGCTTTGATTCTTAGTTGACATTGGGCCTATGGATTGGGCCTTGGGCTTGAATAAGCCAAGCTTGGGGTAATGTAGTAATTATCCAAGTATGTATTATGGTTATGTGTTAGGACCCAATTATTAATTGGGTGTTATTTTGGTACTGACAGCTCGGGAACCTGTCATCCAGCAGTTGGGGTTGAGTATGTGAGACTACAACAGTGTGAGATTGTGTCTACGGGACTTCAGCAGTGTGAGGTGAGTTACCTTCCAGTAGGGGTAGGTCTAAGGCCACAATGTCGGCCCACCAACAGGGGTGGTTGATAGATAATTGTCTTTGTGATAATTATCTTGGATGTTTATGTGATATGCTTACGGGATATGCTTATGTGATATGCTCATGAGATATGCTTATGTGATATGATATGATATATGCTTATGTGATATGATATGTGCGTTAGTGGTAGTAGCACGGAATAGTTTTTCCTTGACTCGGTTGTTAGGACCGAAGGGTAGGTCAATACCCCAGATATGGCTAAGTATAATTATACCCTATCATTGTATGATTGATAGTGGTAGGGGTGAAATAGTCCCTAGTTACCGGTTGAAAGATACCGATGACGGATACCGGTTGAAAGATATTGATGGCAGTTACCGGTTGAAAAATACCGATGGCAATTACCGGTTGAAAGATACCGAAGGGGTATACAGAACCCATGCAACGCTTATCTGTCTGTTTATGATATGTTAGTATGTAATCAGCATGTTTATGATATATTATTATGTGATAGTGGTAGGTGCTTTGTTTGCAAAGGAAAGGAGCCGGCTTGATCGCAGTGCATCACACTATGATTTCCGCACATAACATCCTTGGGGTTACACTCTGATATGGTTTTATGTTATTATGTTTTATTATTGACACTTTGGTTTTGACATGAAACATTATTATTGACGGTTTTATTACATATGGTTTTATATTAATTTATTTAAAAACGAAATTTTTGGTCTTGAATTTTGGGATGTTACAAGTTGGTATCAGAGCCTTGGTTTGAGGGATTCGGACACACTCTCGGGTGTGTCTAAACTCAAACTAAGGACTTGGTATGAAAATTTTCAAAAGTAAAATCATTTTATAAAAACAAGTTTGAAAAGAGAAAATGACTTTGAAAAGAACAAGGTGTGTGATGCGTGCAATCAGCCGAGCTCAAGTAAGTTTTCCCCAAGATACCCATACATGTGATGTTATGATATGATATCATTATGAGAACTGCATGCTAGATTAAGGCTAAGGATCTAGGAGGATGCCTTATATGCCTATTGTATGTGCTTGTAGACTTGCATGCTAGTACTGATCAGTCAGTGATAGGATAGCCTGTTTAGGTTATGCCTGATTGTATGAACCTTTGAATTGCATGTACAGACTCCTGGGTAGAGGATAGAATGGTTTGATTGTGTTAGGTACAGTTTAGTGTTGCGTCTTTTGGGCTCGTTAGCTAGTCCAAGTTTTGTCTCCGGTATGGGCATGTCCATCCGTGAGTTTTGTTTAGGGTTTATTATATAAAGATGCTTGCATGCACTCTTAACGTAAGATTGATAGAGATTTGATAGCGTACAAGTTCTTATCTTTTGTAACCCTAGAATCCTCTACAACGGAAGTTCTTCATCGAGCTCTGCTGAGGATTGAGTTAATCAAATCATTCGACACATTCAGATCCATACTTGTGTTTATTACATTACTGTTTCTGTTTTATTTATTTACCTGTTACAAAGATCTAATCGATCAAAGAGTTTTCGAACTCATCAATTGGTATCAGAGTAGGAGGCTGTGTAATTCATACACATCTTTTATGTGAAAGAAGCGATTAGGGTTATTCCGCATTAACTGATATTTATTGAGCCGTCAATCCATAATTGACGTATCTCTTTATTTATTCGTTTGCCCTAATATTACATATTACAAGTCTGATATTTCAAACAGGTTAACCGATCAAGCATGGACGATTCTCAATCTAATCCTATCAACATGTCAAACAACATTGGATCAACGACGAAGATTCCTATTCTATACACCCAGGATTTCGAAGTTTGGGCTCATCATTTTGAAGACTATGTCATCGGATCTGAAGATAATGGGTATCTTATTTGGGAAGCCATTGTGTCTGGACCATTTGATCACTCATGAACATCTAAGATTATTAAAACTCAAAGAGAATATAATGATCTGTTAAAAGATGTTAAAGACGTTGCTCAAGACGAAAAGGAAAAGTTTCAGTGCAACATTAAAGCATTGAGACTGATCCGATTCGCTCTTCAATCTGATACATTTAGGTTGGTGAGTTCCTGCAGTACCGCTAAAGAAATCTGGGATAGGTTGCGAGAGCTATATTCCACAGATGAAGATTTGGAGCATTCTATTCAGACCTTGCTTTTGTCTGAGTGTGGTGAATTTAAGCAGAATTCTGATGAAACTATCACTCAGACGTTTGATTGCTTCAATCATCTTCTTAGCAAGATGATCAAACATGATATAGAAAGGAAGTTGATTGAACAGAAGGTCACCTTTTTGAATGGCCTAAGATCTGAATGGAGGGCTGTCGTGTCTACAGTCAAAGCTCATGAGCAGTTCAAGTCATATTCATTAGCAAAGCTGGTGGGAATTCTGAAATCCCAAGAAAAGATTTGCACGCAAGAAAAGAATGTGGTCTCAAGTTTGGGGTCCTTGGCCCTCCTATCAAAAGGCAAGAATGCAGTGGAAGATGAAGATCTGAACCTAGAGGACTATGATCTTACGTCAGAAGATTATGCTATGATGGTATCCAATCCCAAGAGGTTCATCAAGAAGAGGTTTCCTACCAATAAAAACAGAAATTGGCAGGGAAACTATAGTTCTGAAAAGGTAAGGGAGGAGCCGAAGACAGAGGAACCAAAGAAATAGGCGAAAGTTGAAGGAGACTCTGGCGTTAGCTGCTATTAATGTGGAGGAAAGAACCATTATGCTAAAGATTGTGTTCTGAAGAAAATGGCAGAGAAAGATGAGGAAAAAGATGAAGAGGCTGTCTTGATGAAAAAGCTGGAAGAGATCAAGAGGAAGAAAGCTGCTACTAACCCTTCTATGAATGCTCTTATTGTACAGGGTTCGGCAGAGGATGATGAGTTCGGTGGCGTGCAGGTATGGTCAACCGACTCAGAGGATGATGAAGTGAGAAAGCCTTCACATGGAAAGGCATATGTTGCAAGAGGTGACGAAAGCAGTGGAAAGTGTTTTGTGGTGACTGATGTATCTCACATAAGGGGATACAATACTGATGGTGGAAACGAGGACACCAAGGAGCGAGAGGATTTATGCTTCACAGCAAAACCTCTCAGTGTGCAGATCAATGAGCTTGATGAATTGATCAAGAAGGTACAATCTCTCTTTATTTCATTCAAAGTCCCACAGAAATCATATGAAAAAGAATTAAATAGCTTAAGTTCAAGAATCTCAAATCTGGATAGTTGTTTAACTCAAACACGGGTCACCAATTCTAACCTAACTGACCAAATAAGCAGGGTGTCTTCCAAGAGTGAGGAACGAAGGATGTGGATAGAGCAAAAAGAGTCGGAGCTGATAAAGTCTAAGGATGAAAACATTTATTTACAAAGAGACAATTTAAAACTTTTAAAACAGAGAATTGTTTTTTGTTTGATTGCTAAACGTCTTTATGCTAACATCACTCAACTACATCTGAATTGTGAAATAGGGCAGAAAATTCATCGTATGATTTTTCCCTTCCTTGAGTTTAAGGAGGATGAAATCGATGCTGAAGCATATAACTGTGAAAGTGTTGTGTCTTCTGATGATGTGAATCCCACTTACATGTATAGTCTGGACAAAATAGAATCTTTCATAAAGTCCAAGGACCATAAGGACATGCTGAAAAACCTTTTGGATGAAAACGATAAGCTGAAACTAAGGACTGAAGCTATACAAAAATTTGACTCGTTGATTGCCAATTTAAGTTCAGAAAATAAAATTGATGTTGAAAGCGCATCTGAACTTAATGAGGGAGATGATATGAGTGAAATTTCTGTAGAGGATGTAGTCGACTGTTCTAAGTTTGTCAAGAGCGAACCCGAAAACCACAAAAATCTTATTTCTGAAAATTCTGTGGAGTTAGCTCGTGTGTCCCAAAATAAGTCCCCAATTCTTGAAGAAAAGGTTGTTGTGTACCAAAAGGTGAGAACAACACCAAATCAGGTGTACAAGGTCACAGGAGTAACCGAGCATCAAACAGCCGAACTCACTGCCATAGTGAACGAAGATAATGCAGATGGCTGTGATGAGTTCTTTTGGTCCGATCCTATAGATAATGCCGACGAAATTGTTGGTCTGTCAGAGCGGACGTCCTGGAAAACCAAAGGCAGATATGTACCAGAGCCACTGAACAAGCCTGGCAACTTCGACGTGCCAAGCACTAATGGTACAAAAGAAGTTCCTATAGAAGAAGTCACTTCCACAAGCGAAACATCATCTGTGAAAAATGAACCGGCTGACAAGAAGCAGAAGCAAAAGGCTAACATCCACAAACAGCCAAAACAAGTGAAAGATCAAAAGCAGCAGAGGAATCTGAGATACAAAAAGAACCTCTCAGAGCGAAAGCAGTTTTGGCGATCTCAAAATGCCTATTTCTCATATCACGATAAGAATTCAAAGCAAGAGAAAAAGGATTTCAGGCCACATGAGGAACATAACCGAAAGGACAGGTTCGGTTCAGAGAGCAACAGCAACCGAAAGGACATGTTCGGTTCAAACAGCAACCGAAAGGACAGGTTCGATCCCGAAAGCAATAGCTACCGAACGTCCAGGTTCGATCCCTCCAATGACCAAAAACAAAAGGGTCATATCGAACAACAAGTCAGAAGAAATTCTCATTCTAATTCTTCTAGTTCTCAATTCTCTTCTAAACCCAATTCTATTCCTGCTCAAAACCTGAAAGGAAAATCGAAGATTTCCTCTGTCCAGGAAGACCGAAAGCAGTCTAAAGCCCAAACACCAAAACCTGAAACCAAATCCACTGTTGCTAATCCTAACAAAATCAAAGTGTTTACCATTAAAAGAAAAGATGAAACAACATTAATAAAAAGAACATATCTTATTGATGTTTCTCTTACTATTCCTGTTCCTGTGAAAGGCTCACGTGGACCCAAGAAACTTTGGGTTCCTAAATCTGCTTAATTTTTTCAGGTTATAAGTGACGAGCAGTTCGACGAAGAATGGTACATTGAAAGTGGCTGCTCATGTCACATGACAGGGAGGAAGGAGGAGCTAAGGGAATTTCGATCTCTTCAGAATGGTGGAAATGTCAAGTTCGGCAACAATTCTTATGGAACGATAAAGGGCTATGGGATGATAACCAATGGATACTTCACAATAAGAAAGGTGGCGTATGTTAAAGGTCTACAGCATAATCTCATCAGTGTGTCTTAACTGGTTGGAGGCACCGGTCTTAAAGTTTCATTTGATGATGAAGGTTCAGAAATCATAGAGAAGAAATCAGAAAGGGTAATTCTCAAATCAGAACGCAAAGGCGAAATGTTTCCTCTCAATCTCAAACCAATCAAAGGAAATCCAGCTATATGCCTATTATCCAAAGCTCATTCTGACGAAAGCTGGTTGTGGCACCGAAGGCTCTCACATCTCAACTTCAAGGACATCAACAAGCTTGTCACAGGAGGTCATGTTCGGGGTCTCCCATTGCTCAAGTTTGATCGAGAACATTTGTGTGCTGCGTGTGAAATGGGGAAGTAGAGTCGTCAAAGTCACCCATCCATTATAAACACAAAAGTTGTTGAACCACTTGAGTTGCTTCACATGGACTTGTGTGGTCCATCATCTATCGAAAGCATTAGCGGTAGCAAGTATATTCTTGTTATTGTTGATGATTTATCACGTTTTACATGGGTGTTCTTTCTGAAGCACAAATTTGAGGCTACTCTTAAGCTAAAGATGTTTATTAAGCAGGTTGAAGTGCAACTGAGAAAAGTCATTCGCAACATCAGGAACGATAATGGACTGGAGTTCAAGAACAAAGAATTTGAAGACTTTTTGGCAGAAAAAGGAACTAGTCACAACTTCTCAACTCCCTACACACCTCAACAGAACGGAATTGTCGAAAGATGAAACCGATCCTTGTGTGAGGCGGCCCGAACGATGCTAAGTTTCGCTTCTCTTCCTTTATATTTCTGGGCTGACGCTATTGCTGCAGCATGTTTCACGCAGAATAGGTCTTATCTCAACAAGCGTGGTGCTTCAGTTGAGGGGGAGAATCCATCTTCTTCAAAACAACTTAGCTCACAAATTGAGGGGGAGAATTCCATTCTTGCACCCGAAAGCCCTTCAGCACCTGAAAGCTCGACAACACCAGAAAGTCCTGTAGCACCAGAAAGTCCAGCTACACCGGATAACTCATCAGTCGAGAGGGAGAACTCCGATATGTTCTACGACGACGATAGTCAATCTGAATTGGAAGAAATGGTGAATGCTGAATTGGATCCATCCTATGATCCAAATTACCCTCCTCTTGTTAAGTGAACCAGAGATCATCCTATATCCCAGGTAGTGGGTAATGTCTCTGAAAAGGTCCTGACCCGATCTCAACTGAAGGCAAAGCAAACATCTCTATTCTCCAAAGTAGAGTTCTGCATGCATAATTCTTTCGTCTCAAAAGTTGAACCGAAGACAGTTAATACTGCTCTTGATCACTCTGACTGGGTTCAAGATATGCAAGATGAACTTAACAAGTTCGAAAGAAATAAGGTTTGGCGCCTCATTCCAACTCCTAAAGACGCCTCAGTTGTTGGTCTCAAATGGGTGTTTAGAAATAAAATGGACAAGGAATGCAATGTGCTTCGAAACAAAGCTCGTCTCATGGTGAAAGGATACTGCCAGGAGGAAGGAATTGATTATGAGGAAACTTTTGCTCCGGTAGCGAGGCTGGAATCTGTTCGAATATTTCTGGCCTATGTTGCACACAAGAACTTTGAGGTCTACCAAATGGACGTGAAATGCGCCTTTCTGAATGGAGAACTTGAAGAAACAGTTTACGTGGAGCAACCTCCTGGATTTGTTAATGAAAAGTACCCCAATCACTGTTATATTCTGGACAAGGCGGTTTACGGTCTGAAGCAAGCACCTAGGGCATGGTATGAAACGCTAACCAAGTTTTTAAAGATGTCAAAGTTCAAACAAGGTTCGGTTGACCCAACCTTCTTTCGTAAGAAGGAAGGTAACCACCTTATGATTGTTCAAATCTATGTCGATGATATCATCTTTGGCTCAACGAATCCTAGCTTAACCGCTGAATTCAGAAAGCTGATGGAGACTAAATTTGAAATGAGCTCAATGGGTCCGATTAACTTTTTCCTTGGTTTAAATATTAGACAGGGACCCGAAGGCATCTTTATCAACCAGGAAGCTTACACCAAGACTCTTCTTGCTAAATTTGGAATGATGGGAGACTCAAACGTTAAAGTTCCAATGGCATTCGGCACCAAGCTCACACCATCCATGGAAAAACTGGCAGTCGATATTACGTTATATCGCTAGATGATTGGTTCTTTGATGTACCTCACTGCTAGCAGGCCTGATATAATGTTTTCTGTGTGTTACTGTGCTAGATTTCAGGCGAATCCTCGTGAACCACATATGCTTGCAGTGAAAAACATACTCCGGTATCTGAAACGAACCACCTCTCTCGGTTTATGGTATCCATCAAACTCAGGTTTCTTCGTTCAAGCCTACTCAGATGCAGACCTTGGAGGTTGTGGTTTAGACAGGAAAAGCACCACTGGAGGCTGTCAATTCCTAGACGGGAAGTTGGTTAGCTAGCAATCAAAGAAACAAACATGTGTCTCTCTGTCTACAGCCGAAGCAGAGTACATCGCAGCAGCTTCCTGTACATCTCAAGTGATTTGGATCCAAAGCCAGCTCCGGGACTATGGACTCAACATGAAAAAGATCCCTCTATATTGCGATTCAGAAAGTGCAATTAGGATCTGTCATAACCTAGTGCAACATTCCAAGACAAAGCATATAGCACTGAGGTATCACTTCATTAAAGATCATGTGGAAGATGGGAACGTCGAAATTCACTTTGTTCGAACCACTGATCAACTGGCTGACATCTTCACCAAAGCTCTTCCTGAAGCATCTTTCAATAAAATTCTACAAGGGCTAGGTATGATGGAATCTGAGTCAGTACCAAAGACTACTTCTCAAAATTAAAAGTTGGAAGCGAAATAGACCGAACGTTCGGGTTCGGGTCTCATGTGTGCCAAAATGAACCGAACGCTCGGGTTCGGGTCTTGTTCTGGTATACCGAAATGAACTGAACGCTTGGGTTCGGTCCTATCATCTGATCTTCTCTTATCACTCTAAGGTAGTTTCTTTGGTTGTAAACCTTTTGTATCATTTTCTCAAATTCATTTCACTTATTTTCAAAGTTCTTTTCTTTTTCAAACTTATTTTTTTTGCAACCGAAATAGACCGAACGCTCGGGTTCGGTTCCAAATTGTTTTTTTAGCCGAAATAGACCGAACGCTCGGGTTCGGGTCCAAAATTTTTTTGTGTCTCAATTTTTTTTAAATCAAAAACTCCAAAAACATTTTTTTATTATTAGTTCGATAATTTTGTTTTGTTTTGTGTCTTATATTTGTGTGTCTCTATTTGTGGGGAAATCATTTCACTAGTTAAGTGTCCCTAGAAGCATGTTGTTGTATGTGTCCAAAGCCTCACCTGATTCTGAATAATAGCCTTACTGACTTGGTACAAACAAACCTTGTCTTCCCAATTGGGCTTTCATATTTATTCTAATCATGAGCTACCTAACTCTCTTCTCACATGAGATAAGAGTTTTCTGCTTGGTCCCTTTTTTAACAGTAGAGGTACTTTAGTTTCTTTACAACATCTACACTACTTTTCTCCATCTCATTCGCTTCATAAACGTAACCCTTGAGACTCTCAGAAATTACCACTGAGGTTTATGGTTACACAATTTCTGTGTTTATGATCTTAGCTTTGTGCCACTACGAACTAAGTGAAACCCACAATTCACTACCTACTATGAATTGACAGTGATCAATCATCTTTGCTCTAGCTATAACTAACGAATTGACGGACTTATCCATGGGGATGGAAAGTAAAATCTCTAATTTCCTTTTGAGTGATTCCTATGAAATTGTTAAGTCCTATAACATTTCTTCCCTTGGAATCTAGTTTTAATTTTTTTTTTGAGATTTTACATAAACTATTTTATCTAGCCACTTAAATTATTTCAAACCTACTTGTTTAACAGACTGCATTGGTCTCACAAGTACTTCGTTCGATTTCTGTCTTATATCAAGATCATGAATTCTGAATTGAAGCGAAAGCCACCCAAATTAGCCTGATTAAAAGAAGCCTTTTAACACTTCTCAATAAGTGTCTGATCGTTATTCAACGGGAAACCATACAAACACTTTAAAGTCTCTCTTGACTTTGAAGGAAGAGATTCGTGCCCGGGATCCTTTGTTTCGTGTCTTTACTGACATCACAAAATCCCTTATATGTGTTGCTTTATTTCTTTTTCCTTTACACACTAAGCACAAAAATCTTTTTGATTTTCCAAAATTCTGGTTTCATTAGTTACAAGGCATAATTTTTAAATGGGATTTGCAGTTATAAGGGAGTTGTGGTTAATATTGATCCACGTCGTCAATTTTGTTTTAAGATGACGTTTAATCTAAAAGGATAAGATGCTGACTCAGGCGGGAGTCCAATCGATTTGATTTTCCAACGGCGCTTGAAGGACAGGCGTGCGAAGTGGAACCGTTTAATTTAAAAACGGCGCCTGATGGGAAGGCGTGTGAATCGGGACTGACACTCTCTCTCATGCGTAATCATCGGTGATACCAACTGTCACGCATCAATCACTTCCGAAAAACCCTTCGGATTTCCCTCAAAGATTTGGGACAAATTCTTCTCTCTCCTCTACCCACAGTATAAAAGGTAACGTAAACCATTGTTTACCTCTTTACTGCACCCATATTTCAAAGAGCAAGAAAACCTTCAAGCATTCTACTGTTCATCATCTCTCCCAACTTCTTCACAACAATGGCGGATTCATCATCAGTTCATGCCACTTCCCACATCCTCCCGATTCGTCCCCAACAGAGTTTGATCATCGATCTTACTCCTCAGGCCTATGATGCTTCCATGCTCCCGATAATCGAATGCCTCAAGTACTCGCCACTTGCTCCTGCACTCACCAAAGCTGAAGCATTCCCTATGGAGTTCTTATCTCAAATTTTCGCCACTGCTCATTACGACAAGGCAGTCGACAGGATCTTGTTCGACGTGCTCGATCACAAGGCGTCAATTTCCAAGCAGAGGTTTTGCTCAATTTTAGGGTTTGAACCTGATTCAACTAGGGTTAACCCTAAATCGATTCCGGTGGGTCACATGTTCTCTATGTTCTACAACATGGGATATACTGAGGTGCTGACAACGGTCACGAAGTTCAAGAAATCGTGCCTACCTCCTCAGTGGAATGGGTTGTTTACTGTACTGTTCAAGGGGCTGTCTGAACACAGTGCAGGATCCGACGGTGCAAGTCGTCTGTTCATCACACTTCTCTATGGGGTCTACAATGGTATCAACCTGGACTATGGGTCGGTCCTATGGCAACAGCTCATTCAGAGTCTGTCTTCTACATCTCGGCATTCCGAGATTTCCTATGCTCGATTTTGGACTCTCATCACAAAATGGGTGATGGACAAGTACCACGTCCCCATTGTTGCTGGTTCTCCAATGTCTTCGATTGGTACTTTCCATACCATGAAGATCATTGTCTCCGACACATCCAAGTTTCAATTCATTGGCTCTATCCCTGAGTCGATGTATGGAGATGTTCTTGCTGATAGCCGGATCATTAGAACCTACAAGGAGTTCCGTCGCTCTGGTCCGAGAGAGCTTACTCCTGAAATGCTCAAGTCCATCCATGAAGCTGACAAGCCTGCGCCAAGGGGAAAGAAAACTGACAAAGGCAAAGACAAGCATGTTGGCAAGGGAGCTAAAGGCCCTTCTCCCAAGAAGCGTAAATCTACACAGACTGTTCAGTCTCCTCCGCTGAAGAAGAGAAAAACCCAACCAAGGCGAAAGCTGATAATCGCTTCCTCCTCAAGCGAATCTGAGGAAGATCATTCAGACTCTGATGAGTCTCCTCGTGGTAACACTCCACCACGATCGCCTACACCAGATGTTCACTTTTCCACTTCTCCAATCTCTTCTCCACCAATTACCATTCCCATTTCCATTCCCCCCAAAACCTCCACCACTCAAATACCATCCACCTCCATCCCAGTACCCCCTCCCATCTTTACCGAAGCAACCACCACCACCGCAGAAGTAAGAACCAATGTATCTGATACGGGGGTTCCTACTGACGCACCCAAACCCCCATCAACTACCAAACATACAACCCAACCCGAACCTACTACAACTACCGATCCTCCACCCTCACCACCACCCTCATCTCCTGCTCAGGCAGCAGAGGACGAAGAACCATTCCTCGACGGGGAGGATATGACATTTGATTCAGTCTATTACAGCCCGTTTCAGGTACAGAGTGACGACGATGATGATGCTTCCGTTACCAAGAGGCATCTCAAGGAGCTTCACGACAAGATCGATTCGCTCATCGCCTCCTCTTCTTCATCTCAGTCTACCATCTCTGAAGCTGCCATTCAACAAATTGTTGATGCTTTTTCCAAGGCTCATCAAGTCTCTCTAAACTCCGCCACTGCAGCCATTGATGCCTCAACCAAAGCCTGTGAGGCAGCGACCGAAAAATTCGATAAACTATTCACTGATGCTTATTCTCTGTTACAATCTTTACAGGAATCTGCTGAGGCCACCAAAACGAAGCTGGAACCCATTGTCAACTAGCTGGCTACCTCAGTTGCATCAGAACTGAAGTCTTTTGCTTCTCTTCATCAAACTCTCTCAGACGACAACTCAGCGTTTAAGGCGACGATTGAGGAACGACTGACCAAGCTCCAAGAGGATCTTGCTGCTGAAAATTCTCTCATTGACGCTCTTGCCAGAAAGACCACCGCTCTGAAGGTCAAGAGTCTTCAACTCTCCAATTCTCAAAAGGAGATTGAGTCTCTTCGATCTGAAAGAGAGGTGATTTCATTGTGTGTTTTGGATGTCCACGCATCCATTTCAAACATCCTGGAAGCACATGACCCAATCCTCAACTATTCTGTGAGGCGTACTCTTGCAGAAAAACTTGCTCCTGCCCTCTCTCTCCTGAGCAAGATTGAAGGGCTCCTTGATTTCGTGTCCATTCTGAAACAAGGGGGAGAAAAAGAAAATGTGTCTCAACCGCCTCCTACTTCAACAGCAACTCACACAACCGATCCTCCTCTTACAGGCCAAGCCTCAAGTTCGGGTGTTAAAGACAAGGGCAAGCAAATTGCTGAGGAGAGCGATGATGAAGATAAGGAGACCAATGCCGACCTTCTGAAGAAGCATGGTCGAGATAAAGATGCTGACATCAGCGCTCGTGTAGCTAGAGAGGCTGAAGAAGCCGAAAGAAGAAAGAAAGAAGCTCACGACCTTCTCGAGAGCAGGAAAACTCTCTTTCCTCCTTGGACTCTTGAGAAGTTGTTGAAAGAAGCCATAGAAACTCCAAGCATCTTGTGGCTAGAACCGGTGATCTCTCTTGATCGTGATAATACTGTCGATTCTCAGTTCGACATGCCACTGACCCGAAAGGCGTTCGTATTGCATGCCTTTGACAACATTGCTGAGTTCCCTCATCCTCATCCAAAGGTTGACAGGGACTTAGTCGAATTCTATCTGAGGGCCGCTCAACCACAATACTAAACATGGAGCGCTCAGAAGATTATCAATGTTCGGGTTCTAAAGTTGTATAAGGAAGGAAACTTCACCAACGTTCAGTTTAAGGTGCTGAGAGGATCTGCCAAGACTGAACATGCCATCTCGCTTGCTGATCTTCCCAGCTTGAATCCACACGACTGGATTATTTTGCACAACATTCTTCTTACTAATGAAGCAGAATATGGTCCGATCATCGACCACTTCAAGAGGATGCTTGTTTGTTACATCATGAAAGTCGCCAAGATGGATCAAGAGATAGCGAATGTATTCAAGAAAAAGCCTACCATATCTCATGTTGGCTCAGCAAGTGACCTAAACATGATGCAGATGGGAAAGATAGACCTGAAGAGAAACTCCGTTATGTTTACCAGAAACGAAGGCCAAAAATGCATGTTCGCTTTGGCAGACAAACATCTCTATACCACTGCATGTCTGGAACATTTCTTAGGGATCATTCATCGGTGCAAGCAGAATTCGGCGGATGACAAGAAGTACTTTGATGATATGATTCAATGGTACATTCGCTTCAGACAGACTATTCTCGCACTTATCTCTCGTCTATTTGATACAACCAAGAAGGTTCCAGCAGCTGGTCCAAGCAAGAAGAAATGATAGTCTCGCTCCAAATTGACGCAAAGGGGGAGATTGTTAGGTCCAGTTTAGTGTTGCGTCTTTTGGGCTCGTTAGCTAGTCCAAGTTTTGTCTTCGGTATGGGCCTGTCCATCCGTGAGTTTTGTTTAGGGTTTATTATATAAAGATGCTTGCATGCATTCTTAACGTAAGATTGATAGAGATTTGATAGCGTACAAGTTCTTATCTTTTGTAACCCTAGAATCCTCTACAACGGAAGTTCTTCATCGAGCTCTGCTGAGGATTGAGTTAATCAAATCATTCGACACATTCAGATCCATACTTGTGTTTATTACATTACTGTTTCTGTTTTATTTATTTACCTGTTACAAAGATCTAATCGATCAAAGAGTTTTCGAACTCATCAGATTGGAATATGATGGTTAGATTTTCCATTGTCTGAATGCTGCTTGCTCTGTGCTTATATTCATGAAATAGCTAGTTGACATTACTGGGAATCTTTCAGCAGCTGAGGACTGGGTGAGTTCGGGAACCTAGGAAAGCCTAGGATATATTTCAGTGATTTAATAGTGAGGCTCAGTTAGACTTGGGTGTACCAGTTGAGGAAGTGACTTGGAGGATCCGGGAGGATTGCTAGGGAAAGTATGGATATGTGTGGAAGGTAGTATTGGGATCGTACTACTGAAAGAAAATGATCCATACTCAAATCAGTGAGAGTCTTGGAGAACCTGAGAAGCTTTGAAGAAGAGTTAGTGACCCGGTTTGGGGACAGAGGATGTTCTAGTGTTGCAGCTTGGCCATTGGCAAGTGAGCTAGCGAGCGTGACAGGGTGTCAGACCCTGAAGGATATGACTTCCAAGAGTTTATAGATACGAGATCAGTTTGGAGCACTTTGAGAAAAGGTTTGTGCCAGGTGAGTATAGTAGAGGGTCCCAGGAAGAGACCCATGACTTCTGATCATCGAGTGAAGGGCCAGCAGGGCCAGAGTCAATGCAGCACGTACAGGACAGTGTACAAGGGATTTTGTCGCTCCGAGGGTTTAGGCTACTACAGGGTAGCGGGGTTGTTCATGTCAGCAGAAGGTGATTGGTATTCCTCAAGATGTTGCGGGGATGTCATATTCTATTGCTGATAGAAGAATGTTGGGGATACGTATCGCTTCAGAATTCGAGTGAGTTTGAATTGAGATGGATTGAGGTGTCAGACTGGATCATATTTCAAGAGTACTCATCAAGATTTCCGAGGATGGGAGATCTCAAGGTTTAATTGGTGATTAAATGCTAGCATTGGCAGGCACGGGTTGTTATCAGTGGGATATTAGAAAGCGAGAAGGATCTGGAATCCTTCAATTCTCGTGCACTGTGAAGACTTAGTAGGATCTAAGTGGGGGAGAGACATTTTATAAAGTTCTCCAAATGTGAGTTCTGGTTGCACAGGGTGCGATCTCTTGGGCACCTTGTAAACCAGAAGGGTATTCTAGTTGATCTGGCCAAGATAGAGGTCGTGATGCAGTGGGAGATTCCGAGGTCTCTATCTGAGATTCAGAGTTCCTTGGGTCTAGCGGGTTATTACCGAAGATTTATACGGGAATTTTTCAAGATTGAGGTTCCTTTTGACCCGACTGACCAAGAAGTCGGTGGCCTTTCACTGGGGGTCTGAGCAGCAGGCAGCCTTCGATACTCTCAGACAGCAGTTGTGCGAGGCACTGATTCTCACCCTGCAAGAGGGTGTAGATGATTTCGTGGTTTACTGTGACGCTTTGATCATGGGCATGGGTACGATACTGATATAGTGGGTTCACATGATAACAGGTTTCGGGAACCATGTCAGAGTTCCAATTAGGACTCTAGTTCAGTGATGTGTTAGGTCGAGTGCATGTTCAAACCGATATGGAAAGTGTTGTAAGACTACAGGGGTAGCCGTAGCATTCACTAGTAGTCAGATGGTATGGAAAGTGTTGTAAGACTAAGGGGGTAGCCGTAGCATTCACTAGTAGTCAGATGGTATGGAAAGTGTTGTAAGACTACGGGGGTAGCCGTAGCATTCACTAGTAGTCAGATAGTATGGAAAGTGTTGTAAGACTGCAGGGGTAGCCGTTGCATTCACTAGTGGTCAGTTATCATGGGAAGTGTTGTAAGACTGTGGGGGTAGCCGTAGCATTCACTAGCGGTCGGAGAGTGATAGAGTGTCGTGAGACTGCGGGTGTATCCATAGCATTCACTAGGTTGGTAGATGGCATGAGCGTGTTGTTAGAATGTGGAAAGAACAGTAGTACCCACCAGTTCGGGTGTAGCAGTGAGGATATGGAAATCCACTGATCGGATTTCGGATTTACCCAAATGGATTAGACCTGGTTAAGCCAGTAATGAGAAGGTAGGAACATCACTACAGTTATGAGATCAGAGAAGCAACAGACTGCTTCAGGGCATGTGAGATAAGGCTACCATTGGTCAGGTAGCAATCACTTTCAGACTTGGATTTGAAGATGACATGATTCGACGTATGGACCCGATCAGTTAGATCATGAGGTTTTTAGAACCCCAGTGGCATGATAACTAGTTGCAACTAGTTCCAGAGTAGGATTTCATTCAGAAGCCATGTGAGGCGACTAAGTGGGGGTCCTTTGGCTCCGCAGCCAGGCCGAAACCCGATATTTTAGATGATTGGCGATCGAATTGAGACCCAGGAGGTCTCGGTAGCTTGTGGGAAGCAGCCATGTGGCAACATACTACTTCAGGCAGTTCGGTTTTCGGGCAGTTTCAGCGTCTAGACAATGTTAGTATTTGTGTTTGGGGTTGCAAGTTCGGACGGAATGACAGATTGTTTGGGTATGCCAAGTCACTCGCAGTGGAATTAGTTGAGCTTTGGCCGAGTCTAAGTGTTATTGAAGGATAATTGGGTCTATGACCCTGTTTTATAGTGGGAATCGCGAGTGATCAGAAGTTGAGTAATCAGTTGTGAGATAAACGAACTAGATTCAATGATAATGATTCTGTATGAGTGGCCTGTCAGGGAATCAGACTATCTTAAGGTAGCAAATTTTAGACGAAGTGGATGTGATCTTGTGGTGAGGAATTCGTTCACCTGCGGATTTTAGGGCTTTACGAGGATGGGTCATGGCTACCGTAGGAAGGGCTAGGGTGTGCCCAGGATGTTGACCATGTTACCAGAGTGGTAGGGCGTGTACGAAATGGCATGGAATGATTTCGAGGACGAAATCTAATTTAAGTAGGGGAGAGCTGTAACGCCTGTTTATTTAAATAAATAAATAAAGAAATTAATGAAAGCATAGTAGCCCAAAAATCAATAATTATATGGCAATGTGTTGGTCTCGAGGGTTAATTGCTACAAATTTTAGGAGTTGGGGGTCAAAGGTGTAAGTTCCGTACTTATTTTGTAAATATTTATGAAGACAAGGGCTCCGTGCTAATTATTTGGATTTAATTTAAAAAGGAAAACATGTGGAGGGGCTGAATATGTCATAATTAAGATATTAGGGGCTGTTTGGTAATTCATGGGTCGAATTTGAAAGGAAATTATGAGATCAGGGGCTAATGGGTAAATATTAGACTTAAAATGAAGAAGATATGGTGGGGAGGGACTAAAAATGAATAAATGAGTCAAAGTTTCAAGAACACGGGACTTATACCCGACGACTCTTCCATCCCTCTCATTTTAATGGAACAGGGACCCAAAACCCTAACCCTAAAATTGAAACCGCCGCCACCTTATTACCCCTCGTCCCAGCCGCCGCCTCCGTGAGACCATAACGAACCGTCGGCGACTCCTTGCGACTTCGATAATGGGTCTGAAGGCCGGTACTGAGGCTGCTAGTGCGTTTTTCCTTCTTCCGAGACATACGTCGTGCCGTTGTGATCGATGTGGGTGTGTCGCCATCACTAAACGCTACCGGACGGCGCCGTCACTGCCGCTGCTGCCGTAGTGCGTCCCACAGCTCAGTCTGTCGCCACTCTCCTCCTCCAAGACCGAAGTCCGGCATGGTATGTGTCCGTATCTCAGCCCCTGCCGCTGTGCATGTTCAAGCGTAATAATGATTGTGCGTGTGTGTTTCGGCTGGCTAGAAGTTGGTGAGGACCACCATGGCAGCCAACCATAGTGGCCGCTGCCATTTTCTTTTCTGTCATCCTGACCACCGCCTGCTACCGCCGGGGGTGGCTGTTTTACGAGTCTTTCTCGCATGTGGGTGTAATATGGTTTAATCATGCGTGTGTAGTGGCGTGATGTTGCAGGAGCGATTCTAGCCCGGAAAATCGAGAATAGCCGTCTTAAAAACGAAA
Source organism: Lactuca sativa (assembly GCF_002870075.4). Classification (NCBI taxonomy): domain Eukaryota; kingdom Viridiplantae; phylum Streptophyta; class Magnoliopsida; order Asterales; family Asteraceae; genus Lactuca; species Lactuca sativa. The sequence goes on along the minus strand of NC_056629.2, from coordinate 28,720,984 downwards.
TTTTTGGTCTTAAATTTTGGGATGTTACATTGGAATAACCCTTTGTGACCGGTTTTGTGGATTTAGCCGGTATTCCGGCTTTTTTCATTAATTCGTCAAAATATTGAGACTTTTTCGTTAATTTAGCTACAACTTTGGAATAACCGTTTTATCAATATATAAAAAATGGTTTGTTTTTTAAATGAGTGTATTTTTTTCATTTCTTTTTATACAACGTTATATATTCAGTTTAAAGTCACAAAATTTATAAAAAAGGTATCTATACAATCCAAAAACCTAAGAAACTTCATAAATTTGTCTGAAAAGCTTTACCAAAGATATAGAGCTCCATGATTGCAAGATGAAATTCATACAAAAATATTGTATATTTTCTTTTGATTTCAACATTGCTTTAAGTATTGAGATAACCACAAAACATATATAATAACACCAATCAGGTATACTTAAATTTGTGGGATAACCTTTCTCGTTAATACTCATTTTCTTTTTCATTCTATTGATTGTTTAAAACCTTAATTCATTTGCCCGCTTTCTCCCTCTGTTTCTTTCTATCTATTGCAAAATTAGGAAGGATGCGATAAGGGATATATACACACACCCCTCAATAGATCTCTATATTTCCTTTTTATGTACACACACATAAAAGTTTTTGATCTGGAACGTGTGTGTGCGTGTGTGAAATGAGGTATCAAAGTTCAAACGAATCTTTGTTTTGTGGTCTTTCCAAGGCAAGACTAGCTGCTACCAAGATGTTGCTACTGTCCTTGGAAAATTATGGTACGAGTTTAACATGAGCGTGTTGAAGTGCATGATTCATCCCGTTTATTTTCGTGTCAATAAATTTATTTTCTTGTCAGGTTGATTGGCTTAGAGTATAGACCTTAGAAGTATGTCGTTTCGTGATAGATTAAAACACTAAATAAGTTGAAAGAGTACAACTTGTAGAGGTGGATAAGAAAAAGTGAAAAACATAAATGAGTAGTAGTTTCAGACGCGGATGAGTGAAATTCACAATAAGTTTAAGGGTAATTGATCAATTAACGAAAAAACCATAAAATTTTGATCAATTAACGAAAAAACTCGGAATACTGGCCAAATCTGCAAAACCGGCCATGAAGGGTTATTCTAAAGTTTTAGCCGGTATTCTGTCATTCTTCGTAAACAAATTTTAATTTGGGACTAAATCGTAAATTAACCCAAAATATTGAGACTTTATTCGAGATTTCCTTATATATATATATATATATATATATATATATATATATATATATATATATATATATATATATATATATATATATATATATATATATATATATATATATATATATATAATGATCGGGTGAGGACTCATGAGGATACCTTAAAAAAATCTAAAAAAATTACAAATCATAAAATCGAGCATAGATCTATGTCAGGAAGAAAAAAAATTGGATCATTAAAATTGAATCATGGATCATAATGATGCAAAATAAAAAATTTAAATTGAATCATTGATCAATTTTAATTATCAAAAAAAAAAAATCCAATTTTTTTCTCTCAGACATAGACATATACTCGATTTTATGATTTGTATTTTTTTCAGATTTTTTTAAGGTACCTCATGAGTTCTCGCTTTAAGATGAGTCTTCACAGGAACCAGACCCTATATATATATATATATATATATATATATATATATATATATATATATATATATATATATATATATTAGAAAATACGAGTTTAAAATGTTAATATAGCCTTATCTGTATAACAATGTTTATGAATTAAATAGACCAATTATTCACTGGGATATGATATTTGAATAACTTACTTGGTGAGTTATTTATTGGAGCATTTATATGGACTAAATTAATTTTGAACATAGCTTTATTAAGAAACATCAAGATTATTAAGAAAGTGGATGTTGAGTTGGGTCTATTAAATAAATAAATAGAAGTGGATATTGGGATATACCGATGAGGATAACTAATTAAATTGAGAAGAGTAAATCGTTCCATGAATAGATTGTTATAACGACGATAAAAGTACAAATTAAACATAATATAAGTAGTATTAAGTGGTACTTGATATATGAGCTAAGTAGAGATTATTGATATGTGATGTAGGTGTTCAGGAAGCTAAGTAGAGATTATTGATATGTGATGTTGGTGTTCAGGAAGCTGGATAATTATCTTAATCACTTTAGTGATTTTACTCTTTGTGATGTTGGTCTTCTCTCCATGCCATGTATCTCATTGTATATCATATGTATGTTAGGATAATGGTACTATTAGAGTAAAAGTAGGCTAGTTAACTAGGATGACTCCTTGTTATGCATGCGTAGTTTAGGAGACTTGGTGTCTTGGTTTGCTAGACTCTTAGGGTCTTGCATGTTGATCATATGTTACGGTTAGGGGTTATGATTGGTTGAGGTAACTAGGGAATGCCAGTTATTAGGATTTTGTATGTTTGACTAGCGAATGACTCCATTGAGAAGTGGTTAAGGGCAAGGTAACTAAGGAAGGCTAGTTGCCAAGGAAATGTACTATGTTAGTTTATATTATGAGTTTACGCTATCTGGTTATGTGGTAGTGATAACCTAGGTTCTATGTAGTCTAAGTTGGATAGCCTGAGAACTCATGGTCTAATGTCTGATTGTGATGTTATTGTTGATTGTTCGCTCTATGGTGGATTAGTGACTGTCTATCTTATTCCTAACTACATATGAATTTATGTATTGTTTGAAAGACCATGGGGGTAGCCCATGGCACTTGCTTCTAAGATCATGGGCGTAGCCCATGACATTGCAAGGGAAAGACCATGGGGGTAGCCTATGACACTTGCTTGTAAGACCATTGGGGTAGTCCATGACATTGCAAGGAAAAGACCATGGGGTTAGCCTATGACATTTACTTATAAGACCATGGGGGTAGCCCATGGAATTAAAAGGAAAAAACCATAGGGATAGCTGTAACAACCCGAAATTTCGTTTTATTGCTTGTACCCCTTTTCGCGACTCGTTTTGATCGTCCAATCGCCGTTTCTGATTTCGTTTCCGATTTCCGTCAATTAATTAAGTCATTAATGTGGATTTTATTTTATGACTTAATGAGTGTCCTAATACCCTTAGAACTCATTCTAACGCCTCGTATTAATGAGCGAAATATTTCTAGAATCAACCATATCGGGTAACGGCAACTTAATCGGGTGCGACCAAAAGCCCCGTTTAACGTCAGTATCGGGTAGAATTCCACCGTGTCCCGAACTTAAGACCTACTTAAACATGTTCAAGCTATCATTTAAAGCTTTTTCTTTCTCTCTCTACTATCTCTCTAACCTCTCTCCTAAAATCCAAGTTCAAGGGTCCAAAACTCAATTTTAAGGCCTCAAATCCCTAAGGTACCTTCCTAACTTCATTGTATAGCATATTTGGCTTCTAAATTCGAGATTAAATCATGAGATTGGAGATGTTATATGAGTTTACGGCCCAGGAAGCTGCCTAGGCCGTAAACACTAAGTTAAGTGGGTTTTTAAGCCATAAAACCCTTCCTAAACACATTTGGACTTTAGATATGGTTAAATGACTTCATGGAATGGACTTAGAACAATTTAAACATGAATTTTGAAGGCTTTGAAGGAGTTTACGGCCAAGCCTCATGCTTGGGCCGTAAACTCATATAATTGAGGTTTTCATGACCTTAAACCCTTCCAAAACCCTTATAAGACTTAGATATGAATTTTAGGATATTAGTTTTAGCATTTTGGACACCTTAAACATAATTTCTGAGGGATTATTGTGAGTTTACGGCCAAGGCAAGTGCTTGGGCCGTAAACTCCTTAAAACTTGGTGTAAATTCATTTTTAAAGTGTTGTAAAGCCCCTATAACACCCCTAAAGCCTTGGAATGAATTTTAGAAGCCCTTACATACAAGTTTTTAGCCTTAAAACATATGGATTTACCCTCTAAGAGAGTTTACGGCCATGAGAGGGGTCTCATAGGCCGTAAACTCCAAAAACCTCTTCAAAACATCAAGAAAATGCATGTAAAGTCTTGAAACAATTTTACCAATCACATGTGATTTGTTTTAGCATCATTTAACACCATTTTCATGAGTATTAAGGAGTTTACGGCCAGGAGCCTATGCTAGGCCGTAAACTCCCATAAATTAATCATTTTGATGTTTTAAAATCCATTCCAAGTCCTTAAACCAAGCCTAGAAAAATGCCCTTAAGTGTTACAAGCCATTTTGTGCCATAACTCACCCCACCATGAGTTTACGGCCGTAAACTCATGGGTAGAGGGTCATGTGGCCGTAAACTCCCTAAGGACTGTTCCTTTGAAGTCCCAATTCATTATCCTAACTATATGTGTCCTTAAACGCCACCCGGGTCCCTCCAAACACTCGTAATGGGGTGTTTCCGCAACTACAAGTATTTATCCCTAACAAATAATTAATCTAAGTCCTAATTAGATACAAATGTGTATCTTTACATTATACTTAGGAACTTCGTGCATTTGCAAGCCCCAGACCAACGTTTAGCATCCGAAATCGTCACGTTTCTTGTCCGGTGAGTTCATACCCCTACCCTTTTTCAACTGTTTTCACTGTTTTCAGGGGGGAATACAAGCAAAAGTACAAGGAAATCTTGTACTCCAACTTATCATTTTCTGTTCAATTGATTTCATTCTGTATGTTCTAATATCAATAACTGTGTTTATTAAATAGTTCGAATTACGAAGTTAGCCTTCAAACTAATCATAGATTTCTTGATAAAATGTTATAATCTAAACTATGTTTCATAATCTACGAATAATTCATACTAATCATCAAACAGAACGAATAACGAAACTATAACTAGGAACAGAACGAATACGAATACGAATACGAATAGTAATAGGAGTAGGATTAGGGAAACGAATACGACTACGAATACGAATACGAATACGAATACGAATGTGAATACGAATACGAATACGAATACGAATACGAATAGTAATAGGAGTAGGATTAGGGAAACGAATACGACTACGAATACAAATATGAATAGGAATACGAATACGAATACAAATAGTAATAGGAGTAGGATTAGGGAAACGAATACGACTACGAATACAAATACGAATACAAATACGAATACGAATAAGTATAAGAATATGTTAAGAATAAGAACACGAATACGAAGATATGTAGCTAAGTATACTTCAAGATAACACCATTAGGATATCAGAATACCTAGTTAATACAATAGGTACGAATGGAAATCAATCCGTATATCGAATTTCAATAACTAAAATTACTTTTAGGAAAGTATGGGACTTTCCTGGGGAAACATTACATAACTAGAAAAGAGTAATAAACTAGATAACTATATATCTTTCACACTTAGTAATATACAATCAGGAAAGTATGGAACTTTCCTGGGATCATAGTTAAACATAACCAGAACCGTGTAACCTAACAATCAACCAATCTTTTCTTTTAAGAAAATATGGGATTTTCTTGGATAACAACTTTTCGGTAAACCAAAGGAAACTCGTACATTTTCACAAAAACAAACATCTTATGAACTCACCAGCTTTATGCTGATTTTCAAACTGCTTGTATTCTCAGGTCAACATTAGACAGGTACCTAGCGATCCTTTTGGAGAAGACGAAGCGTACAGAAGACTCGTCTCTACTTTTGTTCATATATACTATGTATTACGAATGTACAACTTTACTTTTGAACAAATGTAAACTTTGATATGTAATGTAATGGTTGTTTACTTTACTTACTATGTGCATTGGATTTGATACTCAACTTGGAGTCAACCCCGGAAACGTTTCCGCCTTTGGTTTTCGGGGTGTGACAGTAGCCCATGACACTTGCTTGTAAGACCATGGGGGTAGCCCATGACAAAATGTAAGACTATGATTCGACCCATAACATCCATCTAAGGTTGGAGTAGACCCGTTATTTCATGTATGATTGTTATGTATGTTTATGTGGATATGAAATTTGATTGTTCGGGGCTAGAGCCAAACTCTTGTGTGGATGCATTGTATATATGATGGAATATGTGGTATACTGGAGAACTCAGTAAGCTTTATGATTACACTTATAGATAAAATGTTTTGCAGGTAGTTCGTGATAAGAGTTCGGCGGGATTGTATACACGCATCGAAGAAATTGGTTTTCGCTGTTTGTAATTTAGCTCTAATAACATATGGTTTTTAATCAAATGAATGTTACTTAGTGGTTTGACATAAATGTTTTAATTGGTTAATCTATTTTTAAAATAAAAAACCGCTTTGTAATTTTTGGAGTGCCACATTAAATGTTGAAAAACTTGATAACTTGTGTGACTGAGGCGTTGATGCCAGATTGAGGTAGAAATGGAAACAAACTTTTGAGGAGTTGAGTTGGTGACAAGATAAAGATCTTAGATGTTATCACACAGGAGAAGTATTTTCCAAATATCTTAACCCTTCATAGTAAAAACATATTCACTAAATTTGACATAACACTTATTGTCAGTTCGTCACGAGTAAAATGACAAACGAAAATAAAGTTTTGAATAATTTGAGGGGTGATGAGAAGGTGGTTAACATACACACAAAGAGATAGAAAGAGAGTACGATATGGATGTTGATTAAGAAGGATAGCATTGTCTACATTACTTACAAATTTTTTAGAACTGTCATTGACTAATAAATATAAAGAAATGCAATCATTACTAATAGTTTGAAGAATACTTGCATAAGCATCAGGGTGCGATGTGGCTCTAGAATCCATGTACAATCATGTGTTTCTTGATTCGTTTAAATAAATGGCTTTGAAATTTTTTGGAAAAGAATTTGCTTAATCTTAGGCCGGTTTAGTAGAGTAGTCGAACCAATTCGATGGTAGGGGTGGTGTTATACGAGCTGAATAATCCTAACTGTAACAATTAGTTGATGAAGAAGGGTCCAATGCAAGTTGTTGATTGTTGGGCCAACCATAAGTGGGATGGTGAGTCTGAGTCTAGTTGTGTGATATACAAACATAAGGGTTGATGATCTAGAAGGTGTCGATAGTAACATAGGAGAAGGGGTCCATAAGTTCTAAGTGAAGACCCATAAGGAACATAAGGAAAATCTAGTCCCATACGCTTTCTCTGACTAGTTCATAATTTTATAAATCTACTTTAAAATTTTCTTATTATTAATATATTTTACTTTAAATTTTAAAATAACTCTGACTAAAACTATGTTCTTTTTCTTGTTCACTAACTTTAGATACACTGTAAAAATAAAGTAGATAACTTTGAATTCTATGTTGTGTTTTGGAATTCTTTGTTAAATTAATCATTCTTAATAGATGAAAGTTTTTTTGTCATATGTTAATTTCTTATGAGTTTTGACACTTGTCATTTTGTAGTATTTTTGAAATAAATATTATCCACTTATTAATTTTTGATTTGTTTCAATTTTTAAAATTAAAGTTATATATATATATATATATATATATATATATATATATAATATCAAATTGCAATAAATACGTTTTCTTCCTTTCTTATTTTAAAAGTTGTACATTAAAAAATATTTTTTGTTTACACTTTAATATAATGTTTAATCTTATTTTAAAATCAATTCGTATAATACACAGGTCTCACACCTAGTATTTTAATACATTAAAATAACATAGTTAACATGGTTCGCAAAGCCATTTTCATGAAAACGATGACGAACTTTTGTGGAGATGGCTAATGCCGTATTTCTTTAAGGCCATGTTTTATGTATGTCTTATTTTAATTAATAAAACAACTAGAGGTGAAACATGTTTATTAAAAATAAAAGTTTAATATACAGTCAGAATGACATAATAAATTGGATACGTGATAGTAGTGATTTAGTGATTTAAACTTTAATTTTAGTAGATTTAAAAACAAAAAAGAAAATAATGGCCGTTCTTTTAGTTATGTTTTTCTTAAAATTAAAAGATACATTTGATGATTTTATCTTTAGTTAATTAAAATTTTAAGATATAAGTCTAAATTACCATTATTTTTTAGAATCACGATAAACTCTCTACATTTTAATCTATATTAATCTATAAGTTACATAATTGTTATGAATTCATTCATCTCAAATTAGATATTGTATGTGCGCTATAAATGTTTTGGTGTCTAAAATATTATCCGATATATATTCGTTATTACCATGGAAATTGAGTAATCTAATCATTTTATAATGTTATTAGTTTTTTCTTTTTTGAAAGTGATATTCTCTAACGAGAGTTTTCGGACCAGCTTTCACGCACCGATTAATCTTCCGTTGCGAACAAGAGGTTATGTCTTATGTCCTCGAGTCACTGCAGACGAACCTTGATGGCCACATGAGCTGCATAGTGTCGGGATTTGAACAAGAGTCAATATGTTATCCACTATATCTTCAACATGTCTATAGGTGTCACACCTCAAAACCGGAACGGCGGAAACGTTCTGGGGTGGATGACGTCATGTCAAGTATCACAACACATGCATTATAGTAATCAAAGTACAACAAAACATTGCATTAATAGAATAGTTTTACATGGTTATAGTACAAGGTATCAAAGTAATACAAGTAAATATAAGTAAGTACGGCCTGGCACTAAGCTATCTTCATCAACAGCTCCGAGGTGTACCTGTCTAATGCTACCCTGAGAATACAAGTTATTTGAAAAGCGAGTATCAGCATTTTTACAAATGCTGGTGAGTTCATAAGTATTTAGTGACATTTATTCAAATAACTTTATAAAGTAGTAGTTTAAGTGTTTTCAGTGTATTAGAGTCCTTTCCAGAAAATCCTATATTTTCTTTAATAAAAGCAGCCTTCTACCAAGACTGATCAGTGATGTGTAGTAAAAGTAGTTTTCCCTAAGTTGCTATCATTTTCAAAATACTGAATTTGATTATTGAGGAAAGCAAACGACATCAGAGAACATCATATGCCTCAGCAGTGAGGACTGCTGACTAAGGAAAGGAACCATAGACTCCAGGAAAGTATCAAACGAACGACACGTCTGGTTCAGTCTAACAAGTGGAGACACAGACCCCAGAAGGTACCAAATGAAAGGTACAACTAGTAAGGTCTAAAACAGTGAATACAGACCGCAGACAATATCAAATGAAAGATACGTCTAGCGAGGTCTAAAACAGTGAACACAGTGAATACAGTGGAGATAGACCCCAGACAGCATCAAATGAAAGATACGTCTTGTAAGGTCAAAACAGTGTGACTCTGAAAATGAGTTACCAGCATACAGTGTAAATAGCTGGCGAAATACCGTTACCTTAAAGCCATGAATTATAAGGTAACCCGGGATACTCGTAACCATACTGACTAGAGTACCAGACGCCCTACAAGCGTCTAAAATGTGACATTTGTCACCCGTTGGCTTGGTAGGCTGGGACTGTAGCTAGCAGTCTGGGTGCGGGTTGTCAATCCCGTAAAGATCTATACACACAATGTCCGCTCTCCCTACATGAGACTTTAGTTACCAACTAGACGACGGAGAAGGCCGTGTCCTGAAGATGCATCCCAAATAGTGGGTTTCTAATGAAAGTGCTGAACTAGAGGTAGAGACTTCTCAATAGTGGGTTTCTAATGTAAGTGTAGACTAGAGGTAGAGACTCTTAACTGAATTGACTGAAGTAACCCGTATGCCTAAGCTTGTATACATAGTATATAACTAATGAATCAAATGACCTTCGGATGGACATCCGATCCCACCAGACCACATCTCAACGAAGAAAAGGAAATAGGGCGGACAAGCCTTCCTAAGTCCTTCAATCATTATTTATATGCCTCTATACAAGTACCGACATACATCTAACTACGCTTGAGTGTGTATCAAGTAGAAGTGATTCTTGTGAAGTAGGAGTGTCTAACAAGTGAAGTAGGTGTGTCTAACAAGTGAAGTAGGAGTGGTTGCAAGTGAAGTATAAGTGTCGAATAAGTACAAGTGTATCGCGAAGTAGAGACGACAACAAGTGAAGTAAGAGCGTATCGGGCATAAGTGAAGTAGAGCCGATCTCAAGTATAAGCGAAGTAGAATCGTATCACTAAGTAAGAGTGTGAATAAGTATAAGCGTCATCAGGTATAAGCGACTTCAGGTATAAGTGAAAGCGTTACAGAGTAGGAGTATAAAATAAGTATAAGCGAAGCAGCAGTGGTTAACAAGTAAAGTATACGTCGAAAAGGGAATCTTTGATGAAAAACCTTTATACTCGGGAAAATCACAATTTGTATTCTTTTGTAAAAACATGTTTGAAAGCCTTTGGAAATCCTTCATAAACCAGTTTAAAGTGAATTTAGATAAAACAGTACAAGTAAGAGTTTTGAATTAAATGAAAATCTTTTAGAAAACCATTATAGTGTCCTACTCAGTAAAACAGTGTACAGTATCGTAAAATCTTGTGCATGCGGGTTATCAATCACATGTGATTGATATGATAACTGGCATGTTTAACTTGTATTCCCCCTCTATAAAACATATAAAAACATTTAAAAGGTTCATTCAGGGGTATGAACTCACCTGGCGTAAGTAGGTCCGACGAAGGTGCCGTTTGGGCGTTCGGAGTCACGCAAGGACTCGAACACACACAATGACCTATTTTGATGGGTTTTAGCCATAAGAACTTTCCTATGTGCGCATGCAAAACCCTAATTCTTGGATCTAGGCTTTCTAATTAAACATGCTTTGAATCCAAGACTTCTAATGGCTAATTAGGTTAAATAACAACATTGAAACAGATCTAGAACCATACCTTTGAATTCCTTGTTGATCTTGTAGTCTTGGAGCTTCTAGAGTCACAAATGTCACTCCTCTAATGGCTTACAAACACCAATAGTAAGGAAGATGATTTATGAGAGAGGAGAGGGGAGGAAATCGGCCAGGGTTCTCTTACTTTAGGTGAGGTGCCGATTTGCCTTGGCTATGGGGTCTATTTATACTTGTAGACTCCTTAAGGGTTACAACCTAAACCCTAATTGGATAATCTTCTCTTAAGGCTATCCAAATCCTTTCCTTAGATAAGTCATTGGACGATTTTGAAGCTATCCTAGCTTCTAGAATCCGTCCACTATATATCTACAAGGATTTATAGTCTAAAGCTTAACTATCAAACAATTGACAGTTTATACCCCTTTATTTAATTAACCTCTTTAAGTCACCAAATTAATTCCAATTAATTCTATGACTTATATTAATCAAATAACAATATATTATTCTTTATATTATTCCCATAATATATTAATAATATTTACTCTCTCTTAATAAATCATCCTATCAAGTTGCTATGGTGAAGGCAACCCAAAAGGACCATGCACAATCGGGTCAAATACTTGCCTAATATAGTTGCAGCCTTAGACACTATTCCAACAGTCTCCCACTTGGATAAGTCTAGTAACTATATGCACAAGTACAATTCGGTTTGCAATCGTAGCTCTCAAAGACGTTGTCAAACTCTGATCTAATCAATCTTGTCCTTTAGATAAGGGATCGTACAGTCCTCTGTTAGATACCATGCTGACAATCCTATGGAATGGTTAGTCAAGCATTTAGGTTTCTCGATCTCCGATTTATTCGACTTAGAACTTAATCGAACACATCAATTCAATTCTGACCGGGCCCGACACATAAGTCAAATCAAACCATCGAGCGGCCGAGATATCGCTTTTACCTTCTTAGATAAAAGTTACAGATAAACTTCGACTTATATGCATTTACTTATTCATTAACCAACTATACACAACAATGCGTTTTATAACACCGAGTTACTGATGCGTTTTTGCATTATCAATGTACAATCAATTAACAAATAACAAACCATATATCTAGGTTTTAAGACTATATGATATTATCGTCTTGCGATCACCCTTTTATATAATATTCCATAAGGTGATTCCAGCAAGCGTGGGTTTGTTCCAATGCTCAAAACTAGTTCAAAAGCACTCATGAACGTTGCAGCAACCCTTTTCTATGTCTAACACCATTTAGACAATCTACACACCAATTCACGACAATCTTCATTCATATCTACTTCCAACATATGAACGATTGTGGACAATTTGAACAATTCGATTATTCCTAATAAACTCAATTATTCTGGAAGTCAAAACATGCAAAGTGAAACAATAGCTAAATAATTAACATAAGATAGTAACATTACTCATAAATAAAACTCCTTTATTTAATCATCAAATGTTAATTACATTTATCTATTACACGTTTCTAATACTATCTAATCTATGCTAATATCATCCTTCAGCCCAATACTCCTAGCATGCTGCAAGTGCTTAACCCTACTCAGTCCCTTCGTAAGAGGATTTGCTAGGTTATCTTCTGATGATATCCTCTTCACTACGAGTTGTCCTTCTTCTACTCGATGTCTAATGAAATGATATTTTCTGTCGATATGTCTTGATCTACCATGATCCCTCGGTTCCTTGGTCAAGGCAACCGCTCCTTCGTTATCACAGAAAATCTCCATGGGCTCCTTTATGGCAGGTACAACTCCAAGATCACCGATGAAGTTCTTCAGCCATATTGCCTCCTTCGACGCTTCGCTCGCTACAATGTACTCTGATTCGCACGTTGAATCAGCTACGGTCTCCTGTTTGGAACTCTTCCATGTTACTGCTCCTCCATTTAGGGTAAAGACCCAGCCCGACTGCAAACGGTAGTTGTCTCTGTCGGTCTGAAAACTGGCGTCACTGTACCCTCGCACCTTCAAGTCATCACTCCTTCCGAGGACTAAGAACCATTCCCTCGTCCTCTGAAGGTACTTAAGGATATTCTTCACCGCAATCCAATGTGCTCTGCCAGGATTCCCCTGATATCTGCTAACCATGCTCAAAGAGAAGGCTACATCAGGGTGAGTACAAGTCATAGCGTACATGATTGAGCCAACTGCGGAAGCGTATGGTACTCGACTCATTTCTGCTATCTCAACTTCGGTACTCGGACTTTGAGTCTTACTCAATCTGGCATTACTCTGTATCGATAATTCTCCCTTCTTCGAGTTTTCCATACTAAATCGTTTTAGTACTTTATCCAAGTAAGTATTCTGACTAAGTCCAATTAGTCTCTTACTTCTTTCTCTTACTATCCTTATTCCCAAAATGTAAGAAGCCTCTCCGAGGTCCTTCATAGCGAAGCACTTCCCGAGCCAGGACTTAACCTCTTGCAGAGTCGGGATGTCGTTTCCTATGAGTAATATGTCATCGACATATAGAACGAGGAAACTTACTATACTCCCACTGGCTTTGACATATACACAAGATTCGTCTTCACTTCGTACAAATCCAAACTCTTTGACTTTCTCATCGAAGCAAAGATTCCATCTGCGAGATGCTTGCTTAAGTCCATAAATGGACTTCTCAAGCTTACATACTTTATTCAGATGCTTCGGATCCACAAACCCCTCTGGCTGAGCCATGTAAACATCCTCAGCCAACTTTCCGTTAAGGAAAGCGGTCTTGACATCCATTTGCCAAATCTCATAATCATGAAATGCGGCAATTGCTAGCATCACTCTAATAGATTTAATCTTCGCAACTAGTGAGAAGGTCTCATCATAGTCAACTCCGGGAGTTTGAGTAAAGCCCTTCGCAACCAATCGCGCTTTATATGTGTGTATTTTTCCATCCATGTCGGTCTTCTTCTTGAAGATCCATTTGCACCCAACGGTCTTACGTCTGGGCACATAATCAACCAAATTCCAAACTTGGTTGTCATACATGGATTGGATCTCGCTATCATTGCCTCTTTCCACTTCGCAGACTCCGGGCCTACCATGGCTTCCTTATAGCTATTAGGTTCGTCAAGATTTACTAGTGTACCATCACTAATATACGTGTCCCCTTCGGTAGTAATATGAAAACCATAAAACTGGGGATGAACTCTAACTCTATCGGAATGTCTAAGAGGTAAGGATTCGTCAATCGGTTCAACCGGAGTTTCCTCCTCGGGTTGAGTGCCAACGGTAGAGGTTCCTTCATCTATCGACTCTTGAATCTCTTCAAGTTCGATTTGCCTCCCACTGTCTCCTTGGCTTATGAGTTCTCGCTCTCGGAAAACTCCTCTCCTCGCAACGAAGACAACATTGTCCTTCGGTCTATAGAAGAGATATCCAAAGGATGTCTGCGGGTAGCCGATGAAAATACATTGCTCACTTCGAGGTTCAAGCTTGTCGTGAGTATCTCGTCTTACGAAAGCCTCGCAACCCCAAACCTTGATATGTGCCAACGAGGGAGCTTTCCCTGTCCACATCTCGTGAGGTGTTTTGGCAACCTTCTTAGTAGGGACTCGGTTAAGGATATGGGCGGCAGTCTCTAAGGCATACCCCCAAAAAGAGATAGGTAGTGAAGCATGACTCATCATAGAGCGAACCATATCCAATAAGGTTCGATTACGCCTTTCTGCCACACCATTCAACTGCGGTGTCCTAGGAGGCGTCAATTGCAAAACTATTCCACACTCCTTGAGATAATCGTGGAATTCAAGACTTAGGTACTCTCCTCCTCGATCGGATAGAAGCATCTTGATTTTCCTGCCCAATTGATTCTCCAATTCATTCTTGAACTCTTTGAACTTTTCAAAGGTTTCTGAGTTTTGCTTGATTAAATAGATATACCCATATCTACTATAATCATCGGTAAAGGTCACATAGAAGCGGTTCCCATCCTTCGTGGTTGATCTAAACGGTCCACATACATCGGTATGTATTAGGTCCAATAGACCTTCACCCCTTTCACATGTACTCGTGAAGGGTGACTTAGTCATCTTTCCAAGTAAACAAGACTCGCATGTGTCATCTTCCCTAAGGTCGAATGACTCCAACACTCCATCCTTTTGGAGTTGGGCTATGCGTTTCTTGTTGACATGTCCAAGACGACAATGCCACAAGGATGCTTTATCCATACTAGTGGAAGAATCTATATTCAAAACATCATTTCCTAAGTTATCAACAATCATAACAGTTTCATATATTCCATTACATGGTATAGCTTCAAAGTAAAAGACACCATTTAGATAAGCCAAAATAGAACCATTCTCATTATTAAAAGAAAATCTAAATCCTTGTCTATATAAACCATGAAATGAAATGATGTTTCTAGCCATTTCTGGCGAATAGCAACAATTGTTCAAATCTAAACACAAATTATTCCTAAGCGCTAAAGAATACACTCCAATCTTGGTCACAGGCGACGATCTTCTGTTCCCCATGATTAGATTGATCCTTCCTTGCTCCACATCCCTACTTCTTCTTAGTCCCTGCACATTAGAACAAATGTGATAACCACAACCGGTATCAAGAACCCAAGAAATAGCATGATTAGAATTGTTAGATTTAATTGTGTATATACCTGCGAAAGATGGCTTGATCTTTCCTTCTTTGATTGCTTGCAGGTACTCTGGGCAGCTTCTCTTCCAATGTCCTATCTTGTGGCAGTGGTGGCACTCTGCCTCCTTCGGGTTAGGACAGGGCTTAGCGGGATCAACATTGGTCCCACTAGAAGAGGCACCATCTCGGGCTTTGACCTTGCGATAGTTCTTCGATGAAGCCTTCCTCTTCTTTCCCTTTCCTTGACCAATATCCAAGACAGGAGCAGCAGGTGGATTGGGAGTCGGTGCAACAGACTTGTCTTTGAAGTTGCTCTCAGCAACCCTCAAGAGACCTTGGAGTTTGCTTAGGGTGACCTTCTTTGTTCATGTGGTAGGTCATCCTAAATTGGTTGTACATCGGAGGCAAAGAGTGAAGCACCATGTCGATCGCCAAGTCTTCTCCAAAGTCAACATTTAACTTACGAAGGCGGTCGACATACCTTTGCATCTTTTGCAGGTGCACGGTAAGAGATTCTCCATGACCCATCTTAGCGGAAATCATGTTGGTGAAAATCTCATAACGCTCTTGTCTCGCGTTCTGGTGGTATCTCTCCAATAAGTCTTGGTGCATCTCGTACGGGTACATGTCCTCGTAGGACTTTTGGAATTCGGAGTTCATGGTGGCAATCATGATGCAATGTACCTTCGTTGCATCTCGCTCATGAGTCTCAAAAGCGGTGATTTCGGCCGGAGTAGCGATTTCAGGGTTGATTTTCTCGAGCTTCTCATCGAGGACATACTCCTTATCCTCATAGCGAGCAATGGTGCGAATGTATCTTATCCATTCGCTAAAGTTCGTTCCATCGAAGGTGACCTTTTGGCAAAGGCTCATCAACGTGAAAGAACTAGCAGCAGCGTTGTTAGCGTTCGACATCTACAAAAGAAAAGGACAAAGGTAGATTAGAATAAGAATCCCTAATTATCACCCAATAAGAAAATTAGGGCTAGGATCCAACAATAACATTTACATACTAGAAAAGGGATGCCGTAATCTAACATGGAAATAAATTGAAGGTAAGTGAATGACGATTCACTAATTCTCCATCACAAAACTTAACTATTAGTCCTAAGTGTATTGAGAATTCCTAGGTTTGAAAGAGATTCATTGAAACTATTCAATGGCATGTTTAAATCTCGATATGCCCCTCTTGTTTGTGACTGGGATACCGAGGATCACAAAGCGGGTGTGAATTACCATGCAAATTCACATGGTGCCTTCATTGTAACGATCACCTATTCGATGTGCCGGTAAACCACACACACTCCATCGAACTATGATAAACAAGGAATCACCCTTTGCCACCTTTGCTTAGAACCAATTAGTGTGCCGGTAAACCACACACGCTCCACTAACTGTTGGCAAGGGTGCAAAGTGTAATTTAATGGGATTGCATCAATTCACTTTTCCTAAAGTAACTAAGATTGGGAAATTTTAAAAAAATGTGTAGTTACTTTGTATTACTTATTATACTTTTAATGAGAGGATGAGGTTGCCCTATCCTACCCGTTCGGCTAACGACCCTCCACCAATCAAGCAAGCGGTGGGGGTGAGTGTACACCCATTAAGCGCCATTTTATAGGCCGCAACCTTATACCCACCTTATAGATCGGCTTCGTGAATGAGGCCTACTAACGGTAAGACTAGCATTTAGTTATACATATATATATATATATATATATATATATATATATATATATATATATATATATATATATATATATATATATATTATTCTAGTAATATCATATTAGTATAGGGTTGTATTTTAAACCTTTTAAAATCTAGGGTTTGAAATTTAAGTTGTCTAAATTAAAACTTTTAATCACAAATATAAATTTCAAAACTTGAGGGAAAGTTTTAAACATTTAAAACATAGAGGATCAAATAACAAATAATTCCAATTAACAATTAATATCCTAATTATCTATATTTGATTTTATTCAAGATTTCTTTGAAAGATAATTACCAAAATAATTAAAATAATTAATTAATTATCATATAAGGAAATTAAATATTTTATTAGTTGATAAATACCTTTAACTAGATCAAGATAATAGTCATATATAACAAAAAATCGGATTTAGGTTGATCTATTATGATTAAGGTAAGTTTCCATAAGATAATTATGAAAAAAATCCCGAATCTGGCCATTCCTGACGCCTGGACTCGCCGAGTGCACAAAGGGACTCGCCGAGTCAGGCCTACTCGCCGAGTCCACTTTGGAACTCGCCGAGTCCATGACTCAGAAACCAAAAAATCGAATTTTGCAGGTTTGTTTCAGTTAATCAAGCAACAATTTAAAGAAAACCAAGCTAGGCTCTGATACCACTGATGGGTTTTAGCCATAAGAACTTTCCAATGTGCGCATGCAAAACCCTAATGCTTGGATCTAGGCTTTCTAATTAAACATGCTTTGAATCCAAGACTTATAATGGCTAATTAGGTTAAATAACAACATTGAAACAGATCTAGAACCATACCTTTGAATTCCTTGTTGATCTTGTAGTCTTGGAGCTTCTAGAGTCACAAATGTCACTCCTCTAATGGCTTACAAACACCAATAGTAAGGAAGATGATTTATGAGAGAGGAGAGGGGAGGAAATCGGCCAGGGTTCTCTTACTTTAGGTGAGGTGCCGATTTGCCTTGGCTATGGGGTCTATTTATATTTGTAGACTCCTTAAGGGTTACAACCTAAACCCTAATTGGATAATCTTCTTTTAAGGCTATCCAAATCCTTTCCTTAGATAAGTCATTGGACGATTTTGAAGCTATCCTAGCTTCTAGAATCCGTCCACTATATATCTATAAGGATTTATAGTCTAAAGCTTAACTATCAAACAATTGACAGTTTATACCCCTTTATTTAATTAACCTCTTTAAGTCACCAAATTAATTCCAATCAATTCTATGGCTTATATTAATCAAATAACAATATATTATTCTTTATATTATTCCCATAATATATTAATAATATTTACTCTCTCTTAATAAATCATCCTATCAAGTTGCTATGGTGAAGGCAACCCAAAAGGACCATGCACAACCGGGTCAAATACTTGCCTAATATAGTTGCAGCCTTAGACACTATTCCAACATATTTAACATATGGTAACATACGTTCACATACAATTAGGATATATAATACTAATTAAACACATATACGCGCTCACAGGAGCGGAAAACACTTTGGCTAAGTGTTTGGGTGTCCCGGGTAGCGTTTTTGGGTGTGTATGGCTAAGGAATGGAGCTTGTTATCCGAGAGTAAACCCCTATCACATAGTTTATAGCCCAGGGACATCTCACCATGAGTTTACGGCCGTAAACTCATGGTGATGGGTTCTAAGGTGTTTTAAGGCTCCTACTTGCTCATTGAATTATTCTAAGTACTTTTCCCAAAAGGCATGAGTGGGTTTGAGGCTTCTAAGGGCACTAACTTGGAGTTTACAGCCTAGGGACACTCCTAAGGGAGTTTACGGCCGTAAACTCTCACCCTTAGTGTTTTGTGAAGTTTCAAGCCCCTATTACCTTTCTAGCAATTTCTAATGAAGTGTGATGCTATTTTGGGGGATTAAATCTAACATTTGGATGTGTTTTGGGGAGTTTACGGCCTAGACACTAGCTTGGGCCGTAAACTCCTTTTTACCCCTCCAATTCATGTGTTTAAGCCCTTAAATCCTTCCTAGTATTTTATGGTAAATGTCTAAGGTCGTTTGGGGGACAAAAACCAACATTTTGGCTTGGTTTGGGGAGTTTACGGCCTTGGTATAGACCTGGGCTGTAAACTCCTTTTTCTCCTTTAATTTGATGTGTTTAAGTGATCAAAACCCCAATTACTAAGTCCCTAAATTATGTGTTAAGCCCTAGTGTGGTTTGGGAGTGTTTTGGAGGCATTTAGACAAGGTTTTGAGGGGTTTACGGCCTAAGCATGTGCTTAGGCCGTAAACTCACTTTTATGCCCCCATTTCATTGTGTTTTGATGTTTAAACACTCTTAGGCTAGATCCCTAACTAGTTTCCAAGCTTAAGGGCAAGTTTAAAGGCATGTTTGGCACCATTTTAGGGGTTTACGACCCTAGAGTGTTCCTGGGCCGTAAACTCCTTATCCCATGCCTTCTTGAATGGTTTTTGGGCTATAACTACAGCTAGTAATGTTTAGAACAAGCTAGGGTAAGCAGACTTACAATTTGGAAGCGTTTGGTTGCGGATTCGGGGCGAAAACGAGTCTAGAGAGAGAGTATAAAGAGAGAGTGTAAAAAGTCTCCAATGGACTCCACTCACCCTTATATAGGGTTCACAGTCGGGGCTCAGTGGAATTTTACCCGATACTGCCGTTAAACGGGGCTTTTGGTCGCACCCGATTTAGTGGTCGTAATAATAAATCTTAACATTTTCCAAATAAATGGAAATGTGTGTCCTGTGTTTTTATTCCCTTTTATCACGACTTAGCGGCATGTTAAATGTAAACAATTGGGATATTTATTAAATTGACGACCTCTAATTAATGGAACTTCTATACAGTGGAATATTCCGTTAACGGTAACGGGGAAATGTAACGGGACAACTTGGGTTGTCACAATAGGCTGTTTGGTAGGATCTGAATTTTTAAAATCTAAATTTTTAAGAGGTCTAAATTTATAGGAGGGTTTGAAATTTTAAGATCTAAATGTTTAGCATGTTGTTTGGTTGGAACCTCTGAATTGCTGTACTGAATTATAAAAATGACAATTTTACCATTCTATCTTATTTTTTAGTGAATTAAAGTGTCTGTTTATAAAATAACCGAATCAATTTCTTAAATATCTATAAAAAAATATAAACACCATATAAAATCCAAATTGAGCATTAATCAAAATTAAACACAAATTCAAATCAAACATAAATATTTTTAAATCCACAAATCATACTGAAATCCAAACAAAATCCTACAAATTTAATTTTAAGCATTTAACCACAACTGATTTGCAATTTGGTTACACAAATTAGTCATATATTCGTTGCCTTCTGAACCCCATTTCATATCATGTATGTTTTGGTCATCACTTTCTCCCCCTTATGCTTGACGAGTTTTCTCTCATGTCTTTGATCAATTCAACAAACAAATACATATTTCAGCAACATTCAAGCAAAATAAATGCATATTTTCAGCAACATTAAACATCATAATATCATTTCTGATTTATCAGATTTCATAACATTATTTGACATCATATTTTATGATTCCATAACATCATTTAACAAAATATTTTATGATTTATTAGATTTCATAACATCATTAACATCATATCAAATAATAGAGGCAACTCTGATTCGAGGTAACTCTGATTTCTCATATTTTATTTAACAACATAACATCATATTTCAAGCATATCAAACAATATAATCAGATTTCAGATTTTAGCCACATTCAAAGGTTTGATTTCAAAAAAAAATACCAAGATAAATAGGGGCAAGTCTGATTAGATTTCTGATTTATAAAACATATACACATTTGATTTTAGTTAACATAAAAAGAAAAAGAAAAAAAAAAGAAGCAACTTTTCTGTGAAATCAAATCATCGAGACTTGCATATGAAATATACAAACCTTCTGATTAAATAGAGCAAAGATTACATAGCATGAGAAGAGAGAGGACGAAAAGTTTACTTGTAGAAATCTTCGGATGTGCAGGTGTCGGAGAGGACATCGACGATGAAGCTGGAGGCGGAGATGAAGCCGTCGATTGCGATGATGGGGAGGGAACACAACTTCTCAGTAGATCTGGAGGGAGGTTCTTGTGTGCGGGGATGAGAAAGAAAAAAATGGAGGCGTGAAAGAAAGAGCGAGACCTAGGAGAGGGAGGGCAGCTCCCGTCTATTTTTTCTTTTTAGATGTGGGTTGATCTCTTATTTTTTAAGAGACATTTTTTTAGATTCAGGGGTATTTAGTAAAGAGGGTACCAAACAAGCCACATCTTAATTTTTAAGAAGTTACCTCTTAGTTTTTCAATTAAGAGGTAAACAAACGGGGTCTAACTAAGTCACCGCAACCTAATTGGTTAACTTGATAATGCTTATTAAAAAAAATAATAACCACATATTTTTGAAAAATGACCACAATGTCTGGAATGGGTCATTCTGGACCCATATTTCACATAGGGTAAATGGGTATATGACCCGATTCGAAAATATGGTCCCCCTATAAACACCATTACGAACTCATTTCAAACTCATTCATTTCGAACTACATTATAGACATCATTTAGGACACCAATCATACTTCAAATGTCTTCTTCTAACGATGAAGAGTATCATTTCTTGTATGTAAGTTTCCATTATCTTTATAATTATGTCTTTAATTTGGAGTATATGTTAGAACCTAGAGAATATATGCAATTATATATGTATTATTTGTATTTTTGTGATTTTTGGTGGGGTTTTAAACAATTATAGGATTACATATGTGTATGCTAGATCAACAAACCTTAGAAATATCTAAATTTTGACATGTCTGGAACGATTCTGGAATGCATAGGACATGTTTAAAATACGTAGAACTTGTCTAGAATACGGAGAACAATTTTGGAATGTAGATCTGAAATGTTTTTATCCGGAATGTTGATCCAACATTTTGATCTGAAATGTGCTAATACAAAGTGTCCACTGGAACGTA
This sequence comes from Lactuca sativa, assembly GCF_002870075.4. Lineage (NCBI taxonomy): Eukaryota > Viridiplantae > Streptophyta > Magnoliopsida > Asterales > Asteraceae > Lactuca > Lactuca sativa. The sequence goes on along the minus strand of NC_056629.2, from coordinate 28,698,950 downwards.
CATACAACAAATGCCTAATTAATGATTCTTTTGATTGTAGCATGGCATGACATACGAAGCGGTTGTAACTACAATCTGCAGGCTTGAACTTGGGCGGGAATTCATGGCTCGTTTACAAAACAAACTAGTTTGTGCGGCCATGTTTAGGGTATCATGTTTTGGTGATTATGTAAACATGTTGATGGGTTTGGAATGTTACTCTTTACTCTGCCACTATCTTATGTGAAAGGAATTTACTATTTTTCCTCGATTTGACCTACAAGAGCTTCTATTTCCGGTACACGATTATCGGGTTTGCTTCGACAGGAAAGCATTTTGCTTGATTACCGGCTTGTGGTTCGGGGACTATTTCCGCCCTAGTTTTGATTTTGCCCAGTTTAGACAACGTGTATTTCCATTTGTATTGCCTTCACGTTCGATGAGAATGGCTTACCTTACACATGTGTTTAGTAACTCACTTCATCAGTTAAATGATGCAGATGTTGTGAGAGTCTCCCTACTATACATGCTAGAGTATGGATTCTTTGGGAAATAACGTCAACATCTAGTTACAGATGAACTTACTGCAATCATCTCTAATTTTGATGAGTTTAACATGTATATAATTATTTACATTGAATCAAATTATACATATACTTATTAAGTTTAATTGTTGACACAGGTACCCATGTGGTAGAGTGATGTGGTATTTCACTTACATACAGTTATGTATTGTCTTTGGTAAGATTGAAGAGCATATGAATCCCACCGAGCTAAGAGTCGACTGTAGAACTACATATACTATGCATGGATTTATGTATGTACTAATGGTATGTCCACTATGCTTCATAATAGTTTTTAAGCAAAAAAATATTATAACATTATTATTTTGGTTAGTTGTCTGAAATCTTAATTTTGTAGATATGGATCATGGAGACATTTCCCAATAGTAGTATAACTGTTGTTATCCCTCAAGAAGTTGCATACCCTAGGATGAAGCATTTATACGCTGGTCAACGTCAACGTATCCTTAATGTTAGAAATGCATGTATCTTAATTCACCCTATAATCTATAATTTGTTATTCAAGAAAACATACCATTAACCTTTATATATTGTTTTATGCAGCGCCCCCCCTCCGACGAGTTATTGCAGTCTAATATGTATGAGCGTGTTGCTTTGTAGTGGAATGAGAGTTCGCGATGGATAAATGTTATAGATTAACCTGGTATTTGAGTTATGATGGTTGGGGGTATGTAGTCTTGTCCAACATGGAGCACATGGAGTTGCAAGTGAGCATCAAGAATCACAAATGAGCACTTGGAGGTATATAGAGCACCTGGAGGTATAGAGAGCACTTGGAGGAACATGGAGCACTTGGAGGTGCAATGAAGCATCAAGAATCGACAAGGAGCCCCTGGAGTTAGAGTGGAGCATCAGGAAGGAGGATAAGCATCAATGATGCGTCGCCTTTGGCACAAAGTGTGCCATCCATGCACAAGGTGCGACACCTTGGTGTTTAATATGCCACTCTTGTGTGCCTTGTTGTGTTTCGGGAATGATGAAGTGTTGTTGATAAACATAGAAACAAGGATGCACCATTTAAGAGCAAGATGTGCTACTATGAAGCATGATGTAACGACCCAAAAATCACGACTAAAAATTTCTTTTAAAACATTACTAAAAATAGATTTATAAACAACGTATCATAAATCAAACATAACTTTTGAGTATTAAATTCAAAACATAATAGCATTATCAGAGTCAAACATTCCCAGGCTAACTGACTATGGTGTGTGCTCTGCAATCTTCCCGAGCTCCTCTTTTGAAAACCGAGTACCTGAAACCAAAACTGAAAACCGTAAGCACGAAGCTTAGTGAGCTCCCCCAATCAACCACATACTACACAAAAACATATAAAGCACATATTGGGCCTTGCCCACTGCATCGGACCGAAGTCCGGACTAACTGGGGCCTTGCCCCCTGCATCGGACCGAAGTCCGGAAACTGACTGGGACCTTGTCCCCTGCATCGGACCGAAGTCCGGGCTAACTGGGGCCTTGCCCCCTGCATCGGACCGAAGTCCGGACTAACTGGGACCTTGTCCCCTGCATCGGACCGAAGTCCGGGCTAACTGGGGCCTTGCCCCCTGCATCGGACCGAAGTCCGGACTAACTAGGACCTTGTCCCCTGCATCGGACCGAAGTCCGGGCTAACTGGGGCCTTGCCCCTGCATCGGACCGAAGTCCGGGCTAACTGAACAGAACATAACATAAACATATCAACTTGCATGAACACACGTATACTGCATACTACTTCGGGCCGTAGCCCGGAACACATAACACATAAATCCTGTCTGAGCCACGAAGGCATCAAACATACTAACTACTATATCAGATCAACATCCGAAAACTACTGCTAGCTAAACGGGCCGGCATTGCGGCCTTAGACCCATTCCTACTGGAAGGAAACTCACCTGAACTGTTGAGCCCTGCTGATAAACCTCTGGCTGTTACTCGACAATCCCCTGAACCGCTGCTCCTCTAGCTCTCCGAGCTATCAATATACATATAACACTTAGTCTGACAGTCAACTAGGTCAACTCTGGTCAAAGTCAACATTCCAGGTCAACCCTACTCGCCGAGTCTTCCTAAAGACTCGCCGAGTTTATAAGCTCAGGGTCTTTCTTATTCGCGCCCCGACTCGCCGAGTCAGTCTATGACTCGCCGAGTCCAACTAGCTCCAAGTCCTGTCCTGTCTAACTCACTGAGTCACCACCCGACTCACTGATTCGAGTCTCAACTCGAAGGGTTTGAGGTTTCACGATCTGACTCGCCGAGTCCACTAATAGACTCGCCGAGTCTAAGGCAATCTTCAACCAACTCGTCGAGTTGTTCATCCAACTCGCCGAGTCCATGCCTAACTTCAACCGACTCGACGAGCTGTTCATCCTACTCGTCGAGTTCCTCCTCATCTTCAAGCTACTCGCCGAGTCCACTCAAAGGACTCGCCGAGTCTATCCAGTCTTCAATCCATGCAGTGGCTTTTCGAGCCAAACAGAACTTCCAACTCATAGATCCATACTTCTAGGGTCTATTCCCCACGTAAAGTGGCAAACTTTACGTGTAGATTGAGAGATCTATGCTCAAAACACACTAAACTAGGGTTTATGGCAAACATGCTTCTTCAACATACCAAGGGCTGATACTTTAGGGGATTCAAGACCAAAACCAACATGGATCTGAGGTAGCAACCTCAGATCTGAACCTCCAACTCGAATTGGTTACAAATCATACCAATAATGACCAAAACTCACACATAAGAATAGATCTAGATGCAAAGGGATTCCAAGCAACAGCTTATTACCTCCAATTGATCTGAAATGTCTTCTCAATCTCGGATCTACAGTCCCTTCTTGCACTCCCAAGGCTTTTCTTCCTTCTCCAAGCTTTTAGTGCTATCTTCAATGCAAGATCCAGCTCAAAAACGGATATGGCGGCTAGGGTTGATGTTCTGGGGGGGGGTAAAGCGGCACTAAAGGAACCCTAGGAAAGAGAATGAGACGCTTAAATAGGCTCCAAGTCCCGGATTTAGGGTTTTCCTCGTTCAGACCCAACTCGTCGAGTCTCCTTGGCCGACTCGCCGAGTCGGTCGCTAACACCTCAACCCAGATCCCGCTCGGACTCGCCGAGTCCCTCCTTGGACTCGCCGAGTCTCTCCTTAAAATTGAGGTCTTCTTTCTTTTCTTGACTTTCCAAACTTTGGGGTGTTACAACTCTCCCCCACTTAAACTAAACTTCGTCCTCGAAGTTTGCTATGATTAACTGACTGCGAACTGCCTCCAACTCTCTGTCTGGAAAATCCATCACCCTTTTGCCCATCACTCCGACCACTCACAGTGTCGATCACTACCGATAGAACATACTGAATCCTTCTCTTTTCCATAATTTCCTCAACGTTACTTCCTCCGACTGAAAATCCTGCTGCCTCCTATCCGCCTACCGGATGCACTGAGACTACTCTGGTCTAACCAATCTCCCTATATCTGAGTTACCGGACTCCCACCGGTCACTACACTCCATCGCAAACTCCTAGTCTCTTCCAGCGACTCCTGAAGATACTTCGATTATCTATAACTCTTCTATCTATTCTGCCGCTCATACTGAAACAATGCTGCTGGAAACAGCTTGCTGATATCCCATCTGATTACTCAACTCCTACTACCACGAGCCTTCCATCCTGAAAGAAAGGCTACTTGCCTAGCCATCCTTACAGGTCACTTACACTTGGCAGAAGGTTCAACTGATCCTGCTGAGAGAGACTTGCCATTTCCAAATCAACCAACTATACCGCCAGCACTTGCATTCCAACACAAAACTAATACTGACCCAAAACCCTGAAACCTTCCAAACATTGAACTGCCTGCAATAATGAACATGCCAGAAACACTAAACTGCCTGAAACGCTGAACCGACTGAAACGCTGAGTTGCCTGAAACATTGAACTGGCTGAAAGACTGAGCTGCCTGAAACACTGAACTCCAACCCAACTGTGGAGTCAAGGGACTCCTCACTTAGTCGCTTCCACGACTTCTGAACGAAATCTTCCTCTAGGACTAGTTTCCACTAGTTATCCTGTCACTGGGGCTCTAGCAACCTTCCGATCCAACCGATCGGGTCCATACGTCACATCCTGACATCATCAATTCCACGGCTAACAACATGATGGCTCCCAGACTGACGGTAGCCCGCAACATACCCGAACCCCAACGGTCCACTGCTACTCTGATCTCATAACTGATGTGACGATCTATAGCCCAAATTGCTGACTTAACCATAACTGATCCATTTGGGAAATCCGAAATCTAACCTGTGGATTCCCATATCCTCACTGCTGCACCCGAACTGGTGGTTACTGCTGCCTTCCCGCGTCTAACACGCGCTCATGCTACCTACCAATCTGATAAAAGGTTACGACTACGCTCGCGAACTTACAACTCTCTAATACTATCTGGCTGCTAGTGGATGCTACGGCTACCCCTGCAGACTTACAACACCACTACTGCTATCTGACTGCTAGTGAATGCTACGGCTACCCCCGCAGACTTACAACACTACTACTGCTATCTGACTGCTAGTGAATGCTACGGCTACCCCCGCAGACTTACAACACTACTACTACTCTATCCCGAGGACATCCTGACTATCCCTAGTCCCGCTAGTGATTCCTCATCCTGATTTCTCAAACCAGCCCTCAGTCTTTGAATTATGCATCATCCTCGACATCTTATATCCTTGATATACTTAGCGCTTCGTCGAGGAATTCTTTGGCTTGGTTCCCAAACCAACCGTCTACTAATCCGGATATAAGAAGCTATTGTTGGGAAGTTTCCAACCTCCCAACTCCTGAATCTACGCAACTTGCATGCTGCCTCAAACACCGGCTACTAATACGAAAACATCCCTTGTTATCCGTTCTCAGGATCTTCATTCCGATTCTCATGCGTCCGACAGGTGGTCCTCCAACCCTGGATTCCCAACCAGCTTCTAACCATCTCGATTACATGAACTAACTGCTGGGAAAAGTTCTCGAACTCCCAATTCTGAACTTCTCAATCCATCCCTCACTGAGCTACTACCATTTCTTCTCAGAGACCGCGCACTCGTTCTGAGTCTATGAGACTCTTATCCATGTATACCCGGAGGGTTCTCCCCCACTTCGATCCTGCTCACCCCTTGTTGCTCGATACTCAAAAGAGATCCTGATCTTCACTACCATTCCGGAACATCTACTGGGAAACCCAAGCCCGCCAGGTAGGAATTTAACCAATCCATCCCAATCACTAACCACTCCGAACTAGCGAAACGAACCAAATCTCTCTCAACCATGCTACAGATACTGCATCCTACGAAACCTTTTCTATAAGAGCACATCCCCTAACTACCAACCAATTATCCGAGGTATGCAAATGGCATATAACATAATCACAAGCAAGCCACACGAAAACACAACACTTATACCACAAATTGATGTAGAACCATAACAATATAATCATGACATAAGCTGACAGAAAAACAAAAGTTACGTACCTTCACTACTCAGTGCTGCTCGAATCCCTGCTGAAATCTACCGGAAAACTCGGCTCTGAGCCGTAGGCACCCTTGCCCGGCCTCGACAACTGCTGGCGGTACTCGAAGTCCCAAGGGCAGGAGCTGGCACCTGCCCTACTGGATACAAACTTGGACAGTGGGCCTTCTTGTGGCCCCTCTGACTGCAATGGAAACATAACGGCTCAAGCCCTTGGGCGATGGTAACAACACAGTCTCTGCTAAAATGACCAATCTGGCCGCACTTGAAACACCCAACATCGCCACCACTTCTACGCCTACACACACCCATGTGTGTCCTTCCGCACTTCCCGCATCGACTGCGGCTCTGATAGTTCCTCGTCCTCAAATCTGGACCCTTGGGCCTCTTACCCGAACCCGTGGCTACCTGAGTCTCATCCATTTTCCTCTTCCCTTCTGACTCCCTGCCCGACTCTCGCTCCTGCGTTACCCCAACGGCAACGCCTGCTGACTGAACAACAGATTTCTGATCCTGAAGCCTCGCTATCAATCTGTCAGTGATCCTCACGACCATGACGGGCAGATCCTCGCGAATGGCTCGCGAAACTTCCTCAACTATCCAATCATGCAATAGTCTCTCTTGGAGACAGAATGCCCCACTCACCCCTGCCCCTTGATGGCAGGAACTAGAAATGGGATCTCCCTCCCTGATGGATCCCTGAACTCCATAAGATTCGGGACCTAGACGAGCCCCAATCTGTCCTGAAAGTAACCCGGCCTTAAAGGCCTCAAGATGACTGTCCATGAGCTCCACAATGGCCTCTCTAACTGAACCGAAAATCACTGGAGTCTGATCAATGATGTTGCGCATAATCTCTGCGGAAATGAAATCCCTCATCTGATCATCAAGCTGCCCGGCTCTGAAGCCCGAGCCAGACCCCTCCTCGACACCTGAACTGCTAACTGGTATCTCGCGTAACGTCACCATGCTGAAAATATAACAAAATCCTGATCAATTTACATACTACTGCTGAGGAATTTCTCACATACTCTACTAGTTCCTTGGTTTTGCCTCGGCCCCTCTTGAATCGAGTACGGATCCTCTGCTTTCAGTAGTATGGGCCCCTACTACCTTCCACATCTATCCGTACTTTCCTCAAGAGTTACCTCAACTCCACCAAGTCCCATTTACTCTTCTACTGATCTCTGCTACTCTCATCCTAGGCTTGCCCTAGGGAACCTCTGACTCTACCCAAACAGTCCTCAGCTGCTGAAGGCCTCCTAGTAATGCCAATTAGTCACCACCTGAATACCATCACATGTGACGAGGCTCGGATAATCCTTCAAGTAAGAGACTCGTCCCTACAACGGTTGGACTCAGACAAGAGCTGCGCAGTAGGGCCAAATCCAACACTCTGAGATTATTCAACCCTGATCATATGTGATGTGATGTATTCACCTAATGGCTAACTCCCATCACTCAGAGTCCCACAAAGCACAAAGCTAGCAGCATTCGGATAAAGGAAACATACTCAGGCAAAACTTTTCTCATAACAGGAAACTACACTAGCATAAAATGCTAAGCTCGCGCTACCAAGCATAACCTAAACAGGCTATCCTACTGCTGTCTACTCAATACTAGCATGCAATTCTCATAAAGTTGAACACATAAAGCAGGCACATAAGGCATCATCCTAGATCCTTAGTCCTTTTCTAGCATGCTGTTCTACTGAAGCTGGAACTGAAACTGAAATTGAAACTGATACTGATAATCATAATATAACTTGTATGGGTAAATTGGGAGTACTTACTTGAGCTCGGCTGATTGCATGCACCACACCTTTTTCTCTTTTCAAAACTCTTTTTGCTTTTTCTAAAATTGTTTTCTTTTCTCAAAATTCTTTTGTAATTACGATTTTTCTTTTGAAAACTATATACCACTTCCTTAGTTTGAGTTCAGACACACTCAGGAGTGCGCCCGAATCCCTCAAACCAAGGCTCTGATACCAACTTGTAACGACCCAAAAATCACGACTAAAAATTTCTTTTAAAACATTACTAAAAATAGATTTATAAACAACGTATCATAAATCAAACATAACTTTTGAGTATTAAATTCAAAACATAATAGCATTATCAGAGTCAAACATTCCCAGGCTAACTGACTATGGTGTGTGCTCTGCAATCTTCCCGAGCTCCTCTTTTGAAAACCGAGTACCTGAAACCAAAACTAAAAACCGTAAGCACGAAGCTTAGTGAGCTCCCCCAATCAACCACATACTACACAAAAACATATAAAGCACATATTGGGCCTTGCCCACTGCATCGGACCGAAGTCCGGACTAACTGGGGCCTTGCCCCCTGCATCGGACCGAAGTCCGGAAACTGACTGGGACCTTGTCCCCTGCATCGGACCGAAGTCCGGGCTAACTGGGGCCTTGCCCCCTGCATCGGACCGAAGTCCGGACTAACTGGGACCTTGTCCCCTGCATCGGACCGAAGTCCGGGCTAACTGGGGCCTTGCCCCCTGCATCGGACCGAAGTCCGGACTAACTGGGACCTTGTCCCCTGCATCGGACCGAAGTCCGGGCTAACTGGGGCCTTGCCCCTGCATCGGACCGAAGTCCGGGCTAACTGAACAGAACATAACATAAACATATCAACTTGCATGAACACACGTATACTGCATACTACTTCGGGCCGTAGCCCGGAACACATAACACATAAATCCTGTCTGAGCCACGAAGGCATCAAACATACTAACTACTATATCAGATCAACATCCGAAAACTACTGCTAGCTAAACGGGCCGGCATTGCGGCCTTAGACCCATTCCTACTGGAAGGAAACTCACCTGAACTGTTGAGCCCTGCTGATAAACCTCTGGCTGCTACTCGACAATCCCCTGAACCGCTGCTCCTCTAGCTCTCCGAGCTATCAATATACATATAACACTTAGTCTGACAGTCAACTAGGTCAACTCTGGTCAAAGTCAACCTTCCAGGTCAACCCTACTCGCCGAGTCTTCCTAAAGACTCGCCGAGTTTATAAGCTCAGGGTCTTTCTTATTTGCGCCCCGACTCGCTGAGTCAGTCTATGACTCGCCGAGTCCAACTAGCTCCAAGTCCTGTCCTGTCTAACTCACTGAGTCACCACCCGACTCACTGATTCGAGTCTCAACTCGAAGGGTTTGAGGTTTCACGATCTGACTCGCCGAGTCCACTAATAGACTCGCCGAGTCTAAGGCAATCTTCAACCAACTCGTCGAGTTGTTCATCCAACTCGCCGAGTCCATGCCTAACTTCAACCGACTCGACGAGCTGTTCATCCTACTCGTCGAGTTCCTCCTCATCTTCAAGCTACTCGCCGAGTCCACTCAAAGGACTCGCCGAGTCTATCCAGTCTTCAATCCATGCAGTGGCTTTTCGAGCCAAACAGAACTTCCAACTCATAGATCCATACTTCTAGGGTCTATTCCCCACGTAAAGTGGCAAACTTTACGTGTAGATTGAGAGATCTATGCTCAAAACACACTAAACTAGGGTTTATGGCAAACATGCTTCTTCAACATACCAAGGGCTGATACTTTAGGGGATTCAAGACCAAAACCAACATGGATCTGAGGTAGCAACCTCAGATCTGAACCTCCAACTCGAATTGGTTACAAATCATACCAATAATGACCAAAACTCACACATAAGAATAGATCTAGATGCAAAGGGATTCCAAGCAACAACTTATTACCTCCAATTGATCTGAAATGTCTTCTCAATCTCGGATCTACAGTCCCTTCTTGCACTCCCAAGGCTTTTCTTCCTTCTCCAAGCTTTTAGTGCTATCTTCAATGCAAGATCCAGCTCAAAAACGGATATGGCGGCTAGGGTTGATGTTCTGGGGGGGTAAAGAGGCACTAAAGGAACCCTAGGAAAGAGAATGAGACGCTTAAATAGGCTCCAAGTCCCGGATTTAGGGTTTTCCTCGTTCAGACCCAACTCGTCGAGTCTCCTTGGCCGACTCGCCGAGTCGGTCGCTAACACCTCAACCCAGATCCCGCTCGGACTCGCCGAGTCCCTCCTTGGACTCGCCGAGTCTCTCCTTAAAATTGAGGTCTTCTTTCTTTTCTTGACTTTCCAAACTTTGGGGTGTTTCGGGAATGATGAAGTGTTGTTGATAAACATAGAAACAAGGATGCACCATTTAAGAGCAAGATGTGCTACTATGAAGCATGATGCGCCACCAATGTTCATAGTGTCCCATCATGATTCTTGATGCGCCACTCAGGTGTAATGCTTGCTAGGGCGCTCAAGATTTTCATGGAAGATGCTCATTGACAATGCTCATGATGTTGGAGGTTCTAGAAGCACCCATATGATACTCTTTAATTAGTTAGAAATTAGAGCATCCACTTTATGCGATAATTATGGATGGTCCTGGCCCATTAGAATTAAAGTTTCCCGTGCTTGCTTATAAATATGCTCGTATCCCAATTCATTATTCCTTGCGTGTTTTATGCTAGTTTTCAGTGAGAGAAATCATTGTGAGGTTGAGAACACATCCTTTGGAGCAGTTAGTAAGCAAGAGACATGCTTTTGTTTTGAGAGCTCAAATGAGGTGTAACCTCTGTGGTGCTTGTAATTGTTACTAAAAGTTAATAAAATCCCCTCTCTGTAACATCCATAAAATTCATGAAAATTCAAAACTTTTTCAAGCATCCAAAAACCATTATTTATTAAAAAATGTTTTCAAAATAGTTTCATATCAGAGTATCCCAGAAATCAAAATCATAAAATGTGAGGAGGTGCACGATCAAGCATTCGCCTTCCCGAAATCATCCGAAGTACCTGAAAGAAAATCCAAAACTGTAAGCCTGAAGCTTAGTGAGTTCCCCCAAAATACCAACACCCTACAACCATAACAATATCATAACAAACAACATGCATATAGATTCTTCAGTATGACTGGACCGCCCTCACCGGGCCTTCAGTGTGTCTGTCCCACTCTTAAAACCTTCAGCATGTCTGGTCCGCCCTACCGTGCCTTCAGCCTGTCTGGACTGTTCTCTGGGTCTTTGGCCTGATTGGTACGCTCCAGTGGGCCTTTAGTCTATCCGATCCACCCTGGGTATGTTGGAATTTAGCACAAAGTAGGACCACCCCAACCTACCCCCATACATACAATCAACACATAGATAACAAATGCTAGCATGTGCGAACAGTCAGGCCGATCTAGCATATCACTAATCATAGGATCATCCTATATATCGAGATACCGACCTAACAGGTCACTAAACATAACATCATCCCATATACCAGGATATAGACCCAACATATCACTAAGCATATCATCATGGGATAACCAGGATAACAATCCAAAAAGGGCCGACATTGGTGCCTTCGACCCTATTAGTATAGTGCGGAAAACTCACCTCACAATGTCGAACTGAACTGAAAGGATCAAGTTCTTGAATCAAGGCTCCAAACTCAAAAACCTACAACCACCATAGGACCAATTCCATCAAGGCCCAAATTACCAAAATACCCTCAGAAGTCAAACTTGTTCAAAGTCAACACCTAGGGTCAATGGTCAACTTTTCTCATCTTTCTATCCTCACATCGTGACCTTCCCTGGTTTATATCGTGAGAGTCTAATTGTCTTGGGTCGACACAACGAGTCAACTCAGTTCGCTCATCTTAGGGTTTCTGATAGGGGAAAACGTCGTTCTCACATTGTGAGACCATACTTCTCACGTCGTGAGAATTGTTCTGTGAGCATTAAGATCTTAACCCTTTTTGATGCACGTTGGGACTTTCCAGGATACAATATCTAGCCTAAAGGACCATAAAAATCATATATTCTCAGTCATGCATGTCCCATGCATGACTTAAACACTAGCTAGTTCAAAAGATGGATGTAAACATCAAGATTCAAACTTGGAGTCCATAACTTGCACCAAAATCCAGATCCAAGGTTTCTAATACAGCAACTGACTCAATGATCCATAAAGTTACCAACTTTATGGACCTCATGCATGATAATCAAAGATCCCATGAAAAGAAGGTAACCATAACCTAGAACTAGCAAGATTAGAAGAGAAAGGTGGGATCTTTGAGACTTATAGAGGCTTATGAGCTCAGAAGTGCCACTAGGAGGAGCTTATCTCGCCAAAAGGAACTTCCACAAGAGCTTCTTCTTCTCCTTCTTCAAGGAAATCAACTACTATAACACACCAATACCACCAACAATGGTTGAAGAGCTCAAAAAGACCGAGTTTAGGGTTTTTTCAGTGAGTTAGGAGTGAAAGAGCCTGAGGATGGGCGACCCTAGCCTCCTCATTCTGTTTTATACCCGATTTTTAGGGTTTAGGACCATCAGGCCTGACTCAATTCGTGAGATCTTATGCCTCACGTCGTGAGCTCCGGGAACACGGGTCAAACGGTCAAGGGTCCTACTCACGTCGTGACCACTATGGCTCACGTCGTGATCCTCTTCCAATTGTAATTAGAATTAAATTAATACCTTTAATACCTCAGGATTCGGATGTCACACACACACACACACACACACACTCTCTCTCTCTCTCTCGATCATGGATGCAGGTCACCTTGACCGAACCACATTCAATAGTGTGTTCATTTTGATTTATGTTTTCTAGAAGTATTATTCTGGGAGTTTCACCAAAGTTTGTTTGATATTTGTCTGAAGTGCTTAACTTTTTTTGTCATCCCAACAATGATTTTTTTTTGCCTATCTTTTAAATAATTTCCTTATCATGATGTTGCAAAAACAAGTTCATAAGACTGAAGAATAATTTTAAGAATATTTTAATTTTATATATACATGACTACGGATAATTTAGATTAACAATATCATACTCTTTACTAGTTTTGACATTAGATCTACTCTTAGACTTTCCCTTACTTTTGACACCTGACCTAGTCCTACTTACAGATTCATTTTGTGTTGAATATATGGGAAACTGAGCATGACAGTTTCTGCTTGTGTGACTGATCCTTTGACAACGACTACATTTTTTCTGAATCAAACCTTCACCCTAGGATGGGTTACAGTTATGGTTTCGTGGTCGTACGACTTGTCGTTTGTCTATCAATGGTGGTATATAACCATGAATTCATCTGGTTGTTCGTATTCAGCTGGAACTGGCACAGGAAACAAGACCTCTATATATGTCGATCGATATGTTTCCATTAATGATGAAAACCATGTATTGAAGTGTTAATATATCAGTTCCTTAAATACCATCATAATGTGACATCCTCAAATTTTTAGAACCAATTAAATCTTTTCTTTACGCTTTTAAAATTATATTATCATTGATGAGGAAATTCCCAATACATATGAAACTTTTTGAGTACAAGTGATTGTCTCAATTTAATAAAATCCTAAAGATGTCATAATCGATACAGAAACATAAGTTACAGCGTAAAGACCTAATGACCCTGAATTCTATTGTAGGCTGTCTCTTAATCACTCATCATCCTAATCAAGTTTCAATAGCTTAAGTCTTGATACATGTGATGCATATAAACTGATTGGGTCAGGTTGGGAAACCTAGTGAGATACATAAGGATTTCAATCCCATAATATTATCATGATAATATTCTTTCATTATCAGACCTGCAAACTAATGGTTACCAAATAATTTAGATAAGGTTTAAATATCTATAGAACCCTCTACCCATCCTTATTGATCCTCACATATCCTAGTCCATGATTTATCAGGAAGATTTATCTTACCTGATGAACCGTTGAAAGAGCTTGACTACACAGCTAGGGGCTTCCTTATCCAATGTAAGTCATAAAGGCACATGAGCCGTTAGAGAGTTTTAATGAATATGATATTACCTTTCATCTACGTTGTAGGTTATGAGCCTACACTAGCATTGTAATTCACCAGACCGTCTTGAATGGTCAAGTGTTGTCATCCTACTCTGAGGGATGACCACACATACCGTTAAGATTTACCTAATTGGGACACTCCAGTTTTGGTCATCCCAAGATGGAATACTGATATGTACTCCGATACGGAGCTACCGTACATCGAAACCTGAAAGTGTCACGAAATAGGACTCTACTCTTCGTTCCTAACTTACACACATTCTCCGAATAAGACTACACATTATCAAACTTAATTGAACTGAGTATCCTTTATAAGTCTTTACTTCCTGCATAGGTAAGATTAACGGGCTTATGAACTTTTCTCTAAATACTAACTCTATTTTAGGCAATCCTATCCTAATATCAGCATAGAGTATTAGGTATTAATATTTACTTTATCTTTCTTACTAATCATACTTCGATTATTTATTATCATGTAATCATATTACATATATATTATAACACATATAAAACCATATATGGTTCACACCTTGTATATAAACATATATATATATATATATATATATATATATATATATATATATATATATATATATATATATATATATATTCCCACCACATATTTAAGGCAATAATCATATAGTTCACAAATTTTTAATACATTCAATAAATGCTTTGCAATAAAATTATGTTCATGAAAGGGACTATGCACTCACTTGATAAAATGGATGACTGGCGATTTCGACAGCGCTTCTCTTCGCACTTCCAAAGAGACCTAGACGTATAAAGAACTAAGCATTAGTCTAGTTTCATAATCTTGGTGACTATAATAATTATAGTCTAGATTCCTCAATAATCCCAATGTCTACTTCAAGATCTATCAAGTAAGGAATAACCAAGTATGATCATATCAAAGGTAGGGTCCGTTTGGTACATAGAGTATACTGTTTGGAAATCCCACTTTAAACACCTCTTTAAATCTAGCGTAAACATCACTCCCATAAGTAGATTAATTAGTATACTAACTTGGAATCACTAATAAATCTTAATTATAGCTTCATAATACCAACTTATGACTATAATTAAAAGTTACACTTAAATTATGCGGGCATAAGTTTGATCCAGGAGCTTTTATTCACCGGCTATCTGACACCGTAGGGTTTCGCCGAAGGCAAAAACGTAAAGGAAAATGGGGCTAATATTGATAGGAACCTCAAGAGAGAGTTTGCAAAGGTGTGCGAAATGATCTGATCATTTGTTGCTATTTATATACGAAAAAAGCATATACACATCGCACAACTTGTTTGTGCGTGTCACTCACTTGGTTGGGTAATGATGTGGCTACACTAAAATCATGGCACATGGTGAAAATTTGGTGGATGTCACAGGCGCGTCGCGCACGTTGTCTGTGTACGCGACTGCGTGTGAATTTTTATAAAATCTTTAAAAATTCATATCTTCTTCATACGAGCTCCATTTTTGATGCCTTGTATATCCACGTGTAGCTGTCGACGAGATATACAACTTTGATTTAGACTTAATCGGCTAATTTTGACTTTATTTTTAAAGTTATATTTTCACAGGATTAGACTGTTAAAGTCCATGTAACAATTATAACTCTCTCATACGATATCTATTATGTACTATCTTTATATTGACAGTTAGGTATGGACGAGATCTTAAACTCTCATTTAGACTGTTTTTCATAACAAATGACCGTCCTAAATTTAAGTTTCTATGTCGCACACTGTTGCGCTGAAACTTGGAAAAATCATAACTTCCTCTCACGAAGTCAGATTTGGGCGTTCTTTATATGCACAAATTCACTTTTTTGTCTACTACGACTTTCGTTTAGATTACTTAGTTTAATAAGCAACCTATCTCCGATTCACTATTTATTATACATTGACTGAATGTAAATTTCCTGAAGTCCATGACTGTTTTTCATAACAAATGACAGTCCTAAATTTAAGTTTCTATGTCGCACACAGTTGCGCTGAAACTTGGAAAAATCATAACTTCCTCTCACGAAGTCAGATTTGGGCGTTTTTTATATGCACAAATTCACTTTCTTGTCTAGTACGACTTTCTTTTAGATTACTTAGTTTAATAAGCAACCTATCTCTGATTCATTATTTACGATACATTGATTGAATGTAAATTTCCTGAAGTCCATAATTTTTTCATACGAAGTCGGATTTGAGTGTGCTTTATATGTACGGGATTCATATTCAGAACACCTACACTTTCAGTTACGATTATTTGTCCTAAATAATCTTCTATCGAGATATCCATTTCATCATTTATCGATAAATTACTAAAATGGCTTTATAATATGTAGTATGCAACGCGCACAACTAATGAGAATCCTAATCGAGGATTTAAATTATGATTATTATTTATTAAATATAGCCCGAAGTTGTGAGCGTTACAGATAAGGTATATAACAGACAATTGCCATTTCCCATAGGAGCAAATGTTTGATTGTAAGTTAACTATACCATTATTCATTTGGTCGGTCACTTCATATCTGCTTTGATCAATCTGGTTTACTCGAAAACCGGAGGATTTTTTGATCCTCCTACCGATAACCTTCTCAACATACTCAATAATATCTTTGTTGCTTTAGGCAATAAAAGAGATGTATATCGTGTCATGCATTGTAAATTATAGTATAATTAGCATGAACATACTATAATTTAAACAGTTACCTCCAACATTATGTCGTTGATACCACCATTGTTGTATAGTTGCTCGAAAGAAGTCAATCAACATTTTTATTGGTAGTTTTTGTGCATCTTTTGAAAACGAGTTGATTGAATCGACAAAGTTTGATGTCATTATATTATACCGAACCATAGGGAAACAAGACCTTTCCCATTTATGGTAACTAATTATATCTATCCATGTAAGACTGTCTTCGTTTAGGGCATTACATAACCTAGCCAAGCTTTCTTTAAAATCATACTCTCGATAAGCTTTTTCAGCCTCCCAAAACAAAATTTCGGTTCTCTCTTGTTTGTCGATGTTTTGCTCATATTCATCAAAAAGTAGCTACAATAGAGTTTGTGATATGCGTTTGGAAACACGGCTAGAATGGCTATCTCAATTGAATTGACTTTATTGGATATGATAGCCAAAATGGTTATGTCCCCAATACATTCTTTGAGTCTCGATAAAAACCATATCCATGAATCCTCATTTTCTGTTTTTTAAACACTAAATGCAAAGGGGAGAATTTGGTTATTTCCGTCCATACCTACTGCTAGAAACATCGTGCCCAAGTACTTCTTTTTAAGACATGCTCTGTCATTGATAATAATGGAATACAAACATGTTTGAAACACTCGAAACTACATAATAATTAATAATAGATTAGTCATTCAATTGAACACACGTGTAATAATAATTAAAATAACTTGTTATATAAGAAATATTATAGCGCAACCGATAGGCATGAAAAAATATTCAAATTTGTTGTCATAACTTGTCTTTATATGTGTAACGGTCTTTGGATTCTTTATCTTCAAATCGTAACAATATAAATGAAGTCTTTCAAAGCTTTCTTTAGGGGTCTCTCTTAATAGATTTAGAATATACATCTTAGCACTCCATACTTGCCAATGTGAAATATGTACGCTAAAACGGTCATTTAAAGTTCGTTGTATCTATTTCCCCTGTAACATATTACGTGTACTATCCGCTAATATTTCCTTCAAGAAGTGACCTAATACCTTTTTGTTGGCTTGTCAATGATAGTGAAGGAGTCCTGTGTTAGAGCAAGTGTGCCTCTCTGATAGTTCAACAACTTGAAATGTATCAGTATCTTTATTTTTTGTAACCCATATCTACCGATTACAATTTTTTCACAAACCAAACATGTAACATTCGAATTTTCAGGTATATGTCTTATGCTTTGCAAATTTGTGTCTTAAAATATTGTGCTTTGCAAGTTTTTGCTTTGCAAAATTGTGTTTTGCAAATCTGTGTCTTAAAATATCGTATTGTACAACTCAATAAACAACATATTATTATGTATGAAAAAAAACAACTGTTGTATACGAATTACTTTTATTTTATATTAGTTCATGCATATATGATAAGAATTTTCTTGGATAAATACATATAGTTACATTTCCTATAGAAATCTGTATATCAATGGCAAGATTCCGACAAATAATTCTCTTAGATATGCTTTACTAAAAAGATTCAAAGTTTTGTATTATATGATGTAACATTGCTTTTTGTTCTTTCTTAAAATACTTGCTATCATGATAAAAAGATTTGCCTAGATAGAATTAATTTTCTGTGTCGGAGCTAATCATCTTTTCAACAATTTTTATCATCAAGTTTATTGTAGATTTTAGGATTTAAAGGTAATTAAGAAATGATAATCAATTTTCATCGTTTAAAAGTTATTCATTAAGTCATCAAACTTCCTAAAAATGTTTCATTTACTGTAATATGACATAAATTGAAATTAATTTTAACCATATCACCTAAAATAAACTTTTTTTTTATATAAAATTTGAAAAACGTGTAGGTTTTTTTTTCCTTTCACCTTTTTATTAATGGAAATGTTTGGGGTGGTGTGGCTCATTTATTGACAATCATGGTTTTACCCACTCCATGTCTTCATTTCTTGAAACACCCTTAGTCACTTTACCACCACCATCATAAATTTAGTAAGATTCGAATAAAAAGACAACTTTCATGTGTCTAATTAACCTTTCACCCATCGACATTGCTTTGAATGATTGAATCCACGTGTCTTAAATCTTAATACATTGGTATTTTATTGATTGTTATATTTTTTTTTAAAATTATTTAGGTATTTTACTTTGTATGTGATCTCAAGAAAGATCACACACCTATTTGGAGTAAAAAAAAGGATATTGGTTTCTTAAGAAAATAAATGGTGGAGCGATTAAAGAAATGGGTGTAATAAACATTCACACATAGTGTTGTTTGTTTTTTTGAAACAAAAATTTATGAAATTTACGGACCACATCTGCAACCCTCTGCAGTAGAAGAGATGGACAAAACGGTTGCAGACTGTAATAAGAAGCTTATTTGTTTTTTTAACATCTACATGTCGCTACAGACATTAAAAAATTAAAATAAACTGATTTTATAAACTGAAAATAGTTTTTTTATACCGAAAAATTAATAATGTATGACATTTCAACAATAATTTATGATATTTCAGTAAAAAATAATGATATTTCAACAAAAAATAAAGATATTTTAGCAAAAAATAATGATATTTCGTCAAGAAATTATCATTATTCAATATAAAAAAACGAAAAAAAATCAACAAGAATAAAAAAAAGGTAAAATAACATTTCAGCAACATATAATCAAGATTTCAGCAAGAAAAAAAGAAGAAGAAGATGTTGGGAGAGACAATACAAGTGATGCGCCAAACAGAACACGCGCAATTTTTTTTACTCTGAAGACTTTTAAAAAACAAACAGTTGCGGGATTAAAAGTGATGCGTGTGTGCTGCACCGTGCAACAATAAGAGGTCTGAAAATATTTTTTACATAAAACAAACACCCCCTATGTTTTTATCGTGTTTTGGTAAATTGTGTTAATTGTGGGAAAAAGCCTCCTGTATGGGATGTTGTATTGCAAGAGATATATATATATATATATATATATATATATATATATATATATATATATATATATATATACACACACACACACACACATGAAAGTTACACAATGGTCCCTATACTGTACATATGAATAAAAAATGTATATAAATAATGCACCCTTTCAGTTTGAACATGGGGTTTACAAATGTTTAAATTGTCCCTAAAATCTAGAAACAACTGAGTAGGAAGACCCTTGGTGAAAATATTTGCAAACTGATGAGCCGATGGCACATGCAACACACACATACATGCCGAATAGCAACACGTACCCTAACAAAATGTAAATCTATTTCCACATATTTGGTACGTTGATGATGTACTGACACTCACTTTATCACAAAACACAATTGTAGCTTTAGATAATGGACAAGATACCTCGAGAAGAAAATTATGAAGCTAAGAGGCTTCAGCAACAACATTAGCCACCCAACGGTACTCAGCCTCAGCTGTGGATCGAGAAACGACATGTTGACGCTTGGAGGACCAAGAGACGAGATTATCACCAAGATAGACACATAACCCATAGGTAGACCGATAGGTGGAAAGATAACCGACCCAGTCAACATTAGTGTATGAAACCAAGTGATTAATAGAGGATGGTTGAATAGACAGACCACATGATAACCTTGGAGCCAATGAAGGATACATTTGAGAGCAAGAAAGTGAGGTTCACACGGATCGTGCATGAACAATCAGAACTGTTGAGCAACATAGGCAATTGAAAGGATGTTTTGATTTATGTTTTATTTCATCGATAGTAAATCAAAGTAAGTAAAAAACATGAAGATCTAAATAAGATTTGGTTTCAGCTCAAACATATTACAGAATGAGTACAGAGAAAGTTTATGCATACAAATGTGCAAAATGATGTTATGAATCTCTACAGTACTTACCCTATTTATAGGGTACTCACAAAACCAAAAAAATACTAGGACTTGACATTAAACTGTGAACCACTTAAGTGCCTAGTAAATACATTAGATAATGAAGTCTTGTGGAAATTCCTTATTTACAGACTATTATTTATCGAGATAACTACCTATTTGACATATCACAACAAAACATGACTTAACATTCTCCCCCTTTGTGCTAAACTGTCAAATCTCAAACTGAGGGTAGTATCTTAATAGTTTGTACCACAACCTTCTGAATCTCCATGTACCATAGGATAATCTTCCTGATCTCTACTCTATCTTCATTTTCATTTCTCTCACAATTGTTGATGCGAAGCATGATACTAGAAAGATGTTGGTTAGAATATCTTTCCACATCATCTGTACGAAACAAAAACTTCTTCTTATTTCCTTTCTTTTCTTTGTAATCTTTTTATGCTTATGTTTCCTTTCAACAATGCGTTAGGAACTTTTGCTTTTCTGTTGAAGATAGTGGAGAGATCGATATCAATAAGAGCCAAATGTGCAAAATAAGCATCTAGAGAAGTATTGATATGCCCATATCTAAGAATGTAAGTAGCATTGTGTGGAATTTGAGTCTTGTTTAGATTAACCTTTAACTTCACAGTCGTAATGAGATAATTCACATTCATGAGAGGAAAGTCTGCTATGGTAAATTTGAATAGCACATTATTTGCACTGTAAGGGCACACCTTATGATCTGATGAGCCAAACACTTTACACCCTTGACCACCAGTGCCAGAGCCAGCATCAACACACAGTCTTATTAGCGTCAGCATGAAATAATGATCTTGGTGATCTTTCGTATACTAGGTAGTTATACGTATATATATATATATATATATATATATATATATATATATATATATATATATATATATATATATACACGATTTGTAGTTTTTGTGATTTGGAACAGACCTTTACTTAGATAGGTATACATCCCTTAATTAGTGGGACTTAAGTTACTGTAATTGTTTATATTCAACATTAGGATGAAATCCTAAAGTAACATTTTGGTGACCGTCTTTGTGACATTCGTTCTCTTGGTGAGAACATTCTTTCTTAGTGAAATCATCTTTGTGATTACTTGTGTTCTTTTGTTTCCTGTTTAGTCTTTTTCTTAGTTTGTTTATTCATTGTTATTCATACTTGAGTATATCCGATCTATACAAACCTTCAATTGGTATCAAAGCAGGTTTTTGATACACTCAAGTTACCATGTCAACCGCCTATATTCCTAAGTCGCCAGTTCCCAACAAGATCCCTCCTTTTTATGAACACAAATTTACTGTTTGGAAATCAAAGGCCATGGATGTTATCGAGATAATGGACTATAATATACTTGATATCATCAACAAGGATCCCATCATCTTTATGCATCAGTAATCCAATGATAATGCATCCGGTAGTAAACTAAAACATAAATCAATGCCAGGATACAATAAGGAAGAAAAAAGGGTCCTAAATCTTGATGTAAAGGCAAGGATTGATATTGGAAATTCTCTTCCATTTAATGTCTATTGTTTAGTTCAAAATTGCTCAAATGCATAAGAGATGATGATCACCCTAGCATCCACCTTTAACATAGAAGATCTCTCAGATGACGAAGTTTCAAAAGGTAAGTGTCTCATGGCTCAAATTGAAACATCCCAAAAATACGGTTTGAAAATTTCGTTTCAAATCATTAATAAAAACCCATAATTATAAACCATTTCATTCATAAACAAAAATAGTGATATCAAATCATAGTATCATCTCAAAACATGTTCTTTTTATCAGAGTAAACATCCTAGGCTAAAACTTCTTGGTATGTGTCATGCAGTCATCCCGAGCTCTTCCCTCCGCTATCGGAAGTACCTGAAACCAAAATTGAAAACTATAAGCACGAAGCTTAGTGAGTTTCCCCAATCTACCACATACCATACATAATCACATACTACAAACATTGGACCTAGCCCGCTACATCGGGCCCCGCCCGGCATCGGACGAATCCGACATCAGGCCCCGCCTGGCATCGAGCCCCGCTCGGTATATATATTTGTTTCTACTAGACCTCGCCTGTCTCTAGGCCCCGTCCGCTATACACATACAAACACTATCAAATAATCATGCTAATACATAATAAACAATTGCTATACTATAACTGCTATTCTCAAGGCCCTGCCCCTACTTTGCTACTAATGAGATATGGAACCGCGTCCACACTCAGATAGTGATGAGATACGGGCCCTCTCCCACACTCATCTCCCTACCAGGCACATACAAGTATCATAAAGACAACAAGTATAACTAAACATACGCTACTGCCTTGGGTACCACGAGACATCAGACCGAAATCTGGAACATATAAACTGTATTGGGCTAACCCCAACATCGGATCTAAGTTCGGAATACACTAACATACACAAAAACACGCCGACATTGGTGCCTTAGAACCGTTCCTACTGGAGAAAACTCACCTCGCAAAGCTGACTGTAGAATCCTATGAATAACCCCTCGTTGCTAACCAGCAGATCCCCGAACTGTTGATCCCTCGACTCCCCGAGCTATCAATACCAAAATATCACTTAGCCCAAATCAATAATCCTCCTTAGAGTAAAATGACCATTTTACCCCCTGATCTTATTTGGTCCATGACCTAGGCCCAAATCCATCACATGAAGGGCCCAATTCTAGGTAGTCTTTCCAAGCCCTCTAACGGCCCACTTATGGCCCATTTTTCTAAATTAGGCCCAACTTCTCAAATGTGCATTCCCTCAATCCCAACATATAATATAGTCCATTAAGGCCCATAATCAACTAGTCCGGGGAAATGCCCCAAAAAGGCCCACTGACTTACAAACGCCGGGCGTTCCTTTGCAATCTTGGTTGCGAGTCTTAGCGGGAATGCATCATGTTCCCGAGACCTACGCAGCGCGTTCGTGTCCTGATTCCAAAAACTAGCCATTAAGCACTTAATGGTTAAGCCATGCTATCCAAACATAAATCCAAGCTATTTAAGACCTCTTAAATCATAAAGTCACAGACTTGATGACTTTGCATGCACCCAAAAGTCCCAATCTCAAGAAATAGCAATCACCTTCCATAAAGATGGCCACAACTCTTGCATGAACCCATTAGGACCTTAAAGATGGAAACTTTCTGCCTAAGGGACTCAAATAGCTTAATGGGTGGCAACCCTAAGTCCAGAAACAGATTTGCACCATAAAAATCCATTCTTGAAACCCAAAAGGGACAATATCCAAGAGAACCTAGATCTATGATGTAGGCGCACCATGATGAGAACTTTATACCTTTAATAGGTTGAAAATGATGTAAAACCTCTGGATCTACAAGATCTGTTCAATCTCTTGCTTCTTCTATAAGCACCTTCTTCTTTAAATCACCCCAATAACACCAAAATGCTCAAGGTAAGCTCAAAATGCATGCAAGAGGCTTAGGGTTTCGTTCTTAGGGTTAGATAGGATGGAGGCTGAAGGAAATGAGGATTGGAGGTGAGTTAAGGTATTTAAATATGGTCCAAGACCCAAAAATTAGGGTTTAGTCTGCCCAGAAGAACACAGGGAGTTCCCATGTGCATCTGCGTCCATAACACCCAAGTACACCATGCGTACATACCTCGTACGCCCCGTGTACCCGGTTTGGCCCAAACCCTTTTACCTTCAAATGACCATAATTTCTTCGTTATAACTCCGATTTTGACATTTTTTATATCCACGGAAAACTAACGAGAAGCCCTACACATATATTAACTTTATTTATCCTGAAATCCAAACGAACTTAAATCCAAAATCCATAAATGGCCCAAACCAATGCATTTACCGATACCTTTGGGCTCCAAAACACAAACCGAATAATTGGATCATTGCAACTACATCATCCACCTCCAAATGAGCCCAAACTCAACTCTTCGATGGTTCTAACTCAAATAATACCCACTCCTTGATCACCACCCCGAAATGGAAACGATTCGAAATCGGGCGTTACACAAATTGTTGAGTTTCACATTGATGCACCAAGGGACAACGTTAGTACATTTGACGCTGAAATTTCTCAAGCTGCTACAAACTCTAAGTCTCAGTACCGGGACTCATCCTCAACGTATCAGGTAAAGAACTTTGTTAATTATTCTTTCATTGAAAAAGCTAACATGTTTGATCATTTACGTTTCAATTTATCTATTTCATACAAAGAAAAATCTTTCTCAAATTTGAGTTAAAAATCTTAAAGAAAAACTCTCATGTTCTGAAGACTCACTTTCTTGTTTAAAAAGGGAAAACACCTGTATCTCATTGACCAACAATTTTCTTCACACTGAAAAAGTAAAGTTGTTGAAAATGCAAGAAGCATTCAACTTATTTTAGATAACTAGGTTTCTTCACACCATAATGCCATGAGAATTATTAATGATCAAATTCTTGATCAGTGTGAGAAAATCATTGGAGGTGATGTTGAAGGCGTTGTTTCCTTGATAAAAAAGGTAGAGACTAAACAAAAGTTTTATAACACTAAAATTCTGGAGAAAGATTTTCAAAATTAGTTTTGTAAGTACCTGTTTCATAAATCAAACTCTAATTGATACACATTATACAACTAAATCTAATGGTAGTACCAAATTCATAACTCGTTTATCTGCTCTTGATCATCGTGAGTATGTGTTTCCCTCCACAAAGATCCTGCTAAAATTTCCTATCTCCAATGGTGAAGTTCATTCTGAAATGACATGCTCAGCATGTTTCCTCAGTGCTTTGTTAGCAAAACTGAATCTGGAGATCAATCAAAGACTTCTATTTCAAATGATTCTTTAATCTCTTTTATAACTTATGACGAAGAATCATCAAAGCATACCATCGATCACATTCCCTGGTTCAGAACTATGGCAAGATTTTTTAAATCAAATGATCAAGTTTCTTCAGGTTCCATTGATAAAAGAAAACAAAGTTCAAATGGTAAAAGAAAGAATCCTGGAACCAGAGTGTGTTATTGGTGTGGTGATGCTTCTCACAGAGTCATCGAGTGTACATTTGAAAAGAGTTTCGTTCGCGCTGATAACATCATAACTCTAAATAATAAATGGATCAAAAAGGGAAACTCCTTGAGTTGTCTTCCTGATGCTTGTTATCACATTTTCTCTTAAGTGACCCATTGTAAGATGGGCCAATGTATACTAATTGTACATTTAATTTTCTTTGTTTTCCAGGATAAATAACATATTTTCTATTTAGATAGTGGTTGTTCAAGACACATGACAAGTTTCAAGTCGCTTCTAGATGAATTTGTAAGGATGGATGGTCTAACTATTACATATCAGGACAATAGCAAGGGAACTACAAAAGGATATGGAACAATTAACTGCAAGTTTGTTGTATTCAAGAATGTTTTATACGTAAAAGGTCTTCAACACAATCTTATCTCAATCAACCAACTATGTGACAATGACTATGAAGTTCACTTTAACAAGAAATAAGGAAAGGTTGTTGATCAAAAGAATGTGATTGTACTAACCGCAAATCGATAGCATGCCATTTATGTATTGTATATGTTCTCTAGTGACAAATCTCTTCTTCGTTGCTTCTTCTCTCGTGCTCAGTCTCATCTAAATTGGTTATGGCACAAGAGACTATCTCACTTGAACTTAAAGAACATATCAAAGATTTTTGGGAATCAGCTTGTAAGAGGAATTCTTAAGATGCAGTTTTTCAAAGATAAATTATGCTCAGCGTGTGCAAAGGGAAATAAAACCAAGTCCTCCTTCAAGCCAATGTCATGTTCCTCCATCAACAATCCCTTTCATCTTCTTTATATGGACCTTTTTGGACCCGTCCAAATTAAATCAAGAGCTAGGAAAAAGTTTACTCTCGTTATTGTAGATGAATTTTCAAGATTTACTTGGGTAATCCTTTTAAGGAAGAAAAGTCATACTGCTGATGAAATCATATCACTCATTAACAATGGGAAGTTCTTTATGATCATAAAGTCAGACAATTACATAGTGATCGTGATATGAGCATATCTAGTTATAAAATTCATGCATTATCTTAATACTTTATGTTGTTATTGTCTCATTTAATGAACCAAAGGTGCTTAATTAGCTTAAATATTTCATTTTCAGCAACAAAGACATGCTCGAAAGGAAAATGAAGCGGAATTGGCGATTGGAGGCTTGGATCTTGGATTTTGAAGAAAGAAGGATGTTGCTGGACAGTTTGACCCCTCGTCAGCATTTTGGCCATATCTCATGAACCGTAACTCTGATTGACGATATTCAAAATGTTCTGAAAACTAGACACAATTTTGGACGACTTTCATGTTTTGAGAAAATGTTAACATGTATATTAAATTGACATCAAGTCATTGTTAATTTTTGTTCAAAATCCATAAGATGTCTTACAAAACCATTTTCACAC
This sequence comes from Lactuca sativa, assembly GCF_002870075.4. Classification (NCBI taxonomy): domain Eukaryota; kingdom Viridiplantae; phylum Streptophyta; class Magnoliopsida; order Asterales; family Asteraceae; genus Lactuca; species Lactuca sativa. The sequence continues at coordinate 28,672,060 of NC_056629.2, read as the reverse complement.
TCTTGAACTAATACATGTACACCTGTATTCTTATATATGTATTGATGTTATAGTTTACAACTTTCATTTAGTTTTTCACACTCTTGAGTAGTAAGAGTGTATAAACATACTTGAACAACCAATTACCTTCCAGTAAATTATCATAGGGATAATTTGGAGATTTCAAACATAATTCCTATTACAAGGAATCACACAAGAGTCAGTTCATTCATGAGTTTATACTAGTACATTACCTGATACATGAGTACTTACAGATGTTTACCTGATACATGAATATGTTTACATATACTTACCTGTTACATGGACACACATACATGAATACCATACAGGAACACTTTTACATAGGTGCATTATCCTGTATTCACTTACCTGGATACTTGTACTTAGGACTATGAGGATGATTTATTAGTACTTACTGTGTAAATTATCTTTCCTATCTCGGTTCAATGGGATAGCTCGGCGGGACTTACCATTCCGAACCCCACTGATTAGCACCAGTGGTCGATGACCATCTACGGAGGTCTAAGGTTACTACTTATATTAGGTAGATCGATTGGGACTAACCCTTCCACCCACCTGCTGCTGCTACAGAGGACAATTGGACAATCTTCGGATGTTCATTAGGTTATACCTTTCGCTTATTGCGATGATTGTGTTACTCCTAGTACCCAGCGATGACACTTACATTAATACTTGTTTTGGACATTCTTCGGATGTTCATTAGGTTACATATTTCGCTTAATGCAATGTTGTGTTAGTCCTAGTACCCAGTGACAACACTTACAGTAGTACATTTTCCTGTTTACTTTATTTTGTGATACATTCACATAAACGATGAGTTAGACTAAGCACTTTTAGTACTAGTCACTACAAAGGAAAAACTATCATTTTACAAACAAAACATTCGGGTCTTGGTAGAAGACTACATCTCAAACTGATAGAAAATAAAGGATTTTCTAGGGTTTTTCATACGTACATCAACATTTTCATTTAACGTTTTACATGGCCTTCATAACAAATTTTCAAAAACAAGGCAATGACACTTATATACTTATGAATTCACCAGCTTTAAAGCTGATACTCGCTTTCAAAATAACTTTTATTCTCAGGTCATCAGTAGACAGGTACGGAGGCCAGATTTTGAGAAGACGGAGCAGACAAGTCTCGTCTTTTATTTTGATTGTATATTTTTGGTGTCTTATTACAATGAAAGAACACACATGTATTAAACTTTACTTATAATGCAATGGATGATGTTGTTGCTTTTTTATTATATTACACTGTTGTGATACTGTACATGACGTCCTCCACCCCTGAACGTTTCCGCCGTTCGTGGTTTTGGGGTGTGACAGATTGGTATCAGAGCATTGTTTATAGTGAATATAGTATATCAACCCATAAAAGATATACTAACTATAAATACATGGGATTAAAACACTCTGTCTAATAGTTTATACTTTTAAATAATAAAATATTTAACAAAGTATACGTGCCTGCATTCATACTAAAAGCAGTGTTACCATGATAAGAACAAAAGTATTACGATTGTTGAATATCACAAGTAAACCTAGGGATATATGGTCAGTCTTGGGAATGGCATAGCCTGATCAACTATGCTGGTCCGAGGAGTGATTAGAATATGCCCAAGAATGGTTGTGATATGCCAGCAAGTCTAAAAACTTACCAACACAACCATAAAGAAATACCATAGGGGTATTTGGTCTTACTGTAATTATCTTAGTCAATTCGTCTATTTAGCTATTTCTTATAATCCCTTTTCTCGCGTAGATTAAGATGGCTGGATTTCACCATGGCGATCCGTACTTCCCAAACCAAGGCAATGCTGGTTGGCTAGAGGTTGAACCAGAAGATAATCACCTAATTCCTTTGGATGATCACCATGCTGAGGGTTTTTCTGATAGTTCTGACTCGGAGCCGGAAGTCAACAACCTACCCCCAAATGCTCAAAACCCAAACCTGAACCCCCACCCTGTGTTTCAAGAACCCACACCTCTGTGGGCCACTAACTTGATTACATGGAGTCATGAACAGGGTCAGCCCATTCCCTACAATGGAGACCGAAGTTTCTACAACCTCACTGAAGGAGGTTCTGCTGATAGAGTCCTACCAATCATGGTGCATAGGATTTCCCGGAACTCGATAATAGCTCAGGCGACTATCAATCAAGTCTTGGAAGTTGACGCCAAATCTGGTGTTAACACTGTCCACATTCGCCAACTAGAGTCTGCTCATGAAAGGACTCTGGTCCGCAATGCAAATCTGCAGAGGGAACTTGTTAAAACCCAAGCTAAAGTTAGAGAACTTCGAGCTCAGCAAGCAAGGTCGGACAGGCGTATAAGGGACATTGAACGTCTATTGTTGGAATCGAGGACTCATGCTAGCAGTTCTCGTCGCCGATAGAATATCGTCAATTCATCTTTTGGATATAAACTAGTTTATGTAAAACTTTGGTCTAATTTCCTATCAGTATAAATCTTAGACCTGTTAGGTTTTGATCTAGTCTTAATTCTATCAAAATTTTCCATCTTGGTTGATGTAAGGCCTACTTCTAGGCCATTTTTCCCGAACTTGTTACATCTGTAATTCCAGTATTATTGACGGATATCTAATCTTATGGAAATTATTATCCAAATGCTATCTTCTTCATTTAGTGATACTATTCTTTCTGTTGTTGGGCTATGGGGATTTAGTCCATGAGACACATTCATTAGTCATTTATTCTTATCCATTTCGTCATCTTTTAAACGTAAAGTTAAAGATGCCGCCACACAGGAATCCGAGGCGAAACCCAAACAACGAAGCACCAATACCACCACCTCCACCACCACCTGAACCTCTTCAACCACCAAATCCTTTCGATGCCAACATGTTCCAGGCAGCTTTCACAGCAGCAGTTGCAGTTGCTGTGTCAGCAATCAACGCTCCTGCCCCTAGTAGATAAGGAACAGGTGCACCACCCTCGAACCACGGCGAAAGCCATGGACACCCTTGGGAATGCACCTACAAGGACTTCACTAACGCCAAACCCCGCAGCTTCAATGGAATTGGGGGTGTAATGGTGTTGAGACAATGGATTGAAAAGATGGAATCTGTCTTTGAAATCTGTGCTTTCCAGGAGGGCAACAAGGTCAAGTTTGCAGCTTGTGCCTTCTCTGACCGAGCAGTAACATGGTGGAACAGCCATGTTAACTATCTAACTTTGGTGGTGGCGTATTCCATCGGATGGGAAAAGTTGAAAGACATGCTGATGAAAGAATACTGTACTCGCCGAGTGCATCTTATGGACTCGCCGAGTCTATGTGAAAATTCACGATTATTCTGCCATTTACTCTTCAACTCGGCGAGTCTACATACTTACTCGACGAGTCACTCATTCTTCTTACTTTTGAGCTGAAGATTTGATGACATTTGATATGGGAATTGGTTCTATTCTTTGAAGATCATTTTCCAAGCATTTCCAAGAGTTTTTCTCTTATGTTTGGAGCTTTTATAAAGACTGTACCACACGAGATTTTGACCCCTAAGACATGGATGAGTTGTTCCCATGTCTAAAGTCAATTGACGATGGAGCTGAAGAGAAGAGATATCAACCTCGCCACTACTATCCCAGGGGAGTTTGTTCCAATTCTCTCTTTATTTTATTGTTCTTTATCATGCATAATATGCAACGGGGACATTGCATAAATTAAGTGTGGGGTAGGGGGTTCGTTAAATTAGTTAAAATTTTAGTTAAAATTCAAAAATATTTAAACTTTAGTTAATTTTGAAATTTTTGCATTAAAATTGCTAGGGTTAATTTAGAAAATTTTGGTAAAGCAATTAGGGATCATGCTAGTATTATATTTGATGATTGCATGAAAACCCAAATGTTTGGTTGAGCCTATATACGTTCTAGTGCAGTTGTGGCTTCCTTATTCTAGTGAAATCATGGGACAAAAACACGACCTCGCTTAGTTTGAAGAATGCAATATGTTTAGCATCGTGTACAAGAAATGTATCCAGGAAAATTATTATCGTTAACCAATAAAGGTTGAAGTTGAGCGCCCTTGCTTAAGCATGTAGGGTTTTGAGTGGAAAAAGTGAGTTACATGTAAAATAAAAAATAAATAAATATAAAAAAAAGAATTACAAGAAAAAGTTTGAAGAATTTCTGGAGCATCAAAGTTAAAGTATGAAGTTCAAAGATCAAAAATTCTGAAGAAATTCAAAAGTTGAAGATACCCAAAAATTAAAGATCAAATGTCAAAGAAGTGAAGAATTCCAAAAGAGCTCCATAGTGGTATCATAAATTGTAATTGTCTAGATTATGTATGCTTGGGTTGCTCAACCAAAAATACCTTGAGGTTAGGAGGTTTTCTGCGGATGGATTCGGAGGGATGCATAAAATGAGCATTGTTCGGAAAAAGTGGGCGAATGTTTATGAGGATTGTGAGTATTTAGAGTATGGGGGGTTCCTTAGGAAAAATTTTAGACACAAATGTATGCGTTGCTGTCTTGACATAATGTCTGGGTTCGATTGGGATTGTCTTATGTAATGTTAGTGTACTAAAATTCAGTTTTGATTGGGGGCAAGCAAAAGTCAAGTGTGGGGTATTTTGATATGAGCATATCTAGTTATAAAATTCATGCATTATCTTAATACTTTATGTTGTTTTTGTATCATTTAATGAAACAAAGGTGCTTAATTAGCTTAAATATTTCATTTTCAGCAACAAAGACATGCTCGAAAGGAAAATGAAGCGGAATTGGCGAATGGAGGCTTGGATCTTGGATTTTAAAGAAAGAAGGATGTTGTTGGACAGCTTGACCCCTCGTCAGTGTTTTGGGCATATCTCATGAACCGTAACTCCGATTGACGAGATTCAAAATGTTCTGAAAACTAGACACAATTTCGGACGACTTTCGTGTTTTGAGAAAATGCTGATGCCGAATGGACTCGACGGGTAGGCCATTAACTCGACGAGTTGGTCAGAAGTTTCGCGATTCTTGACTTTGCCTTGCCGCACACGGGATTTTAAGTGATGGACTCGGCGAGTAGGTCACTGGACTCGCCGAGTAGCCCCTGTTTTCATATATATATATATATATATATATATATATATATATATATATATATATATATATATATATATATATATATATATATATATATATATATATAGAAACGCTTCTCATCCGAACCCTAACGAATGGGGGAAGTTTAGGACGATTTTTGGAAGCCAGAAGGGTTCTTAGAAGCTGTGATTTTCGAGATTTCAACTTAGATATCAATTTGGAAGAAGATCAAAGACAATAACACACTACTTTTATCTTAAGCTTTTGCATGAACCATGTTTCAATCATTAGATTATGTTTTTAGTTTGTTATTTGCTGTAGATATGAGCTAAAAACTCATAACTTCTGTTTGGGTAGATGAATTTGTGAACATGGATTGATTTTATGTTTAGGGTTAATTTTAATTGGTGATTTTGTTTTGTTAAGCTTGTTAAAGAACCTCATATGCTAACAATAACCATTCTCTGTTAATAAATTAGTAATTAAGTTGTATGAACATCTCTTAGTTGCTAATTTCATATGATTAACGTGACCACATAGTTGTATGTCTAGGAATAACGAATGTGAAACTAGAATTAACTAGAAGATTGGTAAGTTAATGTGTGAGCTTGTGTGATACACCATCAACAAGAGGTTAATTGAATCACCAATTTGATTAGCTAATTACAAGTCTTTCTAAACCCGAATCAACAAACTAGGAAATTCATTAATTTAGACAACTGGCCATTGCTTGAATTAATCTGTTTTCTAAGGATTAGTTATAGCGAATGTGAATCTAATTACTTTAGTCTGTAACCAATGAAGAATTAATCCGATATATTTACCATAAAATCATCCATGGGAACAAATGATTCGAACCTAAACAAAAGGCCTTTTTAATCATTGAATTTAGTTGATCTTTGTTTTATTAGCTGTTAGTTGCTCAGTTTGCGTGTTAGTAAAGTATTTAAGTTTCTAGTCTTGCAAAACTAGAGAAACCCCCCTTTCTATTACTTGTTTTATTTAGATAATATTAGCATTTCTTTTAATTGTTTACCGTTCCCTGTGTTCGATACCCTACTTACCTGAACTAAACTTCTAATCGATAGGTACACTGCCTTTCGTGTGTTCGTCTTTGTGTTTAAGTTAGTAGGATTAAAACTAGTTCGTTTCACACACATCAAGTTTTTGGCGCCGTTTCCGGGGAACGGTTCAAATATTTAATTTTATTTGCTAATTGTTATCGTTTTTATTTTATTGATTTTTTTATTTAGTTTAATTTTTATTTTTATTTTTGTGTATTATGTATTTTCCAAATCTCGATGCTTTTGATGCTTTTCTTGAGGAAGTAGTACAGGAAATTGAGCAAGAAGATGAGGACTATGACTCAGATGATGATTTGAAGAAATTTGATAGATGGTTAGATAACATCTTGTCTAACGATCAAGAACAATTCGAGTCACAAGAGCTAAAGTTACAAGATGAAGAATTTAATCCAGAAAGAGATTTGGAGGAGCTGGAAAGGTTGCTAGCAGAGAGTTCGGATGAAGAACAAAAACAAGCTGAATTGCAGGAACGAACCCATGGTTTGACCATTACCACGACATGGTCCCCTGTTCTTCCAGTTTGTGTTTCGAAGCATGGGGTGACGATTCCAACTTTGGAGAATGTTCTAAATCACGATCCATTTATGATTAGTATCCAACCGGTTCCAACCCTTGTCAATATTCTTGGGTTTTATGAATTCAAGCTCGTTTGGCCAATTTTTGAAGCAAAGAGTCGAATTTTACAAATTGGTCCACCAAAGAAAATATTAAATGCAACGAATGGATTGGCATTGAGTTTATTGGAAGTTTATTAAGTTGGGAGTCCAGCTAAAGACTCGCACAAAAAGAAGCGCTTGCGGGAGGCAACCCGTCATTAGAGTTTGCTTTTCTTTTTCTTTTTAAACTTCTAGTTTATTAGGTTAATTTAGGATTTTAATTTTGATGTTTGTTTTCGTTTTTCTATTACTTGTGTGTTTTTTTATTCTTTTCAGTTTGAAGCTTAGGATTGCATGTGAGGGTCTAGAGTCAAGGCTGACGAAGCGAGAAATCGAGTATAGGCGAGAGAGGAAACGAAGTTCTGAGTCAAGCTATGAGTCCAATTGATAGAAGGGTTATAGAGTGTTTATTCCCAGAAGAAAAATGAGGGGAAGTATTAGTTTATATAACCCCCATATATCAGAAACGGACCTAGGCAGAATAAATTTTTTTGTCACACAGCGGTCTACTCGCCGAGTGCATCTTATGGACTCGCCGAGTCTATGTGAAAATTCACGATTCTTCTGCCATTTACTCTTCAACTCGGCGAGTCTACATACTTACTCGACGAGTGACTCATTCTTCTTACTTTTGAGCTGAAGATATGATGACATTTGATATGGGAATTGGTTCTATTCTTTGAAGATCATTTTCCAAGCATTTCCAAGAGTTTTTCTCTTATATTTGGAGCTTTTATAAAGACTGTACCACACGAGATTTTGACCCCCAAGACATGGATGAGTTGTTCCCATGTCTAAAGTCAATTGAAGATGGAGCTGAAGAGAAGAGATATCAACCTCACCACTACTATCCCAGGGGAGTTTGTTCCAATTCTCTCTTTATTTTATTGTTCTTTATCATGCATAATATGCAACGGGGACATTGCATAAATTAAGTGTGGGGTAGGGGGTTCGTTAAATTAGTTAAAATTTTAGTTAAAATTCGAAAATATTTAAACTTTAGTTAATTTTGAAATTTTTGCATTAAAATTGCTAGGGTTAATTTAGAAAATTTTGGTAAAGCAATTAGGGATCATGCTAGTATTATATTTGATGATTGCATGAAAACCCAAATGTTTGGTTGAGCCTATATACGTTCTAGTGCAGTTGTGGCTTCCTTATTCTAGTGAAATCATGGGACAAAAACACGACCTCGCTTAGTTTGAAGAATGCAATATGTTTAGCATCGTGTACAAGAAATGTATCCAGGAAAATTATTATCGTTAACCAATAAATGTTGAAGTTGAGCGCCCCTGCTTAAGCATGTAGGGTTTTGAGTGGAAAAAGTGAGTTACATATAAAATAAAAAATAAATAAATATAAAAAAAAGAATTACAAGAAAAAGTTTGAAGAATTTCTGGAGCATCAAAGTTAAAGTATGAAGTTCAAAGATCAAAAATTCTGAAGAAATTCAAAAGTTGAAGATACCCAAAAATTAAAGATCAAATGTCAAAGAAGTGAAGAATTCCAAAAGAGCTCCATAGTGGTATCATAAATTGTAATTGTCTAGATTATGTATGCTTGGGTTGCTCAACCAAAAATACCTTGAGGTTAGGAGGTTTTCTGCGGATGGATTCGGAGGGATGCATAAAATGAGCATTGTTCGGAAAAAGTGGGCGAATGTTTATGAGGATTGTGAGTATTTAGAGTATGGGGGGTTCCTTAGGAAAAATTTTAGACACAAATGTATGCGTTGCTGTCTTGACATAATGTCTGGGTTCGATTGGGATTGTCTTATGTAATGTTAGTGTACTAAAATTCAGTTTTGATTGGGGGCAAGCAAAAGTCAAGTGTGGGGTATTTTGATATGAGCATATCTAGTTATAAAATTCATGCATTATCTTAATACTTTATGTTGTTTTTGTATCATTTAATGAAACAAAGGTGCTTAATTAGCTTAAATATTTCATTTTCAGCAACAAAGACATGCTCGAAAGGAAAATGAAGCGGAATTGGCGAATGGAGGCTTGGATCTTGGATTTTAAAGAAAGAAGGATGTTGTTGGACAGCTTGACCCCTCGTCAGTGTTTTGGGCATATCTCATGAACCGTAACTCCGATTGACGAGATTCAAAATGTTCTGAAAACTAGACACAATTTCGGACGACTTTCGTGTTTTAAGAAAATGCTGATGCCGAATGGACTCGACGGGTAGGCCATTAACTCGACGAGTTGGTCAGAAGTTTCGCGATTCTTGACTTTGCCTTGCCGCACACGGGATTTTAAGTGATGGACTCGGCGAGTAGGTCACTGGACTCGCCGAGTAGCCCCTGTTTTCATAATATATATATATATATATATATATATATATATATATATATATATATATATATATATATAGAAATGCTTCTCATCCGAACCCTAACGAATGGGGGAAGTTTAGGACGATTTTTGGAAGCCAGAAGGGTTCTTAGAAGCTGTGATTTTCGAGATTTCAACTTAGATATCAATTTGGAAGAAGATCAAAGACAATAACACACTACTTTTATCTTAATCTTTTGCATGAACCATGTTTCAATCATTAGATTATGTTTTTAGTTTGTTATTTGCTGTAGATATGAGCTAAAAACTCATAACTTCTGTTTGGGTAGATGAATTTGTGAACATGGCTTGATTTTATGTTTAGGGTTAATTTTAATTGGTGATATTGTTTTGTTAAGCTTGTTAAAGAACCTCATATGCTAACAATAACCATTCTCTGTTAATAAATTAGTAATTAAGTTGTATGAACATCTCTTAGTTGCTAATTTCATATGATTAACGTGACCACATAGTTGTATGTCTAGGAATAACGAATGTGAAACTAGAATTAACTAGAAGATTGGTAAGTTAATGTGTGAGCTTGTGTGATACACCATCAACAAGAGGTTAATTGAATCACCAATTTGATTAGCTAATTACAAGTCTTTCTAAACCCGAATCAACAAACTAGGAAATTCATTAATTTAGACAACTGGCCATTGCTTGAATTAATCTGTTTTCTAAGGATTAGTTATAGCGAATGTGAATCTAATTACTTTAGTCTGTAACCAATGAAGAATTAATCCGATATATTTACCATAAAATCATCCATGGGAACAAATGATTCGAACCTAAACAAAAGGCCTTTTTAATCATTGAATTTAGTTGATCTTTGTTTTATTAGCTGTTAGTTGCTCAGTTTGCGTGTTAGTAAAGTATTTAAGTTTCTAGTCTTGCAAAACTAGAGAAACCCCCCTTTCTATTACTTGTTTTATTTAGATAATATTAGCATTTCTTTTAATTGTTTACCGTTCCCTGTGTTCGATACCCTACTTACCTGAACTAAACTTCTAATCGATAGGTACACTGCCTTTCGTGTGTTCGTCTTTGTGTTTAAGTTAGTAGGATTAAAACTAGTTCGTTTCACACACATCAAGTTTTTGGCGCCGTTTCCGGGGAACGGTTCAAATATTTAATTTTATTTGCTAATTGTTATCGTTTTTATTTTATTGATTTTTTTATTTAGTTTAATTTTTATTTTTATTTTTGTGTATTATGTATTTTCCAAATCTCGATGCTTTTGATGCTTTTCTTGAGGAAGTAGTACAGGAAATTGAGCAAGAAGATGAGGACTATGACTCAGATGATGATTTGAAGAAATTTGATAGATGGTTAGATAACATCTTGTCTAACGATCAAGAACAATTCGAGTCACAAGAGCTAAAGTTACAAGATGAAGAATTTAATCCAGAAAGAGATTTGGAGGAGCTGGAAAGGTTGCTAGCAGAGAGTTCGGATGAAGAACAAAAACAAGCTGAATTGCAGGAACGAACCCATGGTTTGACCATTACCACGACATGGTCCCCTGTTCTTCCAGTTTGTGTTTCGAAGCATGGGGTGACGATTCCAACTTTGGAGAATGTTCTAAATCACGATCCATTTATGATTAGTATCCAACCGGTTCCAACCCTTGTCAATATTCTTGGGTTTTATGAATTCAAGCTCGTTTGGCCAATTTTTGAAGCAAAGAGTCGAATTTTACAAATTGGTCCACCAAAGAAAATATTAAATGCAACGAATGGATTGGCATTGAGTTTATTGGAAGTTTATTAAGTTGGGAGTCCAGCTAAAGACTCGCACAAAAAGAAGCGCTTGCGGGAGGCAACCCGTCATTAGAGTTTGCTTTTCTTTTTCTTTTTAAACTTCTAGTTTATTAGGTTAATTTAGGATTTTAATTTTGATGTTTGTTTTCGTTTTTCTATTACTTGTGTGTTTTTTTATTCTTTTCAGTTTGAAGCTTAGGATTGCATGTGAGGGTCTAGAGTCAAGGCTGACGAAGCGAGAAATCGAGTATAGGCGAGAGAGGAAACGAAGTTCTGAGTCAAGCTATGAGTCCAATTGATAGAAGGGTTATAGAGTGTTTATTCCCAGAAGAAAAATGAGGGGAAGTATTAGTTTATATAACCCCCATATATCAGAAACGGACCTAGGCAGAATAAATTTTTTTGTCACACAGCGGTCTACTCGCCGAGTGCATCTTATGGACTCGCCGAGTCTATGTGAAAATTCACGATTCTTCTGCCATTTACTCTTCAACTCGGCGAGTCTACATACTTACTCGACGAGTGACTCATTCTTCTTACTTTTGAGCTGAAGATATGATGACATTTGATATGGGAATTGGTTCTATTCTTTGAAGATCATTTTCCAAGCATTTCCAAGAGTTTTTCTCTTATATTTGGAGCTTTTATAAAGACTGTACCACACGAGATTTTGACCCCCAAGACATGGATGAGTTGTTCCCATGTCTAAAGTCAATTGACGATGGAGCTGAAGAGAAGAGATATCAACCTCGCCACTACTATCCCAGGGGAGTTTGTTCCAATTCTCTCTTTATTTTATTGTTCTTTATCATGCATAATATGCAACGGGGACATTGCATAAATTAAGTGTGGGGTAGGGGGTTGGTTAAATTAGTTAAAATTATAGTTAAAATTCGAAAATATTTAAACTTTAGTTAATTTTGAAATTTTTGCATTAAAATTGCTAGGGTTAATTTAGAAAATTTTGGTTGAGCCTATATACGTTCTAGTGCAGTTGTGGCTTCCTTATTCTAGTGAAATCATGGGACAAAAACACGACCTCGCTTAGTTTGAAGAATACAATATGTTTAGCATCGTGTACAAGAAATGTATCCAGGAAAATTATTATCGTTAACCAATAAAGGTTGAAGTTGAGCGCCCCTGCTTAAGCATGTAGGGTTTTGAGTGGAAAAAGTGAGTTACATGTAAAATAAAAAATAAATAAATATAAAAAAAAGAATTACAAGAAAAAGTTTGAAGAATTTCTGGAGCATCAAAGTTAAAGTATGAAGTTCAAAGATCAAAAATTCTGAAGAAATTCAAAAGTTGAAGATACCCAAAAATTAAAGATCAAATGTCAAAGAAGTGAAGAATTCCAAAAGAGCTCCATAGTGGTATCATAAATTGTAATTGTCTAGATTATGTATGCTTGGGTTGCTCAACCAAAAATACCTTGAGGTTAGGAGGTTTTCTGCGGATGGATTCGGAGGGATGCATAAAATGAGCATTGTTCGGAAAAAGTGGGCGAATGTTTATGAGGATTGTGAGTATTTAGAGTATGGGGGGTTCCTTAGGAAAAATTTTAGACACAAATGTATGCGTTGCTGTCTTGACATAATGTCTGGGTTCGATTGGAATTGTCTTATGTAATGTTAGTGTACTAAAATTCAGTTTTGATTGGGGGCAAGCAAAAGTCAAGTGTGGGGTATTTTGATATGAGCATATCTAGTTATAAAATTCATGCATTATCTTAATACTTTATGTTGTTTTTGTATCATTTAATGAAACAAAGGTGCTTAATTAGCTTAAATATTTCATTTTCAGCAACAAAGACATGCTCGAAAGGAAAATGAAGCGGAATTGGCGAATGGAGGCTTGGATCTTGGATTTTAAAGAAAGAAGGATGTTGTTGGACAGCTTGACCCCTCGTCAGTGTTTTGGGCATATCTCATGAACCGTAACTCCGATTGACGAGATTCAAAATGTTCTGAAAACTAGACACAATTTCGGACGACTTTCGTGTTTTGAGAAAATGCTGATGCCGAATGGACTCGACGGGTAGGCCATTAACTCGACGAGTTGGTCAGAAGTTTCGCGATTCTTGACTTTGCCTTGCCGCACACGGGATTTTAAGTGATGGACTCGGCGAGTAGGTCACTGGACTCGCCGAGTAGCCCCTGTTTTCATAATATATATATATATATATATATATATATAGAAACGCTTCTCATCCGAACCCTAACGAATGGGGGAAGTTTAGGACGATTTTTGGAAGCCAGAAGGGTTCTTAGAAGCTGTGATTTTCGAGATTTCAACTTAGATATCAATTTGGAAGAAGATCAAAGACAATAACACACTACTTTTATCTTAATCTTTTGCATGAACCATGTTTCAATCATTAGATTATGTTTTTAGTTTGTTATTTGCTGTAGATATGAGCTAAAAACTCATAACTTCTGTTTGGGTAGATGAATTTGTGAACATGGCTTGATTTTATGTTTAGGGTTAATTTTAATTGGTGATATTGTTTTGTTAAGCTTGTTAAAGAACCTCATATGCTAACAATAACCATTCTCTGTTAATAAATTAGTAATTAAGTTGTATGAACATCTCTTAGTTGCTAATTTCATATGATTAACGTGACCACATAGTTGTATGTCTAGGAATAACGAATGTGAAACTAGAATTAACTAGAAGATTGGTAAGTTAATGTGTGAGCTTGTGTGATACACCATCAACAAGAGGTTAATTGAATCACCAATTTGATTAGCTAATTACAAGTCTTTCTAAACCCGAATCAACAAACTAGGAAATTCATTAATTTAGACAACTGGCCATTGCTTGAATTAATCTGTTTTCTAAGGATTAGTTATAGCGAATGTGAATCTAATTACTTTAGTCTGTAACCAATGAAGAATTAATCCGATATATTTACCATAAAATCATCCATGGGAACAAATGATTCGAACCTAAACAAAAGGCCTTTTTAATCATTGAATTTAGTTGATCTTTGTTTTATTAGCTGTTAGTTGCTCAGTTTGCGTGTTAGTAAAGTATTTAAGTTTCTAGTCTTGCAAAACTAGAGAAACCCCCCTTTCTATTACTTGTTTTATTTAGATAATATTAGCATTTCTTTTAATTGTTTACCGTTCCCTGTGTTCGATACCCTACTTACCTGAACTAAACTTCTAATCGATAGGTACACTGCCTTTCGTGTGTTCGTCTTTGTGTTTAAGTTAGTAGGATTAAAACTAGTTCGTTTCACACACATCAAGTTTTTGGCGCCGTTTCCGGGGAACGGTTCAAATATTTAATTTTATTTGCTAATTGTTATCGTTTTTATTTTATTGATTTTTTTATTTAGTTTAATTTTTATTTTTATTTTTGTGTATTATGTATTTTCCAAATCTCGATGCTTTTGATGCTTTTCTTGAGGAAGTAGTACAGGAAATTGAGCAAGAAGATGAGGACTATGACTCAGATGATGATTTGAAGAAATTTGATAGATGGTTAGATAACATCTTGTCTAACGATCAAGAACAATTCGAGTCACAAGAGCTAAAGTTACAAGATGAAGAATTTAATCCAGAAAGAGATTTGGAGGAGCTGGAAAGGTTGCTAGCAGAGAGTTCGGATGAAGAACAAAAACAAGCTGAATTGCAGGAACGAACCCATGGTTTGACCATTACCACGACATGGTCCCCTGTTCTTCCAGTTTGTGTTTCGAAGCATGGGGTGACGATTCCAACTTTGGAGAATGTTCTAAATCACGATCCATTTATGATTAGTATCCAACCGGTTCCAACCCTTGTCAATATTCTTGGGTTTTATGAATTCAAGCTCGTTTGGCCAATTTTTGAAGCAAAGAGTCGAATTTTACAAATTGGTCCACCAAAGAAAATATTAAATGCAACGAATGGATTGGCATTGAGTTTATTGGAAGTTTATTAAGTTGGGAGTCCAGCTAAAGACTCGCACAAAAAGAAGCGCTTGCGGGAGGCAACCCGTCATTAGAGTTTGCTTTTCTTTTTCTTTTTAAACTTCTAGTTTATTAGGTTAATTTAGGATTTTAATTTTGATGTTTGTTTTCGTTTTTCTATTACTTGTGTGTTTTTTTATTCTTTTCAGTTTGAAGCTTAGGATTGCATGTGAGGGTCTAGAGTCAAGGCTGACGAAGCGAGAAATCGAGTATAGGCGAGAGAGGAAACGAAGTTCTGAGTCAAGCTATGAGTCCAATTGATAGAAGGGTTATAGAGTGTTTATTCCCAGAAGAAAAATGAGGGGAAGTATTAGTTTATATAACCCCCATATATCAGAAACGGACCTAGGCAGAATAAATTTTTTTGTCACACAGCGGTCTACTCGCCGAGTGCATCTTATGGACTCGCCGAGTCTATGTGAAAATTCACGATTCTTCTGCCATTTACTCTTCAACTCGGCGAGTCTACATACTTACTCGACGAGTGACTCATTCTTCTTACTTTTGAGCTGAAGATATGATGACATTTGATATGGGAATTGGTTCTATTCTTTGAAGATCATTTTCCAAGCATTTCCAAGAGTTTTTCTCTTATATTTGGAGCTTTTATAAAGACTGTACCACACGAGATTTTGACCCCCAAGACATGGATGAGTTGTTCCCATGTCTAAAGTCAATTGAAGATGGAGCTGAAGAGAAGAGATATCAACCTCACCACTACTATCCCAGGGGAGTTTGTTCCAATTCTCTCTTTATTTTATTGTTCTTTATCATGCATAATATGCAACGGGGACATTGCATAAATTAAGTGTGGGGTAGGGGGTTGGTTAAATTAGTTAAAATTTTAGTTAAAATTCGAAAATATTTAAACTTTAGTTAATTTTAAAATTTTTGCATTAAAATTGCTAGGGTTAATTTAGAAAATTTTGGTAAAGCAATTAGGGATCATGCTAGTATTATATTTGATGATTGCATGAAAACCCAAATGTTTGGTTGAGCCTATATACGTTCTAGTGCAGTTGTGGCTTCCTTATTCTAGTGAAATCATGGGACAAAAACACGACATCGCTTAGTTTGAAGAATGCAATATGTTTAGCATCGTGTACAAGAAATGTATCCAGGAAAATTATTATCGTTAACCAATAAATGTTGAAGTTGAGCGCCCCTGCTTAAGCATGTAGGGTTTTGAGTGGAAAAAGTGAGTTACATGTAAAATAAAAAATAAATAAATATAAAAAAAAGAATTACAAGAAAAAGTTTGAAGAATTTCTGGAGCATCAAAGTTAAAGTATGAAGTTCAAAGATCAAAAATTCTGAAGAAATTCAAAAGTTGAAGATACCCAAAAATTAAAGATCAAATGTCAAAGAAGTGAAGAATTCCAAAAGAGCTCCATAGTGGTATCATAAATTGTAATTGTCTAGATTATGTATGCTTGGGTTGCTCAACCAAAAATACCTTGAGGTTAGGAGGTTTTCTGCGGATGGATTCGGAGGGATGCATAAAATGAGCATTGTTCGGAAAAAGTGGGCGAATGTTTATGAGGATTGTGAGTATTTAGAGTATGGGGGGTTCCTTAGGAAAAATTTTAGACACAAATGTATGCGTTGTTTTCTTGACATAATGTCTGGGTTCGATTGGGATTGTCTTATGTAATGTTAGTGTACTAAAATTAAGTTTTGATTGGGGGCAAGCAAAAGTCAAGTGTGGGGTATTTTGATATGAGCATATCTAGTTATAAAATTCATGCATTATCTTAATACTTTATGTTGTTTTTGTATCATTTAATGAAACAAAGGTGCTTAATTAGCTTAAATATTTCATTTTCAGCAACAAAGACATGCTCGAAAGGAAAATGAAGCGGAATTGGCGAATGGAGGCTTGGATCTTGGATTTTAAAGAAAGAAGGATGTTGTTGGACAGCTTGACCCCTCGTCAGTGTTTTGGGCATATCTCATGAACCGTAGCTCCGATTGACGAGATTCAAAATGTTCTGAAAACTAGACACAATTTTGGACGACTTTCGTGTTTTGAGAAAATGCTGATGCCGAATGGACTCGACGGGTAGGCCATTAACTCGACGAGTTGGTCAGAAGTTTCGCGATTCTTGACTTTGCCTTGCCGCACACGGGATTTTAAGTGATGGACTCGGCGAGTAGGTCACTGGACTCGCCGAGTAGCCCCTGTTTTCATAATATATATATATATATATATATATATATATATATATATATATATATATATATATATATATATAGAAACGCTTCTCATCCGAACCCTAACGAATGGGGGAAGTTTAGGACGATTTTTGGAGGCCAGAAGGGTTCTTAGAAGCTGTGATTTTCGAGATTTCAACTTAGATATCAATTTGGAAGAAGATCAATGGAAATAACACATTACTTTTATCTTAATCTTTTGCATGAACCATGTTTCAATCATTAGATTATGTTTTTAGTTTGTTATTTGCTGTAGATATGAGCTAAAAACTCATAACTTCTGTTTGGGTAGATGAATTTGTGAACATGGATTGATTTTATGTTTAGGGTTAATTTTAATTGGTGATTTTGTTTTGTTAAGCTTGTTAAAGAACCTCATATGCTAACAATAACCATTCTCTGTTAATAAATTAGTAATTAAGTTGTATGAACATCTCTTAGTTGCTAATTTCATATGATTAACGTGACCACATAGTTGTATGTCTAGGAATAACGAATGTGAAACTAGAATTAACTAGAAGATTGGTAAGTTAATGTGTGAGCTTGTGTGATACACCATCAACAAGAGGTTAATTGAATCACCAATTTGATTAGCTAATTACAAGTCTTTCTAAACCCGAATCAACAAACTAGGAAATTCATTAATTTAGACAACTGGCCATTGCTTGAATTAATCTGTTTTCTAAGGATTAGTTATAGCGAATGTGAATCTAATTACTTTAGTCTGTAACCAATGAAGAATTAATCCGATATATTTACCATAAAATCATCCATGGGAACAAATGATTCGAACCTAAACAAAAGGCCTTTTTAATCATTGAATTTAGTTGATCTTTGTTTTATTAGCTGTTAGTTGCTTAGTTTGCGTGTTAGTAAAGTATTTAAGTTTCTAGTCTTGCAAAACTAGAGAAACCCCCCTTTCTATTACTTGTTTTATTTAGATAATATTAGCATTTCTTTTAATTGTTTACCGTTCCCTGTGTTCGATACCCTACTTACCTGAACTAAACTTCTAATCGATAGGTACACTGCCTTTCGTGTGTTCGTCTTTGTGTTTAAGTTAGTAGGATTAAAACTAGTTCGTTTCACACACATCAAGTTTTTGGCGCCGTTGCCGGGGAACGGTTCAAATATTTAATTTTATTTGCTAATTGTTATCGTTTTTATTTTATTGATTTTTTTATTTAGTTTAATTTTTATTTTTATTTTTGTGTATTATGTATTTTCCAAATCTCGATGCTTTTGATGCTTTTCTTGAGGAAGTAGTACAGGAAATTGAGCAAGAAGATGAGGACTATGACTCAGATGATGATTTGAAGAAATTTGATAGATGGTTAGATAACATCTTGTCTAACGATCAAGAACAATTCGAGTCACAAGAGCTAAAGTTACAAGATGAAGAATTTAATCCAGAAAGAGATTTGGAGGAGCTGGAAAGGTTGCTAGCAGAGAGTTCGGATGAAGAACAAAAACAAGCTGAATTGCAGGAACGAACCCATGGTTTGACCATTACCACAACATGGTCCCCTGTTCTTCCAGTTTGTGTTTCGAAGCATGGGGTGACGATTCCAACTTTGGAGAATGTTCTAAATCACGATCCATTTATGATTAGTATCCAACCGGTTCCAACCCTTGTCAATATTCTTGGGTTTTATGAATTCAAGCTCGTTTGGCCAATTTTTGAAGCAAAGAGTCGAATTTTACAAATTGGTCCACCAAAGAAAATATTAAATGCAACGAATGGATTGGCATTGAGTTTATTGGAAGTTTATTAAGTTGGGAGTCCAGCTAAAGACTCGCACAAAAAGAAGCGCTTGCGGGAGGCAACCCGTCATTAGAGTTTGCTTTTCTTTTTCTTTTTAAACTTCTAGTTTATTAGGTTAATTTAGGATTTTAATTTTGATGTTTGTTTTCGTTTTTCTATTACTTGTGTGTTTTTTTATTCTTTTCAGTTTGAAGCTTAGGATTGCATGTGAGGGTCTAGAGTCAAGGCTGACGAAGCGAGAAATCGAGTATAGGCGAGAGAGGAAACGAAGTTCTGAGTCAAGCTATGAGTCCAATTGATAGAAGGGTTATAGAGTGTTTATTCCCAGAAGAAAAATGAGGGGAAGTATTAGTTTATATAACCCCCATATATCAGAAACGGACCTAGGCAGAATAAATGTTTTTGTCACACAGCGGTCTACTCGCCGAGTGCATCTTAAGGACTCGCCGAGTCTATGTGAAAATTCACGATTCTTCTGCCATTTACTCTTCAACTCGGCGAGTCTACATACTTACTCGACGAGTGACTCATTCTTCTTACTTTTGAGCTGAAGATTTGATGACATTTGATATGGGAATTGGTTCTATTCTTTGAAGATCATTTTCCAAGCATTTCCAAGAGTTTTTCTCTTATATTTGGAGCTTTTATAAAGACTGTACCACACGAGATTTTGACCCCCAAGACATGGATGAGTTGTTCCCATGTCTAAAGTCAATTGAAGATGGAGCTGAAGAGAAGAGATATCAACCTTGCCACTACTATCCCAGGGGAGTTTGTTCCAATTCTCTCTTTATTTTATTGTTCTTTATCATGCATAATATGCAACGGGGACATTGCATAAATTAAGTGTGGGGTAGGGGGTTGGTTAAATTAGTTAAAATTTTAGTTAAAATTCGAAAATATTTAAACTTTAGTTAATTTTGAAATTTTTGCATTAAAATTGCTAGGGTTAATTTAGAAAATTTTGGTAAAGCAATTAGGGATCATGCTAGTATTATATTTGATGATTGCATGAAAACCCAAATGTTTGGTTGAGCCTATATACGTTCTAGTGCAGTTGTGGCTTCCTTATTCTAGTGAAATCATGGGACAAAAACACGACCTCGCTTAGTTTGAAGAATGCAATATGTTTAGCATCGTGTACAAGAAATGTATCCAGGAAAATTATTATCGTTAACCAATAAAGGTTGAAGTTGAGCGCCCCTGCTTAAGCATGTAGGGTTTTGAGTGGAAAAAGTGAGTTACATGTAAAATAAAAAATAAATAAATATAAAAAAAAAGAATTACAAGAAAAAGGTTGAAGAATTTCTGGAGCATCAAAGTTAAAGTATGAAGTTCAAAGATCAAAAATTCTGAAGAAATTCAAAAGTTGAAGATACCCAAAAATTAAAGATCAAATGTCAAAGAAGTGAAGAATTCCAAAAGAGCTCCATAGTGGTATCATAAATTGTAATTGTCTAGATTATGTATGCTTGGGTTGCTCAACCAAAAATACCTTGAGGTTAGGAGGTTTTCTGCGGATGGATTCGGAGGGATGCATAAAATGAGCATTGTTCGGAAAAAGTGGGCGAATGTTTATGAGGATTGTGAGTATTTAGAGTATGGGGGGTTCCTTAGGAAAAATTTTAGACACAAATGTATGCGTTGTTTTCTTGACATAATGTCTGGGTTCGATTGGGATTGTCTTATGTAATGTTAGTGTACTAAAATTCAGTTTTGATTGGGGGCAAGCAAAAGTCAAGTGTGGGGTATCTTGATATGAGCATATCTAGTTATAAAATTCATGCATTATCTTAATACTTTATGTTGTTTTTGTATCATTTAATGAAACAAAGGTGCTTAATTAGCTTAAATATTTCATTTTCAGCAACAAAGACATGCTCGAAAGGAAAATGAAGCGGAATTGGCGAATGGAGGCTTGGATCTTGGATTTTAAAGAAAGAAGGATGTTGTTGGACAGCTTGACCCCTCGTCAGTGTTTTGGGCATATCTCATGAACCGTAGCTCCGATTGACGAGATTCAAAATGTTCTGAAAACTAGACACAATTTCGGACGACTTTCGTGTTTTGAGAAAATGCTGATGCCGAATGGACTCGACGGGTAGGCCATTAACTCGACGAGTTGGTCAGAAGTTTCGCGATTCTTGACTTTGCCTTGCCGCACACGGGATTTTAAGTGATGGACTCGGCGAGTAGGTCACTGGACTCGCCGAGTAGCCCCTGTTTTCATAATATATATATATATATATATATATATATATATATATATATATATATATATATATATATATATATATATATATATATATATATATATATATAGAAACGCTTCTCATCCGAACCCTAACGAATGGGGGAAGTTTAGGACGATTTTTGGAGGCCAGAAGGGTTCTTAGAAGCTGTGATTTTCGAGATTTCAACTTAGATATCAATTTGGAAGAAGATCAATGGCAATAACACATTACTTTTATCTTAATCTTTTGCATGAACCATGTTTCAATCATTAGATTATGTTTTTAGTTTGTTATTTGCTGTAGATATGAGCTAAAAACTCATAACTTCTGTTTGGGTAGATGAATTTGTGAACATGGATTGATTTTATGTTTAGGGTTAATTTTAATTGGTGATTTTGTTTTGTTAAGCTTGTTAAAGAACCTCATATGCTAACAATAACCATTCTCTGTTAATAAATTAGTAATTAAGTTGTATGAACATCTCTTAGTTGCTAATTTCATATGATTAACGTGACCACATAGTTGTATGTCTAGGAATAACGAATGTGAAACTAGAATTAACTAGAAGATTGGTAAGTTAATGTGTGAGCTTGTGTGATACACCATCAACAAGAGGTTAATTGAATCACCAATTTGATTAGCTAATTACAAGTCTTTCTAAACCCGAATCAACAAACTAGGAAATTCATTAATTTAGACAACTGGCCATTGCTTGAATTAATCTGTTTTCTAAGGATTAGTTATAGCGAATGTGAATCTAATTACTTTAGTCGGTAACCAATGAAGAATTAATCCGATATATTTACCATAAAATCATCCATGGGAACAAACGATTCGAGCCTAAACAGAAGGCCTTTTTAATCATTGAATTTAGTTGATCTTTGTTTTATTAGCTGTTAGTTGCTTAGTTTGCGTGTTAGTAAAGTATTTAAGTTTCTAGTCTTGCAAAACTAGAGAACCCCCCTTTCTATTACTTGTTTTATTTAGATAATATTAGCATTTCTTTTAATTGTTTACCGTTCCCTGTGTTCGATACCCTACTTACCTGAACTAAACTGCTAATCGATAGGTACACTGCCTTTCGTGTGTTCGTCTTTGTGTTTAAGTTAGTAGGATTAAAACTAGTTCGTTTCAAACACATCAGATCGTGACACTAAATTCAAAAACTCCTCCCTAGAAGACTATTACTCAAACTTAGGAATCTCTCAAAACTTATCTACTGTTTGAACTACTCAACAAAATGGCATTGATGAAAGACAAAATAGAACACTAATTGAAGCTGGAAGAACTATGGCTGTTGAAGTTGGTCTTCTTCTATCATTTTGGGCTGAAGTTGTCAACACAGTGTGTTACACTCAAAACTGTTCCATCATTGTTAAGCATCATGGGAAAACTTCCTATGAGCTATTTGAAGGGAGGAAGCTGAACATCTATTACTTTCATGTGTTTAGGTGTGACTACTATATTTTGAATCAAAGCAATCAGTGCTCAAAATTTTAAGCGAAAGACATCGAAGGAGTGTTTCTAGGTTACTCTAGTGTGTCCAAGGTTTTTAGGGTATTCAATCTTTCAAGACAAACTATTGAGGAAACTGCTCATGTCACATTCAATGAAGATTTATTTATCCATGATCAAAGATGGAATCGTCATTATAAACAAAGAAAGAATTATGGCCCAAGGATTTTATCAACTGGAATGATTAGACTATGATGAAACATTTGCCCATGTTGCTCGACTTGAAGCAATTAGTTTGTTTCTTTCTTTTGCTTCATTCAATAACTTCAAAGTTTATCAATAGACGTAAAGACTACTTTCTTACATGGATATCTTCAAGAAGAATTCTTTCTAAAGCAACCTCCAGGGTTTGAAAGTGAAGAATTTCTCAATCATGTATAAAGCTATATATGGTTTAAAGTAAACACCTAGGATATGGTATGAGAAATTGGCAAGTTATCTTCTGGAGAGTGGATACAAACGAGGAAAAACTGACAACACTTTGTTTATAAAGCATTCAGGATCTCACATCATTCTTGCTCAAGTGTATGTTGATGACATCATTTTTGGATCCACTAATGAGAAACTAAGTTATAAGTTTGCTGAGGTTATGGCCAAGAGATTTGACATGAGCATGATGGGTGAACTAACTTTATTTTTAGGTTTGTAGGTTAAACAACTAACTGATGGAATCTTTATTTGTCAATAGAAATATATTGCAAACATACTGAAGAAATTTGGCTTTTCTGATAGCAAACCAACAAAGACTCCAATGACTTCATCAACGTCTATCTCCATCGATCCAACAAGAAATGGTTCACTACTCTATATTACTACCAGTCACCCTGACATTATGTTTTCCACCATATTGTGTTCTTGATATCAAGATTATTCTAAGGAACCTCATATTCTTGTTGTAAAGAGGATCTTTTGATACTTCAAGAATACACCAAATCTTGGGTTATGGTATCCTCACAACTATGAGTTCAAGCTGGTGGGATACATTGACTCGGATCATTACGGATGTGGTATTGATTATAAAAGTACTTTAGAAGGAGCTCAAATGCTTGAAGATAGATTAGTGAGTTGGTCAAGCAAGAAGCAGACATCAGTGGCTTGCTCTACCACTAAAGTTGAATATGTAGTTGTTGGAAGGTGTTATGATTAGATTCTAAGGATTCAAAATCAATTTTTAGATTATGTTCTCAACTTCTCAAAAAATCCTATCTATTGTGACAACACCAACATAATTCATATGATATAGAACCTAGTGCATCATTCCAAAACCAAGCATATCGACATTCGTCATCATTTCATTAGGGACATTGTTCAAAAAGGAAAAGTGGAGTTGTTCTACATTCCATCTACTAATCAACTGGTTGAAATTTTCACTAAGGCATTGGATAAGAATACCCTGAACAAATTGATTGTAGATCTTGGCATGCTTTCAATGACTTAATTATTTTCTAACTTGTTTAAAATAACTTTGCTTCTACTGGATTTCTTAAAACACAAAAACACAAAAAAACAAGTGCTTCTTTTATTATGCTTTTGTCAAAGAACTTTACATATGTTGCTTAATGTTTGCATCTAATGTTTACAAGTATTATATTTTCTCTCTATTCTCTATTTTTAGGTTTATCAATACCTTATCTTCGGATTATTTGTACCTCTTCCTTCCCGAGTTAGAAAGAGCTGTAGCTATTCAAAATGTTCTAAATGCTCTAGTTTTTAAGAAGAGTATTTCCATCAAGTCTTCTTCTTGTTGACAATACTCTTTCTCTCATCCACTCACTGTTATGGATGCGAGAAGCCTCCATCAATACAATGAGTCTTACTTTCATCTACTAACTCCTAATTCGATAAAACCTTGACTTCCCTTGTGTTGATCTTGTAAACTTGATGGTTTCATGGATTAGACCCAGTTAACTCATTGGTTACAAAGACTTGTTCCTATTCCTTTCCTGCTCTTGGTGAACATGAAGCTCGGAATCTATTCTCAGCATGTCAACAATTTAAGGCTTTGACATTTTTGGTTTTTAGTAAGTTATATTAATGTATTTGTTCTTGCTTGTGTACTCTTTTATAGACTATTTTGAGGATGAGGTATCTTGAAGAAAGGAAACTGATTTATGAGCTTTTAAATCGAAAGATCTTCTAGCATCAGCTTTATGATTCTCCTGAAAATGGCTACGAAAAGGGGTTCAGGAAAAGCTGAGTATTCCTTTTTAACTATTCTTCCATTGCATTTCTTATGCTTTTATTTATTTAGTTATTTTGTCTTGTACAACATTAAATGAACTGGTGGTGAATTCTAGATTGAAACTTAACTCTATGATATAGAAGATAAACCATTTCTTGTTGATGAGCTGACACTGTTTGTGATTCACACTGATTTCACCTCAATATGTTTGAAACACTCCATTATTTCCTTATTTTCTTCTCAATAAAACTTAACGATTCACTATGATAAACCACACATTGATAAAAGTTAGAAATTATGTGTCGATGGTTAGTTTATGTACCGTAGGCTATCACATGCACCGACCCCCTCTTGCCCATGAATTCTTCTTTAAAGCTTTATGTTTCAGCGTAACATACCATACGTTGATGAGAGGTTGAAAAATCTTTGCGATGTTTAAGCTATGTACCATAACTTATCACATGCACCAATATATTCTTATTTAGAATTTTATGATTCAACGTATGAAGCCAGATGTTGATGAGAATTCGAAAAATCTATGCCGATGGGTATATCATTGTCCATGATTTATTACACATACCTACCCATTCTTTCGTAACAGTTATTCTATTAAAGATGTTAATTATTCACTGTATTATCCATACATCGATAAAACTTCGACACTCTTTGCCGATGGGTACATTTCATACTGGAATGTATTACATGCATCATTCCATTCTTGTCCTTTATTCTTCTAATAAAAGAAGTTAATGAGTCAACGTATAGAACCATAAGCTGATGAGACCTCGTAATATTATGTCAGTGAATGATAGTTTAAACCCATACTATTTTGGAGAGATCACAATCTCACTTCACTATCAAAAAGGGGGAGAGATATCTTCACAACATATTCATACTTTTAGGGAGATACCAATACTCATCAGTGGAGACATTTCAACACATGGCACATGGCCTTCCATTCGTTGTCTTTAATATACCTTCATCTATGAATAGACTATGGTATCAACTTCAAGAATAGAAGTTCTCATCTTCAGGGGGAGCAAACATCAGATGTTATAAATATAACGGGGAACATATCAAGGTTCTATTTTCCCTTACTGTTTCTACTGCTGATAACCAAAAATGGGAAGATTCATACACTTTCTAGGGGGGGGGGGGGGATTCATTAAAGCTAAAGAACTTCATAGAAGATTAGTTTTGACATCATCAACTAAGGGGAAATTGTAAGGTCACATGATATGATCTGATGAGTCAAACACTTTACACGCTGACCACCAGTGCCAGCGTCATCACACAGCATTATTAGCGTTAGTGTGAACCAATGATCTTGGTGATCTTTTGTATATTTGGCAGTTATATATATATATATATATATATATATATATATATATATATATATATATATATATATAAGATATCTTATCCATAAGCTTTGTGATTAGTATCAGATCGTTACTTTGATAGGTATACATCCCATAATTAGTGGGATTTCAGTTATTTTAATTGTATATATTCAGCATTAGGTGAAACCCTAATGTAACATCTTGTTGACCATCTTTGTGACCTTCGTTCTCTTGATGAGAATGTTCTTTCTCAGTAAAATTTGTGATTACTTGTGTTCTTTCGTTTTCTGTTTAGTCTTTTGCTTAGTTTTTTTTGTTTATTGTTATTCATACTTGAGTATATGTGATCTATACAAACCTTCATGCACGAACAACATTGTATCGAAAATTATGTATAACTCCTTGAAACAATGAATCTAGAGCTATCGATATAAGCTTGACAATTTTCACCAAAGACCATAATTCCTCTTTGTTCTTTCCAAGCACTGCATGGAAACGCATCTTCAGCTTCCTAAATTCCTCCTGATCTTCATAATTCTCAGCAAACTTGAAATGATAAAGGACAAATAACGAGTAATTAACTAGAAAGTCCGATTGATTAAACTCAGTATCTTTAGTAACATAAATCTTCCTTGGTTTGACAACAAAGTCTTATTCTTCACCAAATGTTGTGCTTTCGATTGTCTCATAGCACAAGAAATTGTTTAGATTGCCTTTGTTGAGACTTGGTGGATCATTGGTGGATCATCTTTACCTTGCATTATAATTTTGTTCAATTGCCTTAGTGTTTCGATCTTAAGATCTTGTAACCTCTATTTTTCTTCAGCCGAGGGTTCGACATGGATAACCTTCCCTTTATCTTCAGGATCAATAATTAAAGTAGTTTTGATAAGAGTCAAACTTGATCCTCCTTCCCCAATACTTATCCTTTTCTTCTATTGTAACATGGACATATGTTGTTGTTGAAAAAGTTGTGATTACATGCTTCATGGATAACGAAGTGGGAATTTGAGTGGAAGTCACCTTCCCAACTACCTTGCCTTTGTCTTCCACGGAATTCTTTGATGAACTAACTCCTCTTTCTCCCCCATGTGACACATTCACATAACATGGAGCATTTGTTAGGAAACAAAGGACTAGATCAAGAATTGGTGCCAACTCAGTTTTAAAGCAAGACTCCACAAAAGAAACTATAAAAGTAAGATTCTCTTAGGAAAACAAAGTTTTTGATGAAAGATCTAACTTCGCAAATGTTTCTTGAAATCCATTGAGGGATATCTCAATGTTATTAAACACTTTCCCATCTTTTTCTTTCTTTTCATTCAATGAATCAACATAATCCTTGTTGAAATCACAGATTTCTTCAATCATGGTTCGTGTTGCTCCAATCAAAACACCAACTTTATCTTTAACGTTTTCACAAAACTTATCAAGTTTATTAAATTCAGTGGAAAACATATCATGAAACTCCTTGATCTTTAACTCGATTGATATTTTAGAAGTTGTCACCAGCTTCTCAAATAGCGCATGTCGCTCACAAGCACCATCTTGTAACTTCTCAAATTGATGGTTGAAAGTTTGAGAGTGAAGAGCTAATTGTTCATTAATTCTCTTATCAACACCATTAATTAAAGCCTTTGTTCTTGAATCTTGAGACTTTAGTAAGTATTCAACCTCCTCCCCATTAACAATCGACTTCCTAGCACTATCATTCAAAAAAATGAAGAATGAAACTTAGTTTAGAATTAAGGATCTTGAACTGTTTACCAGACATAATGGCGTTGTCATCCACATTTTCTTATTCTGAATTGAACTCCAATTTAGCAAACCCAACCATTACATCATCTTCATTAATCATAATTCCTGGTTATGTAGATTGCGAAGAGAACAAATAAGTGATCGGTTCATTCATAACTCCTTGAAAAGATGGTAACCCAACTGGAATTGATGTAGGTGGAATTGTGGATGTTTGTGGTGGTGGTGGAACAACTGTTGTTTTAATTGTTGATATTGAAACCCCATTACCCAAATTAACATTTATTTGAGTCAATATTAGATATGTTCTTAGTGATGTTTGAAGTTATACCCTCCTCCATATTAGACTCAGAAATAGGAACCTCGTGTGGTGTGATTGTTGTCTACTCAAGGAGTGAAGTGATAAATGGTCCACTAGAATTGATTTCCACATCCACATTAGATTTGTTTGCAGTGACATCATTAATATGTATCTCCTTGAAATTCGATTCGACATTAGTATCATTTCTAGGTGAAACATGAAAAGCTTGATCATTATTCCCAAAAAAATCTTCTTATGTTGCTTCGTTGTCTCAATCTGTTTGAAACGTTCATAATGGTGTTGAAGCTTAGTAGAAGTCACTTCGTCATTCAAATATATAATCTTCTTAAGTCCTTTTAAGACACCAACAACTTTTCTCTTCTTCTTTTCATGAACATCAGCCTTAAAAACGTCCGTAATCACAACCCATCGTGGTTTAGCTTTCATCTTGTTGGGCTTATAGTGTTGCGTCATGGGCTCGGTCCTTAGTCCAGTTTTTGTAGCTGGTTTGGGCCTGTCCAAACCGTGATTGTTTTACTCTAGGGTTTTAGTATTTAGGGTGCATGCATGCATCATTAGTTAGTAACGCTTTTATTGTTTTCTCTTATCAAAGTATTGTAAACCCTAGCTCGCCTCTTGTAACAACCCGTTATTTCCAAGCATTATAAACCGAGTCTTGTAACCCCTTTTGAATGTAATGGGAATATCATCGATAAATGAATTATTCAAAAGCTCTGATTTGGAGTACGCTATGTGGTAGATATCATCTTAAAGGTTCCAAATATATAAAGAACACTAAAATCTGAGTTATGGCGAAGAAGCTATGACCATTCTAAGATTTCTGTCAAAACCGACAACACCGATCAAACGAAAAATGCAAAGTTTCAATACGATAACATTTAGCCTTAGGTATCTAAATGAAAGTCATGGATAACATTAAACCGTGAGCGTACACAAAAAGAACGTCCAAATCTGACTTCGCATGAGGAAGTTATGATTTTTCAAAGAAATTCCTTAAAAACGATTAGTTATAAAATAAATAATAAAAATAATTTTGGAAATTGCCAACGGAGTCTAAACGAAAGTTGTAGATCGTAGTCTCACCTACGCGTGGATATAAAGACCATCGAAAACGGAGTTCGTATGAAGAAGATATGGATTTTTGAAGTTTATTAAATAAATTAATTATTTATTTAATTCAAAATTCGGATATTATCCGAAGAGGAGTCAGCGTCCTTCTCCGAAGTACGCGCTGCGTACTCCTGTACGCCCCGCGTAACCGAGAGGATTGGCCTCGGATCGTCCACGTCGCCATATCCGAGGAAGCCGACCCGTCCGACCCGTCCGACCCGACGTCCCATCCGACCCGGCGTCCCATCCGACCCACCTCCCCAGCAACCCGTCCCATCCGACCCGAGAACCCAAGAACCCGTCCCATCCGAACCGAGGCAGTCGAGGCTTCGGTCATGCATGACGTACGCGTACGCAGCGCGTACGAGCGTACGCCCCGCGTACCGAGGCAGACCAGCCTTGCTATAAATAGGATGCGAGGGTTTCCAAGAAAAGGGCTCATTTCTTCTCTCTCTCTCACAGCCTTGCCTCGTTTTACGTGTCCGCTCAAACCCGAAGCTCTGGTCTTTTTGCTCAAATCCCGAGGCTCGATTCTACTCCCGAGATTCCCGAGAATCCCGAGAAAAATCAGTTTCCCTAGTCGAAACTCTGCCCGGTTTTCCACCTTGCAATCTTCAAACTATCAAGTGAGTTCATATCCCCTTCGAACACTCTTTAAATACATTTTAAATGTTTTATACTCTTTTTGGGGAGGAATACAAGTAAACACATGACTAAAATCGTGTGAAACATTAACCTTTTGATATACTTTTCATACTGTTGTTTTAACTATCTTGTGAAGTTATTATGATACAAAACCCCTCACAACACAGCTTTACCCTCTTGGGATATAATATGTTTATAAATAGAAATATGTTTTATTTATACGTTTACATACAAAAACATCATATCAAGGGTAACATTCTTTACTAAGTCATTTTATGCATTTAAAAGAACTTATGATTTATGCTTTGTCAAACATTGTAAAAGAGGTTAAACTTTGCATGCAAACTACTACTTTATTACAGACTTAGTTGAGAATCCATGAGTCGTGTATATCTTCAAACGTTACTTTCTTTATTAGAAAATAATGCTGCAAGTCCTGTCTATAACCAGAGTCTCCCGTTCGGAGAACGTGTCAAATGTGTATAGATCTATACGGGAAGTCATGATCCCGCGCCCTGACTGTTAGCTACAGTCCGTCTTTTGGGGTGACAGTTGTCATAACGCTACGACGCCTGAAGAACGTCGCTACAGGAATATTATGTTTAGTATGGTTATAAAACTCATCGGATATACAATTATTATGGTATTATGCTTTTATGAACAAGTAGTCATTAAAACTATTCTTCATTTAATAAGGGCGATTTTCGTATAGCTTTACTATGTAAAACTATGACACGACTTACAAGCACGTCGCTTGCTTGCGATTTTCGGTCTTAAAGACTGCCAGTTATGTTCAGGAAAATAAGGGTTTTTCCTGTATACAAACCAAACAACTAATAGGAAAATAAGGGATTTTCTCGGTACAATTAGTTGCAATTTACATCACGAACATTCATATGCATTTCATACTTTTATAGGAAAATAAGGGTTTTTCTGGAAAACATGCAAACACTTTCGAATGGCATACATCTTCTCAAAACACCACTTATGAATTCACCAACTTAAATGTTGACACTTTTTCTTTGAAATAACTTGTATTCACAGGAAACCGTTAGCCAGGTAGCAACTACTTCTGAAGACTAACGCACTGGCGTTAGTAACATATTTTGGATCACCATTTTATATTTGATTTCTTTTGCAAATATGTAACATCTACAATCATGTAAACTTTTCAAACATATTTATATTATGGTGGTGTGTACTTTCCTTTCTATGAACTGTTATGATACTAAATATGACGTCCTCCGCCCCCGAACGATTCCGCCGTTCTGGTTTGGGGGTGTGACACCTCTACAGTGGAAGTTCTTCATCGAGCTCTGCTGAGGCGTGACTATATTTGAATCATAAGCTTTACATTGATTCTATATTGTGTTCATAATCGTATTGTGTTTGAATTGTTTGTTCTTTATTAATATACCTGTGAAGGATCTAAACGATCAGAGATTTATTCTCATAAATTGGTATCAAAGCAGGAGGCTATGTAATTCATACGCATCTCTTCTGTTGAAGAAGTTATTAGGGTTTTTCCGCATTGATTGATATTAATTGAGTCATCATTCCATATTGGCGTATCTCATTAATTGTCGATCTCACTCTAACGATAAATTACAAGTCTGATCTTAAACATGTTATCAATCAAATGTCATCACAATTTCCATGGATGATTTGCAAACCAATCCAATCAAGATCTCCAACAGTATTGGATCAACGACAAGGATTCCAATCTTATACACTCAGGATATGAGGTTTGGACGCACCACTTCGAAGATTATGTGATCGGCTCAGAAGATAACGAGTACTTGATCTGGGAAGTAATCATAGTTGGTTCGTTTGTTCACTCAAGCACTTCAAAGATTGTCAAAACTCAAAAGCAGTACAACCAGCTTGTGAATAATGTGAAAGACATTACTCAAGACGAGAAAGAGAAGATTCAGTGCAACATCAAGGCCTTAAGAATGATTAGGTTTGTTTTTGCAGTCGGATACGTTTCGATTGGTGAGTTCATGTGCTACAGCTAAAGAGATATGGGACAGGTTGAAAGAATTGTATTCCACTGATGAAGATCTGGAACATTCGATTCAAACCTTGCTGCTTTCTGAATTTAGTGATTTCAAACAGAAGCCCGAAAAGAAACTCATTCAGGCTTTTGATCGGTTTAATCATTTTCTCAGTAAGATGATAAAGCACGGGATCGAAAGGAAGGTTATTGAACAGAAAGTTACCTTCATGAACGGTCTTAGACCCGAATGGATGGCAGTTATGACCACGGTGAAGGCACACGAACAGTTCAAATCATACTCTCTAGCGAAACTGGTGGGAATTCTGAAGTCCCATGAAAGTGCGGTGTCAAAGGAAACGAACATGGTTTCCAGTTTGGGTTCGTTAGCCCTTGTTTCAATAAGGAAAAGTGTTGTTGAAGAAGAAGAAGAATTGGATCTTGCTGACTATGATCTAACCGGTGAAGAGTATGCCCCGATGGTTTCTAATCCTAGAAAGTTCATCAAAAGAAATTTCCCAGCCAACAAGAACCGAAACTGGTAGGAAAGTTATAGTTCTGAGAAAGTGAAGGCGGAACCGAAGATGGTTTCAAAGTCAAAAGAATCCAAGAAGGAGTCGAAGATCAGTGGTGACTCAGGCTATGATTGCCATTATTGTGGAGGCAAGAATCACTTTTCCAAAGACTGCATGCTGAAGTAAAAGGCAGAGAAGGTTGATGAGGATGGTGAGGAAGCGAACCTCCTGAAACGATTGGAGGAGATCAAGAAAAGAAAATCAGCAACTAACAATAACACCATGAATGCTTTGATTGTACAGGATACAGGTAACAATGATGAATTCGGTGGAGTGGAAGTGTGGTCCACGGATTCAGAGGATGAAGAAGTGAGAAAGTTGACTCATGGTAAGGCTATGCTGGTGAAAGAAGAATATGCTACAGGAAGGTTTTTGATGGTGACAGAAGGTGTATCTCAGATGCGAGGATATACAACAGATGGTGGGCTGGAAGATGAGAAGGAGCGAGAGGACAGGTGTTTCGCTGCGAAACCTGTCAGTGCACAGATTAACGAATGTGATGATTTGATCAACAAGGTTATACATGACGAGCAGTTTGACGAAGAATGTTATATTGATAGTGGCTGCTCACGACACATGACAGGACGAAAGGAAGAACTGAGGGAGTTACGGCCTCTCAAGGATAGTGGAACTGTGAAGTACGACAACAATTCGTTTGGAACTATCAAAGGCTATGGAATGATTACGAATGGTGATTTCTCAATAAGAAAGTTGAAGGATTGCATCACAACCTTATCAGTGTGTCACAGATGGTAGTTGGGACCGGATTGAAGGTCTCGTTTGATGATGAAGGCTCAGAGATAGTCGAAAAGAAGTCGAATAACATACTACTGAAATCGAAGCGAAAGGGGGAAATGTACCCTTTAAACCTCACTCCAATTCGAGGGAAACCAGCAGTCTGCTTGCTAACGAAGGCTCACTCAGACGAAATCTGGTTATGGCATCGAAGGATCTCTCATCTAAATTTTAAGGATATCAACAAGCTAGTTTTAGGAGATCGTGTTCGATGTCTTCCAGAACTCAATTCAACAAAGAACATTTATGTGCAACTTGTGAAATGGGAAAGAACATCTATGTTCAACTTGTGAAATGGGAAAGCAAAGTCGACAAAGTCATCCTTCTATTATCAACACAAAGGTGATAGAACCATTGGAGCTGTTGCATATCGATCTATGCGGTCCCTCCTCTATTGAAATCATTGGTGGGAACAAGTACATTCTGGTCATCGTTGACGACTTCTCTCGCTTCACATGGGTATTCTTCTTGAAGCAAAAATCAGAGGCAACTCCTAAGCTCAAACTCTTCATAAAACAAGTAGAGGTTCAACTGTGAAAGGTGGTTCGTAATGTAAGAAGCGACAATGGCTTGGAATTCAAGAATAAGGATTTCAAAGCTTTTCTAGCTGAGAAGGGAACAACTCATAATTTCTCAGATCCATATACTCCACAACAGAATGGAATCGTCGAAAGGCGAAACCGATCTCTATGTGAAGCAACTCGAACTATGCTAAGCTTCGCTTCCGTGCCTTTGTATTTATGGGCTGATGCTATTGCTGCCGCTTGTTACACTCAAAATAGATCATATCTAAACAAGAGATTCTCTATTACTCCTTACAAGATCTTGAACAATCGCAAGCCGAATGTGAAGTTCTTTCATGTGTTCGGTTCAAGATGCTTCGTCTTCAACTCAAAGGAGAATTGAAACAAGTTTGATGCTAAGGCTGATGAAGGAATATTTTTGGGCTACTCCTTGCACTCGAAGGCGTATAGAGTTTTGAACAAGTGCTTTAAGAAGATTGAAGTGACATACTATGTCACTTTTGACGATAGCTATGTCAAGAAGATGAAGACAACTGAAGGTGCAATGCAGGAAATCTTTCCAAAGACCATTCAAGTTACAGCTCCTATCTCAAACCTTTTCGAGCAATATATGCTTCTTTTTTATGAACTTGAAAAAGCTATCGATTCTGAATCCAAGGCGGAAGATAACAAAGTTGACAGTCTAAAGCAAATCATTGACGATGCTGCATAGAAGTTGGTTGCTGATCAACCAAAGGAAACCGAAAGGCCTGACTTAAGCGAACCTTCTGGTGACCGTCCTTCTGTCCAAGGGGAGGGTTTGTTTCTACCAAAGGATCAAGGTTCTTCATTCAAGGGGGAGAATCTAACGTCACAATCATCCAGCTCAACCGAAAGTCCAAATGAAGGGGAACATTCTGATCCAAATATTGAACTCATGTCATCATTCGAAGGGGAGAATACAAATGTCAATGATGATGATACACTATCAGAATTGGAAGAAGAAATCAATGCATAACTGGATCCCTCTTGTGATCCAAATTACCCACCTCTCATTAAATGGACCAAAGACCATCCTCAAAGTCAAATCATTGGGGAATCTTTAGAGAAGGTATTAACTCGATCACAGATCAAAGCGAAACAACTTGCATTATTCTCTCAAGTAGAATTATGCATGTTCAACTCTTTTGTCTCCTAAGTTGAACTGAAGACTGTGAATTCGGCTCTTGACCATTCTGATTGGGTTCAAGCCATGCAAGACGAGTTGAACGAGTTTGAAAGAAACAAAGTATGGTGTCTAATTCCAACTCCAAAGGATGCTTCGGTTGTCAGTCTCAATTAGGTATTCAGAAATAAGATGGATAAGGAGGGGAATGTCATTCGTAACAAGGCTCGGTTAGTTGTAAAAGGCTACTGCCAAGAGGAAGGTATCGATTATGAAGAGAACTTCGCTCCAGTTGAAAGATTATAGTCGGTTCGAATCTTTCTTGCTTATGTTGCACACAAAAACTTTGAAGTCTATCAAATGGACGTAAAGTGTGCCTTTCTCAACGGAGAACTTGAAGAAATTGTGTACGTTGAGCAACCGCTAGGCTTTGTGAACGAGAAGCACCCAGATCACTGCTACATCCTAGACAAAGCAGTATATGGCTTGAAGCAAGCTCCCAGAGCATGGTATGAAACTCTCACTCGATTCTTAAAAATGTCAAAATTTAAACAAGGTTCGGTTGACCCAACCTTCTTTCGTAAGAGAGAGGGTAACCACCTTATGATAGTCCAAATTTACGTTGATGACATCATCTTCGGCTCCACGAATCCCAGCTTAACAGTTGAGTTTAGGAAGTTGATGGAAACTAAATTTGAGATGAGCTCAATGGGCCAATTAACTTTCTCCTTGGCTTAAGTATAAGACAGGGACCCGAAAGTATTTTTATCAATCAGGAGGCATATACAAAGACATTGCTCGCTAAGTTTGGCATGATGGGAGACTCCAAAGTGAAAGTTCCAATGGCTTTTGGGACATAGCTTACACCTTCTTTGGAGAAGCCAGCCGCTGACATGACGCTTTATCGTCAAATGATTGGGTCACTAATATATCTCACAGCCAGCAGACCCGACATCATGTTCGCAGTCTGCTACTGTGCCCGATTCCAAGCTAACCCACGCGAACCTCATATGCTTGCCGTGAAAAACATCTTTCGCTATCTGAAGCGAACCTCCTCTCTCGGTCTATAGTATCCAGCCAACTCAGGTTTCTTTGTCCAAGCGTTCTCAGATGCTGACTTAGGTGGTTGTGGATTGGATCGTAAAAGCACCACTGGAGGATGCCAATTTCTCGATGGTAAATTGGTTAGCTTGCAATCAAAGAAACAAACCTGTGTTTCTCTCTCCACGGAAAAAGCTGAATACATAGTTGCAACCTCATGCACATCTCAGGTTGTATGGATACAGAGTCAACTTAGAGATTATGGGCTGAACATGAAGAAAATCCCACTATATTGCAACTCTGAAAGTGCAATTAGGATTTGTCATAACCCAGTACAACACTCAAAGACAAAGCACATAGCACTGCGGTATCACTTCATCAAAGATCACGTGGAAGATGGCAACGTGGAGATTCACTTCGTGAGGATCACTGATCAACTGGCAGATATATTCACTAAGGCTTTACCTGAAGCAAGTTTCAACAAGATTTTACAAGGCCTAGGAATGATGGAAGCAGAATCAGTACCAAAATCGCCTTCGCTTCATTAAAGGTAAGAAGTGAAATAGAGTGAACCGAAATGAACCGAACGCTCGGTCTATTTCGGGTTCGGTTCAACCGAGAACCGAAATGAACCGAACGCTCGGTCTATTTCGGGTTTGGTCCTTCTGCACTCGTTCGCTTCTTTTTCATACAAAGGGATTTTAAATGTATTTTTTTGTACATTCTTTTTCATTTTTTTTATTTTCATCCAAAAATATTTTTCTTTTTAGTTTTTTTGAAATTTTTTCAGAAAATACAAAAATATATTTCCTTTATTTTATTTTTCTAATGCTTTCCTTTGTATAAATGCTACTCTTGATGGTAAAGCTCAAGGAAGTATACCCTCTTTTCTATAAATTAGTTAAGTGTCCCTAGATGCATGTTGTTGCATGTTGACCAAAGCCTCAACAGATTTTGAGTGAAGCCTTAATAATGTGATATATACAAATCATGTTTTCCCAAAGTAGGCTGTTACATTCACTCTAATCGTGAGCTACCGTACTCTTCTCATATTGAGTTTAGAGTTTTCTGCTTGGTCCTTCTTTTATAGCAGAGATACATTCTCTTCTTATACCACCTATATCATTTTTCTTCATTACACTTCATCTCACTAATGTAACCCTTGAGACTCTCATCACTTACCACTGAGGTTTATGGTTATACAAAAATCTGTGTTAATGATCTTAGTCTCGTGTCACTACGTATTAAGTGAAACCCACAATTCAAAACCTTTAATGAATTGACGGTGCACCATTACTATGATAAAGTTCTTGAATGAAATCTCTTTTTATTTTGAGTGATCCTTCTGAAAATGTCTATTACCAAGATTTTTCTTCCCCAAGGATCCAGTTATATTTTTTTTTGAGATTTCTCAGTTGTCAACAAGTCACTGAATATGTTACCTACCTACTTGTTTAACAGACCACATTGGTCTCACAAGTACTTCGTTCAGTTTCGGTCTTATATCAAGTATTGAAATCATGAATTTAAATGAAAGCCACCCTTTATAGATTTAATTAAAAAGATGCCTTTCAATACTTCTTAACAAGTACTTGATCGTTATTTAACGGGAAGCCACACAAGCACTTTGAAGTCTTTCTTGACTTTGAAGGAAGAGATTTGTGCCCGGAATCAGTCGCTTTATGTCTTAACAAGACATCAAAAATTCCCGTAAATAGTTTGCTTTATTTCTTTATCATTCACACTCTATGCACGGAAATCTTTGATTTTCCAAAATCTGGTTCTATTAACGATGAGCTAATTGTTATAGCTTCGTTTGTAAAAGTATTCCAGTGATCGATAAAGATAAAGGAGATGACGGTTCATGTAAAATCTGTGGGTGACGTTGATTCCATTCTGCTTCATCTTCTTGACGCCCATGGCTCCATTCTGACTATATCCATCAGACGTCATTTGGCTGACAAACTCAGACCTGCATTGGATATCCTTAGTCGGATTGAGGGTGTTTCGGTGACTTTTGTCAAGCCAAAACAAGGGGGAGAAAAGGAAAAGGTTACAACTCAACCTCCTCCCAAACCTAAATCAACTGCTGCACCGAAGGATAATGAAGCTTCGGTCAGTAAAAGGGATAAGAAGAAGAAGAAAATTGGTGAAGATGATACAAATGATGAGGATGATTTTAAAGATACTTTAGGTGAATATCCCTCTAAGAATTTTCAGAAAACAAAACTTTCTGACAAAGAGTTTGTAGAAAAGATCAAGAAGGAAACGGATGAGCTGGAGAAGAAGCAAAAAGAAAAGGAGCTCTTGGAGAAAAAGAAGTCCATTTTTCCAGAGTGGACCATTGATTCGCTTCAAAGAGATGTTGTAGATGAACCGAGTACTCATTGGATCGAACCTGTCATGTCGTTCGGCCTTGAAAACTCGAAGGATGCGCAATTTGATATGCCAATCACTCGAAAGGCATTTATCTTTCATTGCTTCAACTCAACTGCTGTCATCCCCTCTCCGGACCCGAAGGTGGATCGAGATCTATTAGAGTTTTATCTGGAGTTCGCTCAGCCACATTACTTGACATGGAGCTCACAGAAGATTACTACTATCAAGGTACTGAAGCCTTGTTCAGCCGGGAAGTTCATCAACGTCAAATTTAAAGTGACTCGAGGCTTTGAAGGCTCGGTTCATAATTTCTCCTTGGCTGATCTACCGAACCTCAACCCTCACGACTGGATACTCCTCAGAAACATTTTGTTGTCTAATCCTCAGGAGTATCAGCCGATTATTGACCATGTCAAGAGAATGCTCGTTTGTTACATCCATGAAGTAGCAAAGACGGATCAAGAAATCACCTCTGCTATTCACAAGCGAACCACGATCAAACCAATGGGAAGAGCTGCGATGTAAACACAATGATCAAGGGAAAAATTGACACAAAATATCACACTGTGATGTTTCTTAGGGGCGAAGGTCAAAAATGCCTATTCGCTCTTATTGACAAACACCTGCTCTCAACTTTTTGCTTGGAACATATTTTAGAGATCATTTAGAGGTGTAATTAGAATTCAGCAGCTAACAAGAAGTTGTTTACTGACATGCTGAGATGGTATATTCAATTGCGATAGACTCTTCTTGCTATCATTCCTCGGCTGTTCAAAGTTGTGAAGATAGTGAAGCCTACTCAACAGAAATAATCTCTCGTCTCATTTGATGCAAAGGGGGAGATTGTTGGGCTTATAGTGTTGTGTCATGGTCTCGGTCCTTAGTCCAGTTTTGGTAGCCGGTTTGGGACTGTCCAAACCGTGATTATTTTACTCTAAGGTTTTAGTATTTAAGGTGCATGCATGCATCATTAGTTAGTAACGCTTTTATTATTTTCTCTTATCAAAGTATTGTAAACCCTAGCTCGCCTCTACAGTGGAAGTTCTTCATCGAGCTCTGCTAAGGCGTGACTATATTTGAATCATAAGCTTTACATTGATTCTATACTGTGTTCATAATCGTATTGTGTTTGAATTGTTTGTTCTTTATCAATATACCTGTGAAAGATCTAAACGATCATAAGATTTATTCTCATCACATCTTTATCGTTTTAGGTTTCATAGAGACAACCGCTTGATTAGAAAACACTTTAGCAACCTTTTTTGTTGGCTTTTTAGTACTAACACATGTAGACTTCTCAGAAATAGGCTTTGAAGCATTCTTAGATACCCCATTTCCAGACTTTCCAGACACATTTTTCTTTGACACTTCTTTGTCAACTGCTTTATTCTTCGCAATTGACTTCTTCTTTGTACACTATGATTCTTTGGCAGTTCCTTCTATAGCTTTAGGAAGAACCCATGTAGGAGTTGGATCCATACAAGTTTTATTTTGAACCAAGATCTTATTAGTAGGAGATACCAAATTAAGCATAGCATTCGGAATACGACCAACAACAGCAAACATGGCTAGATCATCAATTGCTAATTTAGGAATGTATAACTATGAGAATGTGGCAACCATACCATCTTTAGGTACTGGAATACCTGCATGGCGATAAACTTCGTGTAAAATCAGAGTCCAGAATTGAGCACTCTAAACTTCAGTCTTCTTCTTATAATGCTTTATTGATGACACAAGTTTAGCCCATAATAATGAAGTATAATTTGAGTTTGCCCTTATCGTGACTAGAACTTCTACCAGTTAAGCATAAAAGGGTTATTCCAAAAAAAGACATTCCATAGCAAGACTTGATTTCTTGAAATTGCTTACGAGAGAAAGAGAAGGCTAATACCCCATTTCATTAAGCATGTGCAATACTTGTTCACTCATAACCTCCTCAAACACTCCATCAGATGGTAGTTTTAAAATTT
The DNA here is from genome assembly GCF_002870075.4 of Lactuca sativa. Classification (NCBI taxonomy): domain Eukaryota; kingdom Viridiplantae; phylum Streptophyta; class Magnoliopsida; order Asterales; family Asteraceae; genus Lactuca; species Lactuca sativa. The sequence goes on along the minus strand of NC_056629.2, from coordinate 28,631,671 downwards.
GGGCAAAGTCCTTATTCAACCATTTACTTTTATTCGATTCCATCTTGAAAGTTATGATTCCCATTGATTTGTTATACAAAGTAGTTGAAGCAGCAAGAGACAACCATTTCATCGGAACAACAAAAGAAGTCGTCAAAGAATGAGTAAGTATTGAATCATTTATCACTTGAACAAGCATCTGCAATTTGTCTGGGTAATTGTTGATCAGAGGATTTAACCACAAATTGTTGCATTATACTTTCATGTTTGGTTGGGAGATGTTATCATCGTTTGTGTTGAATTGATCAACAATTGGGTTTGCAGTCGACATTTTGAGTGATCTAGAGAGAATTTGAAAATTGATTGCAAAGAGAAGTTAGGGTTTTGCATAAATACCGGGAATCAGAAAAGGTAAATTGAATTATCATGTCGTCTTTTATAACCGAAGTCAAATTTAAATTCAAATAATATCCCAATTAGCCAATGCCATGTGTAAAGCAGTTTATTGAGCCATCATTACCCTGGGCCGCCTCATGTAAAAGTGATGATTACTTTTTCTTGATCAACGAGAAGTAAATGGAACGTCACATCCAATAGATACTTCATCATCCCCAAAAGAATTGAACCACCACAAAGCTTTGCTAGGAACCAAGACACCATCAACTAAGGTTGGGGCTCATTCATTTTTGGGGATTGTAAGTAAAATCATAAGCTAGACTTTGTGAAATCTTGGTTTGAGTCGATAATACCCATAGCCTCGAGGATTTTAGTGCTTTGTTGTACCAAAAGAAAGGATACAATCAAAATAAGAAAATTTTGGGCATTGTGCTTTCAAAAAATCTTTTATATAAAGAAGCAAGATCATTGGAAAAATATACTCTTCCTTCAACATCAAGAGAGATATCAAAGTGCTTGTGTGATTTCTCGTGAATTACAATCGACTACTTGTTGAGAAGTAACGAAGGTCCTCTTTTCATAAGCTTCATAGGTGTCTTCATTTTTAAATAAGTTCGAAACTTATCATAAGAGCAAATCATTGTAAGAAAATACTTGTGTGATCAGTGTAATCGACAACAAATAAGCTTTGGAAAAAAGTTAAGTGCTGTAAGATCAGAGTAAATGTCCATGTAGAAATCTCATGTCATAAAACAATTATGAAAGTTGGATCTATTTGGAAGAAATGACTTGGGACGATTCGTATAGCTAACCTAACAAATCGTTTGAACACTATTGAAGGGGAAAGTCGGTATTGCTCTTCCTTAATCTTATCCACTGCAGTGTTGGTTGTTTGGGAAAAATGAGTTAGTTTTAGAATGAAATACTATATTTAATGGTGATTAGGGAAAACTGTTTGAAATTACAAATTCATAGTTTAAGGCACCTAATGAAACATTTTAATGTTATTTATTAAAATTATAGGTCTCGAACTATCCCTCATCTGTCCGTTTTCTTTGGATTGTCATAACTTTTACATACGAACTCTGTTTTTTGATGTTCTATATATCCACAGATTCCTAATTCCTCCTATGATCCCCAGTCTTTGTAGTATCACACTTCTAGACCAGGGTTCATTGACAGATTCCCTAATCAGTTAAATTGAAGGCCAATCTCTTGACACTGTTAAAAGTGATAGGTCCCATAGTAATGACTATTCCTTGGATTTGTGGTGCTAGATCTCAATCTTTTTATATTCTGGGGTGACAAGGACCGGACATAGGGTGGAAAGAATATTAAATTGAGTGATATAAGCTACAATATTCGATCCCTTAATTTTCAAATCCCAGATCTCCTACTCTAGTTTTTGCACTTAGGTCCTTGCACAATATTCTTCGATGATAATTTGTTTAAGCTAGTCCCAGGAGATGGAATAGGTTGGGTCGATTCCTATTTTCTTGGCGCAGTCGTTCCACCACGTAAATGTGACATCCATGAAAGTGCATGGTAAAATTTTACCCTGCAATCACCAACACATAAGCTGATGTGGAACACGGATTCCATCTTTTCTATTCACCTTTTCAAGCACACTACTCCTTTGTCACCATAGAAAGACCTCGATTTGTAGTCCATAAATTCTTTGTATTTGTAGGTTCTTGAATTTCCTCTGTAATCACCGTGAGAGTTACTTCCACATCCGCCTCCACCACTAACTTTGTTTGAATCCTGTGTTTCTAGTGATTCTGTAGGTTTCTAGGCATTTTGTGAGTCGTTGTGCAACAAACAATTCAATTGCTTCTGAGTCCATTACAAGCGTTGGATATGGTGTTGTTGTTGTGGTTGGTGTCGGTCCTAGGTGACGTCTAATAACTCATCTTGGAGGCATGATTATGTCTTATTTATGATTGGTGTAAAGAAGTATCAGTTGTATGAAACACTTTGTTATTCATAAAAATGTGAGTTTCAATGACTAAATTCATTTGAAAGTGTTAATTACGACTATGTATCTTGGAATCATTTCTCCAATCCTTACAACTCTCAAGCATTTAGTTTATCAACTATCATATCCAAATTTAGTTGTGCATCGGTCTGTTCTTAATTAAACGTAGGTAATCAACCTACATTTAGTTGTGGTTTGGCCCATTACTATACTAACTTTAGATAATGTATTTGACCTAAATACTTGAGTTGTATTCTCATTGACGGTCCGAGTTTTCTGTATTATATAACTCTATATATAATTTATGTTTGTTGGGCGTATTATTAATTTTTGTCCAGTAATTTGTTACGATCAAGTAAGGATAGGTCAGCACAATCGGAGGGCATAAACATTTTGACATATAGCCTTTCTAAAATCCAAAAAGCCAAACAATGTTTCCATCCTAGGTAGACCTATAAAATGGGGTGGGTTTTGACCCTGATTCACTCCAAATTCGCATGATTTTTAAGGGTTTGGATTTTTTTTTACCCTTTTATTAAATGGGTTGGCTATAGATCATTGTTGATTCACTGCACTTGTAATTTTCCCTTTTACATATATATATATATATATATATATATATATATATATATATATATATATATATATATATATATATATATATATATAATCTGTTGTACTGGATTTTGATTATTAAGTAATGGAATTTTGTTTTAGGATATATTTTTTTGACAAATATTACTTAATGCACACATGAAAATTATGTATTTTTAATATTCTAAACGGGCCGGGTTAATGAATAGGGTATTTTTTGGTTCGGTGGATACATATATCGATTTGATTATTTAAAATCCTAAGGGTTATAACAGCGGGGCTGATTGTGTTTAAAAATTTTTAAACGGATTCAGATCAAGGGTGATTCACTCCAAACCCAGCCCGTTAACATCTTTAATCCTAGGCACCACTCCCGTAACAAGTCTAGCAATAATATAATTAATAATACTTTTATTCTTAGGTTTAAGGGATAAACCTAATATTAGTTGTGAGCCTAAAGCTATAGTTGTAATCTTCTAAGAATATACATGTTTTAATAGCCAATGACTTTAATAGCAATTTGTCACACCCACAACTGGTGGCGGAAACGTCTGCAGTGACATCATGGATCATAGTCATTTTCATATATATATATATATATATATATATATATATATATATATATATATATATATATATATATATATATATAGCATAGTGCATAAATTTTTATGACTCAAAAGGGAAATTACAACATCCCTATTCTAGGAGTACATAATGATCTGAAAATGTTGAGCATGCCTTAACAAAAGGCACCTATGAAAATACAATAATAAACTAAGTAGACTGTAATCTGTAACATCCGAAAAATTTCAATAAATTTAAACTTTTCAAAGTAGTCCATTTACTAATGAAAGTGTTTACAAAATCATTGTCTCTAAAACATGATTTAACATCAGAGTCTCCCAAGATCTAATCAGTAGTAAAACCAAGGATGTGTACGGTAACGCCTTTACATTGCCATAATCATATGAAGCACCTGAAATAATAAACTGAAACTGTAAGCACAAAGCTTAGTGGGTTCCCCTAAAGTACCACCACATACATATAACAAACAACAACATGCATACATAGCCTTCAACCAGACTGGAATGCCGCACCGGCCCACAGACTATATGGATCGCTCATCGAACCTTCAACATGATTAGACCACCTCACTGGGCCTTTAGCCTATCTTGACCGTTTTCCGGGCCATCAGCCTGACTAGTAAGCCTCACAGGCCTTTAGTCTATCCGGGCTGCCCTAGGTCTCTTGGCCATCAGTCTCTACTGGTCCGCCTCAACCCAACCATACATGAGATATTGACATATACATAACATATAACCAGTCAATGTACAAAAAGCAGATCTAACAGATCACTACAACATACCGGCATCCTATATACTAGGATACATATCTAACAGTTCACTACAACATAGCAACGTCCTATATACCAGTATACTGATCTAACAAATCACTACAACATAGCAACATATGGTAAACCAGGATATCAATCCAATGGGTCGGTCTTGGTGCCTTCGACGCATAAGTACAGTGAGTAAAACTCACATCTACTGAGGATAGCTGAAACAACACTCGATCCGTGGCGAACACTGCTCCTCACGCTAAACCAAAAATAGAAACAAAGCCAATAAATAATTATGGTTTAGCCCAAACCCATGGTCTAATCCATTCCTCATCATGATAACCGAAAAAGACCATTTTTCCATTTACATGCAAGGCCAACTAAACTAGGCCTAAAATCGATCCATTGGGCTTCTACTGAAAACGCCTGGTGTTCCACCCTATGACACCTGATGTACAAATGTCAGGCATTCCCAAGCAAACGCCTGGAATTTGCTCGCTCCTTACAAACTTCCAAACTAATGTATTAATGGATTAAGATCTCATGTCCAAATTTCAGATCCAATCATAAAGGAACGTCTAAATCCATAAAGTTGCAAACTTTATGGTCATGCATGGTTACAATGAGCCCAAAAGCTAAAAATTCCAACTCCTTAACCAATTAAGACACCTCAAAACTTGCATGGAGTGAAAGGAAGGTCCAAGATCATAGTTTTGTCACTTAATTTACCCTAAAACATTCAAAAGGACTGCTCCTTTGGTCTAAGTTAGCCCCTGCCCAAGAAGACCAAGAAAATGGGGCTAATAAGCATATACTTCTAACACAAGCATGATCTAGAGATATGATGATCAGGTTTAGAACTTTATACCACAAAATGATGCTCCAAGATGCCAAGAGTCCAGATCCACAAGCTTGAGAGCAACACCATCACTCCAATGATATTCCTTCTCTATCAAGAACATTAAAATGATACCAAAAAGATGCATAAGGCTTCAAACTTTCATACACACATAGAGTTTCCGAAATTAGGATGGAGGTTGGAGTGTTTGAGTGTTGAAGGGATTTGAGGCCATAATGTTCTTTAAATAGGGTGCAAACCCTAAAAATTGGGTTTGGTCTCTACGTGCAAACGTATGACGTCCATCATAGAACGCTTGGCATTTGAACACCTAGCGTTTTATGCCAAACGCATGGCATTTAGACCAAAGACCTCATCTTCGGGATGTTATAATTCTCCCACACTTGAATTAGACTTCTTCCTCGAAGTCTGCTGCAGTAATTAACCCAAGGTAGTGTTTTCGTATCTCCACCTCGGATCACTCAGATGGTCCTCTCCACAACCCGATCCGAACTAAAAGTCGGCTCATTCAGGCGACTGACTACCCATACCATCCTTAACCTGCTAACTTCATCACTGGAGAAACCATCACAACCTTCCCAAAATCCGGAATTCCAACACCTCAACTGACTCTTAAGAAAGCAAAACAATCTCGAAACGCATTTATTACGATATATTTACCATCCGAACAATATAGAACCCTTCCGACCCTGACTTACCTTGTTGATTCCACTAGGGAATCAGGACTTCATCGCTCTCTGTTCTATTGAACCCCTCATTTGAAAACAAGGCGGCTCCAAACACGAGCCTCAGCTAGATAACCACTGCAAAAGGGGCACAAACAACGCTAGCATATTCCACAACTTTCTAGCTAAGACCGAATGTCTAGAAAGATCCACAAAGCTAGGGACTCTCATGGCTACAAATACTGAATCAAATCTATCAATATGCTTCCCAAGAACGGAAACCCATCAGATCAAAATTTCAAAACCCAAATTCATGGACTGAAATTCATCCATACGTTGAATCCACCCCTTGACCTTGAGTATGAACACTGCCAAACGCGCAGAAAAGTATCCAAACACATCAATCGTGAATTTCCACTAATTCCAAATGTAACATTCATAAAATTTCCAATAAATTTAAACTTTTCAAAAACAATCCAAAACCATTAATCATTACAAAAGGTTTTCAATTAGATTATTATCAGAGTATCCTAGAAACATCAGCATAAAAATGAGGAGCAGTACGATCATGCCTTCGCCTTGCCACGATCTCCGGATGTACCTAAAACAATACACTAAATCTGTAAGCCCGAAATCTTAGTGAGTTACCCCAAAAATACCCATACACATACAACCATACACATACAGTAACAAAACAACATACTATGGGTCCGATCAACCATCGGGTTGGAATGCCCCTGGCCCTCAACCATCGGGTTGGAATGCCAACATACTATGAGTCCAATCATCCTACCGGATGGAATACTGCCGGCCCACAACCATCAGGTTGGAATTCCCAAGTCCCTATACCTACAATAACTACTATGGGTCCAATCATCCTTATGGATGGAATCCCCCAGGCCCTCAACCATCAAGTTGGAATGCCAACATACTATGAGTCCAATCATCCTACCGGGATGGAATACTCCTGGCCTACAACCGTCGGGTTGGAATGCCCACACTCCTAAATCTATTCTAACTACTATGGGTCCAATCATCCATCAGGATGGAATACCCCAGGCCCTCAACCATCGGGTTGGAATGCCCACCTACTATGAGTCCAATCATCCTACCGGGATGGAATACTCTTGGACCACAACCATCATGTTGGATTGCCCACATACTATCAATCAGACATGTACACCAATATCAGATAACCATATAACAGTCTAAAGCGACATACTAGGGTCCTATCATCCTCAGGATGGAATACCCCACAACTAGCAAACAATCATGTGCACATATAATAGGTAATCTCCTACCAGGATACAGACAGTCAGACCTAACTATAGGTCACGAAGCATAACCGCTTCCACTCTACCAAAATACATATCTAACCAATCATACCACCATAACAACCATCCTATCTACTAGGATATAGAGTAATCAGATCAAATTGTAACTATCTCAAATACAAATCAAAGGGCCGGCCTTGGTGCCTTAGACCCTTGAGTATAGTGAGGACACTCACCTTGCACTTGCCGAGCTGGAGAGACGGAATCAAAACTCCCGATCACCACCACGAACACCACCATTTATTACTAAAATGAAACCATAACCAGCAGAACCCAAACTACCAACATACCCTCGAAAGTCAATTGGTCAACTCTTGGTCAAAGTCTCAGTCCTGGTCAAAGTCAACCTTCCTGGTTGACCCTACTCGCCGAGTCAACCTAGCGACTTGCCAAGTTCACTTAACTCTGAAACCCACCATACACGACTCGACTCGCCGAGTTCCCAACTGACTCGCCGAGTCACTACGCGACTTAGCCTGAAACCCTAGACCAACTCGTTGAGTCATCTCCCAGACTCGCCGAGTTCACTCGAAACTTAATCGAAACAAACCCCGACCGACTCGCCGAGTCATCTCCCAGGCTCGCCGAGTTCATATGGGTATTCTCATAATCGAAAGATACAGAGCTACTACTTTGCTCCGAACAATAGATATGGGTCCCTAGAGTGCATTAGCAGCATAAAGTTGCTACCTTTACATGCTTTCATGTCCCATAATTCAAAAACCAAGCTAGAAAGGAACTTAACTCATTGGGGATGGCTTTTACATGGCAATTGAAAGGGCTTTCTGCATATTCGATCCAAATAGAACTCAAATTTGGAGTTTCAACTCCAGATATAACTCATGCACCAAAATCTCATCATATTATCCCCAAACAAACCCTAAAACTCCATGAAAGATGGATCTAGAAAGGAGAAGGCCAAGATAACGATTCCTTACCTCCAAAATGTAACAGTTCAAATTTTCAAATAAATTTTTCATTTAAAAACAAAACATCATTGTTCAACAAAAGGGATTGTCCCAAGTTTATTTCGAAAATATAAATAATAAATCTCCCGGATCTTCAACAGTGGCAGTGTGTACGTGTCACGCCGGCGCCTTTCCACGGTCATCACTAGTACCTGAAACACATAAACACAACTAGTAAGCATAAATGCTTAGTGAGTTCCCCAGTACACGACTTACCCACATACGCCTTCCGGCCCGGACCTTTCGGTCCACATAACGTTGCCTTCCGGCCCGTAATATAATCGCCTTCCGGCCCATAATATATATATCGCCTTCCGGCCCGTATTAGATTGCCTTCCGGCCCATAGTATTTTGCCTTCCGGCCCACGATAATATAAAACATAGCACATGTAACATAATACACACAACACATAAATCATACATCATACCGTCCTTTCTATCACATAGAGTCTCGCCTTCCGGCCCGTATAAGCATACATCACATATGAGCACACATCACATATAAAGCATCTACCCCTCTAGACATAGCATGAATATAACACATACGACCTTCCGGTCTCACAGTCAAACCCATCCGGGTGAAGTATAGTGAGAAGACTCACCTCGTAGTATGCAAGCTATAAACTCTTCGGGCTACTCGCACACGATCCGCTAATCCGCAGGTTCCCTATAATACCACATCCTTTGTTAATGATCTTATCAAACAAGACCACTGACCCTACTAAGTTATATACAGGTCAACGGTCAACCTTGACCGGACTCGTCGAGTCCAAAGGGTAACTCGACGAGTATAGACACCCTGACACTACTCGCCGAGTCTGAAGAACGACTCGACGAGTTCCTGTAGATCTTCAAGCTACTCGCCGAGTCTGAAGAACAACTCGGCGAGTCCTAGTGAACCTTCAAGCTACTCGCCGAGTCTGATCATTGGACTCGGCGAGTCCTCACCATGCAGTCAATCCGCTGCCTCCTGTACTTCGCATGATTTCGAAGTACATAGATGTGGGGCTTCCTGGACTTTCACATATACTAATACAGGGGTTTTAACACTTATAACAACAATATAATCCAACAAATCCTTAAATGGGTTTCCTAAACCCTAAACTCGTATACAACGTAAAAGCTACGGATTTCGATCCGAAGATTACCTGGAAACGTGTTCCTTGTGTCTCCAAACCTCCAGTCCTCGATTCCTTTGATCACCACCTTGATCCTCCTTGTCTAACAATCTCTTCAAGCCTTCTCAAATCCTCCCTCTTGCTTCAGATGCTCACACACTCCCAGGGGATCTTCAACCGGCCAAAAGACGCGACATGACGGCCATAAGATCGTTATATACGGTTCAGAATCGAAACGGCTAGGGTTCAGCTGAACAGCGTCGACTCGCCGAGGCCCTTATTGGACTCGTCGAGTCCAGTCGCGCATCTGCGACCAAGACCATGGCCCTACTCGGCGAGTCGTGCACCAACTCGCCGAGTCCCCTCCTAAATGTGCCCCAAAAAATAATTTAAAGAAATACCTGAAATTCCGGGCTGTTACAACTCTCCCCCACTAGAACTAGACTTCGCCCTCGAAGTCTCTCATTCTGCGAATAACTCCGGATGTTGCTCCCGCATTTCTCTTTCCGGCTCCCAAGTCATCTCCGATCCTTTCCGATGTTGCCACTGAACCAACACCAGAGGTATCTCCTTGTTCCGTAGAACCTTGATCTTCCGATCCCTGATAGCTACTGGTCTCTCGGCGTAATTCAGGCTCGCATCTACCTGAATATCTTCTAACGGAACCACAGCTGCCTCATCGGCTATACACTTCCTCAGCTGCGACACGTGGAAGGTATTGTGAATCTGATTCAGCTCCGCTGGCAACTCCAACCGATAAGCTACCCGACCTACCCTTGCAATTACCCGAAATGGACCTATGAACCGGGGCCCCAACTTGCCCCTCTTCCTGAACCGAATTACCCCTTTCCAAGGAGAAACCTTTAGAAGAACGAAGTCGCCGACCTGGAATTCGAGCTCGGATCGGCGTCTGTCCGCATAACTCTTCTGTCGGCTCTGGGCGGTCAATAACCTCTGCCTCACTCGCTGAATCTGCTCGGTCGTCTGAAGTACAATCTCTGTACTGCCCATCACTCTCTGTCCCACTTCTCCCCAGCAAATGGGAGTCCGACACCTCCTACCATACAACAACTCAAAAGGTGGCATACCTATGCTCGAATGATGGCTGTTGTTGTAGGAAAACTCAGCTAACGGCATATGCGCATCCCAGCTACCCCCGAAGTCTAACACACACGCTCTAAGCATGTCTTCCAATGTCTGAATCGTCCGTTCGCTCTGACCGTCGGTCTGGGGATGGTACGCGGTACTAAAATGCAGCTTAGTACCCAACTCCTCATGAAATTTCTTCCAGAACCTGGAAGTGAAACGTACATCGCGATCCGAAACAATCGAGGTCGGCACCCCATGCCGAGATACTATCTCTCTCACGTACAACTCTGCCAACTTCTCTGCTGATGAACTTTCACTAATGGCAAGGAAGTGTGCACTCTTTGTTAGCCTATCCACAATCACCCATATCGCATCGACTCCTCTGGCAGTTTTCGGCAATTTGGTGATGAAATCCATCGTGATCTGATCCCACTTCCACTCAGGGATCTCCAAAGGTTGCAACTTACCGTGCGGTCTCTGGTGCTCGGCCTTAACTTTACGGCAGGTCAAACACCTCTCAACGAACCAGGCAACGTCTCTCTTCATGCAAGGCCACCAGTACCCCTTTTTCAAATCCAGATACATTTTCGTGGCACCGGGATGGATCGAGAATTTCGATCTGTGTGCCTCCTCCATCAAAGTAACACGCGTACCTCCCACAAATGGCACCCAGATCCGACCCCGAAATGTCAGAAGTTCCCTCCCATCCGTAACAAACTCTGAAATCAACCCGACGACCCGCTCCTGTTTCTGCATCCCAGACTTCACAACCTCGGCCTGTGCCCCACGAATAGCATCCAACACCGGAGTCATCACCGTCAATCTCAAACATACGTCCCGCAATGGAGTACCCTCCGCCCTACGACTCAATGCATCGGCTACCACATTAGCCTTGCCTGGGTGGTATAGGATCTCATAGTCATAATCCTTAACCACGTCTAACCATCTCCTCTGACGCATGTTTAGGTTGGGTTGATCCATCAAATACTTCAAACTCTTATGGTCCGTGTATATGGTACAACGAACCCCGTACAGGTAGTGACGCCAAATTTTGAGGGCGAACACTACTGCCCCCAACTCTAAGTCATGTGTGGGGTATCTCGCTTCGTGAGGCTTCAGCTGCCTCGATGCATAGGCTATCAAATGGCCCCTCTGCATCAACACCGCACCCAGTCCCGAAATCGATGCGTCGCAATATACGACAAAGTCCTCCATCCCTTCCGGAAGAGCCAGTACTGGTGCTTCGCACAGTCTCTGACGAAGTGTCTCGAAGGAAGTCTGCTGCTCGGGTCCCCAAGAAAATGTAACACCCTTTCGGGTCAATCTGGTAAGTGGCACCGCGATCTTGGAGAAGTCCCTAATGAACCTTCGATAGTACCCTGCCAACCCAAGGAAACTCCTGATCTCCGAAGGTGACTTCGGTGCCTCCCATCTCATTACCGCTTCCACCTTGGCCGGATCGACCAATATCCCTGCCTGATTTACAACGTGCCCCAGAAATTGAACTTCCCGCAACCAGAAGTCACATTTGGAGAATTTTGCATATAGCTTTTCCGACCTCAGTACCTCAAGGACCTCCCTCAAATGTCCCTCATGCTGCTCCCTCGACCGCGAATACACCAGAATGTCGTCGATGAATACAATCACAGACCGATCCAGCATCGGCCTGCATACCCTGTTCATGAGATCCATGAACACTGCTGGGGCATTGGTGAGCCCAAAAGGCATCACCACGAACTCGTAATGCCCATACCGCGTCCTAAAGGTTGTCTTCTGGACGTCCTCATCCCGCACTCTCACCTGATGGTACCCTGATCTCAAATCAATCTTGGAAAACCAAGATGCCCCTTGCAACTGATCAAATAGATCATCGATCCTCGGTAACGGATAGCGATTCTTAACTGTCACCTTGTTCAGCTCCCAGTAATCGATACACATCCGGTGTGAACCATCCTTCTTTTTGACGAACAGAATCGGTGCTCCCCACGGCGAGCTACTCGGCCGAATAAACCCCTTCCCCAACAACTCTTGAAGTTGCGAGGACAATTCTTGCATCTCTGGAGGTGCAAGACGATAAGGCACCTTCGCAATAGGCGCAGCCCCTGGAACTAGATCGATACCCAACTCCACTTGTCTCGCAGGAGGTATTCCCGGCAAATCCTCGGGAAAAACATCTGGAAACTCGCGCACCACTGGAACCTCCTTCAATGTCTTCGGTCTCTCGGAACTCTTCCGCGTATCCAACACATACGCCACAAAGCCGTTACATCCCCGCTGTAGGCATTGCCTCGCCCTAGCGGCCGAACAAAAAGCTGATCTCGAACGGATACCCTCGCCGTACACCGTAAGAACTCCCCCACTAGGGTCTCGTATAGTCACCAACTGACGCTCGCAGTCGATGACCGCGCTGAATCGGCTCAACCAATCCATGCCTACGATGACACAGACATCACCCATCACAATAGGAATTAGGTCAATCGGAAACGCGACCCCGAAGATCTCTAGCACACATCCCCGAAGAACCTCCGTAGCACAAATCACCCTCTCAGCCGCAATGGAAACACTCAAAGGCCGACTTAACGGCTCACGACTAATGCCGATGTGCTGACTAAAAGCTAACGATACAAACGATCTACTCGCACCCGAATCAAATAATACTAGAGCAGGCATAGAGTTCACAAGGAAAGTACCTACACATACATTAACATAAGCATAACATTTCGACCTTTAATTAAATACATGAATGATAACATACCTGCCACAACATCGGGCGCAGCGCGGACCTCCTCCGCAGTCAGCTGAAAGGCTCTCCCGCGAGCCCTCGGGGCCTCGACCTTCACCGGTCGGGTCTCAGTAGTCCGGGTAGTAGGTGTAGCTCCCTGACGAAGTTGCGGGCACTCGGCCTTCCGATGGCCTGTCTGGTTGCAGTGAAAGCAAACCATAAACCCCTTAGGGCAATCCCTGGCAATATGTCCCTCTTTGCCACACTTGTAGCAACCACCAGCTCGACACGCCCCCTCGTGACTCTTGCCGCACTTCGCGCAAGTGCGACCCTTCGAACCTCCCCTCCTCGAATCAGCGAACTTAGTCCGCTTGGCTGCCGGCTGAGACTGGGCCGGCCGTCGATCCACCTGCCGAGACTCAGCCTCCTCCCTCACTTGAGTCTCTAACTCGATCTCACGCTTCCTGGCGTTCGCCTGAAGCTCAGTGAAAGTACGATAGGTGGAGTTTGACACAAACTCCCGGATCTCCCTCTTCAAAACACCCAAATAACGGCTCATCCGCGACTGCTCCGTAGATACCAGCTCAGGGCAGAACATTGCCCTCTCATGAAACTTCCGTGTGATCACTGCCACGGAATCAGTACCCTGCTTAAGGGTCAAGAACTCCTGAATCAATCGCTCCCTCTCTACCGGGGGAACGTACTCATCCCTGAACATCTCCGTAAACCTCTCCCATGTCACCGCCGTAATCTCTGCCTGAGTGAAGTTCGCTGTCACGAACTTCCACCAATCCTTCGCTCCCAGACGGAGCTGGTTCAAGGCGAACCGTACCCTCAAGTGCTCCGGGCATGAGCAAGTATAGAAGCACCCCTCGATGTCGGCGATCCACCTCATGGCTGCAATCGGATCCTGTGTCCCATCAAATTCAGGGGGTTTCGTGTTGCTGAATTCCCTGAATAGTAATGAATCACCTCCTTGCGGCCTGGCAGCAGCCACCGCTGCGGTAGCGGCAGTAACTGCAGCTTCAGTAAGTGCGGCGTACCGCTCCTCAAACTCCTCCATCAGCGTGGTCTTAATAGACCCAAACATCTCCGGGATCTCAGCCCGGACCGCCGCAGCTACCTCTTCCTGAATAATCTGACGAATCTCATCGTCACTCGCACCGCTCGAACCCGCCCCATTGCGTGTGATAACCATGATGTCTCTGAAATACAACATAAAATCATCAGAGACTCCACCAAGTACAATTGTACTCGATACGCGCCCTACCCAGTCTCCGATTTCCAGGGATTCTTATTTGAGTCTTCTACTGATCCGGTGCCTTCGATAGTACGGGCCCAATACTACCGACCACATCGTATCAGTATTCGCCCCAAATCTTCCTCCCCAAATCCCGAATAATGAGTACTCTACCTCTAGTATGCACTATCTACTTGCACGCTACCAAATATCTCATATAAGCAATCTCCCTAGACTAAGGCATCACAAAACAGGCAATTCTAGTCCTATCATGAATGCCTAGTCTTCTAGCATGCATAACAATTCATAATTCAGTGCATAACATAACATTGTAAGGTATTCTGGGGACCTTTACCGTTCAGACGCTGGCTGCACGTACACACTGTTCCATCCTTGTTTTACCGCTTCGTTGTTTATAAAATGTTGTGTCCTTATTATTTAAAAAGATTTTTCCTCAAATCCCCGGTCTGAGTTCAGTTGCACCCAAAAGTACACCCGAATCCCTCAAACCAAGGCTCTGATACCAATTGTAACAGTTCAAATTTTCAAATAAATTTTTCATTTAAAAACAAAACATCATTGTTCAACAAAAGGGATTGTCCCAAGTTTATTTCGAAAATATAAATAATAAATCTCCCGGATCTTCAACAGTGGCAGTGTGTACGTGTCACGCCGGCGCCTTTCCACGGTCATCACTAGTACCTGAAACACATAAACACAACTAGTAAGCATAAATGCTTAGTGAGTTCCCCAGTACACGACTTACCCACATACGCCTTCCGGCCCGGACCTTTCGGTCCACATAACGTTGCCTTCCGGCCCGTAATATAATCGCCTTCCGGCCCATAATATATATATCGCCTTCCGGCCCGTATTAGATTGCCTTCCGGCCCATAGTATTTTGCCTTCCGGCCCATGATAATATAAAACATAGCACATGTAACATAATACACACAACACATAAATCATACATCATACCGTCCTTTCTATCACATAGAGTCTCGCCTTCCGGCCCGTATAAGCATACATCACATATGAGCACACATCACATATAAAGCATCTACCCCTCTAGACATAGCATGAATATAACACATACGACCTTCCGGTCTCACAGTCAAACCCATCCGGGTGAAGTATAGTGAGAAGACTCACCTCGTAGTATGCAAGCTATAAACTCTTCGGGCTACTCGCACACGATCCGCTAATCCGCAGGTTCCCTATAATACCACATCCTTTGTTAATGATCTTATCAAACAAGACCACTGACCCTACTAAGTTATATACAGGTCAACGGTCAACCTTGACCGGACTCGTCGAGTCCAAAGGGTAACTCGACGAGTATAGACACCCTGACACTACTCGCCGAGTCTGAAGAACGACTCGACGAGTTCCTGTAGATCTTCAAGCTACTCGCCGAGTCTGAAGAACAACTCGGCGAGTCCTAGTGAACCTTCAAGCTACTCGCCGAGTCTGATCATTGGACTCGGCGAGTCCTCACCATGCAGTCAATCCGCTGCCTCCTGTACTTCGCATGATTTCGAAGTACATAGATGTGGGGCTTCCTGGACTTTCACATATACTAATACAGGGGTTTTAACACTTATAACAACAATATAATCCAACAAATCCTTAAATGGGTTTCCTAAACCCTAAACTCGTATACAACGTAAAAGCTACGGATTTCGATCCGAAGATTACCTGGAAACGTGTTCCTTGTGTCTCCAAACCTCCAGTCCTCGATTCCTTTGATCACCACCTTGCTCCTCCTTGTCTAACAATCTCTTCAAGCCTTCTCAAATCCTCCCTCTTGCTTCAGATGCTCACACACTCCCAGGGGATCTTCAACCGGCCAAAAGACGCGACATGACGGCCATAAGATCGTTATATACGGTTCAGAATCGAAACGGCTAGGGTTCAGCTGAACAGCGTCGACTCGCCGAGTCCCTTATTGGACTCGTCGAGTCCAGTCGCGCATCTGCGACCAAGACCATGGCCCTACTCGGCGAGTCGTGCACCAACTCGCCGAGTCCCCTCCTAAATGTGCCCCAAAAAATAATTTAAAGAAATACCTGAAATTCCGGGCTGTTACACAAAACGACCTCCCACTGAAGAATAATTCGAATCTCCACAAATCTCCTTGATCCAAGCTTCTTGATCTTCAATATCACTTCACAAAGTCACTTATATAAGCTCCAAATTGCTTCCAAGGACTCTCACTCACGATTTAGGGTTTCTGGATCTCAAAAGGGTAGTAAGGGGGCTGAAGGGTGGACAATAGATCCTTTAAATAGGGTGCAAACTCTAAATCTTAGGGTTTTCTCTTCCCAGCACTGTCACGTCGAGTCCAGTCACCGACTCGGCGAGTCAGGCCACTTAATCATGTGCTCTTCATACGCTCCGACTCAACGAGTCATAGCTTCAACTCGCTGAGTCCACCCTCCTAATAACACTTTACACCCCTGAACTCTTGCTTCTAAACTTGGGATATTACGCCAAATCCATAATATGTGCCAAAAGACTTTAATAAACCCTTGACTTCCTGTCACACCATTTTCAACCATTGCCCCTATGAGCAAAGATGAGAAATCCAAGAATTTTCACATTTCCTCCAATCCTTTTCAACCCAAGTGTACCCCCACCTGGCAAATCACTCGAGACATTCACAAAGAACTTCATGATTCGAGACTTCATAACCGATACCCAACCTTGATAATCAAACCCCTAATTACAACTTGCAAACAAACAAGATTTATAATCCAAACATTCCATAGGGACTTCTTGATACACGATTGATAATTCCAACAAACCTTAATTTTTCCGTTTATCCAAATTAACTGATTTGTGAGTCTCCCGACTTCCATCAATGCACCAACACTGAAAGTACTATAAGCAGAAGAAATCAACAATCATGATCACTGGCCCACAACCTATGTTTGGAATTTCTTTCAATATTACACCAACCTTGACGATATCCCATCGTTTGCCTGGAAACTCACAACCAACACCACAAGGGCCTAAAGATAATCAACCTCATTCCACCACCTTGAAGGTACTTAATTAACATCCCTCTCAATGCTATCTGAGTGCAATAATGCCACATTCTTTTACCATGAACAATTCCTCTCACAGAACAAGCTGCTACCAATGCAAAACCTTACGAAAACATGGTCACACATGACCCGAGAATGAGATAAACGATCGTACTCTTGATCCAATTCTAAGGATGTAACCCAAAAGAGCCATGCATATAATCCAAACCAAGCGCTCCATTGATATCTTGACCATCCCACAAACACCCCTCTAGGCAATATATATTGAATTTACCAAAGTGCATACCCTTAGGGCACCCATAACCTCGTCCATAAAAGGAAGAAATATCAGAGTTCTATCAAAACGACAAACCTCAATCATTAACATAAGACATCCTCATGAACGATCAGAATATGACCCCATACCTTAATTGAGACCAAACATACTCCACCAATAAGCAACTAGCTCAAGAAGACTTCTAAGGTGATGCTAAATGCTACATAAACCTGAGCCTGCTATGAACCACAATTCCACACCATCATTGAGGGTAAACATACCCAAAGAACAAAGGAACATAAAACATACTGAACTTGATGATAGGTTAACACATCCCTTAAACTTCAACTGTCACAACTTGAAAATCTCGGAGAATCTCCGCTGAATGATGAACGAAATGATCAATGATTGAGAACACATTACATTAGATATAATGAACCAAGAACCGCATGAAGATGAACGTACCCAATTCCAAAACTGATTTCCTGATCGCCCTCTGCCCAAGTTAGACTATAAATAGAAATCCATACAACGAGCTGACAAATCCCTCAACAACCAATACTCAACCGACGTGATCCCAGTAGGTCCTCATTTATTCATTGGCATTCCGAAAGGAAACAATGACTACAATGAGCTCCTTGACCAACTATTTCCTACCAAGAGACAAATTATGTACCTCCTGAACACCTACATCCGATAGCCGCTTGATCTATACCCCCAACTTGACCAAATTTTGAACTGAGATCCCACATACTCACACCGTAGATCCCTATGAACCATTCTTCCAATATCACAAACTCAAACAGACCGATGATCCCTCCAAGCAGAATACCTAGTTCTCCCCCACTTAGGGTTCAAACTACCAACCACTAGTGTTGAAACAAAACCATAACTCAAACCGAATTAACCAAGTACAAACCCTCCCTGACTCGTGGCATGCATAACACACTCAAGATGGTCTTCCAGATAAGGACAAATCAAATCCTAAGATAATTCTGGATTTTAGCTGAAGACCTCTGAAATTCCCAATCATAAACACTTTAACATTAAGTATTTCATGCAAATGCATACACAAACACTGACTTACGATCCAAAACATACACTCCTTTCCTGCAATCTGTACCGTCAATCCGGTACCTGAATTTCCTATATTCAAGGAAAAAAGACCCTTGATCGCATCCCTAAACATCCATACCACATCAATCCTCCTCTGCATTCCCACACTAACATACGGTCGCTGAACACCGCGACCAACTGGCCCCATGCTAGGTTTACATCCCAAATCTAAAATTTATAAGCCTTCTCACTCCTTCTTCAACCTCGGAAAATTGAAAGGGAAAAATCACCACAATAGATAGCGATATTCCAATCCATCTATTAACCACTCACTTCCAGCTGCAATCTCCAAGCTGATCATACACAACCATTTCCATCTTGAGTCCCGCGACTCGAATGCATGGCCTCGAGCAAAACCCTTGAGACCACAAAACCAACAAACTCATCAAGGTCTGCACCATTCAACCCCAACCTATATCACCACTAAGGCCCAAAAAAATTACCAGACCCATCCTCATGCCTGAGCAACCATAACCAAAAGATTGACAGATATGGAAGCACTGCCACGAATCATAGCATCAAACCATGCCATCTTTCTCGACCAACCCTTAGAATCCCCGAAACTCTCCTCGATTCAAGTATGGATCCTATGCTTCCAGTAGTAGAGGCCCAATACTACCTTCCAAACCTATACATACTTTCCTCAAGAATCATCCCGGTACCTCTAAGACCTACTCATAATAATACTCCCAAAACCTGCTTAAAAGAGAAACTAACTGCATTAAAATACTTCTTAGGCTCTGCTAGGTTCCCCCCACCACCCCTGCCATTAGCTGCTGAAGAACCCCTACTGATGTCAGCTAACCACTTTTTGAATACAATTACAAGCAAAAAAGCTTAAATAATCTATCGACTAAAGGACTCAACCCTATAACGGTTGGACTCGGACAAGAGCTGCGCAATAGGTTCAATTCCTTCATTCTAAGATTATTTAACCTTCATAGCATGTAATTTAATGTATTCCATTTATGGTTAACTCACATCAATATGGGTCCTAAAAAGCAGAAGCATTCGAATAGAGGAGCCGACTGGTACTAAGACACAATAAAATCAGATAGATCCTCATATGAAATTTTCAATCTCTATCTCCCAACATCTTGGATACACGTTCGTCCAGACCTCCATCTCTCAAGAGTGCTAATCATTCCTCGTGCTGACCCGCTATGAAATGCACCCACACATGAAAATTCCACCAACCATGCAGCCACTCGTGCCTGCTAATCATACATAATGGTGGATCCCATAGACAGTAGAATACTTGACTCTAATCTAAGACCTTAGTTAGACAAGAAAAGGAAGTAAAGCTAAATCAAACATTCTCTGGATATAGAATCTTTGTTATGTACAACTATGATGCACACACTAAGTGACACAGTAATGATGTCAATTTCATATAAGAAATAACCCTAGGTTATCGAACATCATATAATCAGGCAATTCTATCATGCAATTCCTAAAGATCCTTAGACTATCACTAGCACGCATTTCTAACAAATCATAATATCAAATAATAGTGTGGTAATTTGGGGTCTACTTATTGGCTCCAACTGATCATACACATCACACCTTTTCTTGATTATTTTGAAAACAATTTGGTAAAATCCTTTTTAAAACCTTTTCAGTTCCTTAGTTTGAGATTGGATTCACACATGCGGGAAGGGTTTTGAGCATTCTAACACTCCTATGGTGTACATGAAACCCTAGATGCTTTGGATCTACGTTTTCTCTAATTATACATGCAATATTGTTTCCAAAACATTAATCCTACAACTAGCATACAAATGACATAAAACATCATAGAAATGAGTTATAGAATTACCTCTTTGTTGTAGCCTGTAGTTTCCACCTTTAAGAACTTAGCATCAATAGTATGAATGCCTCAAATGGAATAACAACACACCTTTGGACAAAGGATGACTTTTGAGAGAATATCCTCACACCAAAATCGGCTCAATGATCTTTAAGGAACTAGTGCACCATTTTGGAGGCTAAGGGGCTTCTTATATAGTGTGGCTTAATTAGGGTTACACCATGCAAATCCTAATGTGCATGAATTTCCACATTCCTTAGGCTCCATGGGTTTTAACCTCCATGGATTATCCATGGTTCACCACATGGGTTTAGCCCAACATAAAGAACTATGGATCACAAGCCCACTTTATATGAATGAATGATTTACCAAATCAATCCCCATTTATTTAATTAGTCTCTTTTGATCACGAAATTAATTCCAAAGTAATTCTTGATCAATACTAGTTAAATAATATGATTTCATATTAATATATTAGAAATTATAATATATTAACAAATCATAAATAACTTCTTCTAAAAACTCCATCCTATCAAATTGTCTTGGTGATATGAAACCCAAATAGACCATGCTACTCTCGGGTCAAGTACATACCAATTATAGTTATGGAATTAGACACTAATCCAACAGTCTCCCACTTGGATAAGTCTAATAGCTATTATTGCAAGTACGACTCCACAACCCGACTAGCAATCTTAGCTCTTAAAAGCCGCTATCGAACTCTGACCTAGTCAATGATGTGCCTATTAGATAAGGGATCATATATTCCTCCGTTCTAGATATCATATGGACTGAGACATGGATTATAATCATTCTCTCTGTCCATCTGTTGTTTCCCGATTTCCGATTTATGACGACTGACTAATTGAACAAATCAAATCACTCGAGGCTTGGCCGAGCACTTAAGGGTGTCATCACTAAATCATAGAGGGGCCCACATATATCGCTTTCATCCACATGGGGTAAAAGGAACGGATAAAATTCGACCCAAATGCTCGATTATACTTACTTATCAAATCACAAACAACGATATTTTTATAACATCCAAGTTACTGGTGCGTTTACATATGTCAATGTGCAACCGACTCGGAACTACAACTCACATGTCTCCGTTTCAAGAATATAAGATATTATCATCTCATAATCACTCGTGATAAAATCCATGAAGTGATTCAGATGAGCGTGGGTTGAATCTAATACCCGATTCTTATTCCGGGAGTACTCATGAACACTGCAGCTATGTCTAAAACACCTAGACAAACTACAGACCCATTCATGACAGTCTTACCTCAATACCTACATCCAAAGTATGATCAATTGCGGATGGTTTAAATAACCTATTTATTTGGGAAGTCAACACATGCAAAGTTAAAATCAAGAATAACACTAATCCTATATGGGACCAAAACTTTTGAGTTCCATATTGATTATTCATTATTCATTGTATAATGTTTTGAATAATCAACTCAATACTTAAATTAAAATAATAGCTATGCTATGATCCAAGCATACACACTATGTTTGTCTATGGTCCTGAATTTGTGAAATAGATCAATTGAAAAACATTTCAATGATACTCATCTCACAGTTCCAAATCCTTATTGCAAGTGTAAGAATTCCAAATTCTTGTCACTGCTAGGAAGTGTTAGATTCTAAACTATCATGCAATGATTCTTTTGTAATGTCTAGGTACCAAAAGTCACAGAGACTTGACCAATTATATTACAAAATATTCCCTTGGAGATTGTTACAAGACAATTCCATGGAAATGAAGTCTAAAATCCAAAGTACATTCCTTTGAACATCCTTCTTTCATAAAAGTTTCTAACTTTCTCATCCATTCTTCAACCCACAACATGGAAACATTCCATATTTTCCATATGAAAACTCATTATTAATAGACTCTTTTCTATTCATAATGATGTCAATATGGTTCATCTATTACTATACTTCCAACTGTCCTTAAACGACCAATCCTTGGCGAACCTTAGATTGTCCTTAACAGTTGTTTAACCGCTTTATTCATATCCGGTTTTATTCCTTTTCCCCTCTTAATGCCCTGGGCATTCGGAAGAATAGAACACGAGAATATTATAGCATACGCAATCGATCCTATACCCGAAGCATATGTGACACGATTCATAATGTATAACATTAAGACTCGATACTTGATCAGTCTTTTGCTATAATATTTTTATTTGCCATGTTCTCATAATTTTGATTATGAAAAGGGATGACGTAATCATAATCAAATTTGGAGAATGCAATTTCCTTATGTTGAACCATTCCAACATAACATTCATATATGTTTGACTAAATTTGATAAAAAAAACTCAATCTAAGCTTTTAGATTTTGAAATGAAGTATAACTTCCTCTCCCTTAATTATAGCAAAACAATTTTCAAACCCTGCATCTTTGCCAATGGAAACTTTTGTTTTTCTATAATTTACATTTCTAAATTGCAACACTTATAATAATTATGCTCCCACTAGCATAATAATTACATTCTTATTAGCATAACACTTATGCTCCTACTAGCTTTAACATGTACATAGAAATCGGTTGCACTTCTAGAAATCAAGACTTATTGACTTCCTTACCAAAGTTCAGATTTCTGATATGAGATGCTTCGATAAGACTTTATCTAGGGTTCTCAACCTCATACACCTTTCCTTAGATAGCTCACATGTGTGTCTAAGCAATTTTAGAACTTACATCAATAAGTCCCAAATGTTTAGACCTTTTCTATTTCTCACAATTCGAACTATGAAGAGGGATGTTGTAATCATAATCAAATTTGATAATGCAAATAACACAATTGCTATCTCCTTAAAATCTACTTAGTGAAATCGTTTCCTCACAATCATTTTCATAAATTGGAGACAAACCTTATGACACTTAGATTTAATGGCGTATGTGCTCCTATCCATGTGAATTTGTCATAACCATAATCACAAGACAAGGTTACTGACAAATCCAAACCATATGGACGGAACTTGTTCAATCTTAATTTCTTGCCTCCTGACAGCAAAAGGGCCTGCCATTGCTTCCGAGTTGTTTTGCAAAAAACTGAGAACTCATAGAACTCACATGCATAGTCAACTTTAACTAGAATGGGCATAGAAACAAGAATATGTCAACACGATAGGTTACAAACCTCAAGTCATGTGCTAGTGTTTAACAATAGTTTTTTTCTTGATTAGTTCTTGAAACTTTTCAAGATCCTTAAGACTCCCACTAACCTCTTGACATATAATATTCACTTTGTCAAGGAACATTACTTGACAAACAAATATTCAAGAGTTAGTGTGGATTCTAATCAAGACTAACACTTCACATAATTGGTCTTAGTTGGTCTTTGTACTTACCAAGACTTCACAACTTACCAATTTCAAATGTACAAGAGTAAGAAACATTTTAGTACTCTACATTTGATGAGTGTTCCAAACCTATTTAAGATATGTCACTCAAGTTACAATCTTGGAGTGTGACTCTAAGACTTTTTCTTGGAATGAATTATGACTCACCTTTTGATTTAACCATTTCAACAATTCACGATACCTCTTCTTGGCCATACAAATGCACTAAGATATCCTTAGAGGATCAATTGTGATATGGTTTCCCATAATCATTAAGATGATCATAAAACATGATACTAAAGTAATCTCTTATCTTTACTGATTGAAGAAACTTTTATCTTTCTGCCTAATTTGATTCTTTTTATTTGTTCTGCCATACATTGAAACTTTTCCAATGTTTCAGAATTATACTTAAACTTGTAAGCATAACCATATTTATTTACTTTCAGTAAATCATGATGAATAGTTTTATCGATCTTTGTGGTGGACCTGACCAACGCATAACCCAGTGTACCCGATCCCCTAGTCCTTCACTTGACTCACATACACATGTGAACAAGGAATTAGTCTTGATTCCCCAAAGATGAAGGTTCTCATTCATCACACAATACAAGTTGCATGATTCCAAGTTTCTGTCCAACTAAAACTTGGGTGATGAGACTCTTTCCTTATTTGGTAAATTTTGACACTACCACAAACGAAAGAATCAAATCTATTTTCCAATATTGCTATCAATGAAAACATATAATCAACACTTTTCACAAATGTCATTGTAAGGAAACTTAAAAATAAAATAAATTTCAAAAATTTCTTTATTTATAAAAACTGCGAAACCTTATCCTTACAATGCAAATACATATGAACATATATTGTTATCTATTAAGCAATCTATCATAACTCTTAAGCAGCAGCTCAAAATTCTGATCATCAAACCATGCGATTGAAATCCATTTCTTCGCGATCAGACTCGGCCTACTCTTCTTTTAAGCTTCCTTTGATTTTACAAAACATCAAAATTTAATTGCATTACATCATGTATTAAGAATCTCCAAATAGGAACTTAATAGAGTTAGATAGTAGACTTACCTGAAGTAGAGTCAAGGTTTGACTTTACCATCCTTGTGGTCTTTTAGGTAAATATGGTAGCTTCGCAACCAATTCCCCTTCTCTTGGCAACATAAACATATTGACTCTTTGGGAATGGCACATAGGAAAATCTCAAACTTAGCCCTTTCTCTTTACCATTTAGTCAACCGGGTTGACTATGGCCGACCCCTTTCCATTGGGAAGAGAAAGCTTTTATGGACTTCCAATATTAGCATTGTCAATGCTCATTGAAGTTTGGGGAGTAAATCTTCCCAATCAAATTTGCTTTAACAGAGCGCCAAATCATTGTTGATTCAGCAGCAACAAGCAAATAGATAAGATCAATAAGGGACATGTCGTGGTCTGCACATAATAGTCCTTAATGAACTCACTATATGACTCAGAAGTGACTAAAGAACCTAGTCAACATCCAACTTCCTTAAGACTTCGACACCCAACTCTCCCAGCTTGTCAATATGTAACATTATCTCCAATACGTGAGCACATATAGACTTTCCTTCCTGCCAATAGGGCTTTGAGTGACCTTGAACTTTTGGGTTAGGGGAATTATTGGAGGAGGTGGAGGAAGTGAAGTTCCACTATAGCACGAAGAAGGGATTTATCTTTCACCTTGATCGCCTTATGGAAAATCATCTTTATAAATAAAGTTTTTTCCAAAAGATTCGGGAAGACCATAATTGTCTGAACCAGGCATCTATATAGGGAGAAATTCAAGTTTAGTTGATTTTAGTCCTTAATATAACACCCAACATGAAATATTAAGGCTAGGACCCAACATAATATTTTACAATTCGGAAGAGGGATGTCGTAATCCAAATTGCAAAATATTTGAAGGTAGGTAAATGACGATTTACCAATTTCCACCATGAAAAAAAAAAGAATTTTAGGTTTTAAGTGAATTGAAACTCCTAGATCCTTTGAGATTCATTGAACAATTCAATGGCATGTTTAAATCTCGATTGTGCCCTTCAAGTATGTAATTGGGATGCCGAGAATCACAAACAAGGTGTGAATAACCATGTAAATTAGCTTGTTACACCCATTGTTACAACCACCTAATCAATGTGTCGGTTAACCACACACGCTCCATTGATCTATGATTAACATCAAGCTACCCTTTTCCATGCACTGACAATCCCAGATTATTGTGTTGGTTAACCACACACGCTCCACTAACGATTTAACAAGGTGCAAAGTGCAATTTCATGGGTTAGCACTAAATTCACATTTTCCTAAGTAACTAAGATTGGGAATTTATAAGTGTTTAGTTACTTAGTATTTCATTATACTTTTAATGATAATTTAAATGTTCTGTCAAACCCGTTCGGCTAACGACCCTCCACCAGCCAAGGAAGCGGTGGGCGAGAGTGGACACCCATTAAACTACCATTTTATAGGCAGTAACCTTATAACCCCCTTATAGACCGACTTTGTGAATGAGGCCTACTAACGGTAAGACTGACTTTACTCTTATACATATATATAAATATTAAATCTATAATATTATAATAGTATAAGTGTTAAATTTTAAACTTTTAAAATTCTAGGGTTTGGAACTAAATGTTTCAAAGTAAGACTTTGCATTTACAAATTCCAAAACTTGAGGGAAAGTTTTGAACTATTCAAAAACTTTTGGTTTCCATAGCTTATGAGTTTAATATAGTTTTTAATGAAAAGACTCTTGAAAATCCATAACTTGAGGACAAGTTATGGAGTTCATAAAACATTTATGAAAAGGACTCTTCAAGTTCCATCACTTGAGGACAAGTTATGGATGACATAAAACCATTTGCATTTAAAAATGAGACTCTTCACTTTCCATAACTTGAGGAAAAGTTATGGAATTCATCAAAAAAACATTTAGATCATCTATGGTAACTTACAAAATCAAACAATTTGTCTATGATCTAAATTAAACTCATAAGAACAAGACAATTCATATCAAACAAATTTCATGTAATTAGTCTAATCATATAAACTAATACAAAACATGAAACTTTGACAATTATCTTTTAAATTGGATAAGAATGATCATTACCACATCAAAAACAGGTTTATAAGTTCAAAAACAGTTTAGGGTAATGATCCTAGTCCAATTCCAGCCTTAGAACTCGAAAATCTGCATTCTGGAGCACCAACTCGTCGAGTGCATGAACTGACTCGGCGAGTTGGTCAGTTTTGTGAGGGGACTCGGTGAGTCCACTATCAAGAAAGCAGAAAATCAATTTTTTCATGCTTTGAAAACAAGTAGCATCAAGTATAAAAGAAAACAACGCTAGACTCAAGGCATCGGCTACCACATTAGCCTTGCCAAGGTGATACAAAATCTCACAGTCGTAGTCTTTCACTACATCCAAGAACCTCCTCCTCCTCTCTCTTTCTCTCATATTCAGGTTGTGCAGATCCATAAGGTACTTCAGGCTCTTATGGTCTGTGTATATGGTACACCGGACACCACAAAGGTAGTTGCGCCAAATGTTGAGGGCGAACACCACCGCCCCCACCTCCAAATCATGGGTGGGATACCTCATCTCATGAGGCTTCAACTTCCTCGATGCATATGCTATCACATATCCCCTTTGCATCAACACCGCACCCATCCCTGATATAGATTCATCACAGTAAACTACGAAGTCCTCCACTCCCTTGGAAGGGCTAACACTGGAGCTTTGCACAATCTCTGGAGAAGAGTCTCGAATGAGGCCTGCTGCTTGGGCCCCCAAGAAAAAATAACACCCTTCCTAGTCAATCTGGTAAGAGGAACAACAATCTTGGAGAAATCCCTGATAAATCTCCGATAGTAGCCTGCCAGGCCAAGAAAACTCCTGATCTTGGATGGGGACCTTGGCGCCTCCCATCGTATAACTGCCTCAATCTTGGCCGGGTCGACCGAAATCCCATTTTGGTTAACGAGGTGTCCTAACAACTGGACCTCTCGTAGCCAAAATCACACTTAGAGAATTTGGTATAAAGCCTCTCCATCCTCAATACTCCAAGAATCTCTCGGAGATGCTCCTCGTGCTGCTCTCTAGACCTCGAGTATACCAAAATACCGTCGATGAACACGATCACCAACCGGTCCAACATGGGCCAGCACACCCGGTTCATGAAATCCATGAACGCTGCCGGTGCGTTGGTGAGTCCAAAAGGCATCACCACAAACTCATAGTGCCCATAACAAGTCCTAAAGGTCGCCTTCTGGATATCCTCCTCGCAATCTTTCATATGATGATACCCAGATCTCAAATCAAATTTGGAAAACCAATACGCCCCATGCAACTGATCGAAGAACTCATCGATCCTTGGTAGTGGATAATAGTTTTTGATCGTTAGCTTGTCTAACTCTCGGTAGTCGATGCACATCCGGTGTGAACCATCCTTTTTCTTGACAAAAAGAATCGGTGATCCCCATCATGAGATACTTGGTCTAATAAAACCCTTTCCCAGAAGCTCTTGGAGCTACGAGGATAACTCTTGCATATCGGGCGGCGCAAGGTGATAAGGTGCCTTGGCAATAGGCACCGCACCCGGAACCAAATCGATTCGGAACTGCCTCTCGGGAGGCACACCCGGTAACTCCTCGGGGAAAACATCCGAGAACTCGCACACAACCGGAACATCGGAGATAGAACTCGGCCTCTCAGTGGAAACTCTTGTATCCATCACATATGCTAGAAAACCCATACATCCCTACTATAAACTATGTCTCACCCTGGCGGCAAAACAGAAAGCAGATCCAGATTTGGTTCCCTCGTCAAACACAGTAAGAAATCCCCTACTAGGGTCTCATATGGCCACCATCTGACGTTAACAGTCGATCATAGCTCCAAACCGGCTCAACCAGTCCATGCCCACTATGACACAAACATTACCCATCACTATCGGCACCAGATCTATCAGGAACTTAACACCAAAAATCTCTAATACACATCCCCGAAATACATCGGTGGCAAAAACTGCATGCTTGTCGGCTATAGAAACCCACAGTGGTCGACTCAACGTCTCGCGTCTGACACTGATGTGATGACTAAAGGATAAGGACACAAAATGGCGGAAACATTCAGGGGTGGATGACTTCACGTAGTATCACAACAATTGAATATTGTAAAGAAAGTAACATAACCATCATATATATAATAAAAAAAACGTATCTTGTTGCGTTATACATATTTGCAAAAGAATATTACAATATGATGATATAAATGTTTAATGATAAACGTCCTTAGCGTTCCTTCTTCAAAAGCTGGTGGTTACCTGTATTACTGATTCCCTGAGAAATACAAGTGGTTTCGAAAAAGTGTCAACAATTAAGTTGGTGAGTTCATAAGTGTTTTGCATTGAAAAGTATGTCCTTTTTGGTAGTAAATCGATGAACGAGGTTTTCAGAAAATCCAATATTTTCTATAAATGGTTTGAAAAGTTTCCAGAGTTGGAGTGCGTTAGTATGTTCCATACTTGAATAAAAACAATAAACTTTGTGCTAAAAATAAAGTGGAAAACTGAATGCATATATGAATCTCGTAAATCAAACTTGTTTTTATATTTTTATGTGAGTTTTATAACCATACTATTGACACTGAAGGCCTGTAACAACATTCTTCAGGTGTTGTAGTGTTATGACATTTGTCACCCCAGACCTGCCGGTCTAACTATAGCTAATAGTTTAGGTGCGGGTTGTCAATCCCGTATAGATCTATACACAAGTATCACGCTCTCTCTCTCCAAGAGATTATGGTATATAATACAGGACTTGAAATGCATACATACGAGTACGTTGAAGTTTGAATATCTCACATTACTTGGTATAAATAGATTTACGATGATAAAGACTTTACTTCATTTGAAAGTATTTCATTTGTCAAGATGTATATGTAAAATGTATGAATAACTTGTTAACTATACTCATTATAGTTTCTCAAAAGTATGTTTCCATTTAGTAAGAATAACTTAGTGATATAATAGCCCTCTAAACATAAAGATGTTTGTATCAATACCCTATAAGATAGATATTATAATTATGTTTATAAAAACGATACTTTGACTTGTAATGTACTTGTATTTCCCCCCTAGAACATGAAAAGAATTGAAAAGTAGGGGCATGAACTCACTCGTTTGGTTTGAAGAGAGAGAGGCTAGAGTTGAGCAGAACTTCGACCGCAGAAAGTTGCATCTTCGGGCTCTTCGGGGATCTCTGCAACGTAGATCTTTCGTCGGGGGCTCGAGTGCGGAAACCGAGGGCGTCGGTATGATCTCCGGGGCTTAGAAGTATGGGAGAGTGACTGAGGATTTGAGAATGTGTGAAAAAACTTGAAGCTTAACCTCTCTATTTATAGGCTGGAAACTCCTCGTACGCGGGGCGTAACAATGCGTCATGGCTTACGACTCCGGTCTAGCTAAGCGTAGAGGTGCATCCGATGGGACTCGACTCTGGGTCTAGTATGCGGGGCGTACTCCCATATTACGCGGGGCGTAATCCCGGCTCCCGTCTTCTAAATTCCGTAACTTTTGCGTACGGGCTCCGTTTTTCGTGTTCTTTATATCCACGCGTAGGTGAGATTATGCTCTACAACTTTCATTTAGACTCCGTCGGCTAGTTTTGACTTTATTTTTAATGATATATTTTTAATAGGCCGGGACTCCTAAAGTCCGTTAAAAATTCATAGTTTCTTTGTTCGACGTCAGTTTTCGTTTGTCTTTTTATCAATTTGCTCCTATTGTGTAGATCTTCAACTCTCATTTAGGTTGCGTTAGCTAATTAACACTCGATCTTCAATTCGAGTTTTTAGCCCTCTATTACTGTTATGAAACTTTGAAAATTCGTAAGTTCTTCATACGAGGTCCAAATTGGGCGATCTTTTTATGTATGTTTACAGTTTAGCGAACTTTACATCTTTTGTTTAGATACTTAAGGCAAAAATGCATTTTATCGAGATTTCTCTTTTTACGTTAAATAGCGTTTTAACGGCGTGTCTTAAATATACGAGTGGTTATAATTTCTTCAATATAACCCGGTTTTGAACGTTCTTTATGTTTTTGGAAACCTTGGCACGATATCTAAAACTTGATGCATCCCAACTTAGATATTTGAACACTTTATTTTTGAGGTTAATTTAGTTGATTCCAAATAGTTTTCGTTGTATTTGACATTCGAGCGTTACACTGCTTTTGGAAAAATATAGGGTTGTCACAAAAAGTACCTATATACAACACAATATAAGCATAAACAAATCTCAAACAAATATAAATAAGGAAATACGTACCAGCATCGACATCAGGCGCTGCGTGGACCTTCTCCGCGGTCAACTGAAATGCTCTCCCACGAGCCCTCAGAGGCTCGGCCTTCCCCGAACGGCCATCAGTAACACATAAAGCAGCAGGAGCAGCAGCCTGGGATGATCCCTGAGTGAATTGGGGACACTCGGGCTTCCGATGCTTCATCTGGTTGCAGTGAAAGAAAACCGAAAATCCCTTGGGGCAGTCCCTTGCCATATGCCCGTCCTTGCCACATTTGTAGAAAATCCCCTCTTGGCAAGACCCATCGTGGCTCTTGTCGCACTTGCTACAAGTGCAGGCCTTCTGGCCTCCAGATCTCGAATCAACGGGCTTAGCTCGCTTTGTCTCCGACTGCGACTGTATCGGTCTCATATCTCTCCCCTGCTGCTCTCCTTCCTCCTGGTCTGAATCTCCAGCTCAATTTCTCTCCTCCTGGAATTGGTCTGCAACTCAGCCAATGTCCGATAAGATGAGTTCGCCACGAACTCCCGAATATCTCTCCTCAAGATGCTCAAATACTGACTCACACTTGCTTTCTCAGTGTATACGTGCTTAGGGCAGAACAACGCCTTGTCATGAAGCATCCTTGTAATCTCTGTCACTGACTCTATCTTCTGCTTGAGAGACAGAAACTCCTGTTCCAAAAGTTCCCTCTCCACCTGCAGAGCATACTCATATCGGAATAACTTGGTGAACCTCTCCCAAGTCACTGCAGCATGATCTGCATGGGTAAAATCATTCGTCACAAACTTCCACCAGTCCTTCGCTCCCAAGCGAAGCTGGTTCAACACGAATCAGACTCTTAGATGCTCTGGACATGAACACGTATAGAAACACCCCTCAATGTCGGAGATCCATCTTATGGAAGTGATCGGATCCTATGTCCTATCAAGCTCTGGTGGCTTCGTGTTGCTGAGATCACAGAATAACAACGAGTCACCTCCTTGTGGCCTGGCTGCAGTTATGGCCGTGGTGGCTGCAGTAGCAGCATCCTCCGTAACAACATCGTATCGCTCATCGAATGTCTCAACCAACGTGGTCTTAATAGACCCAAACATATCTGTTATGGCCTCTCTGATAACTGCCGCCACCTCCTCATGAATGATCCTGCGAATCTTCTTGTTACTGGTACCACTGCCCCCGAGGTTGTTGCGGGTAATCACCATAGTGTCTTTGAAGTGCAAACACAAAATCATAAAAGAGTAGCTCAATACACACACACACACTCGATTACCTACCCCTACACGCTCCTTAGCATCCTAAGATTCTTACTTTGGTCGCATACAGATCTGGTGCTTTCAGTAGTTCGGGCCCAATACTACCTTCCACACCAACCTGTAGTCATTCCAAGTCCTCCTCCTAGGATCCTAATTCACAGTACTCTATCCCTCACGAATATCAAACTACTCTCTCGGTAGATTCCTCAATGCTCATCTAGGTATCTCTCCTAGATTACTCAGAACTCTCTCAAAAAGATTCATGCTATGTTTCTCCCTACTCAGTACACACACATAGAAAATAATAGATTAAATCAATAAATAGCATACCCTAGGCTAAGGCATCATGAATGCGGCAACTCTATCCATAATATTTGAAATACCTATCCTATCCTCTAGCATGTAGTTCTAATATCTCATAAGTATTTCATAATATGCACAAGTAATGGTATTTTGGGAAATCACCGTTAGGGCTCTGGTTGATTGTACACACTGCTCCAGCTTGTTTTCTCTTTAAAAATCTTACTCGTTTTAGAAAAATCATTTCTTTTTAGAAAAAAATTCTCAAATCTTCAATTTGAGACCAGATATACCCGAGAGTACATCCGAGTCCTTCAAACCAAGGCTCTGATACCAACTTGTAACGCTCTAAATTTTCAATCAAATTTTTTCATTTTTAAACCACATAAAACTCAATATTACATTTCTCAAAAACCATAAATGTATCAGTTGTCAAAACACAAATCAACAAAAGGACTGATAATATCCCAGAATCCTCAAACATAATCTCGAACAGGTGTGTACAATCAACCTGATGCCTTCCCGTGGTCCTGAGAAGTACCTGAAACACATATCACACAACACGGTAAGCATGAAGCTTATTAAGTTCCTCAAAATACCACAAACATAAATAATAAGCCTCTCATGGCTTTAACTCGACATGGAACCTCCGGTCTTATGTGTCTCGGTGAGGACCCTCCGGTCTCACAGCTCGGTGTGGACCCTCCGGTCATGTGTCTTAGTGAGGATCCTCCGGTCTCACAGCTTGGGTTGGACCCTCCAGTCCTACATCTCAGTGAAGACCCTCTGGTCTCACAACTCGGTTTGGACCTTCCGATCCTAACTCCGTAAAACACAAAATAATATCGCATATATGACAAAGACAAAATGCATAATATCACATAACTCATTATAAGCACATAGGACCCTCCGGTCGATAACTCAAATAAGACCCTCTGGTCACATAGTATTACCGCTCAGGTAAGTATAGTGAGAGACTCACCTCAGAAGTAAGCAAGTAGATCTAGTACCCCACGAATAGGCTAAACTTCGCCTACATAATATAGTTGTCTCTAATAAGCAATTTGTAATAAGCACTACGGGATGCTAAGCTAACTCCTCTACTAAATCTCAAAACGGTGAAAAGACCATTTTACCCCTCCATGGTCTCCAAGGTCCACAGTTGACCAAACCCTAAAAGTCAATGAAAGTTAACGCTCAAGTCAACAGTCCATGTTGACTAAACTCGTCGAGTGAATCTATGTGACTCGTCGAGTACCTTCACTTTCTCTGAAGTATCGGGAAAATCCAACTCAACTCGTCGAGTTGTAGCGCGTCCAGTCTATCGAGGAAAACCCTAGCTGACTCGTCGAGTTGGCTCATGCACTCGTCGAGTCCCTCTAGACCAATTATTATTTAGACGATTCTAAGTAGAAATAATGTCCTAAACTCTAGATCTAGCCTCCCAAGGCTGAAATACCACGTAAAGCTGCAAGCTTTACGTCCATGCATGGAATCTAGGGCTCGAAATGCCAAAACAAGCTCTATATAGGGTTTAATTCATAAACAATTGCCATAATCTTGATAAAGCTTGGATCTTTGGGCTCAAGGGACTATATATGGTCCAGATCTGAAGTCTCAACTCCATGGCAAGCTCAAAACACTCAAGAACTCAAAGAAGGATGGAAAAGGCCCTAAACTACCTAGAAACAAGATATAACCAAACAATGAGCACGGTGGTGACTTTTTCCCTTCAAACATAAGCTAGGAATGAATGAATACCAGATCCAGAAGCTCCATCTCGTCTCAATCCTTTTGTTCCTCAACTTTCCTCCAAAAACGCACTAAAACACACAATATTAGCCTTTCTTTCTCTCACATAAGGTTATAGCGCAATTAAGGTTTCTCACAGAGTGTTATGGTGATAAGGGGGGCGGAAATGAAAGCTTAAGGTCCTTTAAATAGGACACAAACCCTGAAAATTCGGGTTTTCTCACTCAGCACCTACTCGGCGAGTTGGGGTCCTCCAACTCGTTGAGTAGATTCTAAAATCATGCGGCCATTAACTCCTCCACTCAGCGAGTTGGGGCATCCAACTCGTCGAATTTCATTGACATTATGAATGTAAATTAACTTAATATTATACTTGGGAGTTGGGATGTTACATCGCTTCTTACAAACTTCCAAACCAATGTGTTAATGGCTTAAGATCTCATGTCCAAACTTTAGATACAATCATAATGGAACGTCTAAAGCCATAAAGTTTCAAACTTTATCGCCATGTATGGTTACAATGATCCCAAAAGCTAAAACTCAAACTCCTTAACCCATTAAGACACCTCAACACTTGCATGGAGTGAAAGGAAGGTCCAAGATCATACTTTTATAACTTAATCTACCCTAAAACGTTCAAAAGGACAACTCCTTTGGTCTAAGGTAGCTCTTACCCAAAAAAACCAATAAAATAGGGCTAATAGGCACAGACTTCTAACATAAGCAAGATCTAGAGATATGATGATCAAGTTTAGAACTTTATACCACAAAATTATGCTCCAAGATGCCAAGAGTCTAGATCTACAAGCTTGGGAGCAACACCAACACTCCAATGATCTTCCTTCTCTATAAAGAACAATAAAATGATACCAAAAAGATGCACAAGGCTTCAAACTTTCATACACACTTAGGGTTTTCGAAATGAGGATTGAGGCTGGAGTGGTGAAGGGTTTTGAGGCCATAATGTTCTTTAAATATGGTGCAAACCCTAAAAATTAGGGTTTGGTCTCTACATGCAAACGGATGGTATCCATCATAGAGTTCTTGACGTTTGAATGCCTATAGTTCTATGCCAAATGCATGGCATTTGGACCAAAGACCCCGTCTTCGGGATGTTACATAATCCTATGATTATTATGAATGTGTGACTTTCATCTTCTTAATTCCATGAGAGCACATGCATTTTGAAAGAGCTTCAACATAATGTTGGTAACTTTTGTAAGTTAGTAACGTTTGTTTCAAATGTAATTTTAATCCACGATGTTTTCGAATGTACTTTAAAACCAAACAGTATATACTTTTAAACCAATATATATATATATATATATATATATATATATATATATATATATAAGTAGTATTTTAACTTATAGATTAATGTACCTTTTTTTTTACCAAAAGTAGTGTTTTGTTATATATAAGCATTATTCCGAATTATATATTAGTGTACTTTTATTCCAAAAGTACTATTTTTATCATATAAAAAATGTATTTTTATAGAAAAAATTAATGTTTTCGTTGTATATAATTTGTCTCCCAACTTTATATATATATATATATATATATATATATATATATATATATATATATATATATATATATATATATATATAGAGAGAGAGAGAGAGAGAGAGAGAGAGCACTCTCAAACATACAATGAGTCCTGTAACAGAGGTGTTGACTAATGTGTTGCCCCTCCTGACGCTTCATCGGACGTTGTAAATGTGTAGATAGTGTTGATCATAATGTATAAATTTTTATTACTGAAAAAAGTAAATTACAACATCCATATTATAAGAGTACATAATAATCTGAAAGTTTTGAGC
Organism: Lactuca sativa; assembly: GCF_002870075.4. Taxonomy (NCBI): domain Eukaryota; kingdom Viridiplantae; phylum Streptophyta; class Magnoliopsida; order Asterales; family Asteraceae; genus Lactuca; species Lactuca sativa. Next base: position 28,595,317 of record NC_056629.2, on the reverse strand, counting down.
ATGCCCTAACAAAAAGTAACTATAAACTAGGTAGACTTCAATCCCTTGATTATTTTGAATGTGTGACTTTCAGCTTCTCAATTCGCTGAGAATACATGTGTTTTGAAAGAGAGTCAACATAATGTTAGTAAGTTTATAGGTTTGTAATGTTTGTATCAAATGTACTTCTAATCCAAGAAGTATGTTTTCAAATATGTTTTAAAACCATAAAGTATGTACTTTTAAACCAAAATATATAGGTTTTAATGTATATAAGTACTATTTCAACTTATATATTAATGTACTTTTTTATTTACCAAAAGTAGTGTTAAACTGTATATACGCACTATTTCAACTTATATATTAATGTACTTTTATTTCAAATGTATTGCTTTTACCGTATACAAAATGTATTTTTATACCAAAAAGTACTGCTTTTGCTGTATATAATTGGTCTCCCAACTTATATGTAACATCTAGATGATAAGGTACTTCAAATTTCAACCCTATAATTTTATTATGTTGCATCTTGGTCCCTAAGTTCATTAAAATGTGCAAAAGAACCCTAATGGTATTGTTGTAATTATGGCCTTCGGAGTACGCCATGCGTACATGGTGTACGATGAGCGTACATCATTGTATGTCGGGCGTACTAACTAGTTATGGAAACCCTAATTTATAGAGTGTGTCTCTTATTTAAGCACACGTATGGCATCATTTCACCCACCTTAACTGCATCCATCCCTCTCATATGTGTTTGTAACCCTATAACCACCTTGAGGAGCCTTTTCAAGCATAGAAGTGTGTTTTGGTGCCTTAGAAGAAGAAAGAAGGAAGCCAAGCTCATCTTGAAGGAGTGGAACACTTGGATCTGGGATTTCTACTTCATTTGCAACCATTATAAGGTAAAAATCTTGCAACTTGATCCCTCTATCTCATAGATCTAGTTTTGGTTGTTTTATGGAGCTTTTTGGTCCCAAAACATTAGATCTTGAATATAGCATGTTATTGACCTTTGAGCTGTCCTTTCAGACCCTAGGAGGGGTCTTAAGTCATAAAAATGGGTTCCAAATGGTTAGTTTTGCTTCATGCATCTTGTAGAATGTCCTAATGGAATAAGACCTTGTGTTAAGCACTTATTGGACATGCTAGGTCATAAAGTTAGAGACTTTATGACTCCTAAGAGTATTTTGGCCATGGATCTGAAGTTTGGATGTAAGAGCTTAAGGCATTAAGCTCTTAAATGGATTTCGGGACTTGCGAGGTACGCACCGCATACACGGAGTACGCCCTAAATATGAGGTCAACCACTCCGATGATGGTCCACCTGCGAGACTTCGTGTACGGCCAACGTACCTCAGGAGTATGTCCCGCGTATGTACCCTGAGTTGACTCGGTCGGGTTGACTTTGTTGGGCTGAATCAGTTGACCTAGTTAGTTTGACCAAGTTTGACTTTGAGGGTATTTTGGGATTTTGATGAAAATTGGTCATTTAGTGGGAATAGGTGTTGGTTAGAGAGTTGAGATTCGAAGTCGAGACCTCATCAACTTCTGTTTAGTTTGCGAGGTGTGTTTTCCTCATTGTACTTTTGGGTCGAAGGCACAAAGGACAGCCCCTTGGATTGTTATCATCGTTTATCGCATGTTGGTATGTTGTAGTGATCTGTTAGATCTGTATCCTGGTATATAGGATGATGCTATGCTTAGTGATCTGTAAGATCTGTCTGATTGGATGTTGATTGGTTATATGTACGCTTATCGGTTATATATATGTCGACATGATTTATGTGTTATTGGGTTGAGGCGGACCAGTGTAGTCTAAGGGACAAGAGACTCAAGGCATCCCGGATAGACTGCAGGCCCGAGAGGCGTACTACTCAGGCCGAAGTCCCGGTGAACATTCCAGATAGGATGAAGGCCCGATGAGGCATACCAGTCATGCTAAAGGTTTTGTGAGCGTACCAGATAGCCTGTAGGCTGGAGGGGCGTTCTAGTCAGGCTGAAAGGCTCTGTATGCATGCTATCTATATTATGCTTATGTTATGTGTTGGTACTTTGGGGGATCTCACCAAGCGTTGGCTTATAGTTTTAGGTTATGTTTCAGGTATTTCGAATGATCGCGGGAAGGCGAAGGCATGACCGTATACATCCTCATGTTTTTGACCTATGATTTTGGGAGACTTTGATGTTGAAGTTGTTTTGAAAACTATGATTATAAATAATTTGTGAATTTGGTTGTTTTTAAAAGTTTAAATTTATCATGATTTTTATCGATGTTACAATATATATATATATATATATATATATATATATATATATATATATATATATATATATATATATATGTATTCAGAACACTCCTAAAATTACAATGAGTCCCTATAACATAGGTGTTAAATAATGTGTTGCCGCTCCCGATGCTTCATTGGATGTCGTAAATGTGTAGACAGTTATCACCTGTGACTTGACCGTAGAGGTTGTAGCTAGCAACCGTTGGTGGGGTGTCAACCCGTATAGAACTATACATAAATCTCCCGCTAACTTAAGATTTAAAGGTCATAAGTCCGAGGTATGTTAAGTATTACACTTAGGGTAATGTCTCATGTAAACCATTAAGTGAGTATTTCTAAAAGATTGTAGTCTTAACTTAATATGTCAAGTTACTAGGCCAAAGATTAATAGTGTATAACTACTTTATAACAAAAGTTTTAACAATGCATAACTACTACATAAGTTATATGGGTAGGGTAACAACAATGCATAACTATTATCCAAGTTATGTGAATAGAATAACGACAGTGAATAACTAATATCCAAATTATGTAAATAGAGTAACGACAGTGTAATTTATTAGTTTATATACAAGACAGTTTAACGATAGTTAAATAGCATTTTATATTTATATAAACCATAAATATAATTTTAAGCATGCATTCTTCCCTCAAGTTAAATGTTTTAAAATGGGGGCCATGAACTCATTTTCAAAGCGTGCTTTTAAATATCATGTTTTTATTTAAAACATCTGATCATGTCAAAAAATCAACCGGGCAGCACTTCTCTGGAAAAACGTCGTAAAATGATCATCATAAAAGGGGATTGATTTCTGGAAAAACTTCGCTAGAAACGTTATCCGGTCACCAGAAAGTCGCTGGAATAGGGTTGTCAGCTTGATCATCATCGGAAAAGAGGGTCGTCGGAGTTCATGTCGATGGTCGGGAGGCTGTCGGATGTCGTTCAGAGGTCGGGGCTCGGTCGATGGTGTGTCGAACGGAATAACAAGGAGAAAGAGGGAGGTTTCTAGAGAGAGGGGTGATATGAAGGATAGAGGAGCTAATCAGCTGTTATTTATAGTCCAATTTCTTGGGTGACGTGTATGAACGAGACCCTACTGTGTGACGCATTCTCGTGCCGCTTGTCTTGGGTGCCCCAATCCGACTTCTCGTGAAAATTTTCAAGTTACAGATTTATGCCTAATCGATTTTACCCTCCGTAAAACATAAAAAATATTCACCTAACCAGTCACACAACTAGGTGAACGAGTCGTCTAGAAGTACGTTAACGATAGATTCTTTTTTTGTTGCGATTTGACTATATTCGCAAAAGTGTCAGTTTTACGTGAAACGGAAAAGTTAACAATTAAATCAAATGCTAGACCTTTTCGTGATTCTTAAAATGTTAATATGTTTTGGTGATGAGCCTTGTAGCTAACCTAAGAAGTTGTTTGATGATTGGTTAATGGGAAAGCCGAAATTGCTCTGCCTTGATATTATCGATGGTAGTGTCGGGCGATTTGGGCAAAATGAGTTACTTTTACAATCAAATACTAGATTGAATGGAAATTAAGAGAAATTTTTAGAAATTCTAATTTCATAGTTTAAGGCACTTAACGAAAGGTTTGAAGTTTCGTTATTACGATCACAGGTTGCAAACTGTCTCTCAACTGTCTCTTTTCTTCGGATTGTAATAAATTTTACATATGAACTCCGTTTTCGACATTCTTCATATCCACATCTTCGTAATTCCATGTACTCTCTTATTAGTTTCATATATTCTTAATAATACTTAATATGTATATATTTGTAAATCATATATATCAAATCATTACATATGTATAACGAAAAATGTTTGTTCGTCAAATATTTTCACCAATCGAAAATTTAAATGATATTTTGGATGCATTTCAAAGTAAGAAAATTTTATTTGCATTAAAATGAGTTGTGACATCCCCAAAATCATAGTCATTTTAAAATTTTTATTTATGCTTATTTAAAAAATCAAAGTATCTGTTTTAAAGAATAATATTGCGGAATTGTTCCCAGAAAACATGATAGAGATATTATCAAAGCATTTGCGGAGAAATGTATTTTGCTTATATTAAAACATTGGGATGTCATCGTCAATAGAGAAACATAAGCATGAATAGACCTTACATTCATTTACACTAATGATTTACATCTCCTTTAATCTCTTAGTGTAATGTATCTTCGTATCGACACCTGTGATACAAATAAACTAAGTAGGTCAGGTTGGGAAACCTGGTGAGTACACAGGGTTTTTAACCCATAATAATATAATTATTATGTTTAATCATCAAACAATTAACCTAACTTCCCATCCCCATTATCTTCTTTATCCTTAAGGTTCTACCTTAAGAACCATATATTCTTCATTCATTCATTCCTAAGGATTGTCCAAAGGAATAGGCACAAAGTCCATCGATGTCAGGGTTTATCCAATATGCACTAAGCCCGTAGTTGTCGATGTTATCTATTAGGCACTAAATCCATAGCTGCCAACGTTCTTTTGTAAGGCACTAAGTCCATAGCTGCCAGTGATCATCTATTGGGAACTAGATACATAGTTGCCATGGTTTTTAGAGTACATCTGGTGAACACGTCATTCACAACACCTACAGGTTGCAAGCCTGCTAGCATTCTATTGGACTGTCTAGAATAGTCTCTAGTCATCATCTATACTCTGCTAGATGATTGGATCATCGTTAAAGTCAAGGATTTTCATCATCTTTCACCTCTCATCATCTTTCATCTCATATTTCATTTACCCATTTTTACCCAATATATTTATAGATATAAAAATATATATACATTTTAAATCAAGTAAAACGTGTATAAATCGTTCATCCAACATAGATATCAATAACACAGATAATTGGCACATATAGCACATAATTTACATTAAATACTTCATATATATATGTGTAAGATTAAAGTAACTATGCACTCACTTGTTAAAGCGATGACTCGAAATTCGGGCAACGCTTCGCTTTTAACAATCGTCTTTTCCTTCAGTGATACCTAGCATTATTATCGCTAAGTTTTAGTCTAATATTTATTGCGACTAATTATTAGTCTAGATTCATCATTAACTTAAAGTCTACTTTCATGATCTATCAAGTAAGGAACAACAAGGTAGGATCATATCAGAGGTATGGTTTGTTTGGTATACAAAGTATACTGTTTGGAAAGCCCACTTTAAACACCTTACTAAATCACAGCCTAGATATCATCCACGTAAGTAGATTAATGAGTATAAAAACTTGGAATCATTGATAAATCTTGTTTATAGGTTCGTAATATCGATAATGAACTTAAACATAAGTTATACTTAAAGTAGGGTAATCATAAATCACTTACAAGGGAGTTTAGCAAAGAACCAGGCTCTGTGCGGGCAGATTTTCTAAGCCGAAAGCTCTTCTTCTCGGGGACTTCTAGTGCTCCGAGAGTCGCTACTAACTCCTAATAAGGGCTAGAGAAAAGACTTGATGCTTTGGGGGTGTTTGGGAGAGATTTGGAGTGAATTGGTGTGGAGAAATGAAGAAAAACGAGTGTTATTTATAGGCTGCCAGCTCCGCATACACTGGGTGAACATAGAGCTACGTTGGGCGTACTCCTGACACATGTCGTGCGAAGCCGTAGGGAGGAAGGTCTGGCCTAGATCTAGCCACGCGTCACTCGCTGATTAATCGCAGACATTAATTATCTTCTAAATTTCGTAGCTACATTATCTACAACTTTCGTTTAGACTCTGTCGGCTAACTTTGACTTTATTTTTAAAGTTATATTTTAACAGAATTAGACAGATAAAGTTCGTTAAAAATTCATAACTTTTTCATCGAACGTCTGTTTTCGTCTGTCTTTATATCGTTGAGCTCCTATTAATGAAATCTTCAATTCTTGTTTAGATTGTGTCGGCTAAAAATCGATCGATCTTTAATTCTCGTTTAGATTATGTCAAATCTTAGAAAAATCATAACTTCCTCTAAAAAAGTCAGATTTGGACGTTCTCTATATGCACGCTCTCGGTTTAACGTATACTACAACTTTCGTTTAGATTGCTAAGGCTAAAAAGTAGTTTATCAAAAATTCACTTTTTAAGATACTCAACGCCATGCCAATTTTGTCGCAAAACTTTGACGAGTCACAACTTCTTCGTTATAAGTCGGATTTCAATGTTTTTTATATTTGCGGAATCCTTGTGATATATAATATACTTTGGTTAAGATTATTTATTCTAAATAATCTTCTATCAAAAAGTCATTTTTAACGATTATTATCTCTAAATTGACTAGTCGCATCTGCGGGCGTTACACAAGTGGAATATGTTACATTGGGTCTATTACATAGAGATTATGTTTGACTAATATTGACCTAATTTTAGCAGTTGTCACAGTTGAATAAGAAGAATAAGTAGGATGATATTTTATTTCTGTATTCAGAATAAAGTTAAGAGAAATTAAATATTCTCACACTTTTCTTGCTACTTATCTTCCTACTCATGCATATGAAATGGTGACAAAGTTGACAGGTGTCATATTTTGATAAAATTAATAATATTTCAATACACTTGTCATCATTTCGCATGGGTATGAAGATAAGTAGAAAGAAATATAGCAGAATATTTAATTTCTCGTAAGTTAAATCAAATTGATTTTTGTATTCTTGTACCAATATGGAAATCTAAGTTTGATTTTAGTTCCTTCCATGCATAACTCATGTTTGTTCTTTTGTTTTGCCATTAATTATTTATGTAACATTTTTGTGTATTGAATATGTAGAGTTCAAAGATTTTCTATCCAACACAATTCTTATGAACATAGGAAAGACTCCAACATATACGAAGACAAACATAATATGTCATTTTGGCATAAAAAATTAAACTCTGGCACTCTCTAGAGACTATGATATGTTTAGCTATAAAGGTTCAGTAGTAGACCAAGATGTGTTAAATCATTGCTATTAGTGAGTAATACCTAATTTAGAAACAAAATAAACGGACACATTTTAATAAAAATGTCATAACCCTCTTGTTCCCCAAAACTCATAAAAGCAAGAAACATCAATTATTTGGGAAAACGTTGCAAATGATAGAGAAATACCAAACTTCAATAAGCATATAAGGCAACCGGGGCAAATATATGCAATGCATGACATGAAAACCAAACTAAAATCCTAATTCTCGTAATCATTTCCTTGTTCCTTAATTTGTCCTAAGGGTTTCCCTTTCAACATAAGAGATGATGGCTACACGAAGCATGTTGAAGGAAATTATCCGAAAACAAACAACGTCATATCGTATAAGGTACATGTGAACCATCATACAAGTACCATGTGAGGGGTTTAAAAGACCCGACCCACATATTAAGGGTTTTTAGAATGTAATTCATAACATTGTTCATTGTACACCATTTATCGTAACGGATATCCAAGTTGTCATAATGTCATGAACACACAAGTCGAAATTCTCACCCAATAGATAGATGCACATGATCACGCTTTAAATTTTTTTGTAAACATAGTAAGTTATCTGCAATTCAAAATCATTTTCTCAAAACATTTCATGAATACAACATCTACGTACTTATATTATTTCAAACAAGGTGCAAATGTAATATTATACATATAGAAACATCTCAAAGTATAATGTTATAATATGGGGCATGTGTTTCATGGTACATATTCACTTTAATTGCTTAATTAATCTTCTATTACACTCAATGGATGGATTTTGAAATTATTGATCACATAAAGAATCAAAATAAACCTAATACATTAACACTAATGACCCCAAATTAGCTAATTAAGGTTTCTAAATTTATTTAACTTATTTCATAAATTAAGTACTAGTTTAGGTACATAGAGGAGTCATATAAGAAACTAGACACTGAACGGGTCAAAATCGAGAAAGTTACAAAGATATGTTCACGTCATGTAATTTTTCAGACTTACACATAGTCGAGTAAAAACTATAAATATGCATCAATGACTTGTCTAATTTAACTCCAATACCTATCATTCAAATTCTAATAACTTATGATATATTAATAAAGTTCAAAACCATGTTTAACATAAAATTATATCCCGATTAACATCATTACTTAATAAAAACTTGAATCAAATTGAATCTCACCAAAATTCAAGTACAAACTTCAAAACTACAAAGTTGTGTGTAGGTTTGGGTTTCACCATTGAATTTAACACTAAAAATGAATTATATACCCATGAAATTCTTCTATAAAGTCATATTTAAAGAGCTACACTAGTGACCAATATAGACGAAAAATACAGACGACGGTGGTCTTCAAGAAGCAAGAGATTTAAAAATACACACACACACACACACACACACATATATATATATATATATATATATATATATATATATATATATATATATATATATATATATTACATTTTACTCGGATGTCATGTCCACGTCACATAGATGAAAGTGACTATAAATTATCTACATGTCATATCACATAGGTCGGTACATGAGCATACATATCCAAATGGATAATCCTATATATTTGCAAAACTTTAAGGTCTAGTTTAAAATGTTTCGAATTTCAATGATGACAGACCAAGTATTTTCTTGGAATCTTTCATCAATAATCCAAAATTGATAATCATTTTTTTGTGATCAATTGTCTATTAATATCAATTAGATATATAAAAGATAATTCTTTTCGTTTTCTATTCTTTTGTGCTATACTAGTAAAAAAAGTCTTGGCTTTGTCTTGTTTTTTTTTTCTTTTTTTTAATAAACCAAAGCATAGGGGGCCTTTAAATTCATCGATTAAGAAACAAACGGGAAAGAAATCCACTACAAATTCAATATGCAATATAAGAAAATCAAAAAAGAACCGCATATATTAAAGTATAATAAGTATTAGGACAAAAGTGTCATTTTAAAAAAAACATTTATTGAGATTAGGATTGAGAAGTAAAAAGATTGAGGCCAAAAGTGAAACATTTACAAAGTGATATGGTCAAAGTCCAAAAGAATGAAACTTTACTGTTCCTTAAGGTTTCTGCATTAATATATAAAAGGACCAAAAATGTAACCTTTACAGAGTGGTGTGGTCAAAATCCAAAAGAATGAAAATAAAAAAGGATGAAATTCAACAAAAACCAAGCAATGAGGGTCTAGAATTGTCAATTTCAGAAAATGTTGTGGCCAAACTCCTAAACACATCAATTTTCCTGTTCCTTAAGTCGGTAGGCTTTAATATGTATATATTAATAATATATAAAAGGACAAAAAATGTAGCCTTTACAGAGTGGTGTGGTCAAAATCCAAAAGAATGAAAATAAAAAAGGATGAAATTCAACAAAAACCAAGCAATGAAGGACTAGAATTGTCAATTTCAGAAACTGCTGTGGCCAAACTCCTAAACACATCAATTTTCCTGTTCCTTAAGTCGATATGCTTTAATATGTATTTAATTAGACATTACTTTTAGACATTTTTTCCTACCCTTAGAGCACCAACATCCGTGCAACCGGAATATCGAATATCTTGCATTAAAAAATGCCAACTCACCATCATTTATTATTTTGGAAAGAAAATTTAGTGGGTCATACAATTGATGTTGAATATACTAGTTTTTTATTATTATTATTATTTATTAAATTTTTGACGCAATTAAAGTTTGCAAGTCTTGCAACCTTTGAAAGACAAAATAAACATGACATTTGATTCTTGTGAGTGGCATTACAAATTAGTTTTGCAAGAGGCGATGTGAAAGGTCTTATGCGATTTTAAGTCAGAGATAGATTAGTCTTTGGTGGATATCATTATTCACCCATGAACACTATAGAAAAAGATTTCTTGGACAAATTCCACGAGTATGTAAAGACAATGTTTGAATGCAATGTTTTAAAAACTTGTTTGAACCGGTCGGTCGAACCGATTAGATCGTGAACCGAAGAAGGGAACGGTTCAACTATTGATTTTATGCATATTTCTGAACGAGAGCAGTTTAACTATAGATTTTACGAAACCAAGTTGAAACGGTTAAATTAAACCGGTTGAACTGATTAAATTGAATAAAAACATATGAAAAAAAAACCATTTTGCATCATAAAACTCTGGTGTTTTTTTTCACATCTATTTATAATTTTCCAAGGTAATAAAAAACGTTTGATGGTCAGCTGAAGTTAAGAGATTAATCGGTATAAGCGGAGATTAATCGGAGATTAAACGGAGACCCTAAATTATTAATAAAACTCTTTAAAAACTAAATATATCCTAGGAAAATAAGTATTTGAACATTTAAAATTTTGAAAATTGGAAAATATGAAATATTTAAAATTTTTGTAAAATTTGGTGTAATAATTAAAATTTGAAATTTTGATTTTTTTTTTTTTAATTTTTCCTATCTAGGAGTGCTGAGGATCACGAAGCCCGGATTTGACCAATATTAACAAATTTCCGTCTAACGTCCTGATTGTAATCAGTTGTAGACCGCCAAACGATTAATCATTTATTAATCGGCTGCCAAAGCCAATTCCTACAACACATATTTTTTTAAATAAAAAATATATGATAAATGTTATGAAGTTTTTTAATGCAGTTGTATTCATTTAAAAATATATTTTATTTCGTATTATATTTTTTTTTCTTTTTTATGAATATAGATTGATATAAAACTTATGGTTATGTGTTATGTTATTTTTTTTTTATTGATTTAGAACTTGTTTTATGTGGATTTTTAAGGGAAAATGACTTGTAAGGTTAACGAAGTATCAACATTGTACAAAAAATACCATTAAACTTTTTTTTGTATACATATCGCCAACCAACTCTAAAGTTTGTACACATATGACCATTAAACTTTACATTTGTTCAAAAAATACCATTGCGTTACCGGTGATAGTAGATCAACCGCCACATGTCATGCAACGTGGTTCCTGACATGGATTTTACTGTTTATTATGTACACATTATACCATTAAACTTTTTTTGTACACATTATACCATTAAATTTTTTCTTGTACATATTTTACCATTAAACTTTTTTGTACACATTTTGCCATTAATTTTATATAATTTATTAAAAAATAACATTTCAAAAAATACATGTTATTACATAAAAATGAGTTTTCCATCATTGTTACTCCCTGATTTCGTAATGTTTAGGAGAGAGGGTTCATTTTTACAACGATTGTAAGCGCTCCCTTTTGCAACAACATCTTACATCTATGTTTACATCGATTGAAAATCACTAGGTTTGAACTTGAGGCTTCCTATAGAGTACCTAAGAAATAATAAACTCTTCATTATTTTAGCTAAACTTTAATAAACTTACCATTATAAGTCATTTTCCTATCGCTAAACAACAATATAACTTTAATGCATATTTCTAATCAAGAAAGGAGAGCGCGTGGGAGGGGGGGGAGGGTAAACAACATATAGTTTTCGGTCGATGTATGACCAACATAAATGTACGATGTTGTTGCAAAAGGGAGTATTTAGTATCATTTTCAAAAACGAACCCTCTCCCCCAAACCTTACAAAATCAAGGAGTAACAATGATGGAAAACCCATTTTGATGTAATAATATGTATTTTTTGAAATGTTATTTTATTTGAATAAATTATATAAGATTAATGGTAAAATGAGTACAAAAAAATTTAATGGTAAAATATGTACAAGAAAAAGTTTAATGGTATAATGTCTATAAAAAAAAGTTTAATGGTATAATGTGTACATAATAAACAGTAAAATCCATGTCATCAACTACGTGGCATGACACGTGGCGGTTGACTTACTATCACCGGTAATGTAATGGTATTTTTTGAACAAAGGTAAAGTTTAATGGTCATATGTGTGCAAACTTTATAGTTGGTTGGTGATATGTACACAAAAAAAAAAGTTTAATGATATTTTTTGTATAATGTTGATAATTTGTTACCCTTACAAGTCATTTTTCCGATTTTTAATGTCTGAATTTGTGGACGTCAAATTCTCTATTTATATATGTATTTATGTGTAAAAAAAACAAGAAAATGATGAAAATTATAGAAAACGACCGGACCGTTGAACCGTTTGAACAAAAAACCAGTTTCCCGGGTTACAAAAACTGTAAGATTGGCTATTTTAATGATGTTTTGTGCTCCGCCATTTCCTTGAATTTTTAGTCGGGGGTCTAAACTTGAAATCAATTGAATTTGAATCGTGTAGTTAGCCCTGTTGAAAATACCCGATACCCGAATTACCCGCCCGATTTTTTCGGGTATCGGGTAAATCGGGTATCGGGTAAATTTTTCCGGGTAATCGGGTTACCCGATTTATTTTCAGGTCGGGTAAAGGGTACATTTTTTGGGTTTTGGGTATACCCGAATTACCCAAATTATTTTAAAAATTCTTTTTTTTTGTAGAGCTTGTACTATATAGCAGGTATTTGATCACGCTTAAACTAACTATCATTATTGTAAAACATAAATATATTTATTATGACAATACGACACTAACAATATTAAAAGTAATTTTTATATACATCACGTTTTTTAAAACTTAACTGTTTTCTAGATTATAGTTTTTATTACTACTAACAAACTCATTATCTTGACGAAACTTTAGAACATGACAAAACTTATGGCTACATTTATCTTAAACATTTTAAACTTTTAAATTAAGATCTTTAAATATTTGTTTTTTAACATCTTATTAGATTAGATTAAGTTGTTAAAAAATTACTTGATATCTCATGTATTATTGACTAGAAAATATCAATGTTCAAAGCTTGAGTAACTTCGTTTATGTCTCGTTTGTTTATATAAACAAAACTAATAAAGCACGATGTATTTATTTCATTAAATTTATTTTTAGGTGAAATTCAAAAAAAAATCATATATTTCGGGTAATACCCGAATTACCCAAACCCGACCCGATACCAGAATTACCCAAACCCGAATTACCCGAATTTAGTTTGGGTAGGGTAACGGGTAATTTTTCTAACATGAAAAACCCGAATTACCCAACCCGAAAAAATTACCCGTTCAACACCCCTACGTGTAGTTACAAAACCCGAACTATACTTTGGTCATTCGAAAATAAAAAAAATTGTCATTTATAGCAAAACTATAAACACGATGATTAAAATAAGGGATAATGACTTAGGAGGGTAATAACGTTTCCTGTTTGTCCATTTTTGGTCCCTAACGTATTTTTTGTGTGTATTACACCATTAAGGTTATTATAACCGTTTACAAATAGTCCTTTTAACAGGAAGAAGCCGGTAAAAGGATTATTTATAAACGGTTATAACAACCTTAATGGTGTAATATACACAAAAAAATACGTTAGGGACCTAATATGGACAAACGGGAAACGTTATTACCCTCCTAAGTCATTATCTCATGAAACTATAAACCCCTATAATAAATTTTTACTTTTTAAATTAGAAACTTATAGGTCTTGGGGTTGGTAGTTTGGATGTTTTTAACCTCGACCTTCTTTATAAATGAAAGTGGCAGTTTCTTAATGACAGTGGAGCTCTTCGGGTTAAAATTGTCAAATTTTGTCATGGGGAAGGTGGTGGTTTTTCGGACGATTCAAGAATAGGAATTGGAGGGGGTGTTTGGCAAAAGATTGTAGGATCCATTAATCACCTCCACTAGAATGGTTGTATTCCTTCTAATTACATGTATAGAGTGGTGGGGGATGAGACTCAAACGAGGTTCTAGAAGGATGTTTGGTGCTTGGATATTCCTCTTAAGGAGCGGTTCGGGAGGCTCTTTGCTTTGGCCTTTAATCAAGATGCTCGAGTAAGTGAATAATGGGATCCGGGGGGGGTGTAATTTTCATTGGCGTCGGGGGATTAGAGGAGGGCTGAATCGACCCAATTTGATTATCTTGTAGAAGGATGTTTGGTGCTTGAATATTCCTCTTAGGGAGCCGTTCGGGAGGCTCTTTGCTTTAGCCTTTAATCAAGATGCTCGAGTAAGTGAATAATGGGATCCGGAGGGATGTAATTTTCATTGGCCCCTCCTCTAATCCCCCAACGCCAATGAAAATTACATCCCTCCGGATCCCATTATTCACTTACTCGAGCATCTTGATTAAAGGCTAAAGCAAAGAGCCTCCCGAACTGCTCTTTAAGAGGAATATCCAAGCACCAAACATCATTCTAGAACCTCGTTTGAGTCTCACCCTCCACCACTCTAAACATGTAATTAGAAGGAATACAACCATTCTCATGGAGGTGATTAATGGATCCTACAATCTTTTGCCAAACACCCCCTCCAATTTCTATTCTCGAATCTTCCGAAAAACCACCACCTTCCCCATGACAAAATTTGACAATTTTAACCCGAAGAGCTCCCTTGTCATTAAGAAACTGCCATTGTCATTAAGAAACTGCCACTTCCATTTATAAAGAAGGCCGAGGTTAAAAACATCCAAACTACCAGCCTCAAGACCTATAAGTTTCTTATTTAAAAAGTAAAAATTTATTATAGGGGTTTATAGTTTCATGGGATAATGACTTAGGAGGGTAATAACGTTTCCCGTTTGTCCATATTAGGTCCCCAACGTATTTTTTGTGTATATTACACCATTAAGGTTGTTATAACCGTTTATAAATAATCCCTTTACCGGCTTCTTCCTGTTAAAAGGACTATTTGTAAACGGTTATAATAACCTTAATGGTGTAATACGTACAAAAAATACGTTAGGGAGCTAAAATGAACAAAGGAAACGTTATAATTACCCTCCTAAGTCATTATCCCTTAAAATAAACCCCAATTTTCTTAATCCAACTGCCCATTATTGAAAGAAGCATATTCATTCAAATTTATTAACCAAATACTACATGGCAAAATCCCTCATCTTTTCATCAAACTACAACTCAAACAACTAAGCATCACATCAGGAGAACAGACAACTCTAAATAACACTTAGCACCTTAAACTAATCATAATAGGCCTTCAAACCCCTCAACTTCTCCTTCTTCACTAAACCAGTCTTCTATAATCTAAAGTGGGCATCGTGTCTTCTTTGAGGCTTCAAATGCGAATGGACCCACTGTGAACACATCGAAGGGCAGCACTGGCGTAAGTACGATCTTTGGCTTTGGGGTAGGGACTAGAGTGGCACCCTTAATCCCATAGTGCAAGTTGGTGGGCGTGTTACATGTAGCCTTTGGCGACGATAGCAAAGTGACCTTACACTTGTGCACCCCAAAAGTGGTCAACGTCTTAGGTGGCATGATGAAGAAGAAGCCGTTCTTATCGGTTGTAGATTTGACCCTCAGTGGATACTTAGTGTTGTTGCATGTTAAGAGTACCACAGCCCCTGTAATTCATGTTTCGTGCATTAATAAGTTGTGTACTTGGATAGAAGAACAAGATTGTGAAGATTTATATATAATGCACTTACTAAATTCAACGTAAAATACATATAGAAATACAAATATATTGGTTAAAAAAGAGTGAGAATTTATACCCTGTAGAGGAGTAGCGCCAACGAGTGTGTCAATACCCTTGTACTTGCAAGCTTTGCAGTAAACCATACCACGGACCGCCACCTGCCTCCGTGTCGGAAGAGGTGCGTGTGACGGAGCCGGTGAGTGACTTGGTGGATGAACAGGCGCCTTGGTTGGTGGATGCACAGGTGCCTTGGTCGGTGGATACACAGGTGCCTTTGTCGGAGGATGCACTGGCGCCTTGGTCGGAGGACGTACAGGGGCCTTGGTTGGAGGATGCACAGGCGCCTTGATCGGTGGGTGAACAGGAGCCACTCTGGGTGGGTGCACCGGAGCGACACTTGGTGGGTGAACTGGAGCTACAGTTGGTGTGTGAGCCGTAGGAGGAACAGCAGGTTTGTGGTGGTGGCCGCCGGGACGCTTGGGATGATGGTGGTGGGGTGCAGGAGCTACGGTAGGGGGGTACGACGGCGAGTAGTGTGGAGCCTGTGTCCAGCTCACATGGTCAAGATCTAAACCATTGATCATCAAACAAGAGCTAAGAACCATGACCGAGAGCAAAACCCTGAAACCCATGTTGGTTTCAGTGAGTGTTTTTGGTGTTGTATGTGAAAGAGAAAAGTAAAGAGAGGGAAGCGAAGGGCACGGTGGAAATGGTGGTGGAGGTGGTGGTATTTATACAGAAGAGACAGCGGCGCCGGGGGAAGAGGTAACCTCTTGCAGAATTTACTTCAGAATTTTTTTGCATAAAAAACAGAGGTTAGTGGGTCCAAAGAAGATAGATATATAATATATACGCCAAAATTAGCATATGCAATTTTTGTAGGGATGAATTTACTTCGAATTAAAAAATAAAGTAATCAACTTTGTTCTGAAAATTTTCATTTGGTCGTCGAAATTTGAAAATCATCATGGATTAATGGATAACTTTGAACCGTAATAAAGGGATCTTATGTAAAGGTGTTCAGTCATTTATTATATTTTAATTCAAACTGATTTATTGAAATTTATAAAAACTGATTCATAACAAACGTAAAAAACCTTAGAGTTTTTAACCAAAACAGGGTGGTTGGAAAAAATATTTACCAATTTAGTATAATTTCAAAAATATTTACCAAACTAGTGGTTTTCTTATTTTTCTTGTATTTTTCAGTTTTTTTACTTTTTTTATTTGATTTTAAATATCAGTTTTTTTCTCCAACTTTTTATTGTTTTCTTTTATTTTTTCTTAAATATCAGTTTTTTATTTTTTTTTTTCAGTTTTTTTCTTTTTGTAATATATGTTTAAAATAGTATAAAAAACAAAAAATGTATATAGTTACACGCCTTCTCGTCAATTAAAAATAAAATGTTTTAATGAATTGCACTATTATAATTGATTATTGTCAGCTATCACAAAAATAAACACCATAAAAAGTAAAGTTTTCTAGTTCCGCAAAAAATATTTTCTAATAATTATGTAATATTTCATTTTTAATTGACGTCAAAACATCTGTGTTCAACGTATATTAAAAATGTTAAGATAATATTTTAATAAAATATATTAGTGACTGCAATTACTTATGTTATAAACTATTATAAAATGGCTTATTAAAAAATATTGTAATATTATACACTATCGGCAGTGGTAAATATCATTGCAATTGCTCATTTTTTTGTGGTATTATAAGAAAATTTGCCCATAAAGTTATCCATATTTCTATGAACTATCAAATAATTGAAAATTATAAAATAATGTAACAACACATGAACACTTAATATATATATATATATATATATATATATATATATATATATATATATATATATATATATATATATATATATATATATATATATATTTCAAATTAGAAAAATTGAAACTAAAATAATGCATTAATGAATTTATTCAAATAAAATATTGTGGATCTTTAATTTGCACATAAAATTTTATTTAGAAGACGTACATTCGCATATATTTTTAATATGTAAAAGCCTAACGGAGGAGGTAACGACCTCTATATAAATTTATTCATAAAATGTATTATCGTTAATAAGATGTTCAGTGGAATCGAAAAACTCTATTTTTTCATGGTATTTCTTTTGTGACGGGTGACAATAATCAATTATAATAGTGTTATTCATTAAATCATTTTATTTTTAATTGACGAAAATGCATGAAATTATGTATTTTGTATACTATGTTAAACATATATTTAAAAAAGGAAAAAAAATTGAAATAAAGAATAAAAATCTGATATTTAAAAAATTAAAAAAAAACAATAAAAAACTTAAATAAAGAAAAAAACTGATATTTAAAATAAATAAAAACAACAAGTAAAATTGAAAAATACAAGAGAAAATGAAAAACCACTAGTTTGGTAAATATTTTTTAAAGTATACTAGATCGTATGCAACTCGACTACTACTTTAACGGGATACTTTATATCCATTTCATTTATTTAAACGTAATCGTTAAAAAATTTATAATACCGTCATTTAAATCTCATTAGTTAATAATATTTACATTGAACAC
This sequence comes from Lactuca sativa, assembly GCF_002870075.4. Lineage (NCBI taxonomy): Eukaryota > Viridiplantae > Streptophyta > Magnoliopsida > Asterales > Asteraceae > Lactuca > Lactuca sativa. Next base: position 28,577,093 of record NC_056629.2, on the reverse strand, counting down.
GATGAAGCAATGCAAACTTCGGGTTTCTGATTAGGAGACTATAAATATAAATGGTTGTGGCTTAAAATTTTAAAATATATATAATATTTTAAACCAAACAAGAGTAAACCAATCACCGGATTATGAAAAAGAATAGGACCAAGAGTCAAACATATTATAGCCTGTTTCGCTGTGATTCTGGTTTAATTATTTAAATATGAATAGCTAGAAGAAGATTTGAGAAGAAGCGGAGCGGGTGATATTCAGGGTTATCCAGAGTTATTATTACACGTTGAAGAAGCATGAATTTCTGGCGGGATTCTTGCTTTGATTGTCTTTCACATGCTTCATCCATATATATATATATATATATATATATATATATATATATATATATATATATATATATATATATATATATATATATATATATATATATATATATATATATATATATATATATATATATATATATATAAGAGTTCAATTGAGAAAAAAAAAAAAAGATTGAGAATGGATGAATCATTTTCAGCCATTCATTTATTTTTGCCGCAAAAGCATCCGTACCAGCAGAAATGGGAAATGAATAGACATTGTTTTCCAACAAAACATGTTTCCTTAAACTATGATAATCATTACCTTAATATATACAAAAACATAGTTTTTTTCGTTTTTTTTAATTTTTAAAAAGCTGTTTTTATCGAAAAATGATTTTAAATATACCAAAATTCATGATTTTTTATTCTCTACAAATAGACATTCATATTGATATAGTTTTAAGATAAATAAAAAAATTTATTTTTTTTATATTTTCAGGTATCGTTATTTATAAGTGAATAAAAATGAATCAGGTTTTTACTACAGTACATTCGTTATTCAGTTATGAATAAAAACTATGATTAATTTTTTTTTGTTACAATTTAAGTATCATTCATATATGAATATAGCATATAATAAAAATAATATATTCATATTTAAATATTAGACGATGCATTCACTTATGAATATTACATAGTATATTCACTTGTGAATATTAGATAATATATTCACTTATGAATATTAGATAATATTTTCATATCTGAATATTACATAGTATTACATGGTATATCACATGTGAATATTACATGGTATATTCATTTATGAATATTAGATAATATATATTCACTTATTAATATTACACAGTATATTCATATATGAATATTACACAGTATATTCACATATGAATATTACAAGGTATTTTCATAAATATATATAATTTTTATATGTTATTCACATATGAATAACATACAGACTTGCATATTTGTTTTTTTGTTTTAATAATCATATACTGAAAAAACATATTCATATATGAATATAACGTGGTAATTTAGTTTATGCATTTCATCAAACAGTTGGAATGCATACAATTTAACTTTTTTTGAAAATGTTAAAAACATGATATTTTGACTATTTAAATCTTACAAAAGAGTAGATTGATAGAGAATTATATGAAATTTTTCAAAAAAAAAAACAATTTGATTTTTTTCTAACCTCAATTTTGAAGTTTTATTTGATAATCGATGTTGAATGAATGATATGAAGTGGATTTTTGTTGATTATCGATGATGTTGATCTAATAACGTTGGGAGTATAATTAATCATAGATGTTGAAGATCTGATCATATTCAAGCACAATTGAAGGTTGAATTAAAAGAACCAAAAACGATTTTTTGTTGTTAACTGTTGAATCGTGTTGATTATTGACGAAGATCGATGATTGATTAGCACTGTATGATGTTGATGATGGTTTAATTGAAAAAATCTGGATGATTGTTGAAAGTTGGAGAAGAAATTTGGATGATGAACGATGAATGAGTTTGAACTGTAATCTAATTATCTACATATACATATTTGAGATTGAAGGTTGTTATCATATTTACAAATTTGCCACCGTGTCTTTTTATGCTTAGATAAAATGAGTGGCTGATAATGATTCCCTCATTCTCAACATTTTTTTATTTTCTCAATTGAACCCACCTCTCTCTCTCTCTCTCTTTCTCTCTCTCTCTCTCTCTCTCTATATATATATATATATATATATATATATATATATATATATATATATATATATATATATATATATATATACACATATGGAATGGTTATATGGAAAACAAAAAAAACCCTAAAAATACAAAAATATATAAAAAAAAAAATACTTAGAGATCACAAATCTATTTTTTTGACTTTATATTAAATAAATCGATGTTTGTTTAATAATTTCACTGAAAAAAAATTAAAAAATCGATTTTTTTTTTCAAAAGAAATTTTCAACGAATATTTTAAAAAAAACTTGCCATTTTTGTATATATAAAGTCAGAAAAAAGATTTCTAATCTCTAAGTATTTTTTTTATGCATTTTATGATTTTTAGGGTTTTTTTGTTTTCCATAGAACCTAAACATATATATATATATATATATATATATATATATATATATATATATATATATATATATATATATATATATATATATATATACACACTAACCGTTTGCCCGCGCAAAGCGGCGGCGGCGAATAGTTTATTTCAAGCAATTAGTTCCATTCGGAGACATGTTATCTTTCTAAAAACACTTGCACCATTATCGATCGGTTTCACAAAAATAAAAAGTGCAATGCCATAACCAAAAAATATTGTCGTGGTGGATTTCATGGAGGAAAAGGAGATGAAGATTTGAATTAGTCTCCGGTCAACTATATTTTATGCAAAAAATTAGGGAACTCCAATTTGAATGAACTTTTAAATTTCAAACGATTTGTCGAAAAGAAGTGTTTCAGATTTCGAATGCACCAGATACCAAAGAAGAGATAATTCAATCCCTAAAAATAAGGAAATACTAATTTAAATGTGTTTTTAATACTTGTATCCCTAGCATTATCATTTGTAAGATATATATTATAATATTATTGTATTAAGAGTTGGTTGTACTTTAAGCTTAAAGACTTGAACGTCTTAAAAAAATATTATTATTATATTGATTTTATTTATAGAAATAGTAAGATTTCTTTTATAAGGTAGTATATATATATATATATATATATATATATATATATATATATATATATATATATATATATATATATATATATATATACTACCTTAGAGCCGTCCCAAGGACTGTGCCTCGGGAGTGGACTCCGACGATCAAGTTAGATCAAACTAGAAGATCTGAGACGGTCCTCCATAGCTAGAGAGAACCATCTTGGTGCTGGTGGTGTGTGGTGGCTGACGGCGGCGGGTGGCGGCTGAGCTACCCGACCGGAGTATAGTGGCGTCTGAGCCATGGGGAAGCTCCCTCTCCATGGAGGAGATACTATTCATTATATAGGGGACAATTAGGTCAAGGGCAATTGGGTCATGCCTTGGGCCAGCCCAATTTAGGCCCAACTAGCAAGGAGTTGGGTGAGGCCGCCCAGAGGCGCCGGGCGGGACTGGCGGGTGCGCACCAGGAAAGACTGGCAAGGGGCGCTAGGCAAGGGTGCGCCAGGCCGGACGTTAGGAGAGTCCCCAGCAGGGCTGGCAAGGGAGCACCAGGCAAGGCTGGCAGGAGCGCGCCAGGCCAGGCTGGCGCTCTAGAGTGGTCTAGGCCATGCTAATGGACCATATATCATCAAGTCCCCCAGTCTGGTGTTATTGGTACGCGGCCAATGACATCGGACTGGAACTAGTCGTATAAACCAACAGGAGAGTCCCCAGTGAGGCTGACAAAGGAGTCCCCGACAAGGTTGCCAAGGAGCGCGCCAGGCCAAGCTGGCGCGCTAGAGCAGTTGGGCTATGCTAATGGACCATATATCATCAAGTCCCCCTAGTCTGGTGTTATTGGTACGCGGCCAATGACATCGGACTGGTCTTAGTCATATAAATTGTGTGTCGTCAAGTCCCCCTAGTCTGATGCGATTGGGTTGCTGACAATCAGATCGGACTAGATAAATCACCAATACATTAAATAATAGAGAGAATGACCGAACCTCACCCAGGAGGGTCATGGGGTTATGCAAAGAGCCAAACATTGCTTATGTAGCTTGAGCTGACTTGATACTCCTTCATTGAGAGGAGTGCTAGCCGATCGATGCGATGCAACGTAGCTGTTGGTGCGATAATGTAGGCCGAGGTCACTAAGAGTGTTACGCGACACTGATGTCGCTATAATGTCGGACCGGGGTAGCTAAGAGGCGTAACCTCGCCATGCAGTCTCTGAGACTGTTATTCGGTATAGGTGTTGTTGTAGTTACGCGCAAATAGAATAACAGAAAAACCATCTACATAGTCTGCATTAATAACTGTCTTGGAGGCATTTCTTGCTTGGGCTACACCTAGCTGGATTCCCCCTCAGTCTGATGTGGGCAGCGTAGGTAGCCGCGTCAAACTATGTCGTCGAACCAATAAACCGTTAGGTTGCTGGCCATAATATAAGTGGCAGAGATTCTGAGAGCTGAGCGATTAGGTTGCTAGCGAGGGTCACGTAGTGAGACTATTTTTGATAGCCAGACAACAGAATTCTTAAGGAATAGGCAGTGAGGCTATAGGTAGGAAATATGTAGTAAGACTGTTGCCGAGAGCCAGGCAGCAGAGGTGCTAAGGGATGAGCGGTGAGGCCAGAGGTATGGGTTACGCAGCAAGACCATTTCCGAGGGCCAGGCAACAGTGATGTTGTGGAGTGCGCGGCGAGGCTACAGGTAAGGTTGCATAGCAAGACCATTTCTGAGGCTACAGGTAAGCATACTTAAATAACCCTCAACAATTGTGTTGCTCGGCTATCAGCAGCTATGTTGAGCAACTTCAGGAAGTCTCGTTGCTCACCTCTCAACAGCCGCACTGCCTTGACCTCAGCAGTCGTGTAGCCCGACCATCACCAGCCATGCGACCCAGCTCAACAGCTGCAAAGCCTAGTCATCAGTGATTACCTTGTCTGACTCCCAACAGTCGTTCCAGTCGCGCTGCCCAATTTCTGACAGTGCTTGGGTCGCTTAGCTTTTCTCAGTAGCCGTGTCACCCAATTTCCTGCAACTATGCATCCATCCTTCCCATTCCTCGCCTCCTCTAAGAAAGAGAGGGGGGAGAAGGGTTGGTATGACACTATGCAGAAGTGATTTTCATTCCAAAGGGGCAGAGTTAGAGTACATGAAGAACTAACACTATGCATGATGGTGCATCCCCGAGGTGACATTCGTATTCAGGATTGAAAGAGTAGCCTCGCGGTCCAATTGTCGGTAGTCTTGTTGCTCAATCCTCAACAATCGTGTTACTCACATATCGCTAACAACTCGTTGTCTAGGCCTCAATGGCCCTGCTGACCAGTTCTTGACAATAGTTTCAATGTGCATCTCCTAGCAGCAGCGACACTATCAAGCCCTAAGTAGCATAACCACATAGCTCTCCGCAAACAACCAAGAAATCAAGGCATCAATTATTAGTACGACTAGCGAGGCAACAAAGCATCAGGTACCAGTCCGCTTTAACCCAGACTGGTCACACGAGCTAGACACATAGATTCTAGGGTGCTGCACCCAGTCGTGCGAGGTTCAGTACCCTCGCCTCGAGTCGCTTGGCTTCTCAGCCCGACTCCATTATAGCGGCACGCTCCGCATGCAAGGTTCAGCACCCTTGCCTTGAGTCGCCTGGCTTCTCAGTCCGACTCCATTATAACGGCACACCCCGCATGCAAGGTTCAACACCCTTGCCTTGAGTTGCCTGACTTCTCAGCTCGAGTCCATTATAGAGCCAAGCTCCGCATGCGAGGTTTAGTACCCTCACCTTGGGTCGCCTGGCTTCTCAGCCCGACTCCATTATAGCGACAAGCTCTGCATACGAGGTTCAGTGCCCTCGCCTTGAGTCGCCTGGCTTCTCAGCCCGACTCTAGCGGCATGCTCCGCCAACAAGGCTCAAAGGCTCGCAACCTTTTCCTATATGATTCCACACAATGCTCTCCTGCATGATCGTTGGCAACTAAGCTCGATCCATCCCACCCGATGCTCTCCCGTGTGATATATCTACGATCTCTGGCAGCTAAGTTTGATCCATCCCACGCGATGCTCTCCCGCGTGATTTATCTACGATCGTTGGTAGCTAAGCCCGATCCATCCCACGCGATGCTCTCACGTGTGATGTATTTACAATCGTTGGCAGCTAAGCCTGATCTGTTCCACGCGATGCTCTCCCGTGTGACATCTCCATGATCGCTAACTGCCAAACCCAAAACATTCTCCTAAGCCACACAACATAAGTCGCGCATCACAAGCCTATTCTATGCCTAACACTGCATTCTCGATGTTTCCTCTCTCACAGTCATCATGGTTGTGTTGTGCTCAGACGATTGATGAAGCGTTCTCCACATAGTTACCTTTCAGCAAGAAGATTATCACGACAACATCCCTACTACCTGTAGCCTCGTCAATATATATATATATATATATATATATATATATATATATATATATATATATATATATATATATATATTATGCAGACGTGTGAAAAATATTATTTTGTGACAATAACTAAGAAATAATATGTTGTTTTGTAATATGAGTATGTTCAATCACACATAACTATTGTCATCATCACGCATTCTCACTAATTAAATCGTCTATAAGAGTATCATAAACTTTTTTGAATGATTCTCATTCTTTCATAATGTTGTTAGAATGTGTTACGGATAATCATATTCCATAAGAATGAAAATGGGTGAAAAACAATGCGTAAGAACAAAAATGAATACGAATTAGTGGGAATGCATGATAATGATGATAGTTGCGTGATATTGAAATTATTCACATAACAAACAACATATTCTCTTAGTCATTCTCATTGAATAGAACTATCCACACATGTCCGCATAATAAATGTATATCCATTTTGTAACATAGTCCTATATATATATATATATATATATATATATATATATATATATATATATATATATATATATATATATAATGACGTGTCCCTCCCGATACGTCGTGACGAGACACAAGGGACAGAACGGCCTCGTGCGAGGCACAAGGGGGCTCGTTAGGTCCTGACTTGACTGACTCGCGAGACGACATCCCCATCAAGTACTTTCCCATCAAAAACGCATGTGGAATGTGAGAAAAACGGTTAGGAACACATGTAAGGGACGTTTGCACAAAGGAAAGTCCATGCCACTAACAAAGATTCCCTTTACACCAATCACGACTCGGAAAGATCCTCCAGATTACAGTTAGACCACTTGGTGCCTTTGTAGCCTGATAATGAATTTCCAAGTGGTCTTTGTATTGAGGTGGTTATCATTATTAGGTACATAGAAACCTAAACTATAAAAGGGTATGAACAAATCAAGTATGTGGATCGCTTCATGAATAATCTGATCATTCTCTCAAAACAACCTTTTTAAACTACCACTGACTTGGTCGTCGGAGCACGCTACTAGGACCTCCTCTTGGGATGTAACTGGCATTCTTTGTTTGTGAGTGAGATTGTAGTTTCCATTATGAATTCTAAGTTGAAGACCTAATTCAAGGGACGATGTCACATCATTGGTTCCATCTGTTGTGTGCAACAACGAACAAAAAGATAAATGACCTAACTTGCTAAACAATGGTTGTCAGAGAAATCGGTGAAGGAGAGGAGTTACTCGAAGCATGATCCATCCAATGCAACCATTGGAACCGGTGATATCTTGGTGTAACAGTAAAGAATAGATTGATAGATTCTAACAAGTGTAATCAACAAAACAGTAAGAACAATGAAGATTAAAATGGTATCGAATGATTAGATTCAATAGCCTTAGAATAGTTCAACAAGAACTTCTATAAAGACTACGTAGGGCAACACAATTCACTTTTTTTTCCTAAAACGATGCATGCATGCACTATAAATAGTCTAACCCTAATATCATTAAGTCTCGGATGGACAGGCCCAACTCGTTACAAAATAGACTAGTCTAGTACAAAACAATTGACACAACATTATTTATCCCAACGATCTCCCCCTTTGTGTCAATTAAGGAAGGTAGATTCTTCAGTGTTGCTGACGTTTCTGAACTTTGAACAACTTCGACATTAATCCAAACAAAGTGTTGTGAACCAAGATATACCACTTGATCATATCTGTGAAGCACTTTTTATCCGCAACATCATTCGCTTTGCATTGTTAAATAATTCCCAAAATGTCATTTAGACAGGATGTAGAGTAAAGATGCTTGTCTGATAAGAAGAGCAAACACCTCTAAACTTTTTCGCCTTCTCGCAGTTGAAACGCCACACTCTAGTTATCTTTTCGGATTTTTCCCAGTTTCATCTTGTTGATATCATTCAGAGCTTCTTTAGGTTGCACTGTTGGTTTCTTTCTAAGCAAAGTGCCGAATTATTACATTCAATAGCCTTAGAAGAGTTCAACAAGAACTTCTCTGTAAAGACTACGTAGGGCAACACAATTCATTTTTTTTCTTAAAACGGTGCATACATGCACTATAAATAGTCTAACCCTAATATCATTAAATCTCGGGTATACAGGCCCAGCCCGTTACAAAATAGATTATTCTAGTACAAAACAATTGACACAACATTATTTATCCCAATAACCTGAAGGATTGTTTTTTCGAAAATGGCTAATGTTTTTGAAACCCTATACTTCACCCGTTAAATTTTGAAAATGGCTAGGGTTCCTTAGGGTTTTCTTGTTTCCTTAATTATTGTTTTAAAAACAGTAAGGGTCGAATTGTCTAGTGAGGTGTTGAAGTCTAATATGGTCTGTATAGTGTCGAAATCAAGGACTTCGCTATGTATGTATTATGTAAGGCAATGTTAGATGTCAAAGCGTAAAGTCTAGTCCTTACATATTTTTTGTACGTATGTATCACCTATAATTAGAGTTAGTATAAGAGTCGAGAGTAGCTTTTGAGCACTTTGTTCTTTTCTCACTCGTGTACTTGTATACACATTCAGACGAAATCAACGAGCCAAACAGAACTTATTTGCGATTGTGTTCTATACTCTTTCTGTTATTGATTTTGTTCTTAATACTCGATTCAAATACACTATATTTGGTATCAAAGCTGGATACACTCAGTCATTATAGGTTTTCTCGTTTTTTCAAAAGTTTTTGAATCGCTCTTTCTGATTCAAAAGATTGCCGCACTTTTGATTAAGAAAACTTGTTCTAATTGATTGATTTGTTTCGATTCTGCAATCGGTTTGGTAGATCGAGTGTTTTCTGATCATTTTCTGATAGATTCATCCGTTAGATCTTTTTTTTTTCTGAATATCATCGTCACTTTTGTCCGTACAACAATGACAAATTTCAATGTGAACACAATGCCTAGCTTTTCTTATTTGCTTGGATCTTCTAGTAAGATTCCAATGCTCATTCCAGAGTATTACGAATAGTGGGCAAATCACATGGAAGACTATCTCAACGGGATCGACAAAGATCTTTGGCGTTGTGTTACGAGTGGAAATTACCGTCCAGGAAGGCTAGAACAAGTAGGAACAACTGGTTCTTCTGTCGATGTTGACTTGCAAACTGATAAATAAAAACAAATGATAAAAAGTGTATTCTAGACTTCGCGGTGCTCTTTCACCGGTTGTTTACAACCTTGTTCGAGGATGCAAGTCTGCACAAGAGATTCTGGATACTTTGAAAGAAAAGTATTAGGGAAGTGAGAAAACGAAGAAGAGCTATGTGAAGCAACGTTACTTGAACTAGGCGAATTCAAGCAGAAGGAAAGTGAAACCATCGAACTCTACTATGATCGCTTGAATGAGTTAATATTTAAGTGCAACCGTTATGGATTACACGCTCAACTCTCGAAGACAATCTTACATTCCTTATGGGTTTGAGAAAGGAGTGGAGGAACATCAGCCTTATGATAAAAACTCAGCAAAGCTTCGATGGCTATTCATTGGGAGACTAGTATAATGTGCTCAAAGCTCATGAGAGCGAAATCAATGAAATTGCTTAGAAAGGGAAGATGAGTCTAGGAGATCCTATGGACTTGATGTCAAAGGTTTTAACAAAAGAATCTAAGATTAAAGTTGTTGAACAAGTTGGTTCTGAAGATGAAGGATTTCTGGTGAATTCAGAGGATGAGGCGGTGGTGTTTTATTCAAACAATAAAGTGAAAAAGGTCTTTAAGAAGCCTTTTAATTCGAAATACAAAAACAATAATGAATTGAAGGGTAATACTTCATCTGGAAAAGGAAAAAGAGTCGATTCGAAGGAAGAGAAGAAAGAAAGCAAGAGTGTTGTTGAGAAGCGTGAGAAAATGAAACGACCCTAAAATACGACCCGAAAATTTCATTTTTAATATAACCATAATCATAAAACGGAGTATATCATAATAAAACCATGCGTTGCAAATCTCAAAACCATACTAAAATACAAATGAGAAAACGATGTCATGACTGTATCAAAACATATATAAGATAACTGATCAACTCCCAGGATAAAAACTGTGGCTGTGGTGTGTGCGATGCCATCGTCCCGAGCCCTTCCCTCTGCTTGCGGAAGTACCTGAAACCAAAACTGAAACTGTAAGCACGAAGCTTAGTGAGCTCCCCCAAACTACCACATACCACACAATAACATATAAAGCACATACTGGGCCTTGCCCACTGCATCGGACCGAAGTCCGGCTAACCGGGGCCTTGCCCCCTTCATCAAACCGAAGTCCGAAGCTGGCTGAAACATCGGACCGAAGTCCGAAGCTGACTGGGACCTTCATCCCCTACATCGAACCGAGTCCGAAGCTGACTAGGACATCAGACCGAAGTCCGAAGCTGATTGAGACATCGGACCGAAGTCCGAAGCTGACTGGGACCTACGTCCCCTACATCGGACCGGAGTCCGAAGCTGACATCGGACCAAAGTCCGAAGCTGACTGGGACCTAGTCCCCTTCATCGGATCGAAGTCCGAAGCTGACTGAACATAGGATAAACATATCATCTAGCATAAACACATAACCCTGTCTGAACCACGAAGGCATCAAACATACTAACTACTACATCGGACCGAGGTCCGAAGCTGACTGCTAGCTAAACGGGCCGGCATTGTGGCCTTAGACCCGTTACTACTGGAAGGAACACTCACCTCGTGAACTGGCTGCTGTGTGAATGACTCTGGAAGCTAACTGCTGCTGCTCCGGTATCTCCCCGGCTACAAGGCCATAAACACACTCAATCAAATACTAAACACTGCACTGGGGTAAAATGACTCTTTTACCCTTGGTCAAAGTCAACTCTCCCGGTCAAAGTCAACCCACAGTTGACCTGACTCGCCGAGTTGGGCCACCAACTCGCCGAGTCTCTAATCTCATTTCACAACCCCACTCGTGGCTACTCGTTGAGTATGGCATCGACTCAACGAGTACTCTATCTATCCAAGAACTCAGACAATCTTCATCCGACTCGCCGAGTCATATGAACAACTCGACGAGTTGTTCTTGAGCTTAAGAAGATTGCCTTCGACTCGCCGAGTTGTATGAACAACTCGCCGAGTCCCTCCATTACTGAGTCTGCTCTCCGACTCACTGAGTCCACTCTTCTACTCACAGGCTTCCACTCGTCATCACTCAAAAGGGGAAAAACGGGGACTCGCGACTTGACTCGCCGAGTCGTTCTTCCGACTCGCCGAGTCGTTCTTCCGACTCGCCGAGTCGTTCTTCCGACTCGCCGAGTCGCTTGCATGCAGCAACTCAAAACTCCATTCTGCTTGAATCCAGTGTATAAAACTAATAGATCTGGACTCCCTTAACTCGATTAGCACGTAAAGATTCTATCTTTACGTGCCCATATTCATCCATGAAGCTAAAATGGCTCAAAAAGCATAATAAAGGCTAGATCTAGGGTTTTCATGCAAGGTAACTTCAAAAAGGCAATAGATCTGGGCTCTACAACTCCTAAATGAACAGATCTAAGGATATCTCGACATAATAGGGCATCCATACAATCATAAGGCTTGAGAGAAGCATCAAACTAGATCTCGAAGAGTTCTAATGGAGGTTAAAAGCATAAAATAGGAGGGAATCCGAAGAATACCTCAAAGAACTCTGATTTGCCCTTGGATCTTTGCTCTACACCTCTTCTCCTTGCTCCTTTCTTCTTCTCCTTCTTCAAGCCTTCAAAATTTAACACAAGAACACTTAGATCACTCAAGGATGGATTAGGGTTTTCCCACAGCTTTCTGAGGGTGAAGGAGGCGAGATTGGGGGCTATAAGGTGGATTAAATAGTGAGCAACCCGGGGATTTAGGGTTTCTTCCAGGCAGGCAGACTCGCCGAGTCCCGAATATGGACTCGCCGAGTCGCCGACTAACACGTGCTCGAAATCCCGTCCCTACTTGGCGAGTCAGGCTATGAACTCGCTGAGTCCCTCTTGCAAACTTCTAATTAAATACTATGGAATCATCATACCGGGGACGGGTCGTTACAATTCTCCCCCACTTGGCTCAGACTTCGTCCTCGAAGTCTGCTACGGCTGAATCTGCAAATATCTCCGGATAGTGCTCTCTCATCTCCTCCTCAGCCTCCCACGTCCACTCAGACCCCTTCCGGTGCTGCCACTGCACTTTCACTAACTGAATTTCCTTGTTCCTCAAGGTCTTTGTCTTCCGGTCCAGAATCGTGACCGGTCTCTCAATATAATTCAGGCTGCTATCAACCTGAATATCCTTTAGGGGAACGACTGCTGACTCATCCACCAAACACTTCCTCAACTGAGATACATGGAAAGTGTTGTGGATCTGACTAAGCTCCTCAGGAAGATCCAACCGATAAGCAACCCGACCCACCCGGGCCAAAACCCTAAAAGGTCCAATAAACCTGGGACCCAACTTGCCCCTCTTCCGGAACCTGATAACACCCTTCCAAGGTGAGACCTTTAGTAGGACCATATCACCCACCCGGAACTCCAAGTCTGAACGCCTCCTATCGGCGTAACTCTTCTGCCGACTCTGTGCAGTCTGTAGTCTACTACGGACCTGCTGGATCAACTCGGTCGTCTTGAGCACCACCTCTGTGCTTCCAATGACTCGCTGACCTACCTCGCCCCAACAAATCGGGGTCCTGCACTTCCTCCCATATAACATCTCAAAGGGAGGTCGATCAATGCTCGCATGATAACTGTTGTTATACGAAAATTCCGCTAACGGAAGGTACGTATCCCAACTGCCACCGAAGTCTAGAACACATGCCCTGAGCATGTCCTCAAGAGTCTGAATCGTCCTCTCACTCTGCCCGTCCGTCTGAGGGTGGAAAGCGGTGCTGAAATGAAGACGAGTACCCATCTCGTCGTGAAACCGCTTCCAGAATCTGGATGTAAAACGGACATCTCGGTCTGACACCACCGATACCGGCACTCCATGACGTGCCACGGTCTCGCGCACATAGATATCGGCTAACTTTTCTGCCGATATACTCTCCTGGATCGGGATAAAATGAGCACTCTTTGTCAACCGATCCACTACTACCCATATCGAATCCACTCCTTGTGCGGTCCTGGGAAGCTTGGTGACAAAATCCATGGTGATGTCCTCCCATTTCCACACGGGAATGTCTAACGGCTGCATCTTGCCGTGAGGCCTCTGGTGCTCCGCCTTGACCTTCCTGCAGGTCAGGCACCTCTCAACATACCAAGCGACATCCCGCTTTATGCAGGGCCACCAATAATCGGGTCGAAGATCTTTATACATCTTCATCGCCCCTAGGTGGATAGAAAATCAAGACTTATGAGCCTCATCCATCAACACCTGCCGTACTCCTCCCCAGTACGGTACCCACACTCTCCCATGAAGTGTCAGCAATCCCCGACTGTCATAATCAAACGAAGATGCTCGGCCCACTATCCTCTCACACTTCTGCCTCTCCTCCTTGAGGCCCTCGACCTGAGCCTCCCTGATCCGTTCCAACAACGGAGTAATCACTGTCATCCTCAAACACAAATCTCTGATAGGGGCTGCCGACACTTTGCGGCTTAGGGCATCGGCTACCACGTTGGCCTTCCCTGGATGGTAAAGGATCTCACAATCATAATCCTTCAGCACAACTAACCACCTCCTCTGCCTCATGTTCAGACTCGGCTGATCCATAAGGTACCTCAAACTCTTGTGATCCGTGTAGATAGTACAACGGACCCCATAAAGATAATGCCTCCAAATCTTGAGGGCAAACACAACCGCCCCCAGCTCTAAATCATGGGTAGGATAGTTAGCCTCGTGAGGCTTCAACTGTCTCGAGGCGTAAGCTATCACATGGCGTCGCTGCATCAACACTGCTCCCATACCTGTGATTGAGGCATCACAGTAGACTACGAAGTCCTCTACTCCCTCTGGCAAGGTAAGGATCGGAGCCTCGCACAACCTCTGTCTGAGGGTCTCGAACGCTGCCTACTGCTCAGGCCCCCAACGAAATACCACCGACTTCTTGGTCAGTCGGGTGAGCGGCACTGCTATCTTGGAGAAATCCTGAATGAATCTCCGGTAATACCCTGCCAACCCTAGGAAGCTCCGAATCACAAATGGAGACTTCGGGACCTCCCACTGCATCACGGCCTCTATCTTGGCCGGATCCACCAGAATACCCTTCTGGTTGACGAGGTGACCAAGGAACTGCACCTCGCGCAACCAGAACTCACACTTGGAGAACTTTGCGAAAAGTCTCTCCCTCCTCAAAACTTCCAGCACCTCCCTCAGGTGCTCCTCGTGCTGCTCCTGCGTCTTGGAATATACCAAGATATCATCTATGAATACTATCACTGACCGATCCAGCATCGGCCTGCACACGCGGTTCACGAGATCCATGAACGCGGCTGGGGCATTGGTGAGCCTAAATGGCATCACCACAAACTCATAATGACCATACCTGGTCCTGAAAGCAGTCTTCTACACATCCTCATCCCTAACCCGCATCTGATGATACTCGGAGCGTAGATCGATCTTGGAGAACCAAGACGCTCCCTGAAGCTGGTCAAACAAATCATCTATCCTCGGAAGTGGGTAACAGTTCTTCACCGTCACCTTATTCAACTCCCGATAATCTATACACATACGATGCGACCCATCCTTCTTCCTCACAAACAGGATAGGCGCTCCCCAAGGCGAACTGCTCGGCTGGATGAAACCCTTGTCTAGCAGCTCCTGCAGATGCGTAGACAACTCCTGCATCTTAGGGGGAGCTAGGCGATACGGTGCCTTGGCTATCGGAGCCGCACCAGGAATCAGGTCGATCCCAAACTCAACCTGCCTCTCAAGAGGTATCCCCGGTAAATCCTCGGGAAATACATCCGGAAGTCTCGCACTATCGGAACATCATCCACCGTCGTCTTGCCCTTCTCCCGGGTATCCAAGACATAAGCTACATAACCAGCGCAACCCTGCTGAAAATAGCGCCTCGCCCTTGCGGCGGAACAAAAGGTCGGTCCGCGCTGTGGCCTCTCGCCCTGAATCACTAACTCTCCCCCACTGGGAGTGCGAACCCTCACTAGCTGAAGCTCACAATCAATCACCGCCCCATTGGGGCTTAGCCAATCCATGCCCACAATAACCTTATTCCCTCGCAGGGGAATAGGAACCAGGTCCACTGAGAACTGCTCATCAAACAACTGAAGAGAACACCCTCTATGCACTCTGCCGACCCTCACGGTCCTGTCATCTGCTATCTCAACCTCTATTGGACAATCCAGCTCCCCTGGAGCTCTACTAAATCTCTTGCTAAGCGCAAGCGATACGAATGATCGGGTAGCCCCCGAATCGAATAATACCATAGCAGAAATGCCGTTCACAGAGAACGACCCTATATAAAACATACAGTCATAAGCAATAATCAATCAATAAAATAAAGAGATGAAGGGAAGGTATATACCCGTCACCACATCAGGAGTCGCTCGTGCCTCCTCTGCTGTCATCTGAAACGCTCTACTCTTCGCCACTGGCGCCTCAGCTCGGCCCTGCCGGCCATCTGTAATCCTCAAGGTAGCAGGGGCAGGTGCAACCACCTTCCCTACTGCAGCTAAACTCGGACACTGGGACTTTTTATGTCCCCTCTGATTGCACTGAAAGCAAATCAGATCTGATGCTGCAACAGCAGTAGCAGGGGCCGTACAATACCTGCTCAAATGCCTAGTCCGACCGCACTTGAAACAGCCGGAACTCCCTGCCTTGCACACCCCATCGTGCATCTTCCCACACCTGCCACATCGGCTGTGGCTCGGCTGAGACCTGGACCTGTGATCTGAAACCTTGGGCTTTTTGCCCGAACCTCCTGAACTCGAAACCGCCTCCGGTTTCCTCTTCTTCTCCATCTCGAGATCAATCTCCCTCTCTCGAGCCCTAGCAATCATGTCGTCCAACGTTTTACAGCTAGACCGGCTCACAAACTGGCGGATATCGCTCCGCAACATCTCATGATAACGAGCCTTCTTCATCTCCTCATCGGCTGCATACTGAGGAACAAGAAGAGCCCTCTCCCTGAACTTGGCGGTGATCTCCGCCACACTCTCCGTAGTCTGGGTGAGGTCCTGAAACTCTCTAGCTAACTGCTGCACCTCAATAACTGGTGCAAACTCAGCCCTGAACCTGGTAGAGAAATCAGCCCAGGTCATGGCATCATGCTGCATCATCTCCCATAGTATGTCCGACCTCCTCCCACCAATCCCGTGCCCTGTCCTTCAGAAGACAGGACGTCAATCTGACCTTGTCCCCCTCGGGACACCTGCTAGTGCGGAATGCGTTGGCCACATCCGCCAACCATCTAGTACTCGCTATGGGGTCCCGCGCCCCATGATAGTCTGGAGCTCCACATGCCCTGAACTCCCTGAAAGTAAGTCTGCGTGACCCCATCATGGCCGCCACCTCGGCACGGAAGGTGCCCAATCTCTCATCCATCAGCTCTAGGATCCCCTCCTTGATCGAACCGAAGATCATAGGAGTCTGCTCTAAAATGATACGAGTAATCTCTAAAGAAAGAAACTCTCTGGTCTGCTCATCCATGTGCTCGTTCCCCGAGCCTGATCCTAATCCCTCCCCGGCACCTCCATTGCCGGCTGCTGTCCTCGGACGCAAAACCACCATACCGAAACACATCATAACAATATCAGAAAACTGAAATATCTCAAGGGATCATTGATACTACTACTAGCTTCCTGGTCTTGTCTCGGCCTTCCTTGATTCGAGTACGGATCCTCTGCTTTCAGTAGTACGGGCCCATACTACCTTCCACATCTATCCGTACTTTCCTCAAGAACCGCCTTGACTCCACCAAGTCACTTCTACTACTACTAATCTCTGCTACTCTCATCCTAGGCTTGCCCTAGGGAAATCGCTAACTCCACTCATACCAGTCCTCAGCTGCCGAAGGCCTCCTTGTAATGCTGATTAGCCACCACCTGAATACAATCACATACAATGAGGCTCAGATAATCCTTTGAGTAAAAGACTCGTCCCTACAACGGTTGGACTCAGACAAGAGCTGCGCAATAGGGCCAAATCTAGCACTCTGAGATTATTCAACCCTGATCACATGTGATGTGGCGCATTCACCTAATGGCTAACTCCTACCACTCAGAGTCCCACAAAGCACAAAGCAAGCAGCATTCGGATAAGGGAAACATACTCAGGCAAAACTATTCTCATAACGAGAAGCTACTCTAGCATACAATGCTAAGCTCACGCTACCAGGCATAACCTAAACAGGCTATCCTACTGCTGTTTACTCAATACTAGCATGCAATTCTCATAAAGCTGTAACACATAAAGCAGGCACATAAGGCATCCTCCTAGATCCTTAGTCCTATACTAGCATGCTGTTCTACTGAAGCTGGAACAATTAATCATAATAATAAAACTTGTATTGATAATTTGGGAGTACTTACTTGAGCTCGGCTGATCGCATGCACCACACCCTTATCTTGTTTAAAAATTCTTTTCTTTCTAAGTGCTTTTCAAAATCTCATTCGAAAACATTTTTCTTTTTGAAAATCTTTTTATCTTTCCCTTAGTTTGAGTTCAGATGCACCCGGAGGTGTATCCGAATCCATCAAACCAGGGCTCTGATACCAACTTGAAACGACCCGAAATTTTCATTTTTAATATAACCATAATCATAAAACGGAGTATATCATAATAAAACCATGCGTTGCAAATCTCAAAACCATACTAAAATACAAATGAGAAAACGGTTTCATGACTGTATCAAAACATATATAAGATAACTAATCAACTCCCAGGATAAAAACTGTGGCTGTGGTGTGTGCGATGCCATCATCCCGAGCCATTCCCTCTGCTTGCGGAAGTACCTGAAACCAAAACTAAAACTGTAAGTACGAAGCTTAGTGAGCTCCCCCAAACTACCACATACCACACAATAACATATAAAGCACATACTGGGCCTTGCCCACTGCATCGGACCGAAGTCCGGCTAACCGGGGCCTTGCCCCCTACATCGAACCGAAGTCCGAAGCTGTTTGAAACATCGGACCGAAGTCCGAAGCTGACTGGGACCTTCATCCCCTACATCGAACCGAGTCCGAAGCTGACTAGGACATCGGACCGAAGTCCGAAGCTGACTGAGACATCGGACCGAAGTCCGAAGCTGACTGGGACCTACGTACCCTACATCGGACCGGAGTCCGAAACTGACATCGGACCAAAGTCCGAAGCTGACTGGGACCTTGTCCCCTTCATCGGATCGAAGTCCGAAGCTGACTGAACATAGCATAAACATATCATCTAGCATAAACACATAACCCTGTCTGAACCACGAAGGCATCAAACATACTAACTACTACATCGGACCGAGGTCCGAAGCTGACTGCTAGCTAAACGGGCCGGCATTGTGGCCTTAGACCCGTTACTACTGGAAGGAACACTCACCTCGTGAACTGGCTGCTGTGTGAATGGCTCTGGAAGCTAACTGATGCTGCTCCGGTATCTCCCCGGCTACAAGGCCATAAACACACTCAATCAAATACTAAACACTGCACTGGGGTAAAATGACTCTTTTACCCTTGGTCAAAGTCAACTCTCCCGGTCAAAGTCAACCCACAGTTGACCTGACTCGCCGAGTTGGGCCACCAACTCGCCGAGTCTCTAATCTCATTTCACAACCCCACTCATGGCTACTCGTCGAGTATGGCATCGACTCGACGAGTACTCTATCTATCCAAGAACTCAGACAATCTTCATCCGACTCGCCGAGTCATATGAAAAACTCGACGAGTTGTTCTTGAGCTTAAGAAGATTGCCTTGGACTCGCCGAGTTGTATGAATAACTCGCCGAGTCCCTCCATTACTGAGTCTGCTCTCCGACTCACTGAGTCCACTCTTCTACTCACAGGCTTTCACTCGTCATCACTCAAAAGGGGAAAAACGGGGACTCGCGACCTGACTCGCCGAGTCGTTCTTCCGAATCGCCGAATCGCTTGCATGCAGCAACTCAAAACTCCATTCTGCTTGAATCCAGTGTATAAAACTAATAGATCCGGACTCCCTTAACTCGATTAGCACGTAAAGATTCTATCTTTACGTGCCCATATGCATCCATGAAGCTAAAATGGCTCAAAAAGCATAATAAAGGCTAGATCTAGGGTTTTCATGCAAGGTAACTTCAAAAAGGCAATAGATCTGGGCTCTACAACTCCTAAATGAACAGATCTAAGGATATCTCGACATAATAGGGCATCCATACAATCATAAGGCTTGAGAGAAGCATCAAACTAGATCTCGAAGAGTTCTAATGGAGGTTAAAAGCATAAAACAGGAGGGAATCCGAAGAATACCACAAAGAACTCTGATTTGCCCTTGGATCTTTGCTCTACACCTCTTCTCCTTGCTCCTTTCTTCTTCTCCTTCTTCAAGCCTTCAAAATTTAACACAAGAACACTTAGATCACTCAAGGATGGATTAGGGTTTTCTCACAGCTTTCTGAGGGTGAAGGAGGCAAGATTGGGGGCTATAAGGTGGATTAAATAGTGAGCAACCCGGGGATTTAGGGTTTCTTCCAGGCAGGCAGACTCGCCGAGTCCCGAATATGGACTCGCCGAGTCGCCGACTAACACGTGCTCGAAATCTCGTCCTTACTCAGCGAGTCAGGCTGTGAACTCGTCGAGTCCCTCTTGCAAACTTCTAATTAAATACTATGGAATCATCATACCGGGGACGAGTCGTTACAGAAAAGGCTGATGGGAGATCCAGGGTTCGATTGGAACTATTGTAATGGTGCAAATCATCGTGCAATAGAATGTATGTTAAGGAAAAAGGAGGAGAAGAAGGTGAGAATTAAAGAAGAAGCTTACTATGTTAAAATGCTCGAAGAGGTAAGAGTGCAGACCAATGGTTTGTCGTTGGTTGCGAAGGGAGGTGATGAGGAGGATGGAACCTACCAGATATGGTCATCTAGTTCAGATGATGAAAAGATGAGAAACCACACCCATGGTGCGATGTTTGTATAGTTTGAAGAAGATGAAAAATTCACTGGGAGGTGTTTTGTGTCAATAGTTTGATGAAGAGATGAGAAACCCCACCTATAACATCGAAGGTACCTTCTCTTCTTGAATTGTTTGATAATCCTTTAATTTCTTATCTTAAAGTTTTATCTGATTTTGATGATACTCTCTCATATGTTAATGATATGCTAATTTTTGTTAGTAGCAAAGCTGAGTGTTTGAAAAATTTGTTGCTAAATACTCAAAATAATTTGGAGTCCAAGAAGAGTAGAATTGATTGTTTAGAGCTGCAATTGCGAAATATCACTCTAGATATAGATTCAAATAGAGATGATATAATATTTTGTTAATGAAACAACAAAACATTTACTGTAATAGCACTAAGAGATTGTATGCCAAATTAACTAACCTTCATCACTCTTTAGACATATGCAAAGAGAAAACATAGGAAGTTATTACCTTTCTTAGAGTATGAAAGAGAGAAAATTGATGCTACTTCCTATGATTGCGAAAAGAAAATATCAGAATTCGATAAAGTACCTAATGATTCATATGCTTATGGAATTGTTAAAATTGACGAATGCTTGAATGTTAAGGATTTAGTGCACATTATTAATGAAACTCTCACTAAAACTGAACAAATCAAAATTTTGAACATGAATGAGAAATCAACATTGGACTCTCAACAATATTTTGCTGATATTGAAGATGATTCTAGTAACAATTGAAGGGATATTAGAAACAAAGTTCCCCACAATACATGAAAGATCTTAGAGATAGTAAAGTCAAGTTGTGTAACTCTAATTCAGGTACATCCATTATTTGAATCCATTGTTTTATAAGTTCCTATTCAAAGAATCTTAATACACGATGTGATGATCAAAATTTGATGGTATTAAAGGAGCTAAGAGAAAGAAGGAAGCTTGAGCAAGGTGAGCTAATTTTGACCGTGAGAAATGGACTTTGGTCACATAGTTTGATGATCAAAATTTGGAGCTACTACTTAGGAGATGAAAGAGAAAACATAGGAAGTTATTACCTTTCTTAGAGTATGAAAGAGAGAAAATTGATGCTACTTCCTATGATTGCGAAAAGAAAATATCAGAATTCGATAAAGTACCTAATGATTCATATGCTTATGGAATTGTTAAAATTGACGAATGCTTGAATGTTAATGATTTAGTGCACATTGTTAATGAAACTCTCACTAAAACTGAACAAATCAAAATTTTGAACATGAATGAGAATTCAACATTGGACTCTCAACAATATTTTGCTGATATTGAAGATGATTCTAGTAACAATTGAAGGGATATTAGAAACGAAGTTCCCCACAATACATGAAAGATCTTAGAGATAGTAAAGTCAAGTTGTGTGACTCTAATTCAGGTACATCCATTATTTGAATCCATTGTTTTATAAGTTCCTATTCAAAGAATCTTAATACACGATGTGATGATCAAAATTTGATGGTATTAAAGGAGCTAAGAGAAAGAAGGAAGCTTGAGCAAGGTGAGCTAATTTTGACCGTGAGAAATGGACTTTGGTCACATAGTTTGATGATCAAAATTTGGAGCTACTACTTAGGAGTTAGGATTATTTAATAGATTTCTATTACTCTTCAAAGTTGTCTAGAAACATAGTTTTCATTTTATGCATTATAACAAGTTCTAATTTTTCGTTTATTTTTAATATAAGTGAAATTTTGGTTTATCTGGTAGTCCTTATTTTATATTTCCTTGCAAAGAAGTTTATGAAAGTGTTGGTTATGTTTCTAATATTAGCAATATTAATTGTGTATATCATTTTTTATATTGCTTGTGGTATTGTCATAATTAACCAAGTGAAAAGAATTCTCATCACCAAGTTTGAAATTGGACAGAAACTTGGAGTTATGCAATTCAAACTGTGTGATACATGAGAATCTTGGTCATTGAAAAATTATGCATGACTAGTTCATTGATCACATGTTTATATGAGGCGCATAAAGGACTGATGGATCTAATATATGTTGATATGGACTATTCATATCCACCATAAGACGATAACTCTATTCGTCATGATTTATAAATGCTTCAGTAAATATGGTTGTGTTTATGAGATTAAGCGTAATTCTAATACTTTGAAAAGATTCAAAGAGTAGCAGAATGAATAGAAGAATCTATGGGGAAGAAAGATAAAAGGTTTTCCAATTTGAAAAGAAAGGAGAATGCTTTAGTATCATGTTTTATGATCATCTTAGTAATTTTGAAATTGTATCATAATTTACTCCTCCAAGAACATCTTAGTTCAATTGTATGACTAAGAAAAGGAATTGAACATTATTGCAAATGGTTCCATCATATATGAGTCATACTTTGTTCCAATTAAGTTTTAGAGTCATACTCTAGGAACTATAAATTGTATCTTGAAACTCATTTCATACTAAGAATGCTGATAACACCTCGTAACATGTGGAGTAATGATGCTTTCTTACTCTACCACATTTAGAATTGGAGTTTTGATGTTTTTAGTTGATCAAGAAACAAAAGATAAAGTGAGAACAATTCTGTGAAGTTTTTTCTTGTCAGGAATCCACACAATTCTGTGCAACAAGGAAGGGCACATGTCGAGGGACTGCCCAAAGAAGAAAGAAATAGCAAGACCCAATGTTCCACCGAAGCCGAAGGCGAGAGCCTTCCAAATGACGCTAGAAGTTGCGAAGGAGGCATCAATTGTCGATTTAGGTACCTTTCTTGTAAATGGATTACCTGCCAATATACTATTTGATTCGGGAGCGAACTACTCCTTTGTATCGCATAGATTTGGTGGGAAACTAGCATTACCTATAGAAAAACTTGATAATGCCCTTATTGTGGAAGTTGCCAGTGGAAAATTCGTACCTGTTAGTGATCATATTAAGAACATCGTTATCGACTTAACAGAAACGAATTTCGTGAAGAGCTGCTACCCGTAGAGTTGAATGGTTTCGACATCGTTCTAGGGATGGATTAGCTTAGCTCCAACGATGACGAGATCCTTTGTAGGAAGAAGATAGTAAGGGTAAACCCAATCGGAAAAGAGTCATTTATGGTATAAGGGGACAAAGGCAGAGTGAATTCTGGATTCATCTCCCTGATGAAAGCCAGGAAATGTTTGTCGAAGGTATGCACATCATACTTGGCATTCATGATCGATGCTAAGAAGGAAATGCAAAGTATACCAGTGGTGTGTGATTATCCGGAAGACTTTCTCGAAGATCTTCCCGGATTATCGCCTGATAGACAAGTAGAGTTCTTGTGACATCCCCAAAATCACGGCCAGAAAAGACCGATTTCATTTATGCTTTTTAAAATAATTTCAGAGTAAATCCTTTTGATTTAAAAATGTTGCGGAATTTGTTCCCAAAACTAAACATGATAAAATAATATTTATCAAAGCATTTCATCAAGAGACGCATTTTCATTATATAATCAAAACTCGGATGTCATGTTCCGATACAACCATAAAGCATAAACGATAACATTACAAGTCATTCAACAAATATATACGTATACAAACTTGTAAACAAAACAACTTGATGATTCAACCATCTTATGCCCTCGCGCCACTACCTGTAATACAATTAAAACTGAGTGGGTCAGGCTTGGGAGCCTGGTGAGCATATAGGGTTTTCAACCCACAATAAATAATTATATTTAATTTCACCAATCAACAACAACCTGATTACCCATTCCCGTTATCCTCACTTTACGTCCCTAAAACAACATCTGTCTCAGGGGACCTAATCTAGGATTTTCATCGGGACGGACATTACTGCTAAGGGGTTTCCTCAACAATAGATGTCCTAAAGGCAACCATGAGGGGGATAGAGTACACCGGTGAACACATCGTTCACAACACCTACAGGTTATGAACCTGCTAGCGTTCCAATAGACTGTCTAGAAAGAGTCTGTGGTCATTATCCATACTCCACTGAATAACTAGATCAACAACAACAACATCGAGGCCTCTCATTTGTTTATTACACACCAACTATCTACCCATGTTCTACCCAACATATTAGTAGATAAAAATATATATTTTTATACATAGTTTAAAACCTGTATAGCATTTTCATTCAATGCATATTCCACATAACAGATGAGGCACACCCACATAACACGTATTTCATAGAAAATAAATCAGATCTATGAGATATAAGAGAGTGAATATACATTCACGCACATAACAACAAAATTATACACATAACACATATTTCGTATAAAATACTTCATAATTATGTGTTAGAAGAAAGTAACTACACACTCACTTGATCAGAAGATGATCGGACAACACTACAGCTTGTAGAAGTAGTATTCTTCGGCAGATCTGGAAGATCTTCACAAAAACCGGACTCCTCGTGGGCAGAGCTTCGGCTCGGGAATCGCACTTCTCGGGATCTTTGGGGCTTTGAAACTTGCTTCGAGGCTCGGGATTGACACCGGGGCTTCGGGATACTTCTGGCACGCAAAACGATGCAAAACGGTAGAGAGAGAAGAGAAAAATAGCAAAAGAACTCGGCAACCTCGCATCCTATTTATAAAGGCTGAGCCTCGCACGTACGCTGGGCGTACGCTTGTACACTGGGCGTACTCCTCCGAATCGTCATGGCATGCGTCATCCGAAGAACTCGAGGGCGAGGGACGTCACGCTTTGCTGTACGCTGGGCGTACTCCGGATGAGTCCGATGACTCCTCTTCGGATAATACCAACATTAGGAATTAAATTTAAATATTAAATATTTAATAAACTTCGGAAATTCATATCTTCTTCATACGAACTCCGTTTTCGATGTTCTTTATATCCACGCGTAGGTGAGACTACGCTCTACAACTTTTTTTAGACTCCATCGGCTAATTTTGAATTTATTTTTATTATTTATTTTTAGTAGGCCGGGACAGGAAAACTTCGTTATAAATTCATAACTTCTTTATCCGACGTTCGTTCTCGCCTATCTTTTTATCGATTTAATGCTATTAACGAGATCTTCAATTCTCGTTTGGATTGTTTCGGCTAAAAACCGCTCGATCTCAAATCGAGTATTCGGGCTGCATACCGCTAAGTCGAAACTTCGAAAAATCATAACTTCCTCATACGAAGTCAAATTTGGGCGTTCTTTTTATGCACGCTCTCGGTTTAACGAACTCTACGACTTTCGTTTAGATCACTAAGGCTAAATATTGCTCTAACGTAAATTTCACTTTTTACGTCATTCAGCGTTGTCGGTTCTATCGCGAAACTTCGACATGTCATAACTTCTTCGATATAACTCGGATTTCGGCATTCTTTATATCTTCGAAATCCTTGTTTCGACCACTACATCTTTATGCAAAGATATTTGGATTATCCCACACTTCAAATTTGACGCTTATTTTATTCTTAATTCATTAAATTATAATAATTAAGAAAATAAACACATAATTCACATAATACTCAAATAATACACTTCTATTATTTCAAAACGGGTTACAAAGGTTAACCTAGACTATTATATCAACATTAATGACAAGCCCAGAAACACAGGCGTTACAATTCTCTCCACCTTAGAATGATTCCGTCTCCGGAATCACACATCAAGAAACAAATGCGGATAGCGACCTATCATGTCACTCTCCGTCTCCCAGGTGAGATTCGGCCCATTCGTGTGTTTCCATCGGACAAGCACTAACTCGACCATCTTGCGTCATAACTTCTTAGTCTTTCTGTCAACGATTGCCTCTGGTTCTTCAATCAACCTTTTGTTCTCATCGATTCTCAAGTCCGAAAGTGGAATCATGTCGGGAACTTCTCCCGTGAACTTCCTTAAATAACACACATGAAAAGTGTTATGAATTCCATTCAGTTCTTCTGGTAGTTCGAGCTTGTAAGCTTGGTTCCCAATCCTCTGAAGAACTTTAAACGGTCCAATAAACCTTGGACTTAATTTTCCCCTTTTACCAAATCTTATAAGTCCCTTCCACGGTGAGACTTTAAGCAAAACCGAATCTCCAACTTCAAAAGCCATCGGTCTTCGCTTGTTGTCAGCATAGCTCTTTTGACGATCTTGAGCTGCTAACATTCTTTCCCTAATTATTTTCAACTTTTCAGCAGTTTGATGAACCATCTCCGGTCCCATAAACTGCTTTTCCCCAACCTCAAGCCAACAAGACGGCGTACGACACTTCTGTCCATACAAAGCTTGGCAAGGTGCCATCTTAATGCTCGAGTGGAAACTATTATTGTAGGAAAAATTCTACCAAAGGTAAATGTTCATCCAAGTTACCTAGGAATTCTAGAGTACATGCTCTCAGCATATCTTCAAGCGTTTGTATCGTTCGTTCGCTCTGACCATCAGTCTGCGGATGGTAAGCTGTACTTAAACACAACTTGGTACCCAATTCCTCTTGTATACTTTTCCAAAACCTCGAGGTGAAACGGCTATCACGATCCGACACAATCGTTAACGGAACACCGTGAAGCCTCACACTTTCCTTCACGTAAGAATTTGCAAGCTTCTCCATGGACCATTTCTCCTTGGCTGCTATGAAATGCGCACTCTTAGTGAATCGATCAACGACCACCCAAATCATGTCGTGACCATTCTTTGTTCTGGGCAGTTTAGTGAAAAAATCCATAGCAATGTCTTCCCACTTACCCATAGGCACAGGCAATGGTTCTAAACGTACGGTTTCTGATGTTGAGTCTTTACTCTCACACAAGTCACATACTTTGCAACATCAATCTTCATCTTCGGCCACCAGTAGTAGGGTTTTATGTTCCTATACATTTTAGTGCTACCGGGATGAATTGAGTACATGGGTTTGTGAGCTTCTTCCATTAGAAGATCTCTAATTCCTCCGGACTTAGGTGCCCAAATCCGATCTTGGAACACCTTCAGTCTGTGACTGTTTATACCGAACACTAACGTTTTACCCAAACGTTCCGCCTTTCGGTCATCCTTCTCTAAAGCTTCTTCTTGATCTTTGTTTATACTCTCCACAATTGTCGAGACAACTTCAATTCTCAACGCTCTTAGCCTTTTCCTTTCAAGATTGACTTTCCGACTGAGAGCATCAGCAACAACATTAGCTTTACCGGGGTGGTAAAGTAGCTCACAGTCGTAGTCTTTAAGTAATTCTAGCCAGCGTCGCTGTCTCATGTTTAATTCTTTCTGACTAAAGATATATTGGAGACTCTTATGATTAGTGAACAATTTGCACTTTGTTCCATAGAGGTAATGCCTCCATATTTTCAAAGCGAAAACTACCGCAACCAACTCCAAATCATGAGTTGGGTAGTTCTTTTCATGCTCTTTCAATTGTCGAGACACATATGCGATCACCTTATCTCTTTGGGTCAAAACACAACCCAATCCAACCCCAGACGCATTGCTATAAACAGCAAAGTCTTCAACTCCATCGGGTAGAGAAAGTATCGGTGCCTCACATAGTTTCTTCTTTAGCTTCTTGAATGCTTCTTTATGCTTATCACTCCAAACATAAGTAGCTCCTTTGTGGGTCAAAGCTGTCAATGGACTAGCGATCGAAGAAAAGCCTTGGATAAACCTTCGGTAATATCCGGCTAATCCTAAAAAGCTTCGGATTTCCGTCGGACTTTTTGGTTGTTCCCACTTCATTACAGCTTCAATCTTTGTTGGATCAACCATTATCCCTTCTTGGTTGACCACGTGACCCAAGAATTGGACTTCTCGAATCCAAAAATCACATTTGGAGAACTTAGCATACAACTTCTCCTTCTTCAACACTTCTGACACTTCTCGCAAGTGTCTGCCATGCTCTTCTTGGCTTTTCGAATAAATCAGAATGTCGTCAATGAACACTATCACGGATTTATCAAGGAACGGATTACAAACCCTATTCATCAAATCCATGAATGCCGCTGGAGCATTGGTTAGTCCAAACAACATAACCAAAAACTCGTAGTGTCCATATCGTGTTCTGAATGCAGTCTTCTCTATATCCTGCTCTCTTACTTTCAGCTGATGATATCCTGACCTCAGGTCGATCTTTGAAAAATAACTTGAACCTTGTAGTTGATCGAACATGTCATCAATACTCGGCAATGGATATCTATTCTTTATTGTTGCTTTATTCAGCTCTCTATAATCGATGCACATCCTCATACTTCCATCTTTCTTCTTCACGAATAACACCGGAGCTCCCCAGGGTGATGAACTAGGTCTAATGAAACCCTTGTCCAATAACTCCTGAAGTTGCATCATCAGCTCCTTCATCTCCGTCGGTGCTAATCGATAAGGTGCTTTTGCAATTGGCGTTGTTTCGGGCAACAAGTCAATACGGAATTTCACTTGTCGATCAGGCGGTAATCCAGGAAGATCTTCAGGAAATACTTCCGGATAATCACAAACAACGGGAATATTCTACATCACCTTCTTTTCCTTCTTAGCATCGATCACGAATGCTAAGTATGATGTACACCCCTTGGTCAAACATTTTCTGGCTTTCATTAGAGAAATGATTCCAGAATTTACTCGGCGTTTGTCCCCATACACCATAAACGAATCTTTCCCAGGCAGGTTTACTTTGACTATCTTCTTTCTGCACAATATCTTGGCGTCATTGGCGCTAAGCCAATCCATTCCCAAAACGATGTCGAAACCATTAAGTTCTATACGCAATAATTCCTCGTGGAACTTATTCCCATTCAAGTCGATTAAGATGTTTTTTCACACGATGACTAACAGGTACAAACTTGCCACTAGCAACTTCGACTAATAAAGCATCATCTAGTCTAACAACAGGCAAAGCTAGTTTTCTACCAAATTCATGCGATATAAAGGAGTAGTTGGCTCCCGAATCAAATAAAATTTGGGCAGGCAATTCGTTAACGAGAAAGGTACTTGAAGTGACATCAGCTTCATCTTTGGCAGCTTCCAGTGTCATCTGGAATGCTCTCGCTTTTGGCTTTAGCGGAATATTGGGTCTTGCTGCTTCTTTCTTCTTAGGGCAGTCCCTCGACATATCACCCTCCTCACCACAACCATAGTAAACTTTCTTGTTAAGTGTGCATTCGTTGGCATAGTGCCCTGGCTTTCCACATTTGTAGCATGTGGCCACCACTTCACACTTCCCATGATGCTTCTTCTTACATTTTTCGCACCATTTCACTTCACCTCCTCCACTTCCTCTTGAACCAGATTTAGAGAATTTGCGTTTCTTGCTGGACCCTGAAGGTCTGTCAAATTTCCTCTTTTCACCAACCTCTACCCTTTCCAGGCCCTTTTCCTTCTGCTGGGCCTCCACATTCTTAGCTGCTCGAACAACTGTTTTCAGAGTAGTTGCCATCTTGACTGTCAGACCAAAGTCGGCAGGCAGTCCATTAGCAAACCTCTCAATCTTGGAGAGTTCCGTTGGCACTAGGTATGGAAATAACTTCATTTTCTCAGTGAATGCAGTAGCATAGTCATCTATGCTCATCCTCCCCTTCTTCAAGTTTTGGAACTCATTGTTCAGATCAATCAGATCTATCTCTGAACAATACTGCACTCTTAGTTGTTCCAAGAACTCCTCCCACGACATTTTCAGGGCTTCCCCTCGTGGCATAGTATTCGCCAACAACTTCCACCAACTCAATACTCCAGTCTTCAGTTGTCTAACTGCAAAGACAGTCTTCTGTTTGTTGCTACAGCCGCAACTTTCAAATACCATCTCCATTTCGGAGATCCAATCCATTATCTCAACAGGCTTTGGGCTCCCAGAAAGACTTGGCGGCTTGGCGCCCAAGAAGTTCTTATACATTCTCCCATCCTTGTTGTTTCTCCTTTCCGGATCGTTCCTTCATTCTACTTGAGTCCCAACTTGACTCATAATGCGACTATTGTTCCCTTCCTCCGATTGCTCGGGAATCAATTCGGGTTCCTCAATACGTATAATAGGTTCGTCCCTATTATCATGCAACATCTGTCGCATCTCATCCCTTTGTTCGGCTAACATAGCCCGAATCATGGCTTGCACCCCAGCCATCGTTATTGGTTCTGGTGCTGCTGCTACAACAGGTATTTGCTCAATCACTGGTGGTTGATTCCTGTTTTCATCCGCGTTTCCAACGCCACTCCTTGTTCTCACCATTTTTTATCTACACACCACATAAGGTGAAATTAGATCCTCATCCATGATAGATATTCAAATCATCCTTATTACTCCGAAACTTTTACATGTTAGTTCTAATACCATAGACGTACGCTTAGAATCCTACACACATAAGGTTTCTAGATCCGGTCGGCAACAGACCATAGATCTGAACAAATAATATCATATATGGCAACATATAACATTTAGCACATAACAGCATTTTAGGCAACTTTCCTAAAATAAACTAGTGCTCGTGTCTGAAATATAACAGACATACATCTAACAACCTTCACTTAGCATTATAAGTTTAAGTCTAGAAATCCTACAAATTCCTAGTTCGCTTAAACTAATGCTCTGATACCAATTGTGACATCCCCAAAATCACGGCCAGAAAAGACCGATTTCATTTATGTTTTTTAAAATAATTTCAGAGTATATCCTTTTGATTTAAAAGTGTTGCGGAATTTGTTCCGAAAACAAAACATGATAAAATAATATTTATCAAAGCATTACATCAAGAGATGCATTTTCATTATATAATCAAAACTTGGGTTGTCATGTTCCGATACAGACCATAAAGCATAAACGATAACATTACAAGTCATTCAACAAATATATACATATACAGACTTGTAAACAAAACAACTTGATGATTCAACCATCGTATGCCCTCGTGCCACTACCTGTAATACAATTAAAACTGAGTGGGTCAGGCTTGGGAGCCTGGTGAGCATATAGGGTTTTCAACCCACAATAAACAATTATATTTAATTTCACCAACCAACAACAACCCGGTTACCCATTCCCGTTATCCTCACTTTATGTCCCCAAAACAACATCTATCTCAGGGGACCTAATCTAGGATTTTCATCGGGACGGACATTACTGCTAAGGGGTTTCCTCAACAATAGATGTCCTAAAGGCAACCATGAGGGGGATAAAGTACACCGGTGAACACATCGTTCACAACACCTACAGGTTATGAACCTACTAGCGTTCCACTAGACTGTCTAGAAAGATTCTGTGGTCGTTATCCATACTCCACTGAATAACTAGATCAACAACAACAACAATGAGGCCTCTCATCTGTTTATTACACACCAACTATCTACCCATGTTCTACCCAACATATTAGTAGATAAAAATATATATTTTTATACATAGTTTAAAACCTGTATAGCATTTTCATTCAATACATAATCCACATAACAGATGAGGCACACCCACATAACATGTATTTCATAGAAAATAAATCAGATCTATGAGATAGAAGAGAGTGAATATACATTCACGCACATAACAACAAAATTATACACATAACACGTATTTCGTATAAAATACTTCATAATTATGCGTTAGAAGAAAGTAACTACACACTCACTTGATCAGAAGATGATCGGATAGCACTACAACTTGTAGAAGTAGTATTCTTCGGCAGATCTGGAAGATCTTCACAAAAACCGGACTCCTCGCGGGCAGAGCTTCGGCTCGGGAATCGCACTTCTCGGGATCTTCGGGGCTTCAAAACTTGCTTCGGGGCTCGGGATTGACACCGGGGCTTCGGGATACTTCTGGCATGCAAAGCGATGCAAAACGGGAGAGAGAGAAGAGAAAAATAGCAAAAGAACTCGGCAGCCTCGCATCCTATTTATAGAGGCTGAGCCTCGCACGTACGCTGGGCGTACTCCTCCGAATTGTCATGGCATGCGTCATCCGAAGAACTCGAGTGCGAGGGACGTCACGCTTCGCTGTACGCTGGGCGTACTCCGGATGAGTCCGATGACTCCTCTTCGGATAATACCAACATTAGGAATTAAATTTAAATATTAAATATTTAATAAACTTCAAAAATTCATATCTTCTGCATACGAACTTCGTTTTCGATGTTCTTTATATCCACGCGTAGGTGAGATTACGCTCTACAACTTTCATTTAGACTCCATCGGCTAATTTTGAATTTAGTTTTATTATTTATTTTTAGTAGGCCGGGACAGGAAAACTTCGTTATAAATTCATAACTTCTTTATCCGACGTCCGTTCTCGCCTATCTTTTTATCGCTTTAATGCTATTAACGAGATCTTCAATTCTCGTTTAGATTGTTTCGGCTAAAAACCGCTCGATCTCAAATCGAGTATTCGGGCTGCATACCGCTAAGTCGAAACTTCGAAAAATCATAACTTACTCATACGAAGTCAGATTTGAACGTTGTTTTTATGCACGCTCTCGGTTTAACGAACTCTACGACTTTCGTTTAGATCACTAAGGCTAAATATTGCTCTAACCTAAGTTTCACTTTTTACGTCATTCAGCGTTGTCGGTTCTGTCGCGAAACTTCGACAGGTCATAACTTCTTCGTTATAACTCGGATTTCAGCATTCTTTATATCTTCGGAATCCTTGTTTCGACCACTACATCTTTATGCAAAGATATTGGGATTATACCACACTTCAAATTTGACGCTTATTTTATTCTTAATTCATCAAATTATAATAATTAAGAAAATAAACACATAATTCACATAATACTCAAATAATACACTTCTATTATTTCAAAACGGGTTACAAAGGTTAACCTAGACTATTATATCAACATTAATGACAAGCCCCAAAACACAGGCGTTACAGTTCTGAATAGGCTTGTTACCAGGAACGACACCAATAGCAAAAGCATCGTTCCGATTAGCACCGACGGAGACGAAGGAGCTTATGACGTAACTTCAGGAGTTGTTGGACAACAGTTTCATTCAACCTTGTTCATCACCCTGGGGAGCTCTGGTGTTATTCATGAAAAAGAAGGACGAAAGCATGAGAATGTATATAGAATACCGAGAGATGAACAAGAAAACAGTGAAGAACAAGTATCCATTGCCAATGATTGATGACCTATTCCATCAACTACAAGGTTCGTGCTATTTCTTAAAGATCGATTTTAGGTTAGGATATCATCAGCTAAAGGTATGAGAGCAGGATATTGAAAAGATTGCATTCAGAACAAGATATGAAAACTATGAGTTCTTGGTTACGTCGTTTGGACTAACCAATGCTCCAACAGTGTTCATGGATTTGATGAACAGGGTTTGTAATCCATTCCTCGATAAATCCATGACAGTGTTCATAGATGATATTCTGATTTACTCAAAAAGCCAGGAGGAGCATGACAAGCATCTACGAGAAGTGTTAGAAGTATTGAAGAAGGAGAAGTTATATGCAAAGTTCTCCAAATGTGATATTTGGATCCGAGAAGTCCAATTATTGGGTCATGTGGTTAACCAACAAGGGATAATGGTTGACCCAGCAAAGATCGAAGTTGTGATGAAGTGGGAATGACCGAAAAATCCCACGGAGATCCGAAGCTTTCTGGGATTAGATGGATATTAACGAAGGTTTATCAAAGGCTTTTCTTTGATAGCTGCTCCATTAACAGCTTTGAACCACAAAGGAGCTACATATACGTGGAGTGAGAATCACGAAGAAGCATCCGAGAAGCTAAAGAAGAAGTTATATGAAGCACCAATTCTTTCTCTACCCGATGGAGTTGAAGACTTCACAGTGTATAGTGATGTGTCGGGAGTCCGGTTAGGATGTGTTCTAACTCAAAGAAAAAAGGTGATAGCATATGCATCTCGACAATTGAAAGAGCACGGAAAGAACTACCCCACTCATGATCTAGAGTTGGCAGCGGTAGTATTCGCCCTAAAGATATGGAGGCACTATCTTTATGGCACAAAGTGCAAACTTTCCATTGATCATAAGAGTCTCCAGTAACTCTTTAATTAAAAGGAATTGAATATGAGGCAACGACGCTGGCTAGAGTTACTCAAAGACTACGGCTGTGAGATACTTTACCACCCCGGTAAAGCAAATGTTGTCGCTGATACTCTAAGTCGAAAAGTCAACATTGAAAGAAAAAGGCCAAGAGCGTTAAGAATAGAAGTTGTCTCGACTATTGTTGAAAGTATCAAGAAAGCTCAGGAAGAAGCTTCAGAGAAAAATGAGCGAAAGGAAGAAAGTTAAGGCAAAACGTTAATGTTTGGTACAAACAGTCAAGGATTAAAGGTATTCCAAGATAGGATTTGGGTACCTAAGACAGGAGGAGTAGGAGATCATCTGATGGAAGAAGCCCACAAGACCATGTAATCGATTCTTCCCGGCAGCACTAAAATGTATAGGGATCTAAAACCCTACTACTGGTGGCCAACGATAAAGCTCGATGTTGCAAAGTATGTGGCCGAGTGTGTAACTTGTGCAAGGGTTAAGGCACAACATCAGAAATCGTATGGGAGTTTAGAACGTTTACATGTACCCATGGGTAATGGGAAGACATCACCATGGATTTTGTGACTAAACTGGCCAGAACGAAGAACGGTCACGACATGATTTGGGTAGTCATGGATCGGTTCCCCACGAGTGCACACTTCATAACAGCCAATGAGAGATGGCCTATGGATAAGCTTGCAAATGATTACATGAAGGAAGTTGTAAATAAAGGTTTTGGCGAAGTCTACAAGAGGAACTGGGTACAAAATTCTGTTTAAGTACAACTTACCATCCACAGAGTGATGGTCAGAGCGAAAGAATGATTCAAACACTTGAAGATATGCTAAGAGCATGTACCCTGGAATTCCAAGGTAACTGGGATGAGCACTTACCTCTGGTAGAGTTTTCCTGCAATAACAGTTTCCACTCGAGCATCAAGATGGCACCTTATCAAGCCTTGTATGGACAAAACTGTCATACACCGTCTTGTTGGCTTGAGGCTGGAGAAAAACAGTTTATGGGCCCAAGATAGTCCATCATACTGCTGAAAAGTTGATGGTGATCGGGGAAAGAATGTTAGCAGCTCAGGATCGTCAAAAGAGCTATGCTGACAAGAAAAGACGACCGATGACATTTGAAGTTGGAGATTCAGTTTTGCTTAAAGTCTCACCATGGAAGGGACTTATAAGATTCGAGAAATGAGGAAAGTTGAGTCCAAGGTTTATAGGACCGTTCAAAGTTCTCCAGAAGATTGGGAATCAAGCTTACAAGCTCGAATTACCCGAAGAACTAGATGGTATTCATAACACATTCCATGTGTGTTATTTAAGGAAGTTCACGGGAGAAGTTCCCGATATAATTCCAATCGCAGAGTTAAGGATGGATGAAAATAAAAGGCTAATCGAATAGCCCTAGGCAATCGTTGACCGTAAGACTAGGAAGTTGCGATGCAAAATGGTCGATTTAGTGCTTGCCCGTTGGAAACATACGAATGGGCCAAATCTCACCTGGGAAACAGAGAGTGACATGATGAGTCGCTATCCACATCTGTTTACTGATACATGATTATGGGGCGGAATCATCCTAAGGGAGAGAGAATTGTAACACCCGTGTTTCTGAGCTAAGCATTAGTATAGTGATGTAATAGTCAGGGTTAATCATTGTAACTTATTTTTGAAGTAATAAAGATGAATTATTTGCGTATTATGTGAATTTATGTGTTTTATACTTGTTTATAATGACGTAATAAATAATGGGTAAACATAAGAGTCAAAAATATGTGTTAGATAAACCTAACATCGATGAAGAAAGTCATTGTGGTCATGACAAGGATTTCGGACATATATTTGACATGACCACAAGAAAGTCATTGTGGTCATGACAAGGCAGTAAGGATAAGCGCCGAAATCTGAATTTTAACGAAGAAGTTATGGCCTGTCGAAGTTTCGCGACAAAACCGGCAAGACGTTGTGTGACGTAAAAAGTGAATTTTTGATAAAATACTATTTAGCCTTAGTGATCTAAACAAACTTCGTAGTATATGTTAAACCGAGAGTGTGAATAAAAAGAACATCCAAATGTGACTTCGTATGAGGAAGTTCCGATTTTTCTAAGATTTAGCATAGCGGTACACAACCCGAAATTTGAATTTTAGATCGGTCGATTTTTATCCAAAATAATCTAAAAAAGAAATGAAGATATCTTTAATAGGAGTTCAAAGATAAAAAGACAGTCGAAAACGGTGCTCGTATGCGAAAGATATGGACGAAACTTAGTCCCTACTCTTCGAGCACGGTGAATTTGATACAGTTTTGTAAATCTGAGATAGAATGAGAATTAGCTGACGAGATCTAAATCAAAGTTGTAGTACTTGTAAATACCAACGTGTCGATATAAAGAACGTAGAAAATGAGGCTCATACACGGAAGATACGGACGAAACTTAAGGCTCTATGATAAAACTCCTTAAAATAAAGGGTGAATCCTTCATATTTTCTTCACACCATAAGCCTTTCTTTCTCTCTCTAACTTCTCTCTAGAATCCTAAAACTCCTCTGAATCGCTAGTAACCTCAAGTTTCTAGAGGAAAGACCCGGAGCGCCCGAAGGCTCCGAGAAAAAGAGCTTTTCGGCTCAGAAGCTCTACTCTAGCGGAGCCTGGTTTTTAGTAAAACCCGCTGTAAATGAGATACGCCTTCCCTACTTTAAATATAACTTATATATAAATATAATATTGTTATTATGAACATATAAATAATATTTATCAGTGATTCAAATTCGTTATACTAATTGAACTACTTACAGGAGAGGTGTCTAGGATGGTCACGTTGGGTTTGGTTATTGGATTTCAGAAAAGCTATATGTCGAAATGGTTCTGCCTCCTAACTGTCTTGCCTGGCTGATCCTTACTTGATAGATCATGAAGTAGACTCTGTGTTAATGACAAATCTAGACTAATAATTAGTCGCAATAAATATTAGACTAAAATCTATCGGTAATAATACTAGGTTTCGTCGAAGGAAATCATATTGTTAAGAAGCGAAGCGCTGCTCGAATTTCGAGTTGTCACTTTAACAAGTGAGTGCATAGTCACTTTCATCTTACACATAGATATGAAGTATTTTATATTAATTACGTGCTATGTGTGCATATTGTCTGAATATTTGATGTCTTTGCTGGATGAAAGATTTTATACATGTTTTAAACGATTTAAAATACATATGTATTTTAAATCTACAAAATGTGTTGGGTAAAACATGGGTAGATGAAATAGTTGGTGTGTGATGAAATAAATGATGAGAGTCCTCGATGTCGATGTTGACGATGCTTCCAGTCATCTAGCGGAGTATAGATGACAACCACGGACTTTTCTAGACAGTCTAGTGGAACGCTACCAGGCTCGCAACCTATAGGTGTCTGTAAACGATGTGTTCACTGGTGTACTCCACCCCCTTCATGGTTGCCTTTAGTACATTTATTGTTGAGGAACCCCCTTAGTAGTAGTGTCCATCCAGATGGTGATCCTTAGGCTAGGTCCCTTATGATAGGTGTTTAGGGATGTAAAGTGAGGATAACAGAAAGGGGTAATTGGGTTATTGTTGGTTGATGAAATTAATAAATTTATTTACTGTGGGTTGAAAACCCTATGTGCTCACTAAGCTCCCAAGCCTGACCTACTCAGTTTCTTGTATTACACGTAGTGGCACTCGAGCATAGATGTGATGTTTGGATGAGGGATTACGGATTATAGGCCTGTAGATATTAATAAATGTTGTAAAGCTTATATTGTACTGTTTATGCTTTTGATCTGTGTCAAACATGAAATCCCAAGATTTTAATGAAATACATTTCTTCGGAAATGCTTTGATAAATCTTTATCATATTTTCTTTTGGGAACAAATTCCGCAACACTTTTCTTCAAAATGTTACTCTGTTTTTTAAACAAGCATAAATAAAATCGGTCTAGTCTGGCCGTGAAAATAGGGATGTCACAGCTAAAGTGCAACCTCGCACCCAATTCCTCGTGGAACCTCTGCCAAAACCTCGAGGTGAACCGAACATCCCAGTTTGATACAATAGATACTGGGACATTATGTCAAGTGACACTCACGTGTACATAAACATCGGCCAATTTCTCGGCCGATGAGATTTCTCGAATAGCTAAGAAGTGGGTATTCTTGGTCAGTCGGTCTATAACAACCCAAAAATATGACCCAAATTTTTTATTTTTAATTTAATAAAATAAACATTCCAAAACAACATCAATACAATCCTAATAAAATATGTGTATCAAACATTGTCTCGAATCAGAGTATAACACAAGTAGCGGAACTATGTGGTGTGTGCCCTGAAATCATCCCGAGCCCTTCCCTTTAGAACTGGACGTACCTAAAACGTAAACTAAAAACCATAAGCACAAAGATTAGTGAGTTTCCCAAACTACCACATACCATACATTATAAATCATATATTGGGCCACCGCCCTCCATCGTGCCTTGCTTGGTAGTGAGTCCCACTCGGCGTCGAGCCTCACCCGACATCGAACCCCGCTCGGTATATAGATATGTTATTCTTAGGCCTCGTCTAACATCAGGCCCCATCCACTATACACATAGACATATATCACATAATCATACTAACACATACAATGATCATAAATATTAGCATATGATACAGTCATCGGGCCTCACCCGGCATCGAGCCCTGCCCGGTATACATAACAGCTCATATCACATGCAAGGGTCACACAGACTCCTAGAATCATAAGATAAATAACAAGGGCTGACATTGGTGCCTTAGACCCGCTAAACCCAGTAAGGAAAGTCACCTCAATTGATAAATAAAAGATCCCACACTCGCTGCTGCTGTGAAATGGTTCCTCGAACTGAACCAAGCAAACCCAAACTAAACTTAATATCCATGGCTAAACCCAAGCACTAGGCCCAATAATGGCCCAACTAATTAGGCCCATTAATGGCCCAAACCCATTGGGCCCACTAAGGCCCAATACACAATCCTAGGCCCAACAAGGCAAACCCAAAAATATAAGTCTAAACCTTAATGAAAGTTCTCAGCCCAACAAAATCCTAATAGTGCAAAACTCAGTCAAAGCCCATAGCTCAAAAATCAAACGAAGAGCAAGCCCAAACTCCACTACCCAACACTACATTGGGCGTAAACCTGGTACGCCCCGCGTACTGGTTCGCTTGGTTTAGATCGAGGACGCATATGCGTACGCTCGACGTACACGACCATTAATCCAAAACTTTATTTAAGAACTTAATGCTTAAGACCAAAAGTCCAACCCACAAATCTAACCCCTAATAAGCGTCTAGAACCATAAAGTCACTAACTTGGTGACTTTGCATGCTCGAAAAGGACCCAACTTCAAGATATAGCACTCCACTTTCACTAAATGGACATAACCTCATGCATGGGTGATCTCAACCCTAAAGGTGCCAACTTTATGGACTTTGAACCTCAGAAACACCGAGAGTGGCAACTCATAGCTCTTGGAGTGGTGTCAAACCACTAAATCTCATTCATGCGGCCAAAAAGGGTCCAAAACCCATATAAACTATATCTAAGCTTCTAATGAACAAGGTCAGAGCTTTTTACCTCAAACAAGATGGAAATGGAGTAGAGAATCGGGATCCACAAGCTCTTCCTTGATCCACAACCTTGCACCAAACTCCTTCTTCTTGATTATGAATCAAAACACACCAAGATGCACACAATAAGCTCAAAATGCAATGGAAAGGTGTAGGGTTTGAAAATGATGCTATAAGGTTAGTGGAGGCTGAGAAATGAAGGTAACACGAGCCATAAGTTAGATTATATAGTGTCCAAGCCCCATATTTTAGGGTTTAAGCCTGACGCATTATGTTGGGTGTAGCTTGATGTATGTTGGGCATAATGCCTCAGCCACCCGTGTTCATTTAACCCATTACGATGGGTGTACCTCATACTACATTGGGCGTATGGATCCCAGACACGCGTTTCTTGTAACAACCACATGGGACCATTTTGCAATTAAAGTTAACACAATGGCTTAAGTGTAATACCTGAAAAATCATAATGTTACACGGTCCACTATCACCTAAATCGCATCAAACCCTTAGCCGTCCGAGGTAACTTGATGATGAAATCCATGTTGATCTATTCTTATTTCCACATGGGAACCTCTAAAGGCTGAAGGTTTCCATGCGGCCTCTAGTGCTAGGCTTTGACCATCCAACAGGTCAAGCACCTCTCGACATACCATGCTATCTCCAGCTTCATGCACGACCACCAATAACTATGTCGCAAATCCTGCTACATCTTGGTGGCTCCAGGGTGTATCGAAAATCTGGAATTGTGTGTCTCCTCCAACACTATCTGCCTGATCCCACCAAAATAAGTTACCAAACCCCGACCATACCGGTTCAATAATCCCCGACTGTCAGCAATAAACCTCTCAATCTCACCCTTGAGTCTCTCATGTTTCCAATTCTCCTTATTGATTCCCTCAACCCGAGCCTCCCTAATCGAATCCAACAATGGTGAATCAATATACATCCTCA
The DNA here is from genome assembly GCF_002870075.4 of Lactuca sativa. Classification (NCBI taxonomy): domain Eukaryota; kingdom Viridiplantae; phylum Streptophyta; class Magnoliopsida; order Asterales; family Asteraceae; genus Lactuca; species Lactuca sativa. The sequence goes on along the minus strand of NC_056629.2, from coordinate 28,536,228 downwards.
TATATAGGCTCTCAATAGCAAAACTAGCCATCTTGCAGCTCAAAGCATCAGTGACCACATTTTCTTTCCTTGGGTGATACAAAATCTTGCAGTCATAACACTTGACCATGTCAAACCACTTACGATGTCTCATTTTCAAATTCGGCTGATCCATGAGATATCTTAAACTCTTTTGATCCGTGTAGATAGTACACCAAACCCCATATACCCCATACAGATAATGCCGCCAAATCTTGAGAGCAAACACCACTGCTCCCAACTCCAAATCATGAGTCAGATAACAAATCTCATGCGACTTCAGCTGCCGAGAAGAATAAGCAATAACCCTCCCTCGTTGCATAAGCATTACCCGCAAGCCTGCGATGTATGTATTACAAAATACCACAAAATCCTCAACACCCTCAGGGATGGTGAACAGTAGGGTCTTACATAACTTCAGCCTCAAAGTATCGAATTCAGCCTACTACTCAGGTCCCCAACATAAATCCACGCCCTTCCTCGTCAGACGAGTGAGGGGTATTGTAATATTGCAGAAAATCCTGATTAAATCTACAATAATATCCCGCTAATTCCAAGAAACTCTTGATCTTATATGGGGACATCGGAACCTCCCACTGCATCACAGCCTCAATCTTGGATGAATCAACCAAAATCTCGTTTTGGTTAATGAGATGCCCCAGGAACTAGGCCTCTTATAACCAAAACTCCTACTTTGAGAACTTAGCATACAACCGTTATCGCCTCAAAACTCCCAAAATCTCTTAAACGTTATCCTCTTGATGCTCTATAGTCTTGTAATACACTCATATATCATTAATGAAAACAATGACTGATCATTCGAGCATCAGCCTGCATACCCGATTTATCAAATCCATAAATGTCGCAGGCGCATTGGTGATCCCAAACGACATCACCATGAACTTTTAATGACCATAACGAGTCGTTCTTCTCCATGTCCTCCTCTCTAACCCTCATATGATGATGCCCCGACCTCAAATCAATCTTGTAAAACCAAGATGCACCCTACAACTGATCGAAGAGGTCATCAATCCATGGAAGTGCGTAATGGTTCTTGACTGTCAACTTATTTAACTCTCGGTAATCGATACACATCCGACCTGAACCATTCTTCTTCTTGACAAACAAAATCGGTGCTCCTCATGGTGAACTGTTCGGACTAACTAACGGTTTTCCCAAAAGCTTTAGAAGTTGTGAGGACAACTCCTGCATCTCAGGGGGTGCCAATCGGTACAACGTTTAAGCAATCGGAGCCACAAATAGAACCAAACCATTCTAAACTCAACCTGCCTATCAGAAGGCACACTGAGTAACTCCACCAGGAACACATCCGTAGACTCTCTAACAATAGGTACGTCTGAAACCGAAACCTCCTTCCTAAACCGAGTGTCAGCCAAATAAGCAAGATAACCCATACACCTGTGCTGCATATATTGTCAAACTCTAGTAGCAGAACAAAAAGGTCGATCCAAACTTGGTACCTTCATAAATAACCAGTTCTCCCCCACTTACGGTTCAAACTACCACCCGCTTACCTTCACAATCAATCATAGCCCCAAAACTGCTCAACAAATCCATCCCGACTATCACGCACACATCCCCCATGGGAATAGGAATCAGATCAATTGGATAAGGCACCCTAAAATATCGAAGACACAACCATGATAAACGCTCGATGTAGAAACCCTATGTTTGTTGGTGATAGAAACCTGCAACGGACACTCCAACTCTCCAAGAGTCATAAAAAAAACTCCTACTGAAGGATTGAGGTACAAAGGACCGACTAGCACCCGATTCAAAAAGCACAAGAGCATCTAAAGAGTTCACTAATAAGGTACCTAACAACATTACGATCATAAGCATACAAATAAATATATTGACAGAATAATAAATGGAAACATACCAGTAATGACGTCTGGCACCGTCCTGGCCTCCTCTACAGTAAGCTAGAAAGCATGACCTTGAGCCCTTGAGGGCTCCGCCCTACCCTGACATCCATCTGTGATCCTTAGAGTGGCTAGCACTGGAGCCTGCGCCGGCCTAGCCACGAGAAATGGACATTGGGCCTTTACATGGCCCACCTGATCACAGTGATAACAAATCTTGGCACTCGGTAGTGAGGTTTGCTGATGAAAATCCTTGGCATAGTGCCACTCCTTGCCACATTTTTAGAATCCATATAATGATCGACAAGCATCATCATGAGCCTTGCCGCAATTTCCACAAGCACGGACCCTCTGTCCCCCAGGTCTCGAATCGTCGGAGATCTGCCTCATCTCTCTCCTCTGAATCTCTATCTCAATCTTCTGCATCCTCACGCCATCTTGAAGCTCAGTGAGGGTACCATAACGTTGTGTATACATGAGCCGTCGAATATCCATCTTGAGCTTGCTCAAGTATCGATTTATTTGAGCCTACTCCAAAGTAGCAAACTCAGGGCTGAAAGGAGCCCTCTTAGTAAACATCTTGGTGATCTTAGTCACCGTCTCAGTCGTTTGTCTCAAATCCAAGTACTTCTGAGCCAATCTCTCCCTCTCCACCAAGGGAATGTATCTCCCATGGAACATCTCAGAGAACTGCTCCCAAGTAACAATATTTCTCTACTCAGGAGTGTAAGTACCAATCACCAATATCCAACGCTCCATCGTCCCCAACCTAAGAAGGTTCATGGCGCACTTGACCTTCTGGTCAGCAAGGTAAGAACATGTATAGAAACAACCCTCCACATTAGACATCCACCCCATCGCTACAATTGGGTACTTGACAGGTTCAAACTCTGTGGGTTTTGTATTGTTGAAGTCCCAATACTGGAAAGCTCTCTCCCTCGAATCCCCACGACAGCAACACCGCGATAGTTGCAGCAAAAACAACCTCAGAAAGTGCAGTGTAGCGATAATCGAATAGTTCAATCATGGCGGTCTTGATATACCCAAATAACTTTGGAATAGATCCCCAGACAGCCGTAGCCACCTCAGCTACAATAATCTCTCATATCTGATCATCAGTCAACCCTGGCCCCTGGCTCTAGATCTAGAACTTGATCCCATCGTCAATACCATACTAAAAATTAACCAATATATATATATATATATATATATATATATATATATATATATATATATATATATATATATATATATATATATATATCAGAAATCCCACAATTCATAACATCAAAACCATTCCATACATACGAAACCCTCGGGGTTTGTAACTTATTTCCTATGCGTACGGTTCGTGTGCTTCCAATAGTACTAGCCCATGCTACCTTCCACACCTAGCCGTATTTGTCTCAAAGGATCATCACAGACTGCCAAAACAATTATAACAAACATGATACACATACATCCTATTCTCACTCTATCGAGAGTGGCTAAACATTCCTCATCTGGCCAGTTGCTCACACATGTACTCATCCATGAAACTTCCACCATCCCTGCAACCGTTCATGCATGTTAATCATACATAACACTTGATCCGATAGACATTCGAATACTTGATTCTACCCTAAGACCACAACCAAACAAGGATGAAATAAAGGTAAACCAAACATTTTCAAGCTATAAAATCTTGGTTATGTACAGCTATGATGTGTACACTAAGAAACTACAGTAATGATGTCAATTTCATAAAAAAAAGTTCTCCTATGCTATCAGGCATCATACATCAGGAAATTCGATCATGTAATCCATGAAGATCCCTAGTCTGTCACTATCTTGTAGGGCTATCATATCATAACAAATAACAGTGTGGTAATTTGGGGTGTACTTTCTTTCCCAGACTGATCGTACAAATCGCATCCTTCCTTGGTTACTTTTGAAAATAATTTTTTAAAACCTTTTTCAGTTCCTTAGTTTGAGTCTAGATTCACACGGAATGTTCATCCAATTCTCTCAAACCAGGGCTCTGATACTAGCTAACTTGTAACATCCCAAAATCAAAGTAAATTTTTTCATTTTTCAAAAATGATAATCAATAATCATAGCATACCAAAATCCAAATAACATAAAATCCGAAGGATGTGCACAATCATGCCTACGACTTTCCACGATCATCTGAAATACCTAAAACAATAAACTAAAACTGTAAGGCAAAGCTTAGTAAGTTCCCCCAAAGTGCCACCACACAAACATATAGCCAAACAAATATGGGTTCACAACCTTTTAATTGTATTACCCTGGGCCCATAACCTTTCGGTTGGAATGCCTCAGCCTATAATCTTTCAGTTGGCTTGCCAATACATACTTGGTCCACAAACTCCTGGTTGGATTACCCCCGACCCATAACCTTTCAGTTGGAATACCCCGGCCCACAACCTTTAGGTTGGATTCCCCTGGTCTGTTGACTGACAACACAAAGCAATACAGTCTCAACCCCACAATACCATGTCGACATATATATAAAAAATAACATATATCTATTAACAACTAATCATGTAACCCGTCAGAAGACAAACCGGCAGATTTACAGATCACTATTGCATAACAACATCCTATATACCACGATATAGATCTAACAGATCAATACAACATAACAACATCTTCTATACCTAGATACACAATCCAGTGGGCCTACATTGGTACCTTCGACCTACGTGTATAGTGAGGAAAACTCACCTTTCAGTTTGAATTTAAAGATCGTTGAACAGGACACTGCTCTAACTGTCACACCCCCAAACCGGAACGGCGAAAACGTTCGGGGGTGGATGACGTCATGTATAGTATCACAACCATTGTATTATAGCAATCATAGTAAACTCAATAATTACATTGAATACATATACGAAAAAGGTTTACATCTGTTTAAGCCTTGTTTAAATACATAAAAAATGAAAGCAAAATTTAAATACATGACTTTAGTTGCTCCAACTTCTCAAAATCCCAAGAGGTACCTGTCTATAGATTTCCTGAGAATACAAGCAGTTTTGAAAGAGTATCAACACAAAGTTGGTGAGTTCATAAGCGAGGTTATGTAGCAAAAATCTTATTCATAAATTTGTAGAAAGGTTGTATGTATCCAAGAAAATCCAATATTTTCTTAAATAATGAAAAGTAGCCTTAAACCCTACCGCTCATGGTAAGTTCGATATTGAATTCGGTTCTTATTTCTGAAAGTACTTGCATGAGATCCCAGGCTATCACCAGTAACGTAAGTATCATATAGTGTGAAAACCCTGGTTAATACCAGTATGTATATTAGGTTTATTACTTAAAATAAAACCATTGAAGAGTGAAATCCCGTAAACAAATGATTAGTTTATACTTATTGTGAGTCGTATAACCATGCTTGATATGACCTAGAGAGCTTTACAACGTTCTTCAAGTGTTGGTTAAATGACATTTGTCACCCCAGGCATGTCTACCTAATTGTAGCTAGCAGTTCAGGTGTGAGATTGTCAATCCCAAATAGATCTATTCACAAATCTCACGCTCTCCCTCCAGGAGACTCTGGTTATACTAGGATAGGATTTAATTCAATACCCTAAGGGTACAGTTTTGAAGTAGAGCCTCACAATGTTGTAGAATCTAGTTTACATGTAATTCTAAAGTGATTTCTTGTATTAGAATCCGTTGGATGCAGTATACGGTAATAATTATACTTAAATAATTATTAAATGCCATGCCCTTGTAGTAAAGAATACCATTAACTAAATCTAACATAGTTATGATTTGAAACCCTAAACTATACCTATTATAGTTTACATGTATATAATGTGAATGTTGAATCTGAAAAACTATGCAATTTTGGTGGGAAGTTGAAAGTGTCCCTTACGCTCAACATAGTACAAAAGGGATAAGATATCTAAATATATGAAAATCGTTGTCTGAGTTAATTGCATGAGTTTTATACTTGTTAAAAGTTCTTTTGTATTAGTTCACAAAAACATTTGTACATGTTTGGCTTGTATCCCCCCCCCCCTAAAAATGTTTCAAAATCGTAAAAGCGTAGGGGTATGAACTCACCTCGAGTGAGTGGTTTGGATGAAGGATCGATAAGAGATGTTGAGTGTCAAATGAAGCCTCGAACACAATTGGATCCTAATTATCATGTAATAACACATATATGATTCATATTAGGGTATTTCATGACTAGACATGATAGAAAACCACCCTAAGGACTTGGAAACACTTAGACTAAGTGCTAAACTCACATATGATTGAGTAAGGGAGGTGTACGACCACCCTAGGGGTGTGAACGACCATGGGTGAGTGGCCCATGAGTGTACGGCTATACAATCATAAAAAGTGTGCATGTTGAGGTGTTTCAAGGTCCTAGGAAGCATCAAGGAAGTTTTCTAGGTCCCATACTTGGTTGTAGTGCAAGTTTGAGGCCTAAAATGTTCATCAAAATGGGTGTACGACCCTAAGGTGTGTGTGCGGCCGTACACTCTTCATGTTTATGTCCAAGTTGTTGACTTTAAGGTGTATCAAATCTAAGATCATGTCCCACTTGAAGTTAGGGGCCAAACTCTCACTTTGGAGAGCATTTAAGGGGGTGCACGGTCGTACAAAGGGGTGAAGAACATGGTGGAATTTGATGAACTATGTCTTGAATCAAGAGGTCTTTCAAGTCTAACAAGCTAGAGGATGGTATACTCACACTTTTGAAGCCTTGGAGAGTTCACGGTTGAAGAAACTTGAGAGAGAAGAAGTAGTGTGCAGCCAATAAGAGAAAGGAATGAAGGAAGGGGGTCTACTCCTATATATAGGGGTGAGTGTGCGGCCATGATGGGGTGTACGGCCGTACACCCATGTATACGGCCATACACTCCTCCTAAAGGAGTGTATAGCCCGATTTGCAGCTCTTATGACTTGATAACTCATCCCTAATCTCAACCATGGTTTTACTCAAGCTTAGAACACTTAAACGAACCATTAAACAGTGCTAAAAGGTAACAGAATCGAGTTTAACATTGATATAATTGACTGATTTTACAAGATAGAAGTTTCGAGTTGTCACACTAACTATCAGCTCTACCTATCACCTACTCATTGAACATGACCAAACTTAACTTATAATCAAAATACCCAAATGTTCCCTTAGGTCAAACTTGGTCAAAGTAAAAAAGTCAAAAGTCAATCCGAGTTAACTCAGGTAAGTACACTGTACGTACTCAGCCTGTACACGTGTAACGCCTGTGTTTCCGGTCTTGCCATTTTTAGCAATGTAATAGTCTAGGTTAACCTTTGTAACCCGTTTTGAAATAATAAGATTGTATTATTTGAGTATTATGTGTTTTGTGCTTAATTGCTTAATTATGTGGTTGGATTAATTAAGAATAAAAATAAGCGTCGAAATTTAAGTGTAAAATAAACTTGATATCTTTGGTTAATATTGTAGTAGTTGAATCGAGGTTTCCGAATATATATAGAACGCCCAAATCTGACTTCGTATGAGGAAGTTATGATTTATCGAAGTTTCGGCTTAGCGGTATGTAGCCTGAAATACTCGATTTGAGATCGAGCGGTTTTTAGCCGAAGAAATCTAAATGAGAGTCGAAGATCTCGTTGTTGGTATCGAAGCGATGAAAAGTTAGGCGAGAACGGACGTCAAACGAAGAAGTTATGAATTTATAACGAAGTTTTCTGTCTCGGCCTATTAAAAATAAATAATAAAAATAAATTTAAAATTAGCCAACGGAGTCTAAAGGAAAGTTGTAGAGCGTAATCTCACCTTCGCGTGGATATAAAGAACGTCAAAAACGGAGTTCGTATGAAGAAGATATGAATTTCTGAAGTTTATTAAATAATTTGTATTTAAATTTAATTATAAAATCCGGTATTATTCGAAGGGGGAGTCACCGGGCATATCCGAAGTACGCCCAGCGTACTGCTGTATGCCCCGCGTACAGCGAAGCATGATGACCTTCGCACTCGAGTTCTTCGGATGACGAACACAATGACGATTTCGGACCAGTACGCCCCACATACTCCGAGGCTCCAGCCTCCTATAAATAGGATGCGAGGATTCCGGGCTTATTTGCTCATTTCTCCTCCATTTTGTGCTGAAGCTCTGCGTGTAAACCCCTGAAGCCATCCCGACACCCCGGATCTCATATCCAAGTTAAGAAGGAAGTTTCGCGCTCCCGAGATCCCGAGAAGTGCGATTCCCGAGCCGAAGCTCTGCCCGCGAGAAGTTCGATTTTTGTGAAGATCTTCCAGATCTGCGGAGAGATACTACTTCTACAAGCCGTAGTGCTGTCTGATCATCTTCTGATCAAGTGAGTGTATACTACCTTTCATAAACACGATACAAGTATAGTGTGAGTGTATACTACCTTTCATAAACACGATACAAGTATGGTGTGAGTGTATTAAGTATATTGTTGTTTATAGGTGTGAGTGTGTGGTTACTTTCTTCTAACGCATAATTATAAAGTATTTTATAGGAAATACGTGTTATGTGTATATTTTGTGTTATATGTGTGAATGTATATTCACTCTCTTCTATCTCATAGATATGATTTATTCTCTATGAAATACGTGTTATGTGTGTGTGTGCCTCATCTGTTATGTGGAATATGTACTGATTAAAGCATGCTATATAGGTTTTGAAAACTATGTATAAAAATGTATATTTTATCTACTAATATGTTGGGTAGAACATGGGTAGATAGTTGGTGTGTAATAAACAGATGAGAGGCCTCGTTGTTGTTTGATTTAGTCATGTAGCGGAGTTTAGATGATGACCACGGACTTTTCTAGATAGTCTTGTGGAACATTAGCAGGTTCACCACCTGTAGGTGTTAATGAACTTAGGTGTTCATTCATTGTACTCCATCCCCCTCATGGTTGCCTTATTTGACTTATATTGCTAAGGAACCCCCGAAGCATGTGTTGTCGCCCCGATGAAATATTCTTAGACTAGGTCCCTTATGTTTGTTGTTTTAGGGACATAAAGTGAGAATAACGAGAATGGGTAATTGGGTTATTGTTGGTTGGTGGAAATTAAATATAATTATTTATTGTGGGTTGAAAACCCTATATGCTCACCAGGCTCCCAAGCCTGACCCACTCAGTTTTATTTGTATTACAGGAAGTGGCGCGAGGGCATAAGATGGACGAACCATCAAGTTGTTTTGTTTACAAGTCTGTATATGTATATATTTGTTGAATGACTTGTAATGTTATCGTTTATTCTTATTGGTCTGTATCGGAACATGACACCCCGAGTTTTGATTATATAATGAAAATACATTTCTTTTATGAAATGCTTTGGTAAACATTGTTTTATCATGTTTTGTTTTTGGGAACAAATTCCGCAACTCTTTCAAATCAAAAGGATTTACTCTGAAATTATTTTAAAAAGCATAAATGAAAATCGGTCTTTTCTGGCCGAGATTTTGGGGATGTCACAGTTGGTATCAGAGCATTAGTTTAAGCGAACTAGGAATTTGTAGGATTTCTAGACTTAAACTTAGAATGCTAAGTAAAGTTTTGAGATGTGTGTCTGTGATATTTTAGACACGAGCACTATTTTATTTTAGGAAAATTACCTAAAATGCTTTTATGTGCTAAATGTTATATGTTGCCATATATGATATTATACGTTCGGATCTATGGTCTGTTGCCGACCAGATCTAGAAACCTTATGTGTGTAGGATTCTAAGCGTGCGTCTACGATATTAGAAGTAGCATGTAAACGTTTCGAAGTGATAAGGATGATTTGAATATCCATCGTGATTGAGGATCTAATTTCACCTTATTCGGTGTGTAGATAAAAAATGGTGAGAACAAGAAGTGGAGTTGGAAATGCTGATGAAAACAGGAATCAACCACCAGTGATTGAGCAAATACCTGTCGTAGCAGCAGCACCTGAGCCAATAACCATGGCTGGTGTGCAAATGATGATTCAAACAATGTTGGATCGTCAGATGGATGAAACTAGACGGTTGCTTCAACAGAATCGTGAAGAACTGTCAATTCGTGTGGAGGAGCCTGAATTAAATGAAGGGCACTCGGAAGGTGGAAACTTCAGTGGGTCTGTTGGTCAAGCCAACCCACCGATAGTTAGGCAAAACAACCATGATGGAAGGAATGATGGAATGGGATGCAATTACAAGGAATTTCTAACTTGCAAACCATTGACCTTTAATGGAAAGGAGGATCCGATTGGAGTTATGGATTGGATCTCCGAATTGGAGTTAGCCTTCATGACTTGTGGCTGCAGAGGCAAGTTGCAGACTATCTATGCAGTGCGTCAATTCCGAGGTGGAGTCGTTCGTTGGTGGAACACTCTAGGGAAGACGTTAAGCCCTAATGAGCCACTACAATTGACATGGGCAGAGTTCTTGGTGCAGTTCAAACGCAAGTTCTGCTCGGCTCAAAATCTGTTGGAACTAGAGAACAAGTTTCTGACATTGACAAAAGGCAGCACGTCAGTTGATGAATACACCAATAACTTCACCGATAAGATGGAGTTTGCTTTGCGCATCGTTCCAGATGAGCTGACAAAGGTGGACCGGTATGCGAAGGGACTCCCATGGGAGTACGAGGTGCCAGTACGTCAAGCACATACTCTAGAGGCAGCTATCTGGGCTGCAAAGTCTGCTGAGAACATGATTAAGGGGGGAACCACCGACAAGGTTGAGGTTGGTGAGAAGATAAAGTTTGAGGGAACATCTGGTTCTGGTAAGAAGGGCAAATTTTCGAAATCTGATTCGAAAAAGTTTGGAGGAAAGGGAGGCGAAGCGAAGTGGTGTGATAAGTGTAAGAAAAAGCACTTTGGGAAATGTAGCGAGGATGTAACCTGCTACAAGTGCGGAAAAATTGGGCATTTTGCCAATGAGTGTCCGAACAACAAAAGGATGTGTTTTGGTTGCAATGAAGATGGGCACATTTTGAAAGACTGTCCGAAGAAGAAGGAGGCAGCTAGGCCCAACATTCCACCAAAGCCGAAGGCGAGAGCCTTCCAGATGACACTTGAGGCTGCGAAAGATGAAGCTGATGTCGCTTCAGGTACCTTTCTTTTTAACGAACTACCTGCTCAAATTTTGTTTGATTCTGGAGCCAACTACTCCTTTATTTCGCATGAGTTTGGTAGGAAACTAGCTTTGCCTGTTGATAGACTAGATAATGCTTTATTAGTCGAAGTAGCTAGTGGCAAGTTTGTACCTGTTAGCCATCGTATGAAAAACATCTTAATCGACCTTAATGGGAATAAGTTTCATGAGGAATTATTGCCTATCGAACTTAATGGTTTCGACATCGTGTTGGGAATGGATTGGCTTAGCGCCAATGATGCCGAAATTTTGTGCAAGAAGAAGATAGTTAAAGTAAACCCGCCTGGGAAGGAATCGTTTATGGTGTACGGGGACAAACGGCGAGTAAATTCTGGAATCATTTCCCTAATGAAAGCCAGAAAGTGTTTGACCAAGGGATGTACATCATATTTAGCATTCGTGATTGATGCTAAGAAGGAAAAGAAGGTGATGCAGAATATTCCAGTGGTGTGTGATTATCCGGAAGTATTTCCCGAAGATCTTCCTGGATTACCACCTGATAGACAAGTGGAGTTCAGAATAGACTTGTTACCAGGGACCACGCCAATAGCAAAAACACCTTATCGATTAGCACCGACAGAGATGAAGGAGCTGATGATGCAACTTCAGGAATTATCGGACAAAGGTTTTATTAGACCTAGTTCATCGCCCTGGGGAGCTCCGGTGTTATTCGTGAAGAAGAAAGATGGAAGTATGAGAATGTGCATCGATTACAGAGAGCTGAACAAGGCAACAATAAAGAATAGATATCCGTTGCGAAGGATTGATGACCTATTTGATCAATTGCAAGGTTCGAGCTATTTCTCGAAGATCGATCTAAGGTCAGGATATCATCAGCTAAAAGTAAGAGAGCAAGATATCGAGAAGACTGCATTCAGAACTAGATATGGACACTACGAGTTCTTGGTTATGTCGTTTGGACTAACCAATGCTCCGGCAGCATTCATGGATTTGATGAATAGGGTTTGTAATCCGTTCCTTGATAAATCTGTGATAGTGTTCATAGACGACATTCTGATTTACTCGAAAAGCCAGGAGGAGCATGGCAGACACTTGTGAGAAGTGTTAGAAGTCTTGAAGAAGGAGAAGCTGTATGCAAAGTTCTCTAAGTGTGATTTTTGGATTCGTGAAGTCCGATTCTTGGGTCACGTGGTCAACCAAGAAGGGATAATGGTTGATCCAGCAAAGATTGAAGCTGTAATGAAGTGGGAACAACCGAAAAGTCCCACGGAGATCCGAAGCTTTTTAGGATTAGCCGGATATTACCGAAGGTTTATCCAAGGCTTTTCTTCGATTGCTACTCCATTAACAGCTTTGACCCACAAAGGAGCTACTTATGCTTGGAGTGATAAGCATAAAGAAGCATTCGAGAAGCTAAAGAAGAAGCTATGCGAGGCACCGATACTTTCTCTACCCGATGGAGTTGAAGACTTTGCTATTTATAGCGATGCGTCTGGGGTTGGATTGGGTTGTGTTTTGACCCAAAGATAAAAGGTGATAGCATATGCGTCTCGACAACTAAAGGAGCATGAAAAGAATTACCCGACTCATGATTTGGAGTTGGCAGCGGTAGTTTTCACTCTGAAAATATGGACGCATTACCTCTATGGCACGAAGTGCAAACTTTTTACTAATCATAAGAGTCTCCAATATCTCTTTAATCAGAAGGAATTGAATATGAGGCAACGACGCTGGCTAGAATTACTTAAAGACTACGACTGCGAGATACTTTACCATCCCGGTAAAGCTAATGTTGTTGCTGATGCTCTCAGTCAGAAAGTCAATCTTGAAAGGAAAAGGCCAAGAGCGTTGAGAATTGAAGTTGTCTCGACTATTGCGGAGAGTATAAAGAAAGCTCAAGAGGAAGCTTCTGAAAAGAATGACTGAAAGGGGGAACGTTTGGGCAAAACGTTGGTGTTCGGTGTAAACAATCATGGACTGAAGGTATTCCAAGATCGTATTTGGATACCTAAGACAGGAGAAATCATAGATCTTCTGATGGAAGAAGCTCACAAGACCATGCACTCGATTCATCCTGGTAGCACTAAAATGTATAGGGACCTGAAACCCTACTACTGGTGGCCGACGATGAAGCTTGATGTTGCAAAGTATGTGGCTGAGTGTGTGACTTCTGCGAGAGTAAAGGCACAACATCAGAAACCGTACGGGAGTTTAGAACCGTTGCCTATGCCTATGGGTAAGTGGGAAGACATTGCTATGGATTTTGTCACTAAACTGCCCAGAACAAAGAATGGTCACGACATGATTTGGGTGGTCGTTGATCGATTCACTAAGAGTGCGCATTTCATAGCAGCCAAGGAGAAATGGTCTATGGAAAAGCTTGCAAATTCTTACGTGAGGGAAATTGTGAGGCTTCACGGTGTTCCGTTAACGATTGTATCGGATCGTGATAGCCGTTTCACCTCGAGGTTTTGGAAAAGTCTATAAGAGGAAATGGGTACCAAGTTATGTTTAAGTACAGCTTACCATCCGCAGACTGATGGCCAGAGTGAAAGAACAATACAAACACTTGAAGATATGCTAAGAGCATGTACCTTGGAATTCCTAGGTAATTGGGATGAACATTTACCATTGGTAGAATTTTCCTACAATAATAGTTTCCACTCGAGCATTAAGATGGCACCTTATCAAGCTTTGTATGGACAGAAGTGTCGTTCGCCGTCTTGTTGGCTTGAGGCTGGGAAAAGCAATTTATGGGACCGGAGATGGTTCATCAAACTGCTGAAAAGTTGAAAATAATTAGGGAAAGAATGTTAGCAGCTCAGGATCGTCAAAAGAGCTATGTTGACAAAAAGCGAAGACCGATGACTTTTGAAATTGGAGATTCGGTTTTGCTTAAAGTCTCGTCGTGGAAGGGACTTATAAGATTTGGTAAATGGGGAAAGTTGAGTCCAAGGTTTATTGGACCGTTTAAAGTTCTTCAGAGGGTTGGGAACCAAGCTTACAAGCTCGAACTACCAGAATAACTAAATGGAATCCACAACACTTTTCATGTGTGTTATTTGAGGAAGTTCACGGGAGAAGTTCCCGACATGATTCCAATTTCTGAATTGAGAATTGATGAGAACAAAAGGTTGATTGAAGAACCAGAGGCAATTGTTGACCGAAAGACTAAGAAATTGCGACGCAAAATGGTTGGGTTAGTGCTTGTCCGATGGAAACACACGAATGGGCCGAATCTCACTTGGGAGACGGAGAGTGACATGTTGAGTCGCTATCCGCATTTGTTTGTTGATGTGTAATTCCGGGGACGGAATCATTCTAAGGTGGAGAGAATTGTAACGCCTGTGTTTTCGGGCTTTCCATTTTTAGCAATGTAATAGTCTAGGTTAACCTTTGTAACCCGTTTTGAAATAATAAGATTGTATTATTTGAGTATTATGTGTTTTGTGCTTAATTGCTTAATTATGTGGTTGGATTAATTAAGAATAAAAATAAGCGTCGAAATTTAAGTGTAAAAAAATTGATATCTTTGGTTAATGTTGTAGTAGTTGAAACGAGGTTTCCGAATATATATAGAACGCCCAAATCTGACTTCGTATGAGGAAGTTATGATTTATCGAAGTTTTGGCTTAGCGGTATGCAGCCTGAAATACTCGATTTGAGATCGAGCGGTTTTTAGCCGAAGAAATCTAAACGAGAGTCGAAGATCTCGTTGTTGGTATCGAAGCGATGAAAAGTTAGGCGAGAACAGACGTCAAACGAAGAAGTTATGAATTTATAACGAAGTTTTCTGTCCCGGCCTATTAAAAATAAATAATAAAAATAAAGTTAAAATTAGCCGACGGAGTCTAAACGAAAGTTGTAGAGCGTAGTCTCACCTTCGCGTGGATATAAAGAACGTCGAAAACGGAGTTCGTATGAAGAAGATATGAAATTCCGAAGTTTATTAAATAATTTGTATTTAAATTTAATTATAAAACCCGGTATTATCCGAAGGGGGAGTCACCGGGCATATCCGAAGTACGCCCAGCGTACTGCTGTACGCCCCGCGTACAGCGAAGCATGACGACCTTCGCACTCGAGTTCTTCGGATGACGAACGCAATGACGATTTCGGACCAGTACGCCCCGCGTAACGCAGTACGCCCCGCATACTCCGAGGCTCCAGCCTCCTATAAATAGGATGCGAGTGTTCCGGGCTTATTTGCTCATTTCTCCTCCATTTTGTGCCGAAGCTCTGCGTGTAATCCCCCGAAGCCATCCCGACACCCCGGATCTCATATCCAAGTTAAGAAGGAAGTTTCACGCTCCCGAGATCCCGAGAAGTGCGATTCCCGAGTCGAAGCTCTGCCCGCGAGAAGTTCGATTTTTGTGAAGATCTTCCAGATCTGCGGAGAGATACTACTTCTACAAGCCGTAGTGCTGTCTGATCATCTTCTGATCAAGTGAGTGTATACTACCTTTCATAAACACGATACAAGTATGGTGTGAGTGTATACTACCTTTCATAAACACGATACAAGTACGGTGTGAGTGTATTAAGTATATTGTTGTTTATAGGTGTGAGTGTGTGGTTACTTTCTTCTAACACATAATTATAAAGTATTTTATACGAAATACGTGTTATGTGTATATTTTGTGTTATATGTGTGAATGTATATTCAATCTCTTCTATCTCATAGATATGATATATTCTCTATGAAATACGTGTTATGTGTGTGTGCCTCATCTGTTATGTGGAATATGTATTGATTAAAGCATGCTATACAGGTTTTCAAAACTATGTATAAAAATGTATATTTTATCTACTAATATGTTGGGTAGAACATGGGTAGATAGTTGGTGTGTAATAAACAGATGAGAGGCCTCGTTGTTGTTTGATTTAGTCATCTAGCGGAGTTTAGATAACGACCACGGACTTTTCTACATAGTCTTGTGGAACATTAGCAGGTTCGCCACTTGTAGGTGTTAATGAACTTGGGTGTTCATTCGTTGTACTCCATCCTCCTCATGGTTGCCTTATTTGACTTATATAGCTGAGGAACCCCCGAAGCATGTGTTGTCGCCCCGATGAAATATTCTTAGACTAGGTCCCTTATGTTAGTTGTTTTAGGGACATAAAGTGAGAATAACGGGAATGGGTAATTGGGTTATTGTTGGTTGGTGGAAATTAAATATAATTATTTATTGTGGGTTGAAAACCCTATATGCTCACCAGGCTCCCAAGCCTGACCCACTCAGTTTTATTTGTATTACAAGAAGTGGCGCGGAGGCATAAGATGGACGAACCATCAAGTTGTTTTGTTTACAAGTCTGTATATGTATATATTTGTTGAATGACTTGTAATGTTATCGTTTATGCTTATTGGTCTGTATCGGAACATGACACCCCGAGTTTTGATTATATAATGAAAATACATTTCTTTTATGAAATGCTTTGGTAAACATTGTTTTATCATGTTTTGTTTTTGGGAACAAATTTCGCAACTCTTTTAAATCAAAAGGATTTACTCTGAAATTATTTTAAAAAACATAAATGAAAATCGGTCTTTTCTGGCCGAGATTTTGGGGATGTCACAACACGGGACATAGTCGAGCTTGACCAGAAAACAGGATGTTGAATGCGTACTCAAAGAATGTCCTTAACCATAAAGTTTCCAACTTTATGGTCTTGCATGGCTATTAAGTGCTCTATACCAAAAAACCTAAGTTCTTAACTCATTAAGACATCCAATTTCATGCATGGAAGGAAACTAATGATCAAGATCACATTTTCATGCTTCTAAACACACCAAAACATCAGAAAGGACAACTTATATTAATTAGAGTAACCCATACTCATAATACCAAGTTTATGAAACCAAAAGAACACAAATCCATGGCTAAACAAGATCTAATCAATACTTCATCAAGTTTAGAGCTTTTACCTTCAAATGGTGTCAAATAATGAAGTGACTATGGATCCATAGTGTTCCACTCTTCTAAGATGGTCTCTTCTTTTTTCTTCCTCCTTCAAGATCACCAAACCGCACACAAATGGCTCAAGATGGCCTCTAATGGACTAGGATTTGAAAAGGGATCGAAATGGGGCTTAGAGGTTGATGAAAGAAAGAAGTCTTGAGAGTTAAGGATGTTTAAATAGGTTCCAAACCCTAAAAATTAGTGTTTAGGATTCTGCCACGTACGCCCAGCGTACGCGTGCTTCACGCAAAAATTACAGAAATTCCACTATGGGCCAATTTGCAAACAATTTTCACATATAAGGTTTAGAAATGTAATTTACCTGAATTATGAATGTTACATATATTATGTGATTAGTATATTAATTGGAAATAGACAATTGATATGTTCATTGTTATGTGATTAATAAATTAACACGTGATCAATAGTTAAATAATTGATTTGTTAATTTATATAGTTAATAAATTCATAAGAAATTAGTTAGGATTAATTAATTATTAATAAGAATTAATCAGGAATTAATTTGGGATTAATTAGAATTAATTAAAGGTGACAGCGGTGAATTGTAATTGTTCAATAGTTGAACAAAAGAATGCAGTTCTAGAACCATCCAAGGATGGATGGTTTTGGAGGCTTTTCTAGGGTTTCTGGAAGCCTCTTGGATGCAAATAAGGAAATGGTTTTGATGAGGATTAAATATATTATTTAATTAATTCAAATTTGGCTTTGCCTCCAAGTTACCTAAACCATAAATAGGACCCCTTAGCTCATTATTTTCATTTATGACCTTCCTAAGAAACATAGGAACAAAATTTCCGCCTCCTTCCTCTCTTTCCTCTTTATTCTAGGGTTTCTAGAGTTTTGGGTACAAACCATTAGAAACATTAAATTTCCAGGGCGCGCTTGCTTTCCAACGTTTTTCAAGAAGGATATAGGTATGATTATTTACTACAATAATCAAGAGGTATGTAACCCTAATCTTATGTATATTTCAATTATAATAGGTTACCATTAGGGTTTTGGATGTTCATAGTTTGTTGTTATCAATAAAGAAAACATAGATCCAAATATGTAGCATGTGAACTTAAGAGTTAAGTAATATTCATCCCCATGTATAGATTTATACCTATAAAACCCATCAAATGGATCCATCAAGTTTATCTTGAAACAAGGCATTTGTAGGTGGTGTTCCTAGCTATTATTCACAATCCAAATCCCACAACAATTCTAATTCCAATCCCTACCACCCTGAAAAAATCCCAATCCGAAATGAAAACCCAATTCCAATTTCAATCCCAACCGCCTTTGACACTCTCAACTGAAAATAATTCTGATTCTGAACCCAAAGAACAACCTCAATAAAAAAGGGAAGGCTAATCCGAGAAGATGGAGTAAAAAAGAAGAGACGAAATTAGCAAAGGCATGGGTTAACACATGCGAAGATGACAACATAGGAAAGGCCTAATTGGGAGATCAATTTCGATTACATGTTACATAGCGGTTTTGTAAGGGTATGGGTCGAGATCCAGATTACCGGACTTTCGACCAATGTAACTTGAAATGGAATCTTGTAAATAAATTCGAGACACATTGTAATGGAATTTACAGAAACTTTGAAAAGCACTGGCCTAACGGAGAAAGTGAAGCGAGTTTCTTAATAAAAACACACACGACATTCCAAGATGACATGTAAAAGACTTTTAAGTTCATTCATGTGTGGGAAGTTGTCAAAAGAAGTACTCAGTGGAAGGAACTTGGAACGCGTGTAGACATTGCTAATCTGCCAAAAAGAAGTAGAACATCTTCATATTCGAGCTCACAAAAAATATCATCGGATGGTCATATAGGCATTGATCTTAATGATGATAATGACGACATCGAAGAAATACGCACACCTCCTTGTCCATGGGAAGCGACAAAACAAAAGCTCTGGAAAAAGGAAAAGGAAAATCGACATCATAAAATTCGTCGGTCAGAACCGAGCGGTCAACTACATCAGAGAAAATAATGACACAAATGACATAATGAATACAACTTTGGAGAAACATATGTCATAAATTGTCCGACTCACAGAATATTCATTGTTAATGCAATATGTGAGGCACTTTGACCCCGACGATCAGAAAGCGGTTAAAGCGGTGAAAGCGTCGATTTGAGAAAAATAATCTAAAATGCAAATGAAATTTTGATGTTATGTTTTTTTTTCTAGGTTTGAAATGTAATTTTTGACTTGATGTGTTTATTTTATTTTTTAGATTTTAATGTACTTTTTAATTTCATGTTATTTTTATTTTTAAGATTTATGGAATGTAATTTTAATTTTACTATAGTTTTTATTAAAAAGTTTTTTTTTATTGAAATTAAAAAAATGTTCATATGTAAAACCATAATTCATAGGTAAACACTGTAAAAAAAAAATGTAAAAACTGAAGTGTCACCTGTGTGGCAAAAACATGAGGGCACTAAATCCTTTGTCCTTAAACATGAAGGTTTCAATTTGATTTTTTTTTACAATTAGGTCTCTCCTTTATTTTTCAATTAATTCTTTTACCTTTTATCAAATTCCTTAATAAATCAAGTTCATTTTAATGACATTTTAACATCTCTGAGTCATTTATATGTTTTAATGAATTTTATATACCTTATTTTTACACAAAACCATTTAATTAAAATATATATCACTGTTAAATATATTAATTAATTATTTTAGATATTAATTAATTATTTTAGATATTAACTGACACACTTTTTATTTTTATTTTTTTATTATATAACATTAAAACCGAAATATTCTCATGTAAATAAATATTCGTCTAATAGAAGCTAACATCTTTAACGAAAGTAAATGTGGGTCGTTACATTTTCACTCAAAAACTTATTCATATTTGTGAAAAATAGATTCCCCTTCCAACTCAAGAACTCCAAAAACTAGCATAAGAAATACCCCAAAACACAAACCCAATATCACATTCATCATCAACCTTCATCTAATAGCAAAGTGATCAAACTATTTATTCACCTCTTAGGCACCACTATCCCAGTGCATACTACATATACCCTATACAAACCCAACCATAATTTCAATCTCAACCATAATTCCAATCTCAACAATAATTTCAAACTCAATCCCAACCCCAAAATGCAATTCCAATTTCAACTGGAAAATGAGTTCAACCCATTTGACCATCTTCGCAACTTGCAGTTCCAATTCTAATCCCAAACTCAAAACCAAGTACAATAAGTGACTCATTCATAACCGGAAGTCATACCCAAAACGGATTTCACACCGGAAGAGGTTAACCATCGATCGGAATCCATGACAAAAGGAAATGCACCTCCCACGAAATGGACACCAGAGGAGGAAACAACATTGGGTCATGCGTCGCTTGATGTTTCGAAGATCCTATGATCGGGAAAAACTAAGATGCGCCAACTTTTTTTTTTCGGAAAGTTACTAGGCATTTTCACAGAAATGAAGCCTGGTGTGTGTATCGATAGAAAGATCACATTTGCTCGAAGTGGAGGAACGTCAACAAAGTTGTCATGGAGTTTAATGTGATATTCTTGAATATGAAGCGAAAATGGCAAAGTGGTGCACTTTATTTGAATGAAAAAGGGGTATCTTTCAAATTTCTTCATGTTTGAAATGTTGTGAATATTTCAAAAAATATAGCAAGATATCAAAAATTCGGAAACATTTATGGGCGGTTCTTCTAAAAGAACCAAAACTTATAAAACCACTCATAGTCAATCGTCTGATGCATATGTCAGAATTGACCTCAATAAAGAGGAGTCAATTGAGGTTCCATGAGCTAATCGTCTCATGTGAAGAGACCAAGTTAAACGAAAGGGTAAATGACGGCAAGTGGTTCTAGTTACATCGAGCACATAACAATCAAAATGGAAAATTTGAACTTTACTTCATAGCATACTTGGTTATCGCACAAGATAAGGAAAAAATCGTGTCATGGCGAAAAATAATAGCAACTTTATTGGACGCTAAAAAATATTGGTACTAAAGGTCAAAGAGGAGATTGTGAAAAAAATATAGAATCTAAGTTTCGCCATTTAAATCCCTAGGCTTTTGTAATTTAAATTTCTAGTTTTCCTAATTTTAAATTCTATGTCGTATTTTTTTAGGCGTGTTGTAATTTTCTTTTTGGTTTAATGAAATTTTAGTTTTTATGTAAACAATTTGTTTAAAATGTTACCTAGTAGTGTAATAAATCCTAGGTGACGCCTATATGAACTATAAAAAGTATGACACCATTTTTTCCAACCTTGAATAAAATATGTGTCAAAATCATGAAAAAAATAATACAATGCACATTAGTAGATTACACATGTCTGCTTCGTATGAAAATAAAGACGGATATAAAAAAATAAGAGGTGATTTAATTTCATATTCTGTAATATTAGTTTTCCATTTTGTCGGTGAGATCGACATCGATTTCCATGCACCTTCATCCAATAGTTTCGAGTACATATCCAGCAATATAATAGGTTGTTTTCACAGAAATTGTAGATTATAAGGCTTTTTATGTAAAGTATTTTATAACATAATTATAGTAGTAAGATGTTAGAAGATATAAAAATCCAATGAGAAGACTTATAGATCTTGGGATTGCTCATCACGTGGTTGCCAATTATGGCTC